>NC_091070.1:77222500-77847500 GCF_032405125.1 Capricornis sumatraensis
CCCATGGAGTGCAGCCTACCAGGCTCCTCCGTCCATGGGATTTTCCAGACAAGAGTACTGGAGTGGGGTGCCATCGCCTTCTCCATTGACAACTGTATATTATATTATAATACAGATCTATCATAACATATTGAATATTTGTCTTGAAGGATATCTAAATATCCTTGCTGCATACAATATGCAATTTTATAATGTATTTATAAGGCTATTTCTTAAAAAATTCTCAGACGAGTGGAATTTCTGGCCAATGATATGTAAATAGCACCTATGAATCTTATTTAGCTTATACTTCAGTTATAGGACGTGAAAGTGCCCATTTCTTGATTTATCACACACACTGAATGTGAATATTATGATTCTTAACTCTTTTTGCAACCTGATGGCTGAGAAATGATAGAAAGGGATTTTTAAGAAAATGTGAATGAAACAAAACAATTCTGAAGAATTAAAGTGGCAAGAGGAGGGAGCAGTTACAGCAATCTCAAGAGGTTCAGCTGCAGCTGTGCAGTAAAACTTACAATTTCTTCTTTTCTAACATAAGCATTTACACTTACATTTCTCTCTAGGTACCTATGTGTATTGGTTACTCAGTAGTGTCTGAGTCTTTGCCACCCCATCGACTGTAGCCCAGCAGGCTCCTCTGTCCATGGAATTTTCCAGGCAAGAATACTGGAGTGGATTGTCATTCCTATCTCCAGGGGATCTTCCCCACCCAGGGATCAAACTTGGGTCTCCTGCATTGCAGGCAGATTCTTTACTGTTTGAGCCGTCAGAGAAACCCCTCTAAGTACATACTTAGCCACATTCTACAAATCTGATGTGTTAAAAATTGTTTTCCCCAGGAGGAGAGAAAGAGGAGGGAAAGAGATGAGCAGTTCTCTGGCAAGGCTGGGCTCGGTCCTGAGGTGATGGTGTTTCCATGGCAACCTCCCACTCTTGGCAGCTGGGCTTCCGGCACAGTCCTCCTCCGTGCCTGTGTGACTTGCTCTGATTGGCTGGGCTGATGCTGTTTCCTGTAGAAAGTTTTGGACAAAAGAGGCAGCAAAGCATATCTTTTATCCTGTGAGTCCTCGAACATTTTAGACACAAGAATTCAGTTCTCAGTGAGTCTACGTGACAGAGGAATGGACACATCCCTGAGCCTGCTCATCCTTTGGTTACAACTAGACTGTGAGTTAGAGGGATTTGGAAACAGGGCAAAGAATGGACAACTCCCGGATATTCCTCTCCAGGGAAGATAGAAAGTCAGGGAGATGTACCTGCATGGTTTCTGGGAGTTCCTGTGGAGAGCGAAAAAGTAGATTTAAATTAGTTTCCAAAGAATAATCAGCAGCTTACCAGCCTGTCTCTGTTTTCTCTTTCTGAACAGGGGTGAGCAGTAAACAGGACGTGAGTCAGAGTCCTGAAGCTCTGAGCGTGAGAGAGGGAGACAGCTTGGTTCTCAACTGCAGTTACATCGACAGCGCTCTGTACTTCCTTCAGTGGTTCAGGCAGGATCCCGGGAAAGGGCTCATATCTCTGTTGTCAATTCAGGCAAATCAGAAAGAGCAAGCACATGGAAGAATTACAGTCTCGTTGGATAAATCATCAAGACACAGTGCTTTATACATTGCAACTTCTCAGCACAGTGACTCGACCACCTACCTCTGTGCTGTGAGGCACAGTGCACCCAGGGAACCTGTTCCCAGTACTCAAACTGCAGATGGGGCTCCAACCACGTCCTGTCTTGGCGCTGAGGAAACTTTTTCCATTAAGGGGTTCCTATATTGACTTTCTTTCCAGATAGAGGCAATTAGCAAGGGTAGGATGACTTGAGAGGATAGCCCTGAAACATGTGCATTCCCATAGGTAACACAGATGAGCAGTGCAAGTTCCATGCATGCAGCAGGGCACCCAAAGCCCATGCTCTGGGACAACCCGGAGGGATAGGGTGGCA
This sequence comes from Capricornis sumatraensis, assembly GCF_032405125.1. Lineage (NCBI taxonomy): Eukaryota > Metazoa > Chordata > Mammalia > Artiodactyla > Bovidae > Capricornis > Capricornis sumatraensis. The sequence goes on from NC_091070.1 coordinate 77,224,437, forward strand.
GGGGAGGTGGGAGGGGTGTTCAGGATGGTGGGGACTCAGGTATACCTGTGGCCGATTCATGTTGATGTATGGCAAAGACCATCACAATATTGCAAAGTAATTATCCTCCAATTAAAATAAATAAATTTTAAAAATCTGATGAAATGATCTAAAATTATATTGTGAATTGTTTGATCATTAGATTTTCATCAGCTTCAATTTTAATGATAGTTTTACAATCTAAATGGGAAAGAATTTGAAAAGGAATAGATACATATATATGTGTTACAGAATCGCTGTGATGTACACCTGAAACTAACACAGCATTGTTAATCAGCTATTCTCTGATTTAAAATAAAAAGTTAAAAAATAGTAGTTTTGTTGAGATTAAGTAACATTTCACACAGCTCACTCTTTTAAACGAACAACTAAGTGTGCATCTGGTATACTCACAACATGGCACAGTCATCCCCTCTACCTAGATTTGAAACCTTGTCGTCACCCCAAGAGGAAACCACACACCCATGAAGCAGTCACTCCTCTTGCTCCCCACGCACATGTCCCTGGAAGCCACCCACCTGCTTTCTGACCATGGATTTACTTATTTTATGTATTCCATGCAAATGGAATCATACAACACATGGCATTCTTGCATTGTTTATTTTATTTAGCATGATACTTCGGGAGTTCATTCAACTCAGGGCCAACTGTTAGTGTTAGTTAGTCAGTGAAAGTGTCTCAGTTGTGTCCAACTCTTTGTGACCCCGTGGACTATACAGTCCATGGAATTCTCCAGGCCAGAATACTGGAGTGGGTAGCCTTTCAATTCTCCAGGGGATCTTTCCAACCCAGGGATCAAACCCAGGTCTCCCGTATTGCAGGGGGATTCTTTACCAGCTGAGCCACAGGGGAAGCCCAAGACTACTGGGCAGCCTATTCCTTCTCCAGTGGATCTTCCCTACCCAGGAATCGAACCGGGGTCTCCTGCATTGCAGGTGCATTCTTTACCAACTGAGCTATGAGGGAAGCCCAGGAATAACTGGAGAAAGGCAAATGTTCCTCCTTACCCAATCACATAGGATGTCATACTGCTAATTAGCCTGCTGACATTGTCCCTGTTCTTCCCACCCCCCTCCACCCGTCTGTTTTGCTAGAAGTTTGTCAGTTTTACTGATCCTCTTAAAGAACCAACTCTTTGTTTCACTGATTTTCTCTATTGTTTATCTCTTTTAAATTTCATTGATTTCTCCTTTTATCATTATTGCTTTCTTATGCTTGTTTTGGATTAATTTATCCTTTCCTTGTCTAGGTTCTTCAGATAGAAGCTTAGATAACCTATCTGAGATTTTATTCTTTTTTAATATTTGCATGTAGTGCTAAAATTTCACTCTCAATACTTCTTTGGCTGTGTCTCCCCAATTTTGGTATGTTGTATTTTCATTTTTACTCAATTCATGGGAAATTCAGTGATTTCCCTGAAGACATTCTCTATGACCCATAAATTATTAAGAAGTGTGTTGTTTGGTTGCCAAATGTTTGGCAATTTTCCTGTATCTTTCTGTTATGTATTTATACTATTATTTCATTATGGTTGGAGAACATACTCTTTATATTTCAGTTCTTTTACATTAGATGCTGCATTTTTTTTAGGTCCCAAGATTTGGACTTACCTGGTATATATTCCATGGACACTTGAAAAGAAGTATATTCTGCTCTGGTTGGGTGGAGTGTTGTATAGGTGACTATTAAATCCTACTGGTTAATGGTGTTATTGAATTCTTTTATATATCTGCTGATTTTCTGGCAAGTTATTCTACCAGCTGTTGAGAGAGGAATATTGAAGTATTTACTTATATTTCTAGACTTGTCTCTTCTTTTTAGCTCTGATTTTTGTTCCACCTATTTTTCAGCTCTGTTAGTTGGTACACATACATTTAGGATTGCTATGTCTTCTCGTTAATCATCCTCTTCATCAGCAGATAATGTTTCTCTGTCTCTGGTTATTTTCTTTGTTCAGGAGTCTGTCTATTTTATCTGATATTAATATAGCCATTATACTTTCTTTTGATTAATATTTGCATAATACATCTTTTTCCATTCTTTTACTTTGACTATGTATTATTCGAAATGGATTTCTTTCAGACAGTTAGAGTTGGGTCATGTTTCTTAATCCACTTTTTGTCTGAACTGTTTTGTCACTGGTGTGTTCAGATCAACTTCTGTGTCTTAGTTTTTTTGTGTAGATCACTTGCTTTCACTGTCTTGATATTTTAGGGCTTAGCCTTCCATTTTATTCGATTTTTTGTTTGTGCTCCTTTTTGTTCCCTATGTTTTCCCCTCTAATCTCCTGTGAGTTAGTCACCATTTTCTAGGGTTATACTTCAGTTTATCTGCAGTGCTGTGTGTGTGTGTGTGTGTGTGTGCGTGTGTGTGTTAGTTGCTCAGTTGTGTCTGACTTTTTGTGACCTCATGGATGTAGCCTACCATAGAATTCTCCAAGCAAGAATACTGGAGTGGGTAGCCATTCTCTTCTCCAGGGCATCTTGTCAACCCAGGGACTGAACCCGGGTCTCCTGCATTGTAGGAAGATTCTTTTACGGTCTGAGTCACAAGGGAAGCTCCTATAGTGTTTAGACATGTCTTATTGTATAGCTGTTTTTATATGGTTGCTCCAGTTATTGCATTATACATAACACAGTCTTTTGGTAATATTATTTTACCTATTTGAATGAAGTATATAAATATTGCCTCCCTTTACACCTATTTATTCTGCCCATTCATAAAATAATTTTCTTTAGTATTTCCTCCATGTGTGCTTAGAGCCTCATTAGACAGTGTTATAATTTTTTCCAGATATATAATTATATTATTATATGTATGTTATTATATAACATATATAATATGCTATAATAGATTTCCACCACATATAATTGAGGAAATCCAAGAGGAAAAGTCTACTGTATTTCTCCACACTCTTGCTTAGTGTAGTCTTGATCCCTTCTTGTCGTTTCAAGCCTCCGTCCTTTATAATTTTATTTCTGTTTATAGAGCTTCCTTTAGGCATTATTAGGATAGGTCTTCTGGTGACCACGTTCTTAGTTTCCTTCATCTGAGAATGTCTCAGTTTCGCCTTTATTAGTGAAGGCTTCTGGATTAATGGCCCTTCTCTTTCTGCAGTTGAAATATATTGGATTATTTCCTTCTGGCTCATAGTTAAATCTGGAAACTAAAAAAATGGTAACAATGTGATTTTTGTTTCATTCTAAAAATTATTTTGCATCCAACACTTAAAAGTTGAAGGATAGCTGACTGACAATATTATGCTAATTTCTTCTGTAGAGTAAAGTGACTCAGTTATACATATATAGACTTTCTTTTTTATTTTCTTTTCCATTATGGTTTACCCCTGGATATTGAGTATAGTTCCCTGTGCTATTCAGTAACACAGGGAATTTTTAAATCACATTTCTGTGTTTTTTTAAAAAGCCAAATTTAATACAGTTCAAGGCTGACAACATATAAATCCTCTTCTGTACATAATCATAATGCTTAGAAATTCAGCCACAGAAGGGCAGCAAAAAGATGGGGCATGTTAATGAGAACAGTGAACTTCTCCGTAGTTCTCTATTTGGCCTCTGGAGGGCACTGCTGCTTAAATTGGAAATGGCTTTTCTGTAAAAGATCAGAACCTCAGAAAACCCCCATGGTTTAAAGAGATATTCTGACCATTTTTTACACAGTAAGATGTAAAGCATCTCAGACACCAGAGGTAGGCGTTTGGTTAAGACAGCGTCTCTTCCTAACAACCTCCCTACAACCTCCATCAGAAGAAATATAAATCCTTTGTCATTCTTAACTTCAGAGAAACTGGATTCAAGTCAGCCAGTCTTCGGGCTTATTTGTGGGGAACCTGTTAGAAAGGAGCTCACTGAAGCTTCACTGCTCCACTATGACCTTGGTGTTCACCTTGATGCTTGAGATGCTCCTGTTTCTGAGTGAGTACTGCTCCATTTTACTCCTTTGTCCACACGTGGAATATTGCTCCGTGTTGAAGAGAGACTTTTTGTTTTAGCTGAGTTCACTGATTCAGCACTGATGTTTCAGCAGGAGCTGGAGCCCAGTCAGTGACCCAGCCTGATGACCACATCACTGTCTCTGAAGGAGCCCGTCTGGAGCTGAAGTGCAACTACTCATCTTCTTTTTCACCATACCTCTCCTGGTACGTGCAGTACCCCAACCAAGGACTCCAGCTTCTCCTGAAGTACGAGTCTGGAGACAGTCTTGTTTCAGGCATCAAAGGTTTTGAGGCTGAATTTAGGAGGAGTGAGAAGTCCTTCCACCTGAGGAAAATACCAGCTCATTGGAAAGACTCGGCCAAGTACTTCTGTGTGCTGAGTGACACAGTGCCTGGCACTGCAGGAGGAGCTGAACACAAACCTCAGGACACTGTAGCTCAGCCTTTGTTATGTTTAGGAAGTTGGCATGCTCTGTGAAGGCAAACAGTATAGGCAATACAGAATCCTGGAAGTGTTTGGTTCCCATGGGCATCTTACATTTTTTTCTTCATTTTTTCTTGTCTTTTCTATTCTATTTTACCATTTGCAAAGGAAAGACTCCTGTTTTCTGAAATTTGGTATTTTTGTCCTCTAGAATCAGGATTCTAGAGAAAATGAGGCCGTAGAATTTTCAACAAGCTGGAGAAAGTTACTTACTCCCATGTCATTTGGAATAGTGATGGGCTGAGATATAATAGCTTGAGGTTGGCCATGTGACTTGATATAACACAAGTCAGAGAATTTGCTTTATAATATTAATCTCATCTCTCAAGCAAACAAAAAAACCCAGGATAATGGCTTATTTCTAACTGTATTATCTCCAGACTATTTTGCTAGTATCCTAAGAGGCTTCTTTCCTTAAAGGACTTTAACTCTTTGACTAAAGCATTTGGGACTGGTGCAGCTAATTACTGCTGGCACTTAAAGATGTATATGGGTGACCTTTCCAAAGACAATAGAGTGTGAAACAAAAAAAGGCCTCCTTTATTCATCAGTCCCCAACAATAGGCTTCCCAGGTGGTGCAGTGGTAAAGAATCTGCTTGCCAATGCAGGAGACACAGGGCATCCTCCTTAACGAGTAGGAAGATGAGGAGAGCCATGAAGAGGTGATTAAATCATCTTTACGGGGCAGTTCTTCTGGGCCTGTGTTTATCTTTGGCCGGATACCTCTCTCCTTTTCCCACAGGAGACCTGTTTCAGGGCACTCCTGAATGAAGCATGCGCATCTCTTCACCAGGATGGACTCCAGCACAGAGCTGTGTGGGCTGCTTGGCATCATCTGTTATGAGGTGGTGCCACCTTCCTTTTTGAGCTCCAGGGAATCTTTCTGTGCCTGTATAGTTTTCCTTGACCTCTTGACCTCAGAAATGGTCACTTTTTAACTCTAGCAGAGCTCAGCTCCTGCTGTTAATTGTCTTAGGTACTGAGGCTGAGCTCCCTTTGACAAGCTAATTAGCATGACAGGTTAATGAATCTGAGAGCCGAGGTGTTGGGGCAAGGGCTTCATTCGGAAAGCTGGCTGACCAAGAAGATGGCAGACTAATGTCTCAAAATAGTCATCCTGTCTGGGTCTGGACGCCAGGTTCTTTTACAGAAGAGGGAAGGGGAAGGCGAGGAAACACATTAAAAAGGCAAAATTAATCTTGTAAACGTCTCCTAGAATGGCAAGCCTCAGGCAGGGGATGTATCAATTTCTTCTTTCCTCCCATCCACAGGTGGACAGGTCATGAACAAAAAGCACTTGAGCAGTCATGCAGAGGGGCTGATTCTCTGAGGAAGCCCATTATGCATGATTACAATAACAAAAGCAACGAAAAGCAAGTCAAAGGAACAGTTCCAACAGGTAGAATTGGTCCTTCCCTCAGTGCTTGGAGTGTGTAGGGAAAACAAAGCTTGAGTTTTACTCTGCTTGACACACACCAGCTGTCTAGCCCATGGGGCCCATCTACCTCCTGCCTCCGAATCTCATCCTGAGGTTTCCAGTGCTCAGTCGGGTCTTGCTCTTTGCCATCCTGTGGACTGTAACCCACCAGGCTCCCCTGGCCATGGGATTTTCCAAGCAAGAATACTGGAACTGGTTGCCATTTCCTTCTCCAGGGGATCTTCCCGAGCTAGGGATCAAACCCCCATCTCTTTCGTCCCCTGCATTGGGAAGTATATTCTTTACCACTCCATCCCCTGAAAAACTCTTTCAAATGGGGATTAGTAATAATAGAGGAGAATAATTTTGTGTGAAGAAAAGCTAAATCATTATCGGCATATAAGAAGCATGCTTTTTGATGAATATTCCTTTCAATAATAGCTCTGCCTTATTCCTTGATTCAAGCACTAGACATTTATGACCACAATGCAAAATAGCTGTATTTGTATTGATTGTTATTATCTTTATCTATGTTGTTATCTTTATCCACAGCTCTCAGGAAAGTCCCCTGGATCAAACAGGGAGTCATAAACAAAAGGTTAGATGGAAAATTTTGAAGTATAGATACCAGCTTTTTCTGACTTTTTTCCACTTTTATTGCCTAAGATTTATTTATTAATATATATCAGGAGAAAATATGAACATCCATTTCACAAGTTCAAAATTATGTATAAAACATTGAATGTCACCTTTTCCCTCCACTCTCACCCTCTTTAACCTGTTTTTAGTTCAGTTGAGACCAAAGGGTGGGGCTTCCTGTCACAGAGTGTCAGCTGAGCAGGGTTTCTTGGCTGAGCTGATTGGTTGTAGGAGCTGAACCATCCAGACAAGTCATGACACTCACCACTCAGGGTTTGCTATGTATCTTGTGAACATTTTCCAGCAACAAGGCAAAGAGTCATGAAAAGGCTAGTGGACACTGTACTGGGGCTTCTGTTTGCCCAGGTTTGCTGTGAGTTGGGGCTGCCCCAAGGGGAATCTGAAGGAATGAGCAGCTTCTCTTTTGTTGAAGGAGGGAAAGGAGCTGACAAGTCCTGCAGACTTTCTACCCTTATCATTTATGGGGTTGGGGGTGTACCTTCCGGGCTTTGTAGGAGCTCTGTGACCCTCACCTGTGACTGTTTCTCTCCTTCTCATCAGGTGTGAGCGGGACGGATGTGATGCAGAGTCCCCCAGCCCTGAGTCTCCAGGAGGGAGCCAGCTCTACTCTGCGGTGTAATTTCTCCACCTTCGCAGACAATGTGCAGTGGTATCTTCAGAACTCTGGGGCCCGCCTCATCCACCTGTTTTACATTCCTTCAGGGACAAAGCGAGATGGAAGATTAAACGCCACCACAGTCCCTACAGAACGCCACAGCTCACTGCACATTTCCTCTTCGCAGACCACAGACTCAGGCACTTACTTCTGTGCTGCGCAGCACAGTGCTCCCCAGGCACCTGCAGCCTCTACACAAACCCTCCACGGGCTCAGCCCCTCCTCCAGCCAGAGTCACACCGTGAGGCCATCACAGGGCATTTGCAGTGCTTAATGTTACTCACCTTTATCAGGACAGTTTTAACCACAGATACTTTTTGGCCCTGCAGATTATGGACTTTGGTCTTTATCTTCCCTTCTCAGTCTGTGTCTCTCTCCTTCTGCACTAGAAAATTCTAACTGGGAACTAGCAGAGTAGTTGATAAGAGGATAGAATTAAAATAAATATTTAACCACTTCTTCCCAGGTGGCTCAGTGGTAAAGAATCTGCTTACCAATGCAGGAGATGCAGGAGACATGGGTTTGATCCCTGGGTGGGGAAGATCCTCTGGAGGAGGAAATGGTAACCCATTCCAGTATTCTTGGGAAATACTGGGAAATCTCATGGACAGAAGAGCCTGACAGGCTAACAGTCCATGAAGTCTCAAAGAGTTGGACATGACTGAGTGCCAGAGCATTCTTGCTAAACTCAAAAACGTTAAAAAGTGAAAGGAATTAAATGAAATCACTCCACTAAAGATATTATCCAGCTTAGTTGCCTTCTCCAGAATGTTCACGTCTGCCTCACCATGAAGTGTTCCAACAGACAACTGCAAATATTTACATGCCACCCTACCACTGTGGAAAGCAAACAAAAAATGTTTGCTCAATGTTTAATATGAACTTCGAGAAGGAAATGGCAACCCACTCCAGTACTCTTGCCTAGAAAATCCTATGGATGGAGGAGCCTGGTGCAGGTTACTGTCCATGGGATCGCAAAGAGTCAGACACGACTGAGTTATTTCACTTTCACTTCACTCTGATAAGTTAAAACAAATGAATTCTCTTATAATTCTGGGTTGAAGAAGTATGAAAACAATTTTGCTGGTTACAGTCATGATCTTGGCTGGTTGGTTCCTTCTAGAGGCTGTAAGGAAGAGTCCATTTCCTTGTGCTTTTCTAGCTTCTGGAGGTCACTTGGGTGATTCCTTGGGTCATAGCCCTTCTTTGAATCACTGCAGCCTCTTACTTCTACCACCTCAGCTCCTTTCTCTTCTGGAGTCAAATACTCTTCTGCTTCTAAGGTGTAGGAAATAAGTAAATAAACAGAAACTCATTTAATAGATTTGGGAAACAGGGGGAGCTCTCATACTCTGTGAAGATAACAGGATTAAAGGGCAGAAGAAAGATGCCACCTCTTTTCCAAGCAAACACTGGGCCAGTGAAAAACCATGGACTCTGTTCACTTTGTGTGTGCATGTGTGTGTGTGTGTGTGTGTGTGTGTGTGTGTGTGTGCAGGGGCCCCTCTTGTTGAGAGCACTGTCTCTAGAGGGCATGGTCTCAGTAGTTGCAGCACATGGGCTTTCTAGTTAAGGCACATGGGCTTAGTTGCCTGGTGGCCTGTAGGATCTTAGGTCCCTACCAGGGATTGAACCGCATCCCCTGCATTGGAAGACAGATTCTTAAGCACTGGGCCACCAGGGACATCCCAATGTAAACAAATGTAAATGTCTGTTTGCAGTAGCCCTCCCAACTTCCTTTTCTTTTCTCTTGTCCTGTGGGGACTTGCATGAGGCTTGCCATGGTTGCAGACCGCAAATTGCAATCCTTTGCTGATCCCAAATAAACTCATCTTTCTAGAGAAATATCTGATAGTCTTTTTTTTTGTGTTTTTCATGTCAGCAAAGGATGCATGGTATGTATAGGACCTACTCAGATAATCCAGAATAATTCATATCAAGATCCTTCAACTAATCCCACACCCAAGCCCTACTTTGCCACATTTTAATCTAATTAAAACTTTAAAAATGGAAACATAGTTGACTTACAATACTATATTAGTTTCAGATGTACAGCATAGTCATTTGATATTTTTGATAAATTATATACCATACAAAATTACTTTAAAATATTGATCATATTTCCTTTGGTGTACATTACTTATAACTTATTTAATAAACTTATAATTTGTTTATTTTATGACTGAGTGTGTGTGCCTCTTCATTCCTTCCCTAGTTCACTCCCACACTCACTCCTCTCCCATCCAGTGACCACTGGTTGTTTCATTGTGTCTGTGAGTCTGTTTCTCTTTTATTTTTTTGTTTTGTTTTTCAGATTCCACATATATGTATTAAAACATACGGTTTATTTGTCTCACTCTGACTTATTTCAATAAGTATAATACCCTCTGGGTCTATCCATGTTGTCCCAAATGGCAAGATTTTACTTTTTGATGGTAATATTTCACTATTTATATCTATATTGCTCTATCTATCTGTCTATCATCTATCTCTTCTTTATCCATTCATCTGTGATACGAATGAGCACAGAGATGTCTTCAGTATCTTGACTGTCATAAATAATGTTTCTGTGAGCACTGGGGCGACTATATATTTTTGAACTAGCTCTTTTGTTCTCTCTGGATAAACACCCAGGAGTGAAGTTCTGGATCATGGAGTAGTTCTATTTTTAATTTTTTTTTTAAAAATTGTTAGTCATTTTGCTGTTATCTTTTCCACCACAACCACCAAAACCAGATAGGATCCCAGTCTCTATCTCTCCCCCCAAAAAGGTGCTGCCTCCTTTCCGAGCAACTGAGGAAGGATAAGCCTCCAGGGCGCAGGCATCATTCCACTTTTAATCTGGGGAGGGCAGAGCGGGGAGAATCTCCATACTGCTTTCCACAGAGGCTGCACCAGTTTACATTACTACCAACAGTGCACAAAGATTCCCTGTTCTCACATCCTCACCAACCCTTGTTATTTCTTGCCTTTTTGATGACAGCCCTAGTAAGGTGATTTGCTCATTTGTTTTTCTGATTTGCATTTTACTGATAACTGAAGATATTGAGCATCTTTTCATGTGCCTGTTGGCCATCTGTATACCTTTTTTGGTAAAACAGGTCCTCTGCCTAATTTAAAATAAGATTATGTTTTTGATTAAATGTATAAGTTCTTTATATATTTTGGATATTAAATCCTTGTCGACATGTTGTTTGCAAATATCTTTTCCTTTTTTCAGATTTCCTTTTCTTTGTGTTAATGGTTTCCTTCTCTGTGCAAGAGTTTAGTTTTATTATAAAAAAATATTATCAAGATGAATGTCACAGAGCATACTGTCTATATTTTCTTTTAGGAGTTTCATGATTTCAGCTGTTACATGTTAGTCTTTAAAACACTCTGAGTTATTTTTATTCATGCTGTGAGAAAAGTTTCTAGTTTCATTCTTTTACATGTAGCTGTTCAGTTTGCTCAAAACCTACTTATTGAAGAATCTGTCTTTGCCCCCACTGTATATTCTTGCCTCTTTTGTCATAGATTGATTGATCATAGGTGCATGGGTTTATTTTGGTTCTATTTTGTCCCATTTATCTATGTCTGTTTTTGTGCCAGTACCATACAATTTTGGATTACTATGACTGTGTAGCATATTTTCACATCAGAGAGTGTAGTATTTTCAACTTTTCTCCTTTTTTCTCAAAATTGCTTTGGCTGTTGAGGTCTTCTATGGTTCCATACAAATTTTAGGATTATTTTTTCTAGTTCTATGGAAAATGCCATGGGTAACTTGATGAGGATTGCATTGAATCTGTAGATTGCTTTGGGTGTATGGATATTTTAGCAATATTAACTCTTCCAGTCCATGAACACGAGATATCTTTCTATTTATTTGTATTGTCTTCAATCATTTTTATCAATTCTTACAGTTCTCAAAGTACAGGTCTTTCAATTCCTTTGTTGAAATTATTGCTAATTATTTTATTGTCTTAGATTCAATTGTAAATTGGATGTTTTCTTAAATTCTTTTTCTTATAATTCATTATTAGTATATAGAAATGCAAAAGATTTCTATATATTCATTTCATACTCTGCAACTTTACTGAGCTTTACTTTCATTTATTTATCCTAATAGATTTTTGATGGTACCTTACAATTTTCTATACACAACATCATGTCATTTGCAAATAGTGGCAGTTTCTTTCTTCACACTTGGATGCCTTTTCTTTCTTTCTCATATCTGATTGCTATGGCTAGGACTCCCAGTACTATGTTAAATAGAAGTGGTGAGATTTGCAGACTTGTCTTGTTTAAGGTCTTAGAGAAAAAGCTTTCATTTTTTAAAACAATTGATTGTGATGTTAGCTGTTGGTTTGTCATAAATAACCTTCATTCTTTTGAAGTACTTTTTCCCCATATCAAGTTTATTGAGAGCTTTTATCATGAGTGGATATTGAATTTTGTCAAATGCTTTTTCTGCATCTACTGAAGCAATTATGTGGTTTTTATCTTTCATCCTGTTGTTGCGGTATATCACATTGATTGATCTGAGGATACTGAATCATCCTCGTATACCTGGAATAAATCCTAGTTGATCATGATGTAGGATTACAAAGGGTCTTTTTAGAATAGTTCTAGTTCACTTGCTTATTGTTTCATTCTGTTGGGGTCTTAAATATTTGTTTACAGTTGTTGTCTCAATAATAGATTCAATAAATAGTGCAAAAACAAAAACAAGCTAAACTCATGTCATCAGTGTGCAGACAAAAAATAAAAAGACAGCAGTATTAAGTGTGGGCAAAATATATAACACAATTTTCTAATTTAGAATCTATTTAAAGACATGGTCTCTTCAGTATAAAGGGCTCTTCTTGATTTGATGTTGACATTATGGGAAAAAAGACAACTCCTTACACTGATTCAGTCTGAGGGTCAATATTTCAACAAGGCAAAATCTCCTCCTGTCTCAAGAAATCACTGGTTCAAGATGAAGACTTGGTTACTTATTTCAGTGCTCTGATTGATGTTCATAGGTGATGAAATGAATTTTTAAGAAGCTATATACATTTTTTCAGCGTAACTTCTAACTATGGCCACAAAGGGGCAATGCTGCTTTGGAGATTCCTGTAATGCTTGTCCCACAAACACATATTCTTCAAGTAGCCATAAAGGATCCCTTAAAAATCTACTAAATTATTATCTCCTATTATGGTTCTGTTTACATCTATCAATCATGTATGAATGTATGTATGTTTCTATCTATTCATCCATCTACCTAGGTAGTATCTATGTATACTGTAGTCTAATACTTTGAAAATATGGCTTTGAAAATCAACACTTCTCTTAATGATGCATGTTGTCCTCAAGGATATGGCCACATGTAGCTTCTCTAACATAAATGTATACCCCACTTAGTTAATCTGTGCCTAGAGTTCAGTCCTCCATCTTTATGGAAAATGCAGTAGTGGTGTAAGTTCCAGTTCAAGTATCGCCTCCATTAAAACTGTTACCTGGCTGAGTTGAGAAGCATGGTTTATCACGTTTTTCTTTGTCATATCTTAGAGATATACATTTCTCCTTAGTAGCTTTTTTCTGATTGTACTTAAGTATTGGGCCTCAGTTAACTGAAGATGGGAACTGTCTCTTTCCTTCTTGAGATCCAAGTATTGAATATTAAGTAGTCACTTAGCAGCACTCATTAAATATATATTGAGATGCATTCATGAATGAATAAATGAAAAAGAAAACATATCAGAAGTCCAACAAACAATAAAATTTCCCCTTAGAATGTTGGGGTAGATGGGATTAGACTGAGGAATGAGAACTTTTATTATTTCTCCTGTTGGACTGTAATGATGTTTTCTTTGATCGAATTTGAGATGACATCAAATACAGAGACAAAATTCTGGGCTTCTAAAACATGTGCTCCTTATTTATTTTAACTTTACAAATAGATGGGGCAAATAGATGGGGAAAGAGTGGAAACAGCAGCAGACTTTATTTTGGGGGGCTCCCAAATCACTGCAGGTGGTGACTGCAGCCATGAAATTAAAAGATGCTTGCTCCTTGGAAGAAAAGTTATGACCAACCTAGACAGCATTTTAAAAGGCAGAGACATTACTTTGCCGACTAAGGTCCATCTAGTCAAGGCTATCGTTTTTCCAGTAGTCATGTATGGATGTGACAGTTGGACTGTGAAGAAGGCTGAGCACCAAAGAATTGATGCTTTTGAACTGTAGAGTTGGAGAAGACTCTTGAGAGTCCCTCGGACTGCAAGGAGATCCAACCACTCCATCCTAAAGGAAATCAGTCCTGAATATTCATTGGAAGGACTGATGTTGAAGCTGAAACTCCAATACTTTGGCCACCTGATGAGAAGAACTGACTCAATGGAAAAGACTTATGCCAGGAAAGATTGAAGGCAGGAGGAGAAGGGGACAACAGATAATGAGATGGTTAGATGGCATCACTGGCTTAATGGACATGCGTTTGAGTGAACTCTGAAAGTTGGTAATGGACAGTGAGGCCTGGTGTGCTGCAGTCCATGGGGTCGCAAAGAGTAGTACATGACTGAGTGACTAAACTGAACTAATATCTTCAGTAGACTTTAATTTGTATTTGTAATTAAAAAAAAAGAGAGAGAAAAGCTCATCTTGTGATTTCATGGGAGTCCCTCTCTTCTCCCTTGTAAAATAATGTAATCCCTGTTAAGATATCAAGTTGTCCTGATACATGATTTTTAACCTTCTTGGAAATGTGAAGAAAGGGGAGAGAACTTCTAAACTAAGCATATTCCATGTGTAAGGAGGGGATTTCTGCTTTTCAATGAAAGTAATTTTGAGCAAGTCTAAGATAGAGAAAATAGGGAAGTGCTTGTTTTGAAAAAAATAGCTTTAGTTGAAAGTACTTGTGAGAAGGTGGGGCCTCTTGAAAGAATTAAAGCCGATGCGAACCTTAAGTCAGAGTTCCAGCTGGCTAAGGAGACCAGAAGAAGAACCTGAGCTGTCATTGAACTTTGGTGCCAGGAACAATGGACAAGATGCTGGGAGCATCATTCTTAATTCTGTGTCTTCAAGTAGACGGTGAGTTATGATGGAGAAACCCTAGGATATCTCATTAATTTGGGGGAGTGAGAAAATTGGAGTATGGACAAATTCATGCAGATAGAAACTTAAGGAAATATCAGTTTGTGGGCCTAATGACTTTTTATCTCTTTAAACAGGGGTGAGTGGACAACAGAAGGAAAAAAGCAGCCAAGAGCAGGTAAAACAGAGCCCTCAATCTTTGACAGTCAAGGAAGGAGAGATTTCCATTCTGAACTGTAGTTATGAGAACAGTTTGTTTGACTACTTCCCATGGTACCGGCAATATCCTGGTAAAGGCCCTGCACTCTTGATAGCCATACGTTCGGTTATGAATGAAATGGAAGATGGAAGACTCACAGTTTTCCTCAATAAGAGTGCCAAACAGCTCTCATTGCATATTGCAACTTCCCAGCCTGGAGACTCAGCCACCTACTTCTGTGCAGCAAGTGCACAGTGCTCCCCAGACACCTGCAGCCTGTACCCAGATCTGCAGCCGAGGCTCCAGACACACCCTGCTGTGCAGATGAAATATACACATATACAAGTTTGTGCATAAAAAGTCCTAATATAAGGAAACTAAAATTATACAGAATTTCTTCTTTCACCAAATTGGAATTGATAGAGAAAATCAATTGTGAAAAAATGTCTCTAAAAACTCCCAAACACTTGGAATTTAGGCACTAAATTTAAAACAACTCATACGTATGTTTAAGAAGCAGTTACAATGACTGTTAAAAAGTATTTGAAAGAAAATATAGAGAGAACACAAGCATATACATATGTATGCTGCTGCTGCTGCTGCTGCTGCTGCTGCTGCTGCTGCTGCTGCTGCGGCTAGGTCGCTTCAGTCACGTCCGACTCTGTGCGACCCCATAGACTGCAGCCCACCAGGTTCCCCCGTCCCTGGGATTCTCCAGGCAAGAAGACTGGAGTGGGGTGCCATTACCTTCTCTGACATATGCATGAGGCACAGCTAAATTAATACATAGAAGGAAATTTATCTCTTTTAAGTACTTTTATTACCAAAGAAAAAAGGTTGAAAAAATTATCTAACCTTTCAACAAAAGAAGATAGAAAAAGAAATATAAAACCCAATATATCTAAAAGAAAGGTAAAATTAAAAATTCATATTGGTGAACTCTAAAGCAAACAATAGAAATAATCATTAAATATAGTTACTTTTCTTAAAATGATTAATATCATTGATCTATTCCTAGCTAGAATTATCAAGGAAATTATCAATATAATAAAAGAAAATATGAATTATACACATGAGAAAATCATATGCAGTGTGAAAATGGTAATTAAAAATATTATTAATAAATTTTTGCCACTGGGTAATACTATAGTAGTAGACTCACACAAGGAGAAAGCTGATTAATAAAACTGATCTGTTTCTAGGTAGAAGTATCAAGGGAAAAAGAGAAAAAGCATAAATTATGAATATAAAGAATGAAAACGTAAACCATACTACAGATGCTAAAAGGATAATTAAAAAATCATTGGCAAGTTCATGTCACTAAGAGTATAGAAGTCAACCCATACAAGTGGGGAAAATTGATTTTTTTGACAAAGGTGCAAAGACAATTCAACAGAGGACAGTTTTATCAGCAAATGATACTGGGACAAGTGGATATTAATATGCAAATGATTGGAACTTGGCCTAAATCTCACACCTTATACAAAACATTGAATTCAGTCTCAAATGGATCATACATTCAAATGTAAAACTATAAATATTTTAGAAGAAACCATAAGAGAAAATCTTTATAATGTACAGTTAGGCAAAAAGATTTTTGACATGACACTAAAAGCACAATCCATAAAAAAAACTTAGATTTCATTAAAATGAAAAACGATTGCTCTGTGAAAGTTATTATTAAGAGAATGAAAAAGACAAACCACTGAATGGCAGGAAATGTTTGCAGACTATATTTCCATCAAAAGAGTGGTATTCAGAATACAATGGACTCCTAAACTCAGCAGGAAGAAAACAAACAATCCAGTTGAAAAATGAACTAAAGACTAACACAGGCACTTTAACAAAGAGGATATGTAGTAGGGATAAAAGCATATAAATAAGTATATGAGCAAATGTTCAACATCAATAGCCGTTAGGGAATGTAAATTAGAGACACAATGAGAGAGCACTCCACGACTGTCATAAAGGCTAAAACTAAAAGTATTGACAATACCAAGTTCTGGCAACGGTGCAGAGAAACTGGATCACTCATGCACTGCTGGTGGGTGAATGGTACAGTCATTCTGGAATACGGTACATCAGTTTCACACAAACTTAAATATCCACTTTCCTTATAATTCAGCAATCACACTTGTGGTATTGATGCTTGAGAAATAAAAAAACTTATGTTCATACAAAAATCTGTAGATGAATATTCATGGTAGCTCTATTTGTGACGGCCCCAAACTGGAAACATCTTCATTGGGTAAACTGATGGATAAATAGACATATTATTTACAGATCTTCTTCAACTTATGATGGAGTTATGTTCTAAGAAACCATTGTAAGTTGAAAATATCGTATTAAGGAGAAAAAAGCATTTACTACATCTAACCCTCTGAACATCTTATTTTAGCTTTATTATGCTCAACAGTTACATTAACTTACAGTTGGAAAAATCATCTAACACAAAGTTTATTTTATAGTAAAGTATAGAAAAATCTCATGTAATTTATTGACTGCTGAGCTGAGAGTGAAAAACAGAAAGGTTGTGTGGGTGCAGAAAGGTTGTTTATGCTCCTGATTCTGGGGCTGACTAGAAACTCAGCTCACTCCCAGCATCACCTGAGAATATCAGGCTGCATGGTGCTAGCCCAGCAAAAGATCAGAATTCAAAGTGTGCTCTCAACTGAATGGCTTTCTCACCACCATAAAGTCAATAAGCATAAGTCAAACCATCCTTAGTTGGGGAGAGTCTGTAGTGATTAAAAGGAACCGATTACTGAGACATGCAATCAGCTAGACTAATCTCAAGAGTGTTATGCTGAGTGGAAAAAAGTCTATCTCAGAAGGCTACTTGATGTATAACACATTGGACAGTATGGTTATGATCCATAATGATTCCATACATAAGGTGTGATTCTACTTACATGACATTCTTAAAAGGAAAAATATAGAAATGAAAAGGAGATCAGTAGTTGCCAGGGGTGATCAGGGATTGCAGGGGTGAGAATGTGTGCAAAGGGACATTTTTTAGAGTGATGGGACAGTTCTGTATTGTGATTTCTGTGACAGTTACAAGAACCTACACATGTGATAAAATCTCATAGACTTATGCATCAAAAAATGCCTGTAAAAACTGGTGAATCAGAGTAAGTTCTGAGTTTTGATAAAAATTTATCAGTATCAATTTCCTTATATTTATGTCTGTAATTATTCTGTTAATATATATATTTCATTTTATCATGCTACTGCCTAGGCTGCTGTGGGCATCCATGGTCTCTTCTACTTAGTTATAAATAATTGCAAACCAGGGCATCGGCTGCCTGTCTGCACTCCGAGGTGAAATGAGACAGAGGAGTAGACATCTCAACTAAATGCACACTTTTATTCCTGCATCCCTAGTTACCTTGTCCTAAAATTAAAGGACTGGCACTGTTTTAGAGAACTTGTCTGTACTTTCCTTTCTACTTGTCTATCTACCTTTGACTATTTTATGTTAATTCTTCCATTAAAACAATGAAACCAGATGGAAGATTGACAGTTACATTCTACATGATCTGGTAACAGTATACAGAACTTCAGTCACCAGCTTCTGTGGTACTGACAGGTACTAAGCGTCTGCAGCCAGTAGATACCAAGTTTGGCAGGAGTGCGTTATAGCATGTGTCACAGAAAGATCTGGCATGCTTCTATTGACTTTATTTTACAAAGAGAAAAATAATGAGCCACTAACAAGTGAGACTGAACCCTTTGGGCCAATGACATAGAAAACGTGACATGAGGACAACTCTAGGAAGCATGGTCTAAGAAGCATGATTCAACTTTGGGAGGCAGCAGGTCTGAATATCCTGATCCTTCTCAAAGTCTAATAAGTAAGACTCAACGTCAGCCTTACAGCTGGAAGACTCTACAAACTACTCTTGTGCAGTCTGGGAACTCACAGTGCTTGAAGTAACGGGAAAAGCTGTACAAAAAATGTTTTATTCCTGTTATAATTTCATAACACATAGATAATGGAATAGATTCCGAAAGTCAGAAGGACTGATTTGTTATTGTTTGATCTTGAAGTAACTTATTTACAGGAAAATCTAACTAGAGCCCTAGAACCCAGTAAACAAGAGATATATTAACTATTTGGATAAGACTGCCTTTCATTAAAAAAGATGAAGGTCTATGAGCTTCTTAAAAGAGTCATTAGACACTGGATGGAGGAAAGTTGGCATAGGCTAAATGATGACCAGTAAATAGATTATAAGAAGGGTTCATGGCATATACTAAATTATGTTCTAAATGGGCTGGTAAAGTTATTCTGCTGATTAATTACCAATGTATGTCAACTTGTTTATTCTTCAGTTCTGCTCAGCTCAAACCTTTCATGAGAATTGCTTTTTTCAGGTCCCTTTCAGATACTGCATAGGTCATTAGTGATCAGGTAATTCATGACCCGAGAAAGACAAGTAGACAAAATAAAGGTCCGTGGTGGGTGAGACTTTTTCTCATCTGTGCACAGACCACGTGGTCTACAAGCATGACACCTCCCACTTCCTGTTGGGGGGAGTCACACAGGTATTGGGTACTATGTATTTGGGCTGCCAGGCACTCAAAGACACTGAACTCTCATCTTGAGGCAGAACTGAGCACATTCGTGCAGGGGATTCCATGCCTCATGCTGCTCTCCAGTTTGCCCTGGGTGTTCCTGGCCTTCACCTTCTCTGGTAGGGATGCTTGCAAACATGGGTGCGCGTGTTCAGGGTGAAAGGCCTGCACACAGGCACGAGGTGATTCACAGGGACGTGGGGAGGAAAGGAGGATCGGAGGAAAGCATATCTATTGTGATTTCAGTTTGGGTTTTCTTTGGGTCTCAAATTAGCCTAATTCCTACATTATTTTGTTCACTACTTCAGCTCAGTTTTCTGATTTTTTCCACAGGATCTGGTGTGGCCCAGAAAGTTACCCAAGACCAGCCATACGTAACCAGTCAAATAGGGCAATCTGTCATTCTGAACTGTCGGTATGAAGTAAAGTGGAGTGGGTACACGCACTACCTTTTTTGGTATAAGCAGCTTCCCAGTGGAGAGATGACTTTCCTTATTCGTCAGGAATCTTCTGGCCCGAATGCAAGGAATGGCCGCTACTCTGTAAACTTTCTGAGAGCACAGAACTCCATCAGCCTCACCATTTCAGCCTTACAGCCGGAAGACTCCGCAACGTACTTTTGTGCAGTCTGGGAACTCACAGTGCTTGAAGTAATGAGAAAAGCTGTACAAAAACCCCAGAGCTTAATAAGAGAGAGACCCCCTGCTGCAGGACCCCAGCTGAAATGCACACCTGCAGACCTCAGACAAGAAATGGTAGTCCTGTGGTTGCTTCATCTGTGGTCTGGATCAGAAGATTTAATTTTAAACAAAAGCTCCTTCCATGTCATTTGGAAACAGGTGTCCAGAGTAACTTTCTACTAATACTTTCTCTGTCTTGAATTTTTGACTTTATTTTTTTAATTTAAATTTATTTATTTTAATTGGAGGCTAATTACTTTACAACATTCTATTGGTTCTGCCACACATCAACGTGAATCCACCACAGGCGTACACGTGTTCCCCATCCTGAACCCCCCTCCCACCTTCCTCCCCGTACCATAAAACAATCATATGGAACATCATTGTCTAAAGTTGAATACTTGCTCCATAATACATCAAAGTGGCAGCTTCACCTAAAGACCCTCACATGGCAAACATGGGTCTAGTTATAGTTATCTGGAATCATCATGAAAATCATTCCCTTAGTCCTTTCCTCTTAGACTTTGTGTCACTGAAGTTACAATCAGAAAAGTGGAACCACTAGTGGTGTCGAATAGGAGATCAGTTATTGAGATTAGAACTCCGGCAATTGCTAGAGCTGGAGGAGTCATACAAAGCTGCTATCTTTGTATCTGGTGCTGAGACTGAGTTCACTGCTAGCCAGCAAGAGTGACATTTGAGGGAAAGATGGGTGTAGACAAAAGCAAGGATGAACTGTGACTCATGAGGACATACGAGAACCCTGAGGATAATGGAACCCGCATAACGCACCAAAGCTTGACTCTCACCTCCTTGTCTCACAAGAACAAGTGACCTTGAGGAGAAGAGTGTCACCTGCTGTTATGCTACATGCATACTTGGCCCAAGACGACAGACGATTTGGAGATCTGGTGGGAGGCGGAAGAGCTGTGCGTCACCAGTAAGATGACGAAGTGGATCAGCAGCACCATGTGTGAGCTGCCACAGTGCCTGGAGCCCTGCACCAGCCAGCAGAATATAAAAGTACGGCTACCTCCTGACAAGTGCCTTCCAAATCGATTTCTAGATAGTTAGGCTGGGGCAGTACAAAGTTACTGCAATAGCTTAACTATATAATTGATTTGTTAACTAGGCGTCCATCAGTACCTCTTTTAACAAAACAACTTTGTCATAAAGTCAACAGGAAAACTATTCTTCCTGCTGATATGATGCAATAATTCCTCATTCACCCAGTATAAGTTAACTCCCTTCTGCAAAATTATACCAAGTTCATTTATCCATTTTTCGGGTGATGTTCTTTCCTCTTCTAGCTGAATCACACTCTTGCATTGAAACCTGTATCTTAATAACTGAGATACAATGAGATATAAGATTAACTTGTATTAGCACATTGTATGTTACTACAGGCAAGAATATGAGACAGGGGATTTAAAAATAATTAATGTATGTGTAAATATATTCATATCAAAATGAAAAACATTAATAACATTTTACTTTTTTGTTACTGAAAATGACCACATAATTGTCGCTGGTATTTATAACTACTTCCGTTACCCATTCCATAACCTATTTGCTTATAGGAAGCACCTCCACTCACTGCTGTATTGACTTCCTCCACAACAAGGTCCTTATTCAGGAGCAATGTTACATGAAATGCCATAAAGATGAATAAGGAATTCTGCAAGTGGGCCATCGTGGTTTTGGCAGAAGTTTGCAAGGCTTTGAAGAAGAATCCCAGGGTCTATTTAAGTGGAAATAATCTTGCCAATAAACACGGAAAAGTGATATATTGTATTCTGGGAAACACCATTTGAATGATACCTGTTTTCTTATCAGAAGCAATAGCAGTCACCAAAAGAAAGCAGTTCTACAGTTCTTAAAGAAAACAAACAAAACTTTCAAGCTAGCTTCTTATGAACATGAAAATGTATTTTTAAATAGTCTTTATTAAAAAAATAACTGCCAAGAGGATAGAAAGTCAATTCCAGACTGGTAGACCATATTTGCAATGCATATTTCTAAAAAAGAACTCAAGTGTAGGATATATGAAAAGCTCATAAATCAAAAAGAAAAGAAGATAGTTAAACAGAATGGAGAAATCTTGGAGACCAATTTAGAAATATCATATCCAATAGCCAGTAAACAGACAAAAATGGCCTTGATTTTATTATTCATTAGGGAAATCAAAATAATACCTACCTCCTCTGGGTGTTCCTTTCGTGTCTTTTCTGCACCCTGAGAGTATCAATGCCTCAGTGTAGCTAGTAGATATAACCCTAAAAGTATAGAGAAGAGTAATGAGTCTCCAGGAGAATAAGTGATTAAATATCTTTCTAGAGACTCCCATCACTGACCTGATATGGAGGGGAAAAAAGGAGTAGAAGGTTACAGACCTGGACATTGAAGGAAAGGTAGGTTTTACTAGAAAAAAGAAAGTTGATATTTATTGTGCTTACTGCATTTCAGGCAATGTAGAATGCATTTCAGATTCATTATCTAATTTAAATATCAAAACTATGATTTTATTGTTCCCAAGTTTTTAATCTGTGAGAAATGAGACATAACTTTTCTAACTGTGATGCTGCTAAGTCACTTCAGTCGTGTCCAACTCTGTGCGACCCCATAGACGGCAGTCCACCAGGCTCCCCCGTCCCTGGGATTCTCCAGATAAGAACACTGGAGTGGGTTGCCATTTCCTTCCCCAATGCATGAAAGTGAAAAGTGAAAGGGAAGTCGCTCAGCTGTGTCTGACTCTTTACGACCTATGGACTTCAGCCTACCAGGCTCCTCCATCCATGGGATTTTCCAGGCAAGAGTACTGGAGTGGGGTACCATCACCTTCTCCGATATTTAAAGTCTAAACCACCCTAAAAACTACCCCTAAAATCATGCTTATGTAAAACCTGCCTGGAATAGATTAGATACAATGCATATAAACACATATATACCACTCTCTAGTATAAAATTTTTCAAAAAATATATGGACAATACAATAATTTATAAAGAACAGATGTTTATATTAACACTGTAATAAAGCACAAACTCAGAAAAAAGTGATCAAGGGTATTACATCTCATGGATAAGGCAACTAATGTTGCCAACTACAGTATTTCAAAATCCTTTACAAAAGGAGATAGCCTAATAAATTTTAGTTCAGAGTTTGTGTTACTTTTTCTTTTCTTTTCATCTGATTCCATTTTAAGCTTAACTTCTTCAGCTGTAATAAGCATCTCTAATTTTTATTGCCAGGCAGCGTGTAATATCTTAGAGGGCTCCTAAAGAGACAGACTTGGAGTATGGAGAAGCATTTGACCCCAGGAGGGCGGATGTCTTGATGGTGGTGACATTACCGGTTAAAACTGGAAGTTAAAGGGAACCAGGAAAGAAGATGCCAAACCATAGATACAGTTGCCCCAGGAGCAGTATATGAGGACATCATCCACTAACCAGTTAACAGTGCTGAATGCTTTGATGTTGTTCAGTCGCTCAGTTGTGCCTGACTCTGCGACCCCATGGGCTGCAGAATGCCAGGCTTCACTGTCTTGCACTGTTTCCTGGAGTTTGCTCAAACTCATGTCCACTGAGTCGGTGATGCCATCCAACCATCTCGTCCTCTGTTGTCCCCTTCTCCTCCTGTCTTCAATCTTTCCCAGCATCAGAGTCTTTTTCAGTGAGTTGGCTCTTTGCGTCAGGTGGCCAAAGTACTGGAGCTTCAGCTTCAGAATCAGTCTTTCCAATGAATATTCAGCTGAATGCTTTAGCAAGTTTCTTATGCAATAGTGTCCTAGGAAGAATAAGTGGCTACAGAGAAAGAAGAGATATTATTACTTAAACACTCTAAACATGTTTCTATATCAAGACCTGTGTCCCTTGCCTTTGCCCCCTCTACTGTGGCGCTATTACCCAAAACATCTACATGGTGTATCTCTGAACTTCCCTTACGTCTTTACTCGAATGTTACCCCTTGGTGAATGCTTTATCTAAATGTTTCTGTTTTCGCTCCTAGAGAATCAGGTTCCAGCACAGCGGATGCAGCAAGAATGAAAGCTGGAGCACTGACACCTGGTGTCCCACTCAAACACTTTGTGGGGCTACATTAGCCTCCTTGCTCCCCTCAGAGATCCTGGGTCAAATTGTGCAGAAGCCCAGGCACCAATTTTAGATCCAGCCACAGGGGGGCAGCATCCGCAAACCCGCCCTGCTTTTTAAGACGTGTGAGTAAAATAGGGGTAAGTTTGATTGGCTGTCTCAAAGGGCAGTCACTCCTTTCTTTTTTCTTTGCAAAAGGCCGTGTAGACCACAGAAACGTGTGTGGGGCTGCAAAAGCTTGTACAAGGGAAACCCTTTAGGAGCAGGCAGATTCAGCAACTCTTCCTGACGAGGGAGAAGAGGGAAATGCTGCTCATAGCACCAGTGTTGATCTTATGGATGCAAATACCACGTGAGTTTGGGGTTTCCCTGATTGCTTCCAGAGAATTCTGCACAGTGGAATATGATCTGCAGGAAACTGTAGAAGTGAGATTTTCTGATAGAGAGGAGGATGTTGAGAAAAACTCAGAAACTGAAAAGTGGAAAGACGGAGGGAGTTGGGCAGGGAGACATGGAAAGGAGAAAAATACACAAGAAGAATGAGAGAGACCGTTGGGGCTGAGAGAATAGACAAGTGATTAGACCTTCTCTGATACTTCTCACCGTTTTCTCAACAGAAGTGAACGCACAACAGATAAGCCAAATTCCTCAATTCTTGCTTCTACAAGAAGGAGAAAACTTCACCACGTATTGCAATTCCTCAAGCACTTTTTACAGTTTACAGTGGTATAAGCAGAGCCCGGGGGGAAGTCCTGTCCTCTTGATGACACTAGCTAAGGGTGGAGAAGTGAAGACGGAGCAGAGACTGACAGGTCGGCTTGGAGAGACCATAAAGCACGGCTCCCTGCACCTCGCGGCTGCCCAGCTCTCAGATGCAGGAACCTACTTCTGCGCAGGGCACAGTGCTCTGGAAGCACCTGCTGTCTGTCCCCAAACCTCACTGTGAACTCCAGGGATCGCTCGTCTTCATCTCTCCTCAGGGCAGGGGCCAGAGAAAGCTGAAGTCACGATAACTATGAAGAAATTGAATTTTTAATTTAAAAAAATCCCTGGACTCAAACAGTGTTACTAGATAATTCTACCAATCTTTCTAAGTATTAGCATGAATTATGCAATATTTCTTCCAGGGAAAAAAAAAGAAGAAAAGAATCCCTCACTCATTTTATGAAGCTAGTGTTACCCTGAAATTAAAATCAGACAAAGATTATAACAGAGAACTGCAAAGAAACATATTTCATGAATACAGACATGAAGTTTCTTAAAAATATTAGCAAGTAAAATTCATCTATATAAAAAGAGTAATATACCAAGCACAAATGGATTTTTTTCAAGGATGCAAATGACTTCAAATTGAAAATCAGTTGATGACATTCACCATATTAACAGGATAAAAAAGAAAAATTACATCATATTAATCTATGTAGAATAAACTTTTGCCAAAATTCAACAATCCACTATGGTGAAGACTTTGAGAAACATGGGCACAGTGGGGAAGTTCCTCCATAGCTAGCAGTATGCTTACTAACAAAAGACTGTATATGTTTCCCTAAGACTGGGAACAAGGTACGCACATCCACTCTCATCCCTCTCCTTCAGCACAGAGCTAGATGTCAGAGCCAGTGCAATACAAAAAGTAGATGTAAAGAGAGTTTTGGACCAGAAAAGAAGTGAAACTGCCAGGCAATATGATTATCTATATAGAAAATCTCATAGAACATATCCCCCAAAACTCTCAGACCTATTGAGTTCAGCAACACCATAGGAAATAAGATAAATGTATGTAATCAACTGTATTTCTATATATTAGTGATGGACATGTGGACCTCGAAATTAAAAGTATAATACCATTTACAATGACTCGAAAAAAGACCCTGAGTGGTCTTTTTTGTACAGAAAACATGTACAGAAATTTTAAGCTGAAAACTACAAAACGCTGAAGAAAGAAATTAAAGAAGACGGATGATGAGACATCATGAGTTTGCAAACTGGAAGTTTCAAAGCAGTAAACATGACACGTCTATCCAGATTTATATACACATGTTATAAAACTCCTGTTAAAATCCATCAGGATTTTAAAAAACAAATACAGGCAAGATTGTTCTAAAATTTATATGAACAGGGAGAGACTCTGGAATACTTTTTAAAATCTTGAAGAAATAAGTCAAAACAATCGGTCAATCTGATTTCAGGCTAGAGTCATCGAGGTTATTTGGTGCTGGTACAGGGATAAACACACAGTTCAGTGGAAATGAACAGAGAACCCATAAATAGATGCACACAAATATACCCAACTGACCTTTCCTGGCAAAGTGCCAAATAAATTTGATAGAAGAAGGATAACCCTTTCAACAGATAATGTTGGAGAAAGTTGAAATCCATTGGCAGGAAAAATTAACCTTGATTCAGGTCTCACACTTCATACATACATTCTTTAAAATGGATCACAGACTTAAATGTAAAACGTTAAATTATAAAAAGTTTTAGGAAAAAATACAGGACAAAAGTTTGATATGTGTATGGGCCAAGAGCCTTTGGACTTGACAACAAACAACAGTCTATAAAATTTTCTAAAAATGACAAACTAGACTTCAAAATTAAGATTTTTTGCCCTGCAAAGCAACTGTAAGAGCATGAAAAGACAAGCTACCAATTGTGAAAAACTATTATTTGGAAACCATATATTCCACAAGGAAGTAATATCTAGAATATATAAATAACTCTCAAAGCTAAACAGTATTTAAATAAGGCAAACATTTCACTTAGACCATGGGCAAAGAGCTATTTCACTAAAGAAGTATACAGATAGCAAATAAGCATATAAAAATATATTCAACATCATAAATCATTGGAGAAACACAATTAAAACCACAATAAGATATCACTGAGAGCACAGTCTAGAGTTTGTGTGGTAGCAGCACAAAGTGGGGGCTTCCCAGGTAGCTGAGATGGTTCTGCCTGCAGTGTGGGAGACTTGAGTTAGATCCTGGGTCTGGAAGATCCTCTGGAGAAGGGAATGACAACCCACTCCAGTATTCTTACCTGGAGAATTCCATGAAGAGAGGAGCCTGGCAAACTACAGTCCACGGGGTTGCAAAGAGTTGAGCAAAGCTGAGTGACTCAGGGAGGAGGGAAGGAGCACAGTTCAGTTCAGTTCAGTCGCTCAGTCGTGTCCGACTCTTTGCGACCCCATGAATCGCAGCAGGCCAGGCCTCCCTGTCCATCACCAACTCCCGGAGTTCACTTAGACTCACATCCATCGAGTCAGTGATACCATCCAGCCATTTCATCCTCCGTCGTCCCCTTCTCCTCCTTCCCCCAATCCCTCCCAGCATCAGAGTCTTTTCCAATGAGTCAACTCTTCTCATGAGGTGGCCAAATACTGGACTTTCAGCTTTAGCATCATTCCTTCCAAAGAAACCCCAGGGCTGATCTCCTTCAGAATGGACTGGTTGGATCTCCTTGCAGTCCAAGGGACTCTCAAGAGTCTTCTCCAACACCACAGTTCAAACGCATCAATTCTTCGGCACTCAGCCTTCTTCACAGTCCTACTCTCACATCCATACATGACCACAGAAAAACCATAGCCTTGACTAGACGGACCTTAGTCGGCAAAGTAATGTCTCTGTTTTTCAATATACTATCTAGGTTGGTCATAACTTTTCTTCCAAGGAGTAAGTGTCTTTTAATTTCATGGCTGCAGTCACCATCTGCAGTGATTTGGGAGCCCCCCCCAAAATAAAGTCTTTTGCCGGGGGCCAGCATGAAGAATCCCACCCGTGACAAGGTCATGCGGAAGGAAGCCTGACAAAATGCAAGGACGTGATCAGACTTCAGGGGTTCCCCCTGGAATTTCCTGAGCATCCACCCCCCCCAAAAATAAGAATCTGCCTGCTTTCCACTTTTCTGATATTCTCTGAAAAAAGTCAAATCAGGGCTTTAGTCTTCTGCATTTGAAAGGGATGTTTCAGTTAAACCCCCTCTGATAGCTCTCTAGCTTGCCTAACAGGTTCCTCCTTTACAGCTTGTGAATTGCTTACAGCCCCCAATCCGTGAGAGGCACAAAGCTTAAAAGCATCTTAAAGATACAGAGCCTTTTCTAAAGAGCTAAAAATCATATTGGTGACGGGATTTCACTGTTGACTCAATGATTACTGCCAGGCCTCCATATTCTTTATCTTTTAGGCACCTGGGAGGATGTTAATCAATGTAATCGGGATGTAGAAAAAGATATATAGTAGTTTTGATGTTAGCAACATTAGACTTTTGAGTTAATTACTTTTCTTTTGTTATAAATCACTGTACTCCTTTTACTTGTTATAAGTTGCTGTATCTTTGCTATGTAAGAATGTAACTTTATTTAGTGCTTTCCGAGAGTGGCACTAGACTTTGGGGAGATCAACACAAATAAGTCTTCTGGTTGACAAACCCTTATCAGAAAAAAGGCTGTAAAATGTTAATTGGCCCTTTTGGCTGGAAGATGATGTAAATTACCTAAGACTTGTGTATACCACTAGGCATGCAGAGAGAAAAGCCTGGTTTTGATAAGAGTCTGGGCTGCTAACACTGCATAATTTTGTATTACCGATTGATCTCTATGTACAATCCAAAAGGTATAAAAGGCCTTTCTAGACAATAGAGGCCAGGACCAGTCACTGGACTGGTTTCCCCTGTGTCTCCTCTTTACTCTAATATCAGGCTGAATTCCCATCTGGAGCGGGGCGGCTCGCCATGTCTACTTGCTTGTCCTGGCTTTTAAGACCCGCGTGAAAGGGAGCCTAAGGTGGGGCACCCTTCGATACTCAAGTGGATGCCGGTGGCCCAATGTAGATAGTGCAAGCTCCTTGTCTGGAACTTTATTGGCCTTCCCCGTAAGCCAAGTTATTCAGCCTTCTTTCTCCACTTAATTTTCCTACCATACTATTTCTTCCTAATCTAATCTTATATTTCTATATTAATAAATAAATCAGTTCTCCTCGCCAATGCTGTCCCCGCTTCGAATTCCCTGGATCCACCAGGGCTGGACCCCGGCAGTCTGTCACAGTTTCCACTGTTTCCCCATCTATTTTCCATGAAGTGATGGGACCAGATTCCATGATCTTAGTTTTCTGAATGTTGATTTATGTTAGTTTGATTAGGTCTCATTTATTTCTTTTTCCTTTTGTTGCCCTTGCCTTTGAGACAGAAAAAATATGGCAAAGAGAAATGTCTTTGAGCATAACGCCTATATTTTCTTTTTCAAGTTTTAAAAGTTTCAGGTTTATATTTTGGTCTTTAATCCATTTTGCGCTTATATTTGTATATGTTGTGAGAAAATGTTCTAGTTTTAGTCTTTTCCTTTTAGGTGTTCAGTATGGTCAACACCACTTACTGAAGAAACTGTCTTTTCCCCATTTCAATAAGTTATATAAAATCATTCAGAGTAATATCTCTACATGGTCACAGAGGGCAACACTGCTTCAGAGACAATTAACGTTTGTCCCAAATACACAGATTCTTCAAGGAGCCAGAAAGGATCCTTTAAATATCCATTAAATTTTTATCTCCAACTTTGCTTCCATTTACATCTCTGACTCTTGTATGTATGTAGGTATCCATCCATCCACCTAAATAGTATCTGTGTATATTTTAGTCCAACAGTTTGAAAAATATGGCTTTGAAAATTAATATTTCTTTAAATAGCATGTTTTATCCTTTGACATTAAGGCCATGTTAGTTTCTCTAATATAAATTTATAATGTTTTCACCCAGATATATCCCAAACTCCAATCATACTGAGTTAATCAGTGCCAGAATTCCTTACCCCATTCTTTACTAAGAAATATACTGGTGATGTAAGTTCCAGTTCAAGCAGCTCCTCCATCAGGACTACTCTCTGACTGAGTCCAGAAGTGAGTCCATTATCATTTTCTTGGGTCCATCATATAGAAACACATTTCTCTTTAGTAGCTTTTATCTGAATGTACTTGTATTTGGAGTGGGTTGACTGAAGATTGCTACTTCTATTTTTTTCTTTTATGAGACCCAAGGATGACCATTTTAGGCACTAGTAAATATATATTGAAGACATGCATGGATGAATGAATAAATTTAAAAAAAAACACCAAAAATTCAACAAAAAATAAAAAATTCCCTTAGGGAACTGGAGTAGATGGGATTAGATTGAGGAGTAGGAATGGTTATTATTGTCTCCTTTTGACCTGTGATAATGTTTTTCTTTGATAGTATCTGAGATGACCTCAAATACAGAGACCACAAAGTCTTTTTAAAAAAATGAGCTCCTTAATTTCTGTTTCTATACCCTGATGTGTTGACCTCTAAAGCCAAATTGGTTCTTCACATTTTTGTATTTTACCTGTGAGAATAAGATGTAACTCAGTGTGAGAAATACCAAAAATGTTTCATTACTGAATGATCATGGTTCCATATCTTCTGAATTCTGCAGAATTTGCCCAGCTAATCTTATCAATTTGGAGATGAAAGATTCTCCAGAACAAGTTATTCCAGTGCTTCTCAATTTATTTTCTCCATGCTTATTCTTGGGAACATTTATTTGTCTGATTTATATTTTATTAGAAGTATAAATTGAAATTGATCTAATTATATTTTATTAATTCTTAGGATCATGTAAAGTGTGGAAACCCTGAACGATGTTGTTAAAATGTAAATTCCATCAGGGCAAAAGGACTATGTATCTTTATGTTCTGCTCCATAAGCTCTGCTTGTAATGATATATTATGCCTGTTGTGTTCTCAATAGACTTTAATTAGTATTTGTAATAAAAAAGAGACGCCCCCTACATACTAATCTTGTGACTTTATGGGAGTCCCTCTCTTCTCCATTGTAAATAACTCTAGTCCTATTAAAATATCAAACTGTCCTGATACATGATTTTTAACCTTCTAGGAGTTATGAGGAAAAGGAAGAAGGGGATAGTGTGAGAGAAATTCTATCCTTCACTTTATCCTTGTAAGAGCGGGCATTTCAGATTGCCAAAGAATTTAATTTTCAGTGATCCTAAATCAGCACAGAATGAGAAATACTACTTTTGAGAGAGAGATTTAAGAGAAAGCACTTGTGAGAGGGTGGGGCCTACTGAAAGAATAAAAGCAGCTGTGAACTTTAAGTCAGAGGTCTAGCTGGCTGAGAAGAGCAGCAGAGGAGCCTGAGTTGCCACTGAGCACTGGCGCCAGAAACAATGGACAAGATACTGGGAGCATCCTTTTCGCTTCTGTGGCTTCAACTAGGCTGTGAGTTGTGGAGGAGAAAACCTAGGATATCTCATTAATTAAGGGGACTGGGAAAACTGGGTTACAAACAAGTTCATGCAGATAGAAACTTTAAGAAATAAACATGTCTCTGGAACTGATGGCTTTTTATCTCTTTGAATATGGGTAAGTGGCCAACAGGAGGAAAAAATGACCAAGAGCAGGTGAAAGAGCACCCTTAATCTTTGACAGTCCAAGAAGGAGAGCTTTCCATTTTGAACGGTATAGTTCAGAATGGACTATAGTTTTTTGTTTTTGTTTTTTTTTTTACTACTTCCTATGGTACTGGCAATACCCTTATAAAGGCCTGCATCTTTGATAGCCATACATGAAATGGAAGAGGGAAGATTCACAGGGAAGTGTTCCTAAATAAGAGTGCCAAACAGCTCTCATTGGACATCACAACTGCCTTGCCTGCAGACTCAGCCACCTACTTCTGTGCAGCAAGTGCACAATTCTCCCCCAAGCACCTGTAGCCTGTACCCAAACCTACAGCTGAGGCTCCAGTCACACCCTCCTATGTAGATGAAATACACACGCAGACACATACAATTTGTTTGTGCATGAAAAGTCTTAATATATTGAAGAAAACTGACATTATACAGAATTTATTTTTTGAACAGAATGGAAATGATATGGATCAAGTGCAAAGAGATGTCTCTAGAAACTCCAAAATATTTGATACATATTTAAATCTTATAACTTTAAAACAAGCTTAAGTTAAAACAATTACAATGGATGCTAGAAGATATTTTGAAAGTAAATGTTGGGAGAGCACACTATATAAATATGTATGAGATGCAGCTAAAATAACACATAGAAGAAAATTTATCTTTTTAAATACTTAATATTAATGAAGAAGAAAGGTTGATAAACTACTATCAAGGCTTTCAGGAAAGGATGATAGAAAAGCAAACTAAACCAAACATAAACTGAAAGAAACAAATAATAAAATGTCCAAATGGTGAAATACAAAGAAAACTATGGAGCTAACCATGAAATCAGTCAGTTCAGTCTTTGTGACCCCAAGGAGCAGCACACCAGGCTTCTCTGTCCATCAGCAGCTCCCGGAGCTTGCTCAAACTCATGTCCATCAAGTTGGCGATGCCATCCAACCATCTCATCCTCTGTAATCTTCTTCTCCTCCTGCCTTCAATCATTCCCAGCAACAGGGTCTTTTCCAATGAGTCAGTTCTTCATATCAGGTAGCCAAAGTATTGGAGCTTCAGCTTTGGAATGAGTCCTTCCAATGAATATTCAGGGCTGATTGCCTTTAGGATGGACGGGTTGGATCTCCTTGCAGTCCAATGGACCCTCAAGAATCTTCTCCAACGCCACAGTTGAAAAACATCAGTTCTTTGGCACTCAGCTTTCTTGATAGTCCAATTCTCACATCCATACATGACTACTGGAAAACCATCGCTTTGACTATATGGATCTTTGTCAGCAAAGCAATCTCTCTGCTTTTTAATATGTTGTCTAGTCGGTGATAGCTTTGCTTCTAAGAAGCAAGCATCTTTTAATTTCATGGCTGCAGTCACCATTCACAGTGATTTTGGAGCCCAAGAAAATAAAGTCTGTCAGTGTTTCCATTGTTTCCCCATCTATTTGCCATGAAATGATGGGACTGACTGCCATGATCTTAGTTTTTTGAATGTTGAGTTTTAAGCCAACTTTTTCATTCTCCTCTTATACTTTCTTCAAGAGGCTCTTTAGTTCCTCTTCACTTTCTGCCATAAGTGTGCCATCATCTGCATACCTGAGGTTATTGATATTTCTCCTGGCAATCTTGATTTCAGCTTGTGCTTCATCCAGTCTGGCATTTTACATGATGTACACCACATATATGTTAAATAAGCAGGGTGACAATATGCAGCCTCGAGGTACTCCTTTTCCTATTTGGAACCAGTCTGTTTTCCATGTCCAGTTCTAACTGTTGCTTCTTGACTTGCATACAGATTTCTCAGGAGACAGTTCAGGTGGTCTGTTATTCCCATCTCTTGAAGAATTTTCCAGTTTGCTGTGATCCACACAGGTTTGGCATAGTCAATAAAACAGAAATATATGTTTTTCTGGAATTTTCTTGATTTTTCTATGATCCAACGGATGTTGGCAATTTGATCTCTGGTTTATCTGCCTTTTCTGAATGCAGCTTGAACATCTAGAAGTTCATGATTCACATACTGTTGAATCCTGGCTTGGAGAATTTTGAGCAGTACTTTAATAGTGAGTGAGAAGAATGCAATCGTGTGGTAGTTTGAAAATTCTTTGGCATTGTCTTTCTTTGGAATGGGAATGAAAATTGACCTTTTTGAGTCCTGTGGCCACTGCTGAGTTTTCCAAATTTGCTGGCATATTGAGTGTAGCACTTTCACAGCATCATCTTTTATGATTTGAAAGAGCTCAACTGGAATTAGATCACCTCCACTAACTTTGTTTGTAGTGATGCTTCCTAACAAAGGTCCATCTAGTCAAAGCTATGGTTTTTCCAGTAGTTGTTATGGATGTGATTGCTGGACTATAAAGAGAAATGAGTGCTAAAGAATTGATGCTTTGAACTGTGGTGTTGGAGAAGACTCTTGAGAGTCCCTTGGACTACAAGGAGATCCAACAATTCAATCCTAAGGGAAATCAGTCCTGAATATTCATTGGAAGGACTGATGCTGAAGCTGAAACTCCGATAATTTGGCCACTGATGGGAAGAACTGACTCCTTGGAAAAGACCCTGATGTTGGGAAAGATTGAAGTTGGGAGGAGAATGAGATGATAGATGATGAGATGGCATCACCGACTTGGTGGACATGAGTTTGAGCAAGCTCTGGGAGTTGGTGACAGACAGAGAAGCCTGACGTGCTGTAGTCCATGGGGTCGCAAAGAGTTGACCACTGATACATAGTGTGATTCTGCTTAAACAACATTCTCAAAGGGACAAAATATAAAGATAAAAAGGAGATCAGTAGTTAGCAGGGTTATAAAGAGTTGCAGAGTTGGGGAAGGTATTCAAAAAGGATTTCTTTAGAGATGAAACGATTTTGTGTCATGATTTTAGTGGTGTTACAAGAACCTATACATGTGATAAAATTTCTTAGAGTGATGCATCAAAACCTAAGAGTGTATATGAGAACTGATTTATAAGGTTATGGTATTTTGAAGAAATTTTATTAATATAAATTTCTTGATAGATATGTAATTATTATATTAATATATATCTATATTATATAATATGATGCTCTGCAAGCTGCTGTAGTCATTCATGATCTCCTCTCCTTAATTGCAAATAATTTCAAGCCTGGGCATTTGTTGTTTGTCAGCACTCAGATGTGAAATGGAACAGAAGAGTAGATGTCTCAGATAAATACAAACTCACCTCCCCACTTCACTCATTCATGCGTTACTTTGATCCATGAACTTGCGCTCTTTTAGACCTTGTCTGTATTTTCTTTTCTACTTGTTTATTTGCCTTTGGTTCTTTTATATTAATTCATCTATTACAACAATGAAACCAAATGGAAGATTGACAGCTACATTCCACATGAACATGAAACAGTGCACAGAATTTGAGTCACCGTATTGTGTGGTGTTGACAAGTACTAAGTGTCTGCAGTTTGCAGATATTAAGTTTTGTAAGAGTGCATTATAGCATTATGTCACAGAAAGATCTGGCATGTTTATCTTAATTTTATTTTATAAAGAGAAATAATAATGAGCAACTGACAAATGAGACTGATTACTCTGGACCAATGAGACACAAAATGTGACATGAGGATGATTCTAGGACACGTGGTCTAATAAGTACAATTCTACATTTAGAGGCAACAGGATTGAACATCCTGATCCCCTTCAAAGTCTAATACATAAAACTCAATATCAGATTTTAAAAGAATAATATTTTATTCCTGATATAATGTCATTTAAATATAAACCACTGAATAGCCTCTGACTTTCAGATGGACTGATTGTTAAAAATCATTTCATGTTGAAGTAGTTTTGTTGATTGAAAAACCTAAGTAGAGCCCTGCAACTCAGTATAAAAAAAAGGGGGGGGGGCAGAGATACATTAATTACTTTTCACCCAGAAAGCCTAAGATCTGTGAATGCTTTAAAATAGTCACTAGATTCTGGATGGAGAAAAGTAAGCATAGGCTAAATTAATGACCAATCTGTAGATTACAAGAATGTTTCATAGGCTATACTAAATTATATCTTAAATAGGATGGCAAAATTATTTTACTGAATCAATGTATGTCAACTTGTTTAATCTTCAGTTTCCCTCAGTTTAAACCTTTGATATTAATTCTTTCTTCCTGCCTTTTTTCAGGATCTGCCAAACTTAATGACCAGGGAAAGAGAAGTACACAAAGTAAAGGTGTGTGGTGAGCCAGACTTCATCTGTACACAGACCATATGGTCGATGAACATGACACCCTACTTCCGGTTTGGGGGAGTCACACAGGAACCCAGGTGCTATGTATCTGCGCTGCCAGGCACTTACAGACACCAGACTCTCAGCTTGAGGCAGACTTAATCACATTTGTGCAGGGGAATCCACGCCTCATGCCGCTCTCCCGTCTGCTCTGGGTGTTCCTGGCCTTCTCCTTCTCTGGTAGGGATGCTTCCAAACATGGGTGCGCGTGTTCAGGGTGAAAGGACTGCACACAGGCACGAGGTGCTTCACAGGGACTTGGGGAGGAAAGGAGCATTGGGGTAAAGCAGGCATCTTATGATTTAAGTTTAGTTTGTAAATATTTGGGTCAAAATTTGCCTAATTTCTACAGTATTTTGTTCACTATTTCAGCTCTGTTTTGATTTTTTCCACAGGATCTGGTGTGGCCCAGAATGTTACTCAAAACCAGACAGTCATAATCAGTCAAGTGGGGAAGACAGTCACCCTTAACTGTCAGTATGAAATAAGCAGGAATGTGCATGACTACTGGATTTTTTGGTACCAGCAGCTTCCCAGTGGAGAGATGACTTACCTCATTCATCAGTATTCAGAAGACAGGAATGAAAGGGATGGCCGCTACTCTGTAAACTTCCAGAAAGCACGTAAATCCATCAGCCTCACTATTTCATTCTTAAAACTGGAACATTCTGCAAAGTATTTCTGTGCTCTCTGGGTACACACAGTGTTTGAATCAATAGGAAAAGCTGAACAAAAACCCCAGAGCTTAATAAGAGAGAGCCCCCCTGCTGCAGGACCCCAGCTGAAATGCACACCTGCAGACCTCAGACAAGAAATCATAGTCCTGTGGTTGCTTCATCTGTGATCTGGATCAGAGGAATTAATTCTAAATGAAAGCTTCTTCTATGACATTTGGATTCAGGTGTCCAGAGTAACTTTCTACTAATACATTCTCCTCTTGAATTTTTGAATTTAAATCAATCATACAGAACATGTGTAACCTTGTCTAAAGTTATAAACTAGCTCCGTAATAATGTAAAGTGACTATTTCACTAAAATACACTCATATCACACACCTGGGTCTAGTTATCTGGAATCATCATGGAAATAATTTCCTGAATCCTTTCTTCCTAGACTTATGTCACTTAAGGTGCAATTAGACAAGCAGAACCACCAGTGGTAGGGAATAAGAAATTAGTTATAAAGATTAGAACTCAGGCAATTGCTAGATTTCATGGAAGAGTGTATACAAAGCTGTAATCTTTGTATCTGGTGTTGAGAATAAATTCATTGTTAATCAGCTAGGATAATCATTGTAGAACAAAGCTGGAAATAGACTGAAGAGTGGACAAACTGTGACTCATAAGGACATATTAGAATCAGGAGAACAATGGAACCCACAAGACACACTAAAACTTGTGTCCGTCTCACCTCCTTCAGTCTCACAATAGTGGGTGACCTTAGGAGAAGTGGGTGTCATTTGACACCATGCTTAAAATTAGCTTAAAACTCAACATTCAGAAAAATAAGATCATGGCCTCTGGTCCCATCACTTCTTGGCAAGTAGATGGGGAAACAATGGAAACAGTGATGGACTTTACTTTTGGGGCTCCAAAATCATTGCAGATGGTGACTACGGTCATGAATTAAAAGACACTTGCTCCTTGGAAGAAAAGTTATGACCAACCTAGATAGCATATTAAAAAGCAGAGACATTACTTTGCCAACAAAGGTCCATCTAATCAAAGCTATGGTTTTTCCAGTAATCATGTATGGAGGTGAGAGTTGCACTATAAAGAAAGCTGAGTGCCAAAGAATTGATGCGTTTGAACTGCAGTGTTAGAGAAGACTCTTGAGAATCCCTTGGACTGCAAGATCAAACCAGTCCATCCTAAAGGAAATCAGACCTGAACATCCATTGGAAGGACTGATGCTGAAACTGAAATTCCAATATTTTGGCCACCTGATGTGAAGAACTGACTCATTGGAAAAGACCCTAATGCTGGGAAAGATTGAAGGCAGGGGGAGAAGGGGATGACAGAGGGTGAGATGGTTGCATGGTATCCCTGACTCAATGGATATTAATTTGAGTAAACTCAGGAAATTGGTGATGGACAGGGAAGCCTGGCATGCTGCAGTCCATAGGGTCACAAAGAGTCGGACATGGCTGAGTGACTGCACTGAACTGAACTGAACTTACGTACATACTTGGCCCAAGACAAAGAGAAGATGAGGAGGAGATTTGACGGGAAGTGGAGGTGTTGTGGGTCAACAATAAGATGAAATGTCACATCAGCAGTAACACGTGTGAGTAGCCATAATCCCTGGAGCCCTGCACCAACCCCCAAAACATAAACACTGTGGCTGCTTCATCACAACGACCTTCCAAACGTCGCACAAATTTCTTTTGTGGCCAACCCTAAGCCAGAACAATACAGGAAGCACATTCTGGGAAAGATATTTCCAGTCAGTTAAGGCAGCTCAAGACTGCTACAATATGCTCTATGCTAATTTGGCATCCATCTGTACTCTTTTAACAGCTTTTGAATAAAGAAGATAGCAAAACTATGCTTCTTGGTAATGTCATTGTTGCTCTTCAGAAACTAGGTCATGTCTGACTTTTTGTGACCCCATGGACTGCAGCACAAGGCCTCCTCTATCTTCCACTGTCTCCTGGAGTTTGCTCAAATTCATGTCCATTGATTTGGTGATACCATCCGACTGTCTTATCCTCTGCTGCCCTCTTCTCCTTTTGCCTTCAATCTTTCCCAGCTTCAGAGTCTTTTCAAATGATATGGCTCATCTCATCAAGTGGCCAAAGTGTTGGAGTTTCAGCCGCAGCATCAGTCCTTTCAATGAATATTCAGGGTTGGTTTCCTTTAAGATTGGCTGGGTTGACCTCCTTGCAGCCCAAGGGACTCTCAAGAATCTTCTCCAGCACCACAGTTATTGCTAATATGATGCAGTAGGTCCTCATTCAACCCAAAGCAGTCTCAACACATCCTTCAAAGATTACAGCAAGTTCATTTATCCATTTGTGGGTGATGGTACTTTCTCTTCTAGCTAAGCCACAGTGTTTCACTGAATCCGGTATCTTCACTACTGAGATTAGCATATCTTCTTACCACATGTAGCAAATGGGAGAGGGGAGTTAAAATTGCCCACCAGGCTCCTCCGTCCATGGGATTGTCCAGGCAAGAGTACTGGAGTGGGGTGCCATTGCCTTCTCCCAAAATTGGTTAATATATTACATAAATATACTTATGTAGAAATGAAACACAAATTTTCATAAGTGTTATTGTTCTTATTTCTGCAAATGACCACATGGTTATAGCAGGTATTTATAACCACCTCTTCCATTACCCATCCTGTAACCTCTTTGCTCATAGCAAGCACTTCCATTCACTGCTATACTTCACTTCCTATAAAGCAATCTCCTTATTCAGGAGCAATGCTATGAGGAAAGTCATAAATTTGAATAAGGAATTCTGCAGGTCCACCACTCTGGTTTTGGCAGACGTTTGCAAGCCATCGTATTCTGGAAAACATCATTAAAATGATATCTAACTTCATATTAGAAGCGATAGAAGCCACCAAATTATATTTTTTAAAGAGCTTAAAGAAAACAAGCAAAATATTCAAGTTAGTATCTTATGAACGTCAAAGTATATTTTTAATTGTGTGTTTGTTATAAATCACTGCTAAGAGTTTTGAAAGTCAATGCACAGACTGATAAACGGTATTTGCCATGCATATTTCTGAAAAAGGACTCAAATGCAGAATATGTTAGAAGTTCCTTTAAATCATTAGGAAAACAGATAATAAAGAATGACAATATCTTGGAGATCCAACTCAGAAACAAGATATCCGATAGCTAATAAATATATAAAAACCTTAATATTATTATTAATTAGGGAAATGAAAATAATACCTTATCTCAGTGTTCCATCTGGGTCTTTTCAGTACTCTGAGCGTAACAATGTGTTTAGGAGAATATGACTCCAGGAAAGAGGGAGAAATAATGACTGTCTCCAGGAAACTAAGTGATTAAGTGAATTTTCTAGAAGCTTCCATCATTGAACCGATGTGGAGAAAAGAACAAACAGTAACAAGTCACAGACCTGGACATTGAAGAGGTAGGATTTCCTGGAAAAAAGAAAGTTGGTATTTACTGAGCTTTACTCAATGTCAGGCATTGTAGTTTGCGTTTCAGATTCATTATCTAATTCAAATATCAAAACCCTAAGAGATAGGTTTTATTGTTTCCTTTAAAAAAATACTTTGGGAATGAGCCCTATCTTTCATAATTGTGAAAATCTTCTCTACCTTTTATTATTGGCCAGTGTGTTGTATTTTAGAGGGCTGCTTAGAAGCAAGGTCTGGACTATGGAGAAGCACTTGGCCCCAGAACTGGGTGGCTGGATGTCTCAGTGGTGGTGACATTACTGGTTTAAACTGGACGCTAAAGGAAACTAAGAAAGAAAATGCCAAACAGATTCAACTATCCCAGGATCAGTAAATGAGGAAAGCATCCACTAACTAGTGCACAGTGCCAGATGCTTTAGTAAGTTTCTGATGTAATAGGGTGCTGGGAAAAACAAGGGCTACAATGAGATTTCATTCCTCAAACACCCCAAGCTTGTTTCCCAATCAAGACCTGTGCCCCTTGTTTTCCCCTCTTGACTGTGATGCTTTGCTGTTGTTTAGTCACTAAGTCGTGTCTGACTCATCCTCTGTCCTTGGGGTTTCCCAGGCAAGAATACTGGAGAGGGTAGCCATTTCCTTCTCTGTGGGATCTCCCAGACCCAGGGATTGAATCCGCTGGAAAGTGGATTCTTTACCACTGAACCGGTGATGCTATCCCCCAAATATGAACATGATGCACCTCTGAATCCCTTCATGTTTCAACTCAAATGTCACCCCTTTGTAAATCCTTTGTCTAATTCTGTTTTTCCTTCCTGAGAATCGGACTCTAGCACACTGCATGCAGCAAGAATGAAAGCTAATATACTGCCAGCTGTTGCCCTGCTCAAACATTTTATGAGGCTTTCTCTGGCTTCCCTGCTCTGTCCAGTGATCTTGGATTAAATTGTGGGGAAGCCTAATCACATTAGGAGCTGCCAAGGCTGAACCAGTCAGTAAAC
This sequence comes from Capricornis sumatraensis, assembly GCF_032405125.1. NCBI lineage: Eukaryota > Metazoa > Chordata > Mammalia > Artiodactyla > Bovidae > Capricornis > Capricornis sumatraensis. The sequence goes on from NC_091070.1 coordinate 77,265,069, forward strand.
TTCCAAGTGCAGAAACCAAGAGGGAGAGGATTCAGGAAAACTGGCTGTTTTTTGGCCTGTTTGTTTGTTTGTTTGTTTTTTCTTTTGCCTGCCACATGTGAAAATGGTTGATTCCAAATAACAAATATAACACGAGAGATGATTATGGCTGCAGAGTTATAGGCTACCTTGGATAGAAAGTTTGGAATTGTTGCACAAGATAGATTTTTCTCTATGAAATCAAATTGCATTTACTGCTCTGCCCTTTCTTGTAGTATAGAAATATCCTGAGAAGTGGGAGCAAGAGTCAATTATGAAAATACTAATAAACAGTAGTAGCAAACACAGGTTGGTATACTCTTTCTATGTTATATTATGATACCCATTCTCTCAATATAATACCTTATATTTAATGTAGTTAACATCAATTGAAGACTCTTGAGAGTCCCTTGGACTGCACGGAGATCCAACCAGTCCATTCTAAAGGAGATCAGTCCTGGGTGTTCTTTGGACGGAATGATGCTAAAGCTGAAAGTCCAGTATTTTGGCCACCTCATGCGAAGAGTTGACTCATTGGAAAAGACTCTGATGCTGGGAGGGATTGGGGGCAGGAGGAGAAGGGGACGACAGAGGATGAGATGGCTGGATGGCATCACGGACTCAATGGATGTGAGTCTGAGTGTACTCTGGGAGTTGGTGATGGACAGGGAGGCCTGGCATGCTGCGATTCATGGGGTCGCAAAGAGTCGGACATGACTGAGCAACTGAACTGAACTGAACTGAACTGAATGGGAACTGATTTCCCATTAACAGTAAGAAACATGATAGACCGCTGTTACTTATGATAACACATGAAATCTCCTCTGTAAACTGTTAAACATTCCTCAGAAAAATATTGAGCTTTATCTTGTAGATAGACTCCTCTGGAATTTCATGCTGTGGCTTCCTAGCCTCAAAGGTTTTGTACATTAGCACAGCTCGCTGAGAGCCTATGACAGAGAAGTTGTCGCACTAAGTGATTTGCACGTGTGTTCACAGTTCTTACTGGAACCCCTCAAAGTTATGTCCACCCTACGTTAGGAAGACAGTGGAGCAAAGTGCTTAAGACCAAAGGCTTAAGTTGTATTTCTAGATATGGCATTCATTAGTTGTGTAATGTGGGGATTGTGACAGTAATTTTTATGCTTCAATTTCCTCATCTCTGCACTGTGGTTATTGATAGAATTTACCATGCAGGGTTCTTATAAGAAACGAATGAAGTAATGAATGCTAATGCTGAGCCCAGTGCCCAGCAGAAAGATACTGGCTGCTAAGTGAGATAAAATTGAATATGAGACAGTTTCAATACCTTGCCTGGTGTTTCAGAGTAAGTGTCACAGTGAAGTGCTCCCTCCATACCTTACTTAGAGCAGATGCTCTTTCTCATCCCAAGAGTCACTCTCTATCTTAGCACAGTTTTGTATTGTCCTTAAAGTGCTTATCACTATTTAAAATTGTCTAATTTTTTTAAAAGAAAGCTGTTCAACTTTTTCCCTCCTATTGCACTCTAGGCCTTAAAAAAAAATTCTCTTCAGTGTTGCATCTTGCATTCCTGAACAATGCATAGCACTCACAGGAGACTTTCTATCTATCTATCTATAAATAATTGAGCAGGACCTTATGAGGCAGACCACTATATCTGCCTCAATGTCCTCTCTATGCCTCTTGTGTGTAGAAAAACTTTAACTCCTAGACATTCCCCAAGTTCCAAATTATAAATTTAAGCAGAGAAGTGAGAAAATGCAGAAAGAAAAGAAAACAATCAAGCAAGACAAAACAATAATAGTTTCAGTTTAGTTCAGTCGCACAGTCCTGTACGATCTTTTGAGACCCCATGGACTGCAGCACGCCTGGCTTCCCTGTCCATCACCAACTCCCAGCGCTTGCTCAAACTCACGTCCATCGAGTTGGTAATGCCATGCAACCATCTCGTCCTTTGTCATCTTCTTTTCTTCCTGCCTTCAATCTTTCCCAGCATCAGAATGTTTTCCAATGAGTCAGTTCTTCGCATCAGGTAGCCAAAGTACTGGAGCTTCAGCTTCAGGATTGGTCCTTCCAATGAATATTCAGGACTGATTTCCTTTACAATTGACTGGTTTGATCTTGTAGTGCAAGGGACTGTCATGAATCTTCTCCAATAGTTTAGCAATTAAACCAAGTCAAGGACCTTTGGATCCCCCTCAAGGACTACACGTAACATTCTGAGCCAAGCCCTTTGAGCTGTTTTGCAGAATCTGAAACCCCTACCAAGTGGAAGAAGTTACCTGTATGTGCTCACAGGCACTAGATCTCAGACCTCAGACTGTGTGTTAGTCTCTCAGTCGTGTCCAATTCTTTGCAATCTCCTGAGCTGTAGCTGCCAGGGTACTCTGTCTGTGGAATTCTCCAGGCAAGAATACTGGAGTGGGTTGCCATTTCCTTCTCCAGGGGATCTTCCTTCTCCAGGGATCAAACCTGGGGCTCTTGAATTGCAGGTGGATGCTTACTGTCTCAACTACTATGGAAGCACCAGACTGCAGACTGGTTGGAAACAAAAGGTTGGTTGTGTTGACTCCTGATTAACTCACCAACAATGAACCAGAAGAATGTCTACAAGCTGATTATGAAACCCACAACTCCCTTCCCTCACCTTATCTTTAAAACTTTTTCCCCACAGTCATCTGGGAATTCTAGGATTTTGAGTCCTGGCTGCATGGACTACTTGCTTGGTGCCCTGTGATAAACATTGCATTTCGCTTCACTGCAACCCACATGAGCAAGCAGGCCCAGGAATGGTTCAGCAATATATATTGTTGTTTAGTCGCTAAATCATGTCTGACTTTTTTGTGACCCAGTGGACTGTAGCTTGCCAGGCCCTGCTATCCACAGGATTTCCTAGGCAAGAATACTGGAGTGGGTTGCCATTTCCTTCTCCACAGTATCTCCCTGACCCAGTGATCGAACTCGTGTCTCCTGCTTTGCAGATGGATTCTTTACCAGTGAGCCACCTGGGAAGCTAATATATGTGTGTGTGTAGTGCAAAAGATAAAAGTGTTTCTAGAGTTCACACTACTCAAATTCTAAAATAAAAGATTAAATTGGACTCATTTTGATTTGTTAATTGAGAATTGTCAACATCTTTACCTTGCAAGCCACTTCAGATTGATTTAATTTATCTAATGGTCAATTGGCTTGGCCTCTACTTCAGTAATTACGATAGCTTTAGATTTCAGGATTCTGCCATATTAGTTGAAGGAATGCTTCCTGCTGTTGGAGCCCTACGCTTCCTGGTTTGGACACAGACCCTCCAATCTGTGGGTAAATTTATCAAGGAATTAGTAGTCTCATCAGAAATAAGCTCCATAGCAAATGAGTTTTCTGAATGGTGTGGTCATGTCCTCACAATCCTTTCCTCTAGTGGGCTGATTGCTGTGATCTGGAGAAAAGAGAAAGGAAATCGATCTGTAGTGACTACTGTGTGTCAGGGCTTCACAGGTGGTGCTAGTTGGTAAAGAACTGGCCTGCCAGTGCAGGAGATGTAAGAGACGGGGGTTCAATGCCTGGGTCAAGGTTTAGACACGGGTTTGATCCATGGAGGAGAGCATGGTAACCCACCCTGGTATTCTTGCCCGGAAAATCCCAATTACAGTAGAGCCTGGTGGGCTTCAGTCAATGGGTTGCAAAGAGGCAGACACAACTGAGCAACTAACAATATATTACACTACTGTTAGTCTCACATCCCCTCCCCAAACATACATTTATACTTCTAAATAGGAGACATTAATGAGACTTTTCAGATATTCCTTTATTACCCATAGCTGCATCTCTTTTCTTAGGAAGGTAAGTCAGGAGTTAGCTGTTGAGACCTTCCAATCCTGTTTCTCTTTTAGAACACGACTTAAGTTTCAGTATTCATGAGCTTCCCTGGTGGCTCAGACAGTGAAGAATCTACCTAAAATGCAGGAGACCTGAGTTCGACCTCTGAGTTGGGAAGATCCCCTGGAGGAGGGCATGGCAAGCCTCCCCAGTATTCTTGCCTGGAGAATCCCCATGGACAGAGAAGCCTGGCAGGCTACAGTCCATGGGGTCAAGAGTCAGACACGACTGAGCGAGTGGGCACACAGGCGGAAGGCACTGCTCTGTTTCTAGCACCTACCCCATACTGTTTAGGTGAGAGGAGATGAGGTGGTTAGATAGCATCACTGAGTCAATGGACATGAATTTGAGCAAACTCCGGGGCATAGTGGAGGACAGAGGACGCTAGTGTGCTTGGGGTCACAGTCGACTTAGCGACTGAACAGCAGCCATGCTGTTTCCTTTGCTTATTTCGGTTGTTCACTGGAAAGGTTTCACAGTCGATCTGCAGTACCAGAGTCCAAGAAGTAGATTCAGATTCTGAACAGTCTTAATTAATGCTACCTTGTATAATAAATTTTCCTGGATGCATTTTATTTTTCCAACTACATACTGAGCTCACAGATAATGTTGCTTTTGCAATTTTCAAAGGTCCTAGGGAAATTGTGGGCCCCAAATCACTGTTTAAATAAATATGTGCATGTTGAATTAAACTAACAGTCTTCCTGGACTGTAACAGATAAGACAGAGCAAAATTCTTATTTATTTTTAAGCAACTCTATTGAGGTATAAGTGACATTCCCTAAAATTCATCCATTTTGAATTTCCAGTTTAATAACTTTTAGTAAGTTATCCTTCATCCCCAATTATAGTTGTTCTTTATTTCCACACTTGGCCCCACAGCAACCACTGACCATATTTATAATTTTATAAGTTCCTTTCATGAATATTTCATATTAATGAAATCATTCAATATGCAATCTTGTGTCTGGCTATTATTCCTTAACATAATTTAAAAAATTATTTATCTTGTAGCATACATTAGTATTTCACTTATATTTATTGATGAATAGCAATTCACTGGCAAATGAATTACATTTCGTTTATCCATTCACCAGATGTTGCACATTTTGGTGCGATTAGAAGAATAACCACAAAGAAAGTTCCCAGTATTTTTAGAATATACCTTCACTAACACTTACACATTTACTGAGTATCACAAATGTAGGTGGTGTGGCAGATTCCAAACACTATAGACTACTTACCCAGGTAGATATGCAATGTGATTTTTACTATGCCACCTACCATAAATGAGATCTCAAGTTAGTTACTTGAGCTCTTTCAGCTTTAGTTTTCTTGTTTGTAAGTTGGAAATAATATCTCTATTGCATAACTTTTATATTAGAATGGTGTTCATAAAAATAATTTAATGCGTAACACTTGTGCACATTTATAAACTGGGATTTGAAAATTTATAAATTTTATCAAAATTTTATGTAAAAGATTCCTAACCAAAGTGTGTTTTCTTCCACATTTGCAATTCCAATCTCTCTCAAGTTGAATAATAGCAGCCCATCCTAAGGTAACCCAGTTCTGAAAGGTTGTCGGCTCTCTTTGCATTGTGAGCTTGTGAGAGATATCCTTAATGTTTATGAAGTTGGTCTCAAGAAAGCAGAGTTTGATCCCTCCTTGAACCACAGGAAACTGATTCTAGGGCAGAAATGGTGTATTTCTAGTACATGTATGTGTTATCCTCTCTTATTGGCTTGGCAACCAGATGCGGAGTCCTATTACCTGAAGCAGAATGTTCCACAGATCTAGGCTTGTAGAACTTTCCATGTTGAAGATACTTGATCAGGATAAATGGAGAGGAGAACTTTTCTGGCCTCATTACTGATCCTGTGGCTTCATCCTGGTCATAAGTCCAGGGGCAGCTGAAGACGTTCTGAGCAGTCTGGGGTGGTGATGGGCAAGGTGGGGAGCACAGTCAAGCACCTCCAGGTTCTAATATTTGGGAATGTGAAGACAATGAATACTCTGTAGATCAATTATTTTCTATGTGTGACCTTATCTTTCTGAACAGGAGTGAGCAGCCTCTTGACTGTGGAACAGCGTCCTCCTTCACTATGTTCAGGAAGGATAGAGTCCCAATTTCACCTGTAGTTCCCCTTCCAGCTCTTTCTTTGTTTTACACTGGTACAGATGGGAACCTGCAAAAAGCCCCCAAGAACCTGTTTGTAGTGAGTGTAAGTGGGGATGAAAAAGAGCAAGGACAAGTGAGAGTCACTCTGAATACTAAGGAGGGCTACAGCTCCCTGTATATCAGAGGACTGAAGACTCAGCCACATACCTCTGTGCCTCCACACAGTGCCACTAAGTCCCCTGCAGCCCATACCCAAAGCCTTGCCTGCTGCTGCTCTGGGACCAGAGTTGAGGAAGAGCCATGTATGGATTGGAAAAGGGAAAGCCAAGGAACTACAGTGTTTTCAGTAATCAGGGGGAAGTGGAACCACAGATTAACAGGTATTCCAATCACTGTGGTTCCCTCAACTAACTAGACTGTACTGAACATCACTAACCTTGACTCCCACCAGTATATTGGCCATATCATTGAGTCAGATCTCTAGCCTCTTTTCCCGTGGTTTAAAATGCACTAAATGATTGCTCAAAGATATCAAACAAAATAATGTGGTTCAACTAGATCAACATTTAAACTCCACTGTTGCTATATCCTAAGAGCTAGACCTTCTATGGTGCTTCTTCATATTCAGGAATGAGACATGAACAGACACCTTCTTCTCACATACCTGGCAAGAAAATCTGCATGTTTTATGCCAGAACAGTCGATTATGCCTTATGAACTCATTGGAGAGAGTTTGATTTTGGTTCAGTTCAACTTTCTCACTGCATGGCTATTTGTATTTCACTTCTTCTCATATGAAGCTATTTGCATTTTTAAAACTCACTTTTGATATCTGAAAGGAGCATTTATAGGGGAAGTCCACCACTGTCTCCTGAGAAACATGTATGTGGGTCAAGAAGCAACAGTTAAAATCAGACATGGAACCACAGACTGGCTCAAAATTGGGAAAGGAGTATGTCAGAGCTGTATATTGTCACCCTGCTTATTTAACTCTGTGAAGACTACCTCATGCAAAACCCTGGGCTGGATGAATCACAAGCTGGAATCAAGATTGCTGGGAGAAATATCAATAACCTTAGATATGCAGATAACACCACGCTTACGGTAGAAAGCCAAGAGGAACTAAAGAACCTCTTGATGAGGGTGAAAGAGGACAGTGGAAAAGCTGGATTAAAACTGAAAATTCAAAAAACTATGATCATGACATTAGGTCCCATCACTCCATGGCAAATAGGTGGGGGAAAAGTGGAAGCAGTGGCAGATATTATATTCTAGGTATGCAAAATCACTGCATGGTGACTGCAGCCATGAAATTAAAGGACACTTGCTCCTTGGAAGAAAAGCTATTACAAACCTAGACAGCCCATTAAAAAGCAGAGACATCGCTTTGCTGACAAATATCCATATAGTCAAGACTGTCATTTTCGCAGTAGTCACGTATGGATGTGAGAGTTTGACCATAAAGTCTGAGCATTGAAAAATTGATGCTTTTGAGTTGTGGTGCTGGGGCAGACTCTTGAGAGTCCTTGGACATCATGGAGATCAAAACCGTCAACTCTAAAGGAAATCAATCCTGAATAATCTTTGGAAGACTGCTGCTGAAGCGCCAATACTTTGGCCATGTGATGCGAAGAGCCAGCTCATTTGAAAAGATCCTGATGCTGGGATAGATTGAGGGCAGGAGGAGAAGATGGTGACAGAGGATGAGATAGTTGGATGGCTTCACTGACTCAATGAACATGAATTTGACAAACTCTGGGAGATAATGAAGGACAGGGAAGCCTAACATCCTGCAGTCCATGGGGCCTCAAAGAGTGGGACACAACTTAGTGACTGAACAACAACAACAACTTAATTAGAAGAGAGAAAAGAGTCTCCTCTTTTCTCTGGGGCAACCAGAGTGGGTCACTTGGAACTTTGCCACAAAAATGTACTTAACCTAGAATGCCCGTTATAGGTGACCACTGGATAAACGAACCCCTGAAAACATTCATCAAATAAGAATGGGAAAAAATTCAACCCTGGTAAGAACGAGGAGGAAATATGGCATAAAAGCCTCAAGGTGGGATTTGTTCCAATTGCTGTCCTCCAGGGGGTGATGTTGCATAAACTGGAAATATCACCTCCAACAAAAGTTCCATTTCACTCCTATGAGCTTCTGTATCTCGCAGCTCACTGAGGTACACATTTGAACTGGCTCAACACCAGGAGCAGTCATTGTCAAGGAAGCATTTCTTCCTGACAGTCACTATAATTTGCTTATATAGTGATCTTTTGAATCTCAGCTTTCCCTGTAATAGGACTCAGCACACTCTGGCACATTCCTTCCTGCTTCTTAGGGAAGATCTTCCACAATATGGCTCTCATCTTAATTTTTGCATAGTCAGATTTTCCACCACCCTTGTCCTGTTGGGAATGCTCTTCATAGGGAATCAGTAACATTATATCCCATGCTCCTGCCTCTATAGAACAAACCAGTTCTGGCTGAAATCTGAACAGAGACATTGTCTTATTATAGACAGATTTGCCCTGGTTTCATTGATTTAGCACTAATGTTTCAGGAAGAACTGGAGGCCAGTCAGTGACCCGCCTGACAATCACATCAGGGGCCCCCTGAAGTGGAGGTACAACTATTCCTACCTCTAGTGAACTTCCTTATCTCTTCTTGTATGTCCAGATAGAATATGAAGGAAAAAAAGGCTTTGTTTATCCAGTGGTCACCTATAAGGGGCATTCTAGGTTAAGTACATTTTTGTGGCAAAGTTCCAAGTGACCCACTCTGGTTGCCCCTCTCCTCTTTTCTCTCTTCTAATTCTATTTCTCTAATATCCACTGTGTGGCCAATAAGAATTATTATTACTTTTATTTTTCTACACTGTCTCTCACAGTTCCTTTAGTCAACATTTGCAACAGCCTTGAACTGTCCATCTGATCCTGAGAGTCTGCAGATCACTTCAGTTTTGCTTCAGTGAAAATATACAAGTCCTCATTTTCTATCCCCTTTACCTCTAAATCCACATACAGGGAACCATTATTAATCATAGACTCTGAGAAAAAGAATTGATTTTCATATGCTTTAAAAAATACTTATTGTTCTTTTAAAATAACCTACTAGGGGTAAAAAGCAGAATACAAAAAACAATAATCAACAGTTAAAATGTATTTAGTGTAAAATAACTAATGGGAAGGTGCAATAATATATCAGATGGAGCCCATACTGGTGCTCTGTGAGGAACTAGAGGGTTGGGATGGAAAAGGGGAGGGAGACTCAAGAGGGATGGTATATATATGTATATAAAACCGTGACTGATTCTCGTTGTTGTATGGAGAAATTAACACAACAATGTAAAGCAGTTATCCTCTAATTTAAAAAATAACAAAATAAATAAAATATGATGTATTTAAACCTGAAGTTTTATTTAAAATTTATTTTTATTTTAAAATTATATGTTTTAATAAAAATTAAAAAATTTAAAATTCTAATTTCAGTGCCCATCTAGAGATTGAAAATAATATAACTCTTTTTGTAGGTTCAGTCTAGAATATATATATATATATATATATATATATATATAATTTAAAAATGAAACTGTTTAATACTGCAAAGTGTTCCAGCCAAGACTGTTATGAATACTGTGCTAATTTGTGAGTACCCTTCAGAATCACAGGTTTGTACACAGGAGATGCCAAAAAAAAAATAAAAAAGATCCTGAGAACTCCTGAGAAAATATTTCATTATGCAAGAATCTTCTGCATCCATGCCATCTGAGACTAAAACTATGGCTAGATAATTAATTTTTGTTTTCTCTTCCCTAAAATCCTTCACAAATTCAAAATCAGAGTCTGCCTTCACTGCAATGTTCTTAGAAAATGCCCCTCAGGTCCTAAAATAATGACCTTTCTATTTCCCACTGTCCTCCACTCCTCTGCAGCCCGTTCTAAATTGGTTGAGGAGGGAGGGTGGGGCTTCCTGTCACAAAGTGAGGGCATGAACAGGACTTGTTGGGTGAGCTGACTGGCTGCAGGAGCAGGAACATTTCCGAAACAGCTTATGACACTTCCCCCCTCAGGGTTTAGTGAAGTATCTTACAGTGAAAATGTCTCAGTAAGAAGAGGAAGCATCATGAAGAGGCTAGCAGGCACTGTGCTGGGGCTTTTGTTTGCCCAGGTTTGCTGTGAGTTGGGGCTGCCCCACAGGGGCATCTGAAGGATTGAGCAGCTGCTGTATTTTTAAGGGAGGGAGAGGAACTGACAAGTCCTGCAGACCTTCTATCCTTCTCATCATCTGTGGGAGTTGTGTGTGTGTGTGGGTCACTTCCACTATTTTGTCAGAGTTACAATGACCCTATCCTGTGACTGTTTCTGTTTCTCATCAGGTGTGCAAGGGCTGGATGTGGAGCAGAGTCCCCCAGCCCTGAGTCTCCAGGAGGGAGCCAGCCACATGCTGAGGTGCAATTTTTCTGCCTCCGTGACCAATGTACAGTGGTATCTTCAGAACCCCAGCGGCTGCCTTATCCACCTGTTTAACATTCCTTCAGGAACAAAACAGGATGGAAGGTTTAATGCCACGACAATCCCTAAAGAACGTCGCAGCTCACTGCACGTTTCCTCTTCGCAGACCACAGACTCAGGCACTTACTTCTGTGCTGTGCAGCACAGTGCTCCCCAGGCACCTGCAGCCTGTACACAAACCCTCCGTGGGGCTCAGCCCCTCTCCAGCCACAGTCACACCGTGAGGCCACCACAGGGCATTTGCAATGTTGACTATTTCTTATCTACACTGGTACAGTTTTACTCACAGACACTTTTTGGCCCTACAGATTACGAACTTGGTCTTTATCTTCCTTTCTCAATCTGTATTTCCTTCTGCACTAGACACTTCTAACTTGGAGCTAGCAGAATAGCTGATAAGAGGACAAAAATAAAATAAATATTCAACAACAGTATGCTGAACTCAAAAGTGGTAAAAAGTGAGAAGAATTCAGAGAAAAAAATAACTCCAATAAAGTTGTTATCCTGATTAGTTAGATGTCTCAGGAATGTTCAGATCTGCCTCACCAGAATGTGTCCCCAAAGACACTTGCATCATCCCATCCTACAAGTGCAGCAAAGTGAACAAGGACAACAAAGCTTACTCAGTGTTCACTATGAGCTTGGTAACTTAGAAGCAACTTATTGTGGGTGCAAGAACTCTTAAACCCATTTAACTGTCTATAGTCAAGGTCTTGGAAGAGTTGATTCCTTCTTGAGATCTAAGGGATAATCCGTTTCCGTGACTTTTTTAGCTTTTGAAGGCCAACTAAATTCTTTGGTTCATGACTCCTTCTTGAATCACTAGAACTTCTTGCTTCCCTCACCTTCCTCTTTGGAAATCAAATATCTTTCTGTCTCTGTCCTATAAGGTATAAAAAATATTAAACAGAAATCTCAGTTAAACAGAGTTGGGAGACGGGGGGAACTCTCTTGATCTGTGGACATAGTGGAGAGCAAAGGGAAGATGAAAGATGCCTCTTATTTCCTGGCAAGGACTCAGCCAATGAAAAGCCGTGGACTCTTGTTTACTGTAGCCCTCTCAGCTTCCTTTTTCAATTTACATTGTCTTAAATTCTTTTCAACAATGTCTTACAGTTTTCAGAGAACAGGTCTTTCACCTCATTGATTAAATTTGTTCCTAGGTACTTTTGATTCTTTTTGATTCAACTAGAAATTGGATTGCTTTCTTAAATTCCCTTTCTGATAATTATTATTAGTGTATAGAAATGCAACAGATTTCTGTATTTAATCTTGTATCCTATAACTTTATCTTGTAATCAACTTTGTTGATTGTTTCTATTAGTTTTGTTGGTGGCGTCTTTACAATTTTCTATATAGAGTATCATGCTGTCTGTAATTAGAGACAGTTTACCTCTTTCTTTTCAACTTGGATGCCAATGATTTCTTTTTCCCACCTGATTACTTAGACTAGGACTTCTAGTACTATGTTAAATAGAAATGGTGAGAGTTGCATCCTTGTCTTGGTACTGATCTTAGAGAAAGAGATTAAGTTTTTTACCATTTAGTATGATGTCAACTGTAGGTTTGTAACAAATGGTCTATTATTTCGAGGCATGCTCTCTTTATACCAAATATGTTGACAGTTTTTATCATGCATGTTAAATCTTGTCAAAATCTTTTTCTGCATCTATTGACATAGTCATGTAATTTTTATCCTTTATTCTGTTAACATAGTATATTACCTTGCTTGATTTGTGGATAGTGAACCATCGTTGCACATCTGAAATAAATCTCTTGATCATGATGCATGATTCTTTCAAGTTTTGTTGAATTCAGTTTGCTACTATTTTGTTAAGAATTTTTGCATCTAGCTTGAGGCTGGTGCACTGGGATGACACAGAGGGATGGTACAGGTAGGGAGGTGGAAGGGGGATTCAGGATGGGGAACACATGTATACCCATGGCGGATTCATGTTGATGTATGGCAAAACCAATACAATATTATAAAGTAATTAACCTCCAATTAAATTAAATAAATTTATATTAAAAAAGAAAAAAAACAAACAAAAGAATTTTTGCATCTATATTCATCAGAAATATTGGCCTGAATTTTCTTTTTTGTAGAATCTTTGTCTGATTTTGGTATCAGGATATTGTAGGCCTCAGAGAATGGGAGTGAGAGCATTTCCTAATCTTTGATTTCTAGGAATAATTTGCAAAGGGTAGGTACTAATTTTTCTTTAAATATTCAGTTGAATTTCTTCTTGAAGCATATGACCCTGGATTTCTGTTTCTCGGGAATTTTTTGATTATTGGTTCAACTTAATTACTAGTAATTGGTCTGTTCAAATGCTTTTTTTCTTTCACATTCCATCTTGGAAGACTGCGTGTGTCCAGGAATGTATTGTTTTCACAGTCATATTTTTAGGTTCCAGGCATTAGGACTTGAATAACTTTGGGAGCCCTTTTTCAGGCTACCACATTTATTACAGCAATTCCGGCTATCCATTTTCCACCCATCTGGCACTTGCTGTTATCTGCTTGCTTATTTGCCTACTGACTTGACTATTTCAGGTAAGTTAAGTTTTCCCACAGTTTACAGCCTATGATCTTGTTCCTCAAAGGATATAGTCTTGGGTACGTTCTCAGACATCCTGATGCAGTAGTGGTTTAGCAAGGCTCTTTAACAGTCTTTTTCTCTAATTTCTGTGCTAGACTATTTGCTTCTGTTTGTATTACACCTAGACAATAGACTCCACTAATTGCTGGCTGGTTTTTTTCAACAGTGCTGCTGCTGCTGCTGCTAAGTCGCTTCAGTTGTGTCCGGCTCTGTGCGACCCGTAGACGGCAGCCCACCAGGCTCCCACGTCCCTGGGATTCTCCAGGCAAGAACACTGGAGTGGGTTGCCATTTCCTTCTCCAGTGCATGAAAGTGAAAAGTGAAAGTGAAGTCGCTCAGTCATGTCAGACTCTTAGTGAACCCATGGGCTTCAGCCTACCAGGCTCCTCAGACCATGGGATTTTCCAGGCAAGAGTACTGGAGTGGATTACCAGTGCCTTCTCCATTCTACAATGCTATGAAGCCATAAATTGTTCCCAGGTCTCATCTAATTAAATCAAGCCTGTTTGCAGAGCCAGCCTTTGAAACTTTTCTTCGAGATCTTCAGACCAGAGAGGACTTTTCCTAGTTATCCCCTTTTCCTGTACTTTCTGTTAAGATTTTAAGTTGTTGTCTATGAATTAACTTGTTGCTCTCATTGAGTTGCAGCCTTCTCTTAATTGTTTACCATAAGCATCTCCATTGTTTTCAACAGCACCCTTAAACTTGGGCTTCCCAATGATGGTTTCAAATAAAGTCTTCTCAAAGGGGAACCTCTGCTTTTACAGCTGCTTCTCTCTGTGGGCATAACACCTGAGCCGCTGCTCTGGACCTGTAAGAAGGGACAGTTGGCTGCTTGTCTCCGAGTGACATCCCTGGGTTATGAGAAGCGTGATGGAAGGGAGCAGTAGCCTCTTGCCTTCTTGGCTTGCCTTTGCCAGCATGAAATCACCACTCTGTGAGCTGGGACGAGAGCAAGAGGACCCAGTATTCTCAGCCTACCATGCCTGATGTAGAACCCCTGTGCTATAAGTGAGGTGAGAAGTGGCCATAGACCTGTCAGCTTTTGTTGTTTATAATACAGTTTCTGTAACACAGACCTGGGGAGGTAAGAAAGGACAGCAGCCAGCCTCTCTGTAGGAGATATGATTACTCTATACTGCGAACTGGAGAGAGAAGGACCTTGTGTCCTTGGTTGTATCCACCTTGAATAGAACTTCCATCATCTTGAGCTGGGGATAGGGAGTGGGTCATGGTACAATTGCCACAGATTCTTTATGCTATCATGGAGATTTAGTAGATTTTATGAACAAATGTGTCTCTATTACTCTTTTTATATGCTGTATAACCTAAAGACTGTGTCCAAAGGCTTTAGTTTCTCAAAAATAATTTTCATCTGTTTTAACTGTTTTGTTGGGGAGAGTATCCATAAATCAACTCACAAAGTCATTCTGGAAGGTACAGTCTTTTACTTACATTATTAGCACAAATAGAATAGGATTAGACAGAATATAACCAAAAGTTGAGCTTTTCTTTGAGATTCATTGGCTTTCACCACTGACAAAGAAAGCTGTCTTCTTGTCTTTAGCCTAAACCTGCCACAAATAGAATTCTGCCGTGAATCTCCATGTTAACACAATCATGTTTTCTGAGAGTATTAATACTGAAAAACAGGAAAATCATATCTTTTCTGAAACACTAGTTGTACTTAGAGCTATCATCCATAGTATAAAGATTAACAGTCATATCTTCTAAGTTTTGGCTCTTCAATAGAAAGCATCATTAGTGTTGGTTTTTATAATATCCAATACTAGCATATCAAAGATAGCATAATTATGAGAAGAAGTATAATTTTTCATGAATGAAAATAATGGACAAACTATTCAAATACTCTCTGCCTTAGACCTCGAGAGGAAGATCTGCCAGGCTCCTCTGCCCGTGGGATTTTCCAGGCAAGAATACTGGACTGGGTTGCCATTTCCTCCTCCAGGGGATCTTCCCGACCCAAGGACTGAACTGGAGTCTCTCAGGTCTCCTGCCTTGGCAGGCGGCTTCTTTACCACTTGCACCACCTGGGAAGCCCACTGACTAGGGAAAGGGAAAAGGCCATACAAGAGGAAGGTTTCAGAGGTTCCTGATGTTCTGTCTGCCTAATTTTGTGGGGAGCGCTAGAGCACATATCAGAATATATTGTACCACTTAGACAAAAGAATTGGATAGTCACAGATATCAGTTGTTATCTAAGCTGCTGGCAGCAAAACACAAAGAACTTGGGGACTGAGCACAGATGAAGTTCCTGAGAAATGTTGAGCAAGGTGCCAACAATGTCTAATATAGCCACTGTGACATTTACTCCTTGGAACAGTCCTGCAGGTTTCACTGCTCTTGCTATGATTCAAGGCAAATTCTCCAATGTTCACATTTGTCTTTGAACTTTCTTTGCCTATCCATCCAGCCCTCATCTCTTTCTAGCCACGTCTACACATGTCTTCCCCAGCACTATCCGCTTTAATCTTCACGCTGCTCTGCTCCCTAAGTGATGAAGGACATTTTTTACTCACAAACCCACGTTCCTCTCCTGACCCTGGGCATTTCTTCCCCAACCTTTCCTTCAGACCTCTTACTCTTTGACCCTTGATATTACTTCTCTTATTCACTATATTTTCCAGAATCATCTTCACCATCCAGAGGTGGTGGATTGTTTTATTCTCTCTCTGCAGATTGTTTTATTCTCTATCAGCAGAAATGGTCATGTGATCTTAAGGACATCAGAAGCTGAAGGACATCTGTGATACCGATGTATGTGAATGAAGAGACAGAGTATGCGGATGTCTTAAACCTGTACAGATTCATAATTTAAAACTCACTTTTTATACTTCAACCCTTATCAAAAGTATTCTGAGCAACCTGACTGTCAGCTTAGGATCCATGATCACCTTGGAAATATTCCATTTGCCTAATTTATGTTTTAGGAAAATTATAAATTGAACTTGATTGGTTTTCTATCATTTTTTAGGGTCATGTAAAATGTGGACACATCTGAAAGATTGTGGCAAAATTGAAGTTCCGTCATGGCAAAAGGGCTATATATTCTTTGTTTGGATCCATGACTTTATCTTGTAATGATATATATTATGTTTCTGCGTATCTTCAATAGACTTTAATTAGTACTTACGATAAAAAAGGAAATATCCCTCTGCACACTATTTGTAACTTCACGGAAGTCTCTCTCTTTCCCCTTGTAAAATAATGTAATCTCCTTTAACATATCATGCTGTGCTGATATATGAGTTTTTCTAGGAGGTGTTAAGAAAAGGAAGAGGTGGAGAGCAGGAGAGAAATTCTAACCTGCTTTTTACCCATGTGTAAGCAGAGTATTTCTGATTCCCAATGAAATTAATTTACAGCAATTCTAGCCTCAATATGGGAAATACTTTCTTTGAGAGAGAGGTTTAAGTGAAAGCACTTGTAAGAGGATGGGGTCTGCTGAAAGCGTTAAAGCAGATGTGAACTTAAAGTCAGAGTTCTAGCTGGTTGAGGAGACCAGAAGAGGAACGTGCGTTGTCACTGACCTTCGGTGCCAAGAACAATGGACAAGATTCTGGGAGCATCATTTTTACTTCTGTGGTTTCAATTAGACTGTGGGTTGTGGTGGATGAAAACTAAGATATCTCATTAATTAGGGGGAATGAGAAAATTGGGGAATGGACAAATTCATGCAGACAGGAACTTTAAGAAGGAAATATTAATTTGTGGACCTAATGACTTTTTATCTCTGTCAACAAGGGTGGGTGGACAAGAGAAGGAAAAAAGTGACCAACAGCAGGTGAAACAGAGCCCTCAATCTTTGATAGTCAAGGAAGGAGAGATTTCCCTTCTGAACCGTAGGAGAGGAGTGCATTTGACTACTTCTCATGGTACAGTCAATACCCTGGTAAAGGCCTTGTATTCTTGGTATCCATAGGTTAAGTTATGAATAAAAAGGAAGATGGGAGACTCACAATGTTCCTCAGTACGAGTGCCAAACAGCTCTCATTGCACATCACAGCTGGCCAGCCTGGAGACTCAGCCACCTACTTCTGTGTAGCAAGTGCATGGTGCTCCCCAGACCCCTGCAGCCTGTACCCAGATCTGCAGCCGAGGCTCCACACACCCTGCAGTGCAGTTGAAATACACACACACACATTAGTTATGCATAAAAAGTCCTAATACGTGTAAGAATACTGAAATTATATAGAATTTATTCTTTGATCAAATTAGAATTGACTTAGAAAATCAATAGCAAAAATATATCTTTAGAAACTTCCAAATATTTGGAACTTAGGCATTAAGCTTTTAAAAAAAAACCACTTAAGAAGTAATTAGTGGGCTATAAGAAAATATTTTGAAAGAAAATATAGTGAGAACACATACATACAAATATTTATGAGAGACAGTTAATAGTTTATGTAGGAGAGATTTATCCTTTTAAATGCTTATACTGCTAAAGAAAAAGGCTGAGAAAACAATTATGTAAGCTTTCAACAAAAAAAGACTAAATATTACAACTAATGTAAACTGAAACAAGAACATAATAAAAAAATGTCAAATTGGTAAAATAGAAAATGATAGAAATAACTATGAGATACCAAGTCAATTCTGCTGAAATGATTAAGAAAATATATATTCCTAGGTAAAATTATCATGGTGAAAAAAGAGAAAGCACAAATTATAACTATAAGGAATGAAAAGTGAGCAATAATACAGATGCTACAGTGTTAATCAGATAGACTCCCTCTGGTGTCCACCTGAAACTGTTACAGCATTAATTGGCTGCTGCTGCCACTGCTGCTAAGTCGCTTCAGTCGTGTCTGACTCTGTGTGACCCCATAGACTGCAGCCCACCAGGCTCCCCGTCCCTGGGATTCTCCAGGCAAGAACACTGGAGTGGGTTGCCATTTCCTTCTCCAGTGCATGAAAGTGAAATTAATTGGCTATACTCCAATATAAAATAAAAGTATAATAAAAAATACAAAAAGGATAATAAAATCCATTAACAAGTATATGCTACTGAGTTATCACAAGTGGGGATGTGGAGAAAGTTGGGAAATCTGACTCTTTGGCAAAGGTGCAGTGACAATTCAATGGAGGAATGATACAAGCAAATGATTTGGGGACAACTGGATATATTCATAGCCAAGTAACTGAAACTTGGCCTAAATCTCACACCTTATACAAAAACTTAAGGAGAATCTCAAAATGGACCATACCTCCATGTGTGAAATATAAAACTATGAATCTTTTTGAAAAAAAGAAAATCTTCAGGACCAATTGTTAGACAAAATGATTTTTGTCATGACACTTAAATCACAATCAATAAAAAGAAAACTATTTCATCAAAATTAAAAATGCTTGCTCTGTGAAAGATACTATTAAGAGAATGAAAAAGACAAAGCACAGAATGGCAGGAAATATTTTCACAATGTATTTTCATCAAAGGATGGTATTCAGAATGCAACGTACTCTCTAAACTCAGCAGGAAGAAAACAAGCAATCTAACCGAAAAACGAATAAAAGGTTCACCCAGACACTTCATGCAAGAACTTTGTGTTAGGGAAATAAGCATGTAAATAAGCATGTAAACAGATGTTCAACATCATTAACCATCAGGGAAATGCAAATTAAAGCCACAATGAGATACCAGTCCACATCTTGCTTAATGGCTAAAATGAAAAATACTGATGATAACAAGTCCTGGCAATGATGTAGAGAAACTGGATCGCTCAGACACTGCTGGTGGGAAAATGGTACAGTCATTCTGGAAGACAGTTTAGCAGTTCCACATAAACTTAAATATTCACTCACCTTACAGCTCAGCAGTCATACTCCTTTACGAGCATTTATACTTGAGAAATGAAAACCGTGTTCACACAAAAATCTGTACATGAATATTCATGGCAGCTGTGTTTGTGGTGGCCAAAAGCTGGAAACCAGCCAAATGTTCTTCATTGTGTGAATAGATAAATATGCTGTGGTACACCCATACAATAGAATATTACTTATACATCTATCTCCACTTGAAATAGGGTTAAGTCTCAATAAACCAATTTAAGTTAAAAATATCATAAGTAGAACATGAATATAATAAACATTGTGAATCAGAGTTTAGCCTAGCCTAACCTTAAGGTGTTGTACTGAAAGTGAAAAACAGAATGATTGTATGAGTGCAGAATGGTTGTAGTGTATCAGTTGTTTACCCTCATGATCCCAGGGCTGACTGAGAGCTCAGCTTGCTGTTGTTGTTCAGCATCATTAGAGACTGTCATACAGCATGTTACCAGCATGGGGAAAGGTAAAAATTGAAAATACAAAGTATGGTTTCTAGCGAAGGTATATATGCCTTTCTCATAACTATAAAGTCAAAAATCCTAAGTTGTCCCATGATAAGCTGGGGACAGTCTGTAGTGATTAAAAGAAATATGCTATTGATTCATGCAATAGCCTAGATGGATCTCAATGGTGAGTGAAAAAAGTATCTCGGAAGACTACATGGTACATGCTTACACACTATATTATTACAGTTGCATACACAATGTATGAGTTTACTTTTACAGCATTCTCAAAAGAACAAAATATAGACATCAAAAGATCGGTAGTTTCTAGGGGTTATCACGAGTTGCAGGGGTGGAGATAGTATGAAAATCATTTTCTCTAGAGATGGAACAATTCTGTATCATGATTTTTGTAATGGTACAAAAACCTACACCTGTGATAAAATTTCATAGAGCTATACATAAAAAAATGCATATAAAACTGATATATCAGATTATCATTTATATTTTAAAAATATTTTATCAATATTAATTTTCTGGTATATAATGTATATAGTTGTTATATATAAATATATATGCTATACATACAATATTATGCTGTTGCCCAGGCTGCTGTGAGCATTCATGATCTCTTCTTTTAAGATACAAGCAAACCAAGGCCTCAGCTGCCTGATAGCACTCAGAGGTGAAATGGGACAGGGGAGAAGATGTCTCAACTAAATATGCACTCTCCTCCATGTATCAGTCATTAACGACACCACTCAAGGAACTTAAACCAAGGAACTGACACTGTTTTAAAGACCTTGTCTGTACTTTCTTTTCTATTATTTCTATGCCTTTGATTCTTTTTATTAATTCATCCATTAAAATGAAACCAAATGTAAGATTGACAACTATATTCTAAATGAACATGTCAGTTCAGTTCACTTCAGTTGCTCAGTTGTTTCTGACTCTTTGTGACCCAATGGACTGCAGCATGCCAGGTTTCCCTGTCCATCACCAACTCCCAGAGCTTACGCAAACTCAATGTCCACTGAGTTGGTAACGTCATCCAACCATCTCATCCTCTGTCATCTCTGTCTCCTCCTGCCTTCAACGAACATGTAACAGTTTACATAAATTCATGCATCATCATCTATGGTGTAGATACAGCTTGTAGATACTAAGTTTTGTTGGAGTGCATTATAATTCTATGGCACAGAAAGATCCAGCATGCTTATCTAAAGTGTATTTTGCAAGAAGAAAAAATAATAAGCAACTAACTAGTGAGACTGAACAATTTGGGCCAGTGGGATAGAAAATGTGACATAAGGACAATTCCAAGACACATGATCTAATAAGTACAATTCTACTTGTGGAGGCAATGAAACTGAATATTTTGATCCTTCTCAAAATCTAATAAATAAGACTCAATACCATGTTTCAAAAGTATAATTATTTTATTCCTGTCATAGATTCATATAAATACATAAATTTGTATAAATACAATTAATAGAATAGACTCTTAAAGTCAAAAGGACTGATTTTTTTTATCATTTGATGTCAAAGTAATTTTACATATTAAAAAAACTAAGTAGAGCCCTAAAACCCAGAAAAAAATACATTAAAAATTTTGGATAAGACTACATTTCACCAAGAAGACCAAACATCTGTGAGTTTTTAAATAAAGTACTTAGATTCTGGATGGAGCAATATAACTGTAGGCTAAATAAATGACTAGCAAGTAGATTACAAGAAGGGTTCATAGCTTATACTAAATTTTATTTTAGATCTGTTCATGTTGCAGCAAATGGCATTATTTTATTCTTTTTTTATAGCTGAATGGTTTCATCATGGGTTTCCCTGGTGGCCTGGCGGTAAAGAATACATTTGCCAAGCAGGACACACGGGTTTGACCCCTGGGTCAGGAAGAACCCCTGGAGAAGGAAGTGGTACCCCACTCCAGTATTCTTGCTGGAAAGTTCCATGGACAGAGCAGTCTGGAGGGCTACAGTCCATGGGGTTGAAAAACAGTGGGACATGACTTAGCAACTAAACAACAACGGCAACAATTTCATTGTACATATGTTCCACATCTTTATCCACTCCTCTGTTGATGGAGATTTCATTTTGCTGTACAGCAGAAGCTAAGACAACACTGTAAATCAACTACGCTCTAATAAAAAGTTCAAAAACAAAAAAAGCAAAAAACAAATGCTGTTTTAAATGGGATGGCAAAATTATTGTGTTGAATAATTATCAGTGAACATCACCTAGTTTGTTCCTCAATTCCCTTCATCTCAAATCTTTATTACTAATTGCTTTTGTTAAGCCCCCTTTCAGGATCAGCCTAACTTGACAAAGTAAAAGTTTGTGGTGAGCCAGACATTTTTCCCATCTGTGCACAGAACACATGACATATGGAAACGACAAACCCCACTTCCTATTTGAAAGAGTCACACAAGACCTGAGGTTATATGTATATGTGCTGCCAGGAGCACAAAGACACTCTCAGCTTGAGGCAAAACTGAGCACATTTGTGCAGGGGAATCCATGCCTCATGCTGCTCTCCAGCGTGCTCTCGGCGTTCCTGGCCTTAACCTTCTCTGGTAGGGATGCTTGCAAGCATGGGTGCGCGTGTTCAGTGTGAAAGGCCTGCACACAGGCACCTGGTGCTTCATGGGGACTTGGGGAGGAAAGGAGGACTGGAGAAAAGCAAGCGTCTTATGATTTCAGTTTGTTTTGTGGGGGGAGGGAGGGTGGTCCTAAATGAGTCTAATTCCTACATTCTTTTATTCACTGTTTCATCTCTGTTTTCCGATTTTCCCCACAGGATCCAGTGTAGCCCAGAAAGTTATTCAAGACCCGCCAGACATACCCAGTCGAGTTGGGGAATCAGTTACCCTAAACTGTCAGTGTGAAACAAGTTGGAGAAGTTACAACATTTTTTGGTACAAGCACCTTCCCAGTGGAGAGATGATTTTGCTTACAAAGGATGGCCATTACTCTATAAATTTTGACAGATCACGTAAATCCTCCAGCCTCACCATTTCAACCTTACAACTGGAAGATTCTGCAAAGTATTTCTGTGCTCTCTGGGAACTCACAGTGCTTGAAGTAATAGGAAAAGCTGAACAAAAACCCTCAAGCTTAATAAGAAAAAGCCTCTCTGCTGTAGGACCCTAGCTGAAATACACACCTGCAGATCCCAGACAATAAATGGTAGTCCTGTGGTTGCTTGATCTGTGGTCTGGATTAGAAGATTTAATTCTAAATAAAAGCTCCTTCCATGTCATATGGAAGCAGGTGTTGAGTAACTTTCTACTCATACATTCTCCTCCTGAATTTTTGACTTTAAATCACCATACAGAACATGTGTAAAGTTGTCTAAATTTGAAAACTTGCCCCATAATAATATAAAATGACACTTTCACCTAAAGATCCTCACATCACAAATCTTGATATAGTATAGTATATTATCCACCTGCAATAATTTCCTTAGTTCTTTCCTTTTAGGGCTTCCCAGGCATGAGGGGTAAAGAACTTGCCTGCCAATGCAGGAGACATAAGAGGTACAGATTTGATCCCTGGTTTGGGAAGTTCCCCTGAAGGAGGGCATGGCAACCCACTCCAGTATTCTTTCTCGGAGAATCCCTGGGACAGAGGAGCTTAGTGGGCTACAGTCCGTAGGGTCGCAAAGAGTAGGACATAACTGAAGCGACTTATTATACAGCCCTTTGCTCTTAGATCGTGTCAGGGCATAATCAGAGAAGGAGAACCACCAGTGATGTAGAGTAAGAGGTTAGTTATAAGGATTATTATGCTTCTCTTGTGGCTCAGCTGGTAAAGTATCTGCCTGCAATGCAAGAGACCTGGGGAGAGTCCCTTGGACTGAAAGAAGATCAAACCAGTCAATCCTAAAGGAAATCAGTCCTGAATATTCATTGGAAGGACTGATGCTGAAGCTGAAACTCCAATACTTTGGCCACCTGATGTGAAGAAATGACTCATTGGAAAACACCCTGGTACTGAGAAAGATTGAAGACAGAAGGGGACGACAGAAGATGAGATGGTTGGATGGTATCACCGACTCGATGGACTTGAGTGTGAGCAAGCTTTGGCTATTGGTGATGGACAGGGAGGCCTGGTGTGCTGCAGTCTGTGGAGTCACAAAGAGTCAGACACCACTGAGCGACTGAACATTAAAGGATTATTCACCGGCAGGGGCTAGAGCCGGTGGAAGAGCCTGTTCCATTTGTATTCCAAAACTAAATCCAGGTAAAAAATATATTATATTTGTATTTGGTGTTATGTCTGAATTCACTGAAAGGAAACCAGAGTAACATTTGTGAAAGAAAGTTGGATGTGGACAAAAGCATGTACAAACTGTGACATGCATGGAAATAACATGAGGACAACAGAACCCACAAGATACACTGAAACTTGTCTTTTTCTCTTACCTTCTTTAGGCTCAAAGTACTGGGTGACCTTCAGGAGAAGTGGACATCATTTGCCATCATGCTACAAGCATACTTGGTCAAAGACAAAGATAACATGAGTAAGAGATCTGGTGGGAGGTCGAGGAGTTGTGAGTCAACAGTAAATTGAACTACCTGATCAGCAGCAACATTATGAGTTGCCATAGTCCCGGGAGCCCTGCACCAACCTGTGGGACATAGAAACATGGCTACTGCATCACAGGCACCTTCCAGATCTTAAGCAGACCTCTTTCACGGCCAACCATAAACAAGAACAATATAGGGAAGCAAATTCTGGGAAACAGATTTCCAAGTAGTTAAGTTGAGACAGTACAAAGCCACCATAATAGCTTAACTAGTAAACTTCATTCCTTGTTAACTAAGAATTCATCATTACCTCTTCGAAGAACAAAACTTTCTGATAAGGACAACAGGAAAATTATGATTCCTGTTCAGTTCAGTTCAGTTGCTAAGTGATGTCCGACTCTTTGCGACCCCATGAATGGCAGCACCCCAGGCCTCCCTGTCCATCACCAATTCCCAGAGTTTACCCAAACTCATGTCAATTGAGTTGGAAACGCCATCCAACCATCTCATCCTCTGTCGTACCCTTCTTCTCCTGCCCTCAATCTTTCCCAGCATCAGAGTCTTTTCAAATGAGTCAGCTCTTTGCATCAGGTGGCCAAATTATTGGAGTTTCAGCTTAAACACCAGTCCTTCCAATGAACACCCAGGGCTGATCACCTTTAGGATGGACTGGCTGGATATCCTTGTAGTCCAAGGGACTCTCAAGAGTCTTCTCCAACAACACAGTTCAAAAGCATCAATACTTTGTTGCTCAGCTTTCTTCATAGTCCAACTCTCACATCCATACATGACCACCGGGAAAACCATAGCCTTGACTACACGGACCTTTATTGGCAAAGTAATGTCTCTGCTTTTTAATATGCTATCTAGGTTGGTCATAACTTTCCTTCCAAGGAGTAAGTGTCTTTTTATTTCATGTCTGAAATCACCATTTGCAGTGATTTTGGAGCCCCCCCAAAATAAAGTCAGCCACTGTTTCCCCATCTATTTGCAATGAAGTGATGGGACTGGATGCCATGATCTTCATTTTCTGAATGTTGAGCTTTAAGCCAACTTTTTCACTGTCTTTCACTTTCATCAGAGGCTCTTTAGTTCTTCTTCACTCTCTGCCATAAGGGTGGTGTCATCTGCATATCTGGCAATCTTGATTCCAGCTTGTGCTTCTTCCAACCCAGCATTTCTCATGATGTACTCTGCATAGTAGTTAAATAAGCAGGGTGACAATATACAGCCTTGATGTACTCCTTTTCCTATTTGGAACCAGTCTGTTGTTCCATGTCCAGTTCTAACTGTTGCTTCTTGACCTGAATACAGGTTTCTCAAGAGACAGCTCAGGTGGTCTGGTATTCCCATCTCTTTCAGAATTTTCTACAGTTTATTGTGATCCACACAGTGAAAGGCCTTGGAATAGTCAATAAAACAGAAATAGATGTTTTTCTTGAGCTCTCTTGCTTTTTCCATGATCCAGTGGATGCTGGCAATTTGATCTCTGGTTCCTCTGCCTTTTCTAAAACTAGCTTGAACATATGGAATTTCACGGTTCACATATTGCTGAAGCCTGGCTTGGAGAATTTTAAGCATTACTTTACTAGCTTGTGAGATAAGTGCAATTATGAGGTAGTTTGAGCATTCTTTGGCATTGCCTTTCTTTGGAATTGGAATGAAAACTGACCTTTTCCAGTCCTGTGGCCACTGCTGAGTTTTCCAAATTTGCTGACATATTGAGTGTAATACATTCACAGCATCATCTTTTAGGATTTGAAATGGCTCAACTGGAATTCCATCACCTCCACTAGCTTTGTTCATAGTGATGCTTTCTAAGGCCCACTTGACTTCACATTCCAGGATGTCTGGCTTTAGGTGAGTGATCACACAATCATGATTATCTGGGTCATGAAGATCTTTTTTGCACTGTTCTTCTGTGTATTCTTTTCACTTCTTCTTAATATCTTCTGCTTTGGTTAGGTCCATACCATTTCTGTCCTTTATTGAGCCCATCTTTGCATGAAATGTTCTCTTGGTATATCTAATTTTCTTGAAGTGATCTCTGCTGCTGCTGCTAAGTCGCTTCAGTCGTTTCCAACTCTGTGCGACCCCACAGACAGCAGCCCACCAGGCTCCCCCGTCCCTGGGATTCTCCAGGCAAGAACTCTGGGGTGGGTTGCCATTTCCTTCTCCAATGCATGAAAGTGAAAAGTGAAAGTGAAGTTGCTCAGCCGTGTCTGACTCTTAGCGACCCCATGGACTGCAGCCTACCAGGCTTCTCCATCCATGTGATTTTCCAGGCAAGAGTACTGGAGTGGGGTGCCATTGCCTTCTCCAAAGAGATCTTTAGTCTTTCCCATTTTATTGTTTTCCTCTATTTCTTTGCATTGATCACTGAGGAAGGCTTGCTTATCCCTCCTTGCTATTCTTTGGAACTCTGCATTCAAATGGGTATATCTTTCCCTTTCTCCTTTGCTTTTCACTTCTCTTCTTTTCACAGCTATTTGTAAGGCCCCCCTCCTCAGGCAACCATTTTGCTTTTTTGCATTTCTTTTTCTTGGGGATGGTCTTGATCCCTGTCTCGTGTACAATGTCATGATCCTCTGTCTATAGTTCATCAGGCACTCTGTCTATCAGATCTAGTCCCTTAAATCTATTTCTCACTTCCACTGTATAATCATAAGGGATTTTATTTCGGTTATACCTGAATGGTCTAGTGGTCTTTTCCACTTTCTTCAATTTAAGTCTGAACATGCTCCCTGTTAATATGATGCAATAATTCTTCATTCAAGCAAAACAAGCTCTATCCTTCAAAGAAACTACGGAGTTCATTTATCCATTTACAGGTGATGTTCTTTCCTCATCTAGTTGAATCATACTCTCTCATTGAATTCTGTATCTTAACTACTTAGATACACTGAGATGTAAGATTAAATTATAGTGGCATGTTTCCTTTTACCACAGGCAGGCAAAGAGGAGAGAGAAGCTGAAAAATGGTTTATGTAAACATAAATATATTCATGTAAAATGAAGATAATTTTATAACTATTATAGCTTTTGTTACTGCAAATGACCACATGATTGTAATTGGATATTTATAACTACCTCTTCTATTACCCATTCCATAACCTCTTTATCATAGCAAGAACCCCCACTCACTGTTGTACTTGACTTCCTATAAAGCAAGCTCCTTATTCAGGAGCAATGCTATGTGAAAGCTCATAAAGGTGAATAAAGTATTCTGCAAGTTCACCACTGTGGTTTTGGCAGAAGTTTGCAAGGCATTTAAGACAAATCCAAGGGTCTAATTTAGTGGAAGGAAATCTTGCTAATAGGAGAAATCAATATGCTGTGTTCTGGGAAACACCATTAAGAATGATGCTTGAGTTCTCATCACAAGCAATGGCAGTCACAAAAGGAAAGCATTCTTAAAGTTTTTAAAGAAAACAAAACTGTCAAGGAAGCTTCTTATGAGCATGAAAGTATATTTTTAGATTGTCTTTTTTGTTAAATATCACTGCTAAGAGAGTGGAAAGTCAATGTGACTGGAAGGCTATATATGCAATCTACATTACTGAAATGGGAATCAAATGCAGAATATATTAAAAGCTCATAAACCAATATGAAGTGAAAACAGTTAATAATAATGGCAAAATCTTGGAGATCCAATTCAGAAATATTATATCCAATAGTAGCTAGTAAATATGCAGTATGTCCTTGATCTTACTATTTTTAGGGAAACCCAAATCAAGCCTCACCTGATCCATCTGTGTCCTTTCAGCACCCTGAGTGTATCAGTGTAAAGAGCTGGGTATCACACCAAAAGGATGAGGAAAAATAGTGACTATCTCTAGGAAAGTAAGTGATTAAGTAAATGTCCTAGAAGCTTCCATCACTGAACTGATGTGGGGGGAAAAAGCAGGTCATAAGCCTGGCCATTGAAGGAAAGGAAGGTTTTAGTAGAATAAAAGAGTTGCTATTTATTGAGCTTACTACATGTCAGGCACTGTAGGATGCATTTCCTATTCATTATCTAATTTAAATATCAAAACCCTATGGGACACGTTTTATTGTTCCAATTATTTTTATCTTTGTGAAATGAGACACAACTTTCATAGCTGTGAAAAGAGTCTCAAACCTTTATTGTCATCCAGGTTGTACCATTTACAGGGCTCCTTGGAGAAGATTTGGATATGAGGAAGACTTGATCCAGAACAGGAGGAATGTATGTCTCAGTGCCAGTGAAAACATGAGTTTAAACCGGAACCTAAAGAGATCTATGAAGAATGGTTCTATCAAGATCTACATGCTTTCTAGAACTACACCCAAGAAAAGATGTCTTTTTCATCATAGGGGATTGGAATGCAAACATAGGAAGTCAAGAGATCCCTGGAGTAACAGGCAAGTTTGGCCTTGGAGTACAAAATGAAGCAGGACAAAGGCTAACAGAGTTTTACCAAGAAAACACACTGGTCATAGCAAACACCCTCTTCCAACAACACGAGAGCCTACCCTACACATGGATATCACCAGAAGGTCAATATAGAAATCAGATTGATTATATCCTTTGCAGCTGAAGATGGAGGAAATCTATATAGTCACACAGTGAAAATCTGGAGCCGACTGTGGCTAAGCTCCTTATTGCAAAATTCAGCCTTAAGCTGAAGAAAGTAGGGAAAACCACTAGACCATTTAGATATGATCTAAATCAAGAACTTTATGATTATAGAGTAGAGGTGACAAATAGGTTCAGGGATTAGATCTCATAGACAGAGTTCCTGAAGAACTGTGGTTGGAGGTTTATAACATTGTACGGAAGGCAGTGACTAAAACCATTCCAAAGAAAAAGAAATGAAAGAAGGCAAAATGTTTCTCAAAGAAGGGATTACAAATAGCTGAGAAAAGAAGTAAGAGACAAAGAAGAAGGGGAAAGATATATCCAAATGAATGCAGAATTCCAGAGAATAGCAAGGAGAGACAAGAAATCATTCTTAAGTGAACAATGCAAAGAAATAGCAGGGAACAATAGAATGGGAAAGACTATAGACCTCTTCAAGAAAAATAGAGAGACAAAGGGAACATTTCATGCAAAGATGGGCACAATAAAGGACAGAAATGGCAAGAATCTAACAGAAGCAGAAGAGATTAAGAAGAGGTGGCAAGAATACACAGAAAAACTACAGAAAAGGTCCCAATGACCCAGATAACCACGATGGTCACTCACCTAGAGCCAGGCATCCTGGAGTGTGAAGTCTGGTGGGCCTTAGGAAGCATTATTACAAACAAAGCTAGTGCAGATGATGGAATTCCAGCTGACCTTTCAAAATCCTAAATGATGATACTGTTAAAGTGCTGTACTCATTCTGCCAGCAGATTTTGAAAACTCAGCAATGGTCACAGGGGTAGAAAAGGTCAGTTTTCATTTCAATACTAAAGAAAGGCAATACCAAAGAATGTTCAAACTGTCGTACAATTGTGCTCTTTTCATAGATTAGCAAGGTAATGCACAAAATCCTTCAAGTAGGCTTAAGCAGTATGTGAACCAAGAAATTCCAAATGTATAAGTTGGATTTCGAAAAGGCAGAGGAACCAGAAATCAAATTGCCAACATTCACTGGATCATAGAAAAAGTAAGGGAATTCCAGAAAAGCATCTACCTCTGCTTCACTGACTACACTAAAATCTTTGAATGTGTGGATCACAACAAACTGGAAAATTCTTAAACAGATAGGATACTAGTACACCTTACCTGCCTCATGTGGAACCTGCACGCAGGTCAGGAAGCAACAATTAGAACTGGACCTGGAACAACAAACTGGTTCAAAATTGGGAAAGGAGTACGTCAAGGCTGTATACTGTTACTCTGCTTATTTACATTGTGTGTAGAGTACATCAACATCATGGGAAATGCTGGGTTGGATGAATCACAAGCTGGAATCAAGATTGCCAGGAGAAATACCAACAGCTTCAAACATGCAAATAATACCAGTCTAATGGCAGAAAGAGAAAAGTAACTAAAGAGCCTCTTGATGAGGGTGAAGGAGGACAGTGACAAATTGACTTAAAACTCAACATTCAAAAAACTAAGATCTGATGCCATCACTTCATGGCAAATAGATGGGGAAAAAGTGTAAGCAGTGACAGATTTTATCTTCTTGGGCTCCAAAATCACTGCAGAAGATGACTGCAGCCATGATATTAGAAGACACTTGCTTCTTGGAAGGAAAGCTACGACAAACCTAGACAGCGTATTAAAAAGCAGAGATATCACTTTGCCAGCCAAGGTCCATAGAGTCAAAGCTATGTAGAGTCAGTAGTCATGTATGGATGTGAGAGTTGGACACTAAAGAAGGCTGAGTGCCAAAGAATTGAGGCTTTCTAATTGTGGTGCTGCAGAAGACCTTTGAGAGTTTCTTTGACAACAAGGATATCAAACCAGTCAATTCTAAAGGAAATCAACCTTGAATATTCATCAAAAATACTGATGCTGAAGCTGAAGCTCCAAAACTTTGATGCCCTGATGTGAAGAGCTGACTCACTGAAAAGACCCTGATGCTGGGAAAGATTGAGGGCAGGAGGAGAGGCGGGGTGACAGAGGATGAGATGACTGGATGGCATCATCCACACAATGGACATGGGTTTGAGCAATTCTTGGAGATAGTGAAGGACAGGGAAGTCTGGTGTGCTGCAGTCCATGGGGTGATATAGAGTCAGACACGACTGAGCGACTGAACAACAATAAGACTTCCACTGAGTATTTGTGAATGTTTGTTAAATGATCAAAGCATGATTACCATAACATTTACTCCCATGTCTTCAATAGAATTTTCCTCAATCCTAGACTTGGATTTATTTTTTATTGTCCATTTGTTCACAGTTTATTGTTCATTTTGTTCACAATAATAACCCTCTGTTTATACTATTGGAGCCTTTTGTTTGGCATGCATTCCATAAAATCGGAAGATTGTTTTCAGAATAATTTAAACAATTGTTCAACATAATTATTTCATTAAATCATGAATAATGATTTATCGGCTCATTCGGGATACAAGTAATTCTTGAGTGTCTACTGTGTACCAAGTGCTTTTATAAACATTGAATTACATGGTCTTTGAAGTAAAATTTAAATATAGGAAGGTTAGAGACAAATGAAAACTTAAAGAGATCAACCAATGAGAATCATATGACTGCAGTAAAGCAGTCAAAGATAATTAAAACACTGCTATGGATTGCAGCCATGAAATTAAAAGATGCTTACTCCTTGGAAGAAAAGTTATGCCCAACCTAGATAGCATATTCAAAAGCAGAGACATTACTTTGCCGACTAAGGTCCATCTAGTCAAGGTTATGGTTTTTCCTGTGGTCATGTATGGATGTGAGAGTTGGATTTTGAAGAAGGCTGAGCGCTGAAGAATTGATGCTTTTGAACTGTGGTGTTGGAGAGGACTCTTGAGAGTCCCTTGGACTGCAAGGAGATCCAACCAGTCCATTCTGAAGGAGATCAGCCCTGGGATTTCTTTGGAAGGAAAGATGCTAAAGCTGAAACTCCAGTACTTTGGCCACCTCATGCGAAGAGTTGACCCATTGGAAAAGACTCTGATGCTGAGAGGGATTGGGGGCAGGAAGAGAAGGGGACGACAGGATGAGATGGCTGGATGGTATCACTGACTCGATGGACATGAGTCTGAGTGAACTATGGGAGTTGGTGTTGGACAGGGAAGCCTGGCGTGCTGTGATTCATGGGGTTACAAAGAGTCGGACACGACTGAGCAACCAAACTGAACTGATGGAGTGTTTAGGATCAAGAAAATACAGATGAGTACAGAGGTATTACAAGTAAGATGTGTGTGCTGTGTGTTAAGATGCTTCAGTCGCGTCTGACTCTGTGAGTCATGGACTGTAGCCCACCAGGCTCCTCTTTGCAATGAATATTCCAGGCAGAATTTTGGGTTGCCATGGGCTCTTCTCCAGGGGATCTTCCTGATCCAGGGATTGAACCTGGGTCTCTTAAGTTTCCTGCATTGGCAGGTGAGTTCTTTACCACTCGCGCCACCTGGGAAGCCCATTTACCTGCAAACTTGAGGGATTTTTCAGAAAGTTCCTTGCTGACTTTTGGTCCGGATTTAGATCTGCAGTTCTTCTCTTCAGTCACAAGAGGGGGCTGATTCACCCGAAAACAGTGTTTCTTTCTGGGTGAAGGGAATGGAAATTTATTTTCCATTGATGTGCCCCCCAAAAGGGAAAATGACATAGTTTCATCTTCTTCAGACAACTTGTGCCTTATTATCCCTTGTTGAATGTGTATGGTCAAGGATTCAGGTTAGCCCAATAGCCTAAGCCCTTTCCAAGTACCTTCCTAACACACTCTCCCATTTCCCTGCTCTGATTATCTCTTCCCTTTTCTATTCCTGATACCCTTTTTTCCCTCCTCCAGCTTTTTCTACCACTCACAGCCACGTTCACCCCACCTCCACTTTGGTTGCCTTCATTTCTGTCGATTCCTCTGCCTTAGCATCCTTGCTGCTCAACATCCACAAGCATCGGCATAGGGAACATGAGGATTAAGGACCACTCTTCAAGGAGGAAGTGAACACCATCTATGTCAATCAGTTAGTTTATTAAGATCAAATGCTGGAAAATGTCTACCTAGTTGGCAATAGATGCATGATTCCAAGAACCCTTACAAGAGCTGCTGCAAGTTCTAAGATGTGTAGCTATTAGTCTCAATGTTATGAATTTTTCTTGTCTCCCAGAGCACCTCATTACCTACTTTTAAATCTCTCATTAATTTTCTGGAATGTGGATGGAACTTTTCATCATTTTACAACACAGAGCTCAGTACATTTTTCTGGGATTAAAATATGCATTCCACAAGTTTCATGAAGCATCAGCCAGTTTCTTAAGAAACAAATGAAAGCGCAATGGTTGTGCTTAGACACATCATTGTGATCGGTGTTCCTTTTCCTGAGCCAGACATTAAACTTCATAGATGATTTCACTGTGAGCTGGGGATGTTTCACCATATTTGGGGGACATGACTAAAACCTGGGAGGAAGACATAGATAAGGAACTGCTTGATCATTGGCTGAGAAGGTCCCGGCAACAACACAGTGGTATCTGCGCTGGTTGCAAGTTTTTACTGACAGCTGTGGCCTCTGTTCTCTGGAACCTCCTCAAGCCAAGGATCAGACACAAGCCTGAGCTCTGGGCCCATGGTCTAGCTTGTCCTTGAAGTATGAGGCTGGTGACTGGAGTAACGGTGTTTCTGACCTTGGGTAAGTGTTCTGTGCCTGCAAGGGGTGACTTGAGGCCAAAGGGCCACAGAGAGTCACTTGCCCTCTGCTCCTCTCCCTGCGCTGTACTCCGCATTATCGTGATGGAACCGAGAAACGATCTGCGCGTTTGCTAAAAAGGCCCATCTTCTACATTACAGTTTAAATCAGAGCCACGATACCAGAAGAGTCCTTAGCAGTAAGCAGGTTGTAGGAGTTCTCTGGGCTGATTAAGGCAAGGACCCAGGGAACAAAGCCTATGGAATCTGATTTTTGCCACGTATCTTTGGTCTCTATAATTTTGTTGTTGTCGAGTTACTAAGTTGTATCCAACTTTTTATGACCAAATGGATGCCAGTATGCCAGGCTCCTCTGTTCTTTAATATCTCCTGTAGTAGGCTCAAATTCATGTCCATTGAGACGGTGATGCTGTGTAACCATCTCATCCTCTGATGCCCCCTTCTCCTTTTGCCTTCAACTTTCCCAGAATTAGGGTATTTTCCAATGAGTCAGAATTTGTTTTAGAAACAAAAATTAAGTGAATATTAATTTAGTTTTAATTTGTCTGAAAGTTTTACCTCTATATGGTGTTTTCATGGTTTTTTATATTCTCTACACAACACACAGAACCATCTCATCATAAAAGACCCAGACAGAACAAAACTAAAAGCCCACAGCTGTATCATCTTCATTCCAGCCTAGTTCCCACCTTCCTCTGAGAAAACTGAATCTGATCATTCAAGCTAGCATGCCAGTATGTTTATTTCAATTATCCATATATTTGCATATAATTTTATGCAATTACATACATGTTTACACATACATGCAGATGCTTATGGACACAATTTGACAGGCAAGTTGGATTTATTTGAATTTTTTCCAACTTCCCTTTTGACTTTCAGTTAATAGAGTGCGCTGGAAATCATCCTATAGTAAAAAGTCAGTTTGTGCATGCTCAGTGGTGTCTGACTCTTTGCCATTCCGGTCCTTGATCTGAGTGACATCACTAACATAATGTTCTTTAATCATCAAACAGACTGAGAAATCTATCCTGCTGCATAGGACATGTACCTAAATGTTAATTGCTTTGTTTATCATGCTTTGGAAATTGCTTTGATTCGTGAGTTAGAGATGGGGAATAGATACTTGCACTCAGTCTTGGGAAGTGCAATGAGAGGTGCTGCACCACATTCCAAAGGCCGGCACATCCCTCCAGTCACTTTCTCACTCATTTCCTTCTCTTCATGGCCTTTGAGCTCACTTCCTTTAACCTCACTTCACTTTTCCTGAAACATATCTTTTCATTCCTTCTGTTTATTGAAATATTCTCAGTTATCAGCCCAGTACCCAACATATAGTAGGTGTTCAATAAATATGTATTGAGTAAAGAAATATTCATGACTGATGTTACTAGCAATTGCTAGTAACTAGTAATTGCTAGGGATGCAATAAAATATTGAAAGGGTGAATTGGATCTCCTATGAAAATAGTAGAGAGAATTAAAGAACATCACATAAATATCATAATGAAGACAGGGATATATTTGAAAATATTTATTCATAAACTCATTACTGCTTTCCTTCTATTTCCCTTTCTTTTCCTTCTTCCCACACTCCTTTCCTTCCCTCCTCTCCTTACTCTTTTTTCCCTATCATTATTAGTGACATATGTCCCCAAGCATTTGGCTAAGCTTTTCCCGTGAATCTTCAGTTTATTTCTATATAAAATTCTTTTTCCATTAAAATTCTTAATACTTTGTGTTTGTCATAAGGTAGTTGACACCAGATATTTTGAAAAATTAGAATTGCATTTAACTATATTCCCCTACAAAGAGGTAGGAATTTTCCTCATTTTAGAAAAATTCATAAGAAAAAGTCATTCAACTATCAACTGGCACTCTCAATCAATCCATTTTCCATAACCATAAGCCAACAGAGGTGTTAAAGGTCCATATGATATTGCAGCAATGCTGTGTCCATAGGAGAGACAGTGCTTGCCAGAAAGCCTTTTCTTATTCTTGTTTTTTAGCCTCATTCAGAAATAATCCCTACCAACTGAAAAAATTCATGTGCTGTCTTTGTACCAAATATGTCTTGCTTTAAAACATTCTACTGAAATCATCTTTATAAATTGCAGAATTAATGAGCACTTTTTAACAGAACTGTAGTTAGTTCTACCACTAGATTGTGCTAAGCCACTTCAGTCATTTCCGGCTCTAAGCAACCGTATGGACTGTAGCTCGTCAGGCTCCTCTGTCCCTGGGATTCTCCAGGCAAGAATACTGGAGAGGGTTGCCATTTCCTTCTCCAGTGCATGAAAGTCAAAAGTGAAAGTGAAGTCGCTCAGCTGGGCCCCACTTGGCCACCCAGTCGTGTCCGACTCTTTGCGAACCCATGGACTGTAGCCTATCGGGCTCCTTCATCCATGGGATTTCCTGGGCAAGAATACTGCAGTGGGGTGCCATTGCCTTCTCTGCGGGGAAGCCTAGTCACGTGTATCATGCGCCTGGAGAACCCCATGGACTGAGGAGCCTGGCTGGCTACAGTCCAAAGGGTTTCAAAGACTGAGCGACTAAGCATGCAAGCATGCATGCTAGTCACAATAGGGGCTGTCATTATTGAACGAAAGTCAGCAAAAATCTCAATGCGGAAATCACAGGAGAGAGAAGATTCAGGGAAACTGGCTGGTGTTTAATCTTTGCCTACCAGATGTGAAAATGATTGACTTCAAATAACAAAATTTCAGTTCAGCTCAGTTCAGTCGCTCAGTCCTGTCCGACTCTTTGCGACCCCATGAATCGCAGGATGCCAGGCCTCCCTGTCCATCACCAACTCCTGGAGTTCACTCAGACTCACATCCATTGAGTCCGTGATGCCATCCAGCCATCTCATCCTCGGTCGTCCCCTTCTTCTCCTGCCCCCAATGCCTCCCAGCATCAGAGTCTTTTCCAATGAGTCAACTCTTCGCATGAGGTGGCCAAACTACTGGAGTATCAGCTTTAGCATCATCCCTTCCAAAGAAATCCCAGGGTTGATCTCCTTCAGAATGGACTGGTTGGATCTCCTTGCAGTCCAAGGGACCCTCAAGAGTCTTCTCCAACACCACAGTTCAAAAGCATCAGTTCTTCAGCGCTCAGCCTTCTTCACAGTCCAACTTTCATATCCATACGTTACCACAGGAAAAACCATAGCCTTGACTAGACAGACCTTAGTCGGCAAAGTAATGTCTCTGCTTTTGAATATACTACCTAGGTTGGTCATAACTTTTCTTCCAAGGAGTAAGCGTCTTTTAATTTCATGGCTGCAGTCACCATCTGCAGTGATTTGGGAGCCCCAAAAAATAAAGTCTGACACTCTTTCCACTGTTTCCCCATCTATTTCCCAAGGAGTGATGGGACCAGATGCCATGATTTTCCTTTTCTGAATGTTGAGCTTTAAGCCAACTTTTTCACTCTCCTCTTTCACGTTCATCAAGAGGCTTTTAGCTCCTCTTCACTTTCTGCCATAAGGGTAGTGTCATCTGCATATCAGAGGTTATTGATATTTCTCTCAGCAATCTTGATTCCAGCTTGTGCTTCTTCCAGTCCAGTGTTTCTCATGATGTACTCTGCATATAAGTTAAATAAGCAGGGTGACAATATACAGCCTTGATGTACTCCTTTTCCTATTTGGAACCAGT
This sequence comes from Capricornis sumatraensis, assembly GCF_032405125.1. Lineage (NCBI taxonomy): Eukaryota > Metazoa > Chordata > Mammalia > Artiodactyla > Bovidae > Capricornis > Capricornis sumatraensis. The sequence goes on from NC_091070.1 coordinate 77,301,947, forward strand.
CTGTTGTTCCATGCCCAGTTCTAACTGTTGCTTACTGACCTGCATACAGATTTCTCAAGAGGCAGGTTAGGTGGTCTGGTATTCCCATCTCTTTCAGAATTTTCCACAGTTTCTTGGGATCCACACGGTCAAAGGCTTTGGCATAGTCAATAAAACAGAAATAGATGTTTTTCTGGAACTCTCTTGCTTTTTCCATGATCCAGCGGATGTTGGCAATTTGATCTCTGATTCCTCTGCCTTTTCAAAACCAGCTTGAACATCAGGGAGTTCACAGTTCGCGTATTTCTGAAGCCTGGCTTGGAGAATTTTGAACATTCCTTTACTAGCATGTGAGATGAGTGCAACTGTGCTGTAGTTTGAGCATTTTTTGGCGTTGCCTTTCTTTACAATTAGAATGAAAACTGACCTTTTCCAGTCCTGTGGCAACAGCTGAGTTTTCCAAATTTGCTGGCATATTGAGTGCAGCACTTTCACAGCATCATCTTTCAGGATTTGAAACAGCTCAACTGGAATTCCATCACCTCCACTAGCTTTGTTCATAGTGATGCTTTCGAAGGCCCACTTGACTTCACATTCCAAGATGTCTGGCTCTAGATTAGTGATCACATCATCATGACTATCTGGGTCGTGAAGATCTTTTTTGTACAGTTCTTCCGTGTATTCTTGCCACCTCTTCTTAATATCTTCTGCTTCTGTTAGGTCCATACCATTTCTGTCCTTTATCGAGCCCATCTTTGCATGAAATGTTCCCTTGGTATCTCTAATTTTCTTGAAGAGATCTCTAGTCTCTCCCATTCTGTTGTTTCCTCTATTTCTTTGCATTGATCGCTGAAGAAGGCTTTCTTATCTCTTCTTGCTATTCTTTGGAACTCTGCATTCAGATGCTTATATCTTTCCTTTTCTCTTTGTTTTTCGCCTCTCTTCTTTTCACAGCTATTTGTAAGGCCTCCCCAGACAGCCATTTTGCTTTTTTGGATTTCTTTTCCATGGGGATGGTTTGATCCTTGTCTCCTGTACAATGTCAGGAACCTCCATCCATAGTTCATCAGGCACTCTATCTATCAGATCTAGGCCCTTAAATCTATTTCTCACTTCCACTGTATAATCATAAGAGATTTGATTGAGGTCATACCCGAATGGTCTAGTGGTTTCCCCTACTTTCTTCAATTGGAGTCTGAATTTGGTAATAAGTAGCTCATGATCAGAGCCACAGTCGACTCCTGCTCTTGTTTTTGTTGACTGTATAGAGCTTCTCCATCTTTGGCTGCAAAGAATATAATCAATCTGATTTCGGTCTTGACCATCTGGCGATGTCCATGTGTAGAGTCTTCTCTTGTGTTGTTGGAAGAGGGTGTTTGCTATGACCAGTGCATTTTCTTGGCAAAACTCGATTAGTCTTTGCCCTGCTTCATTCTGCATTCCAAGGCCAAATTTGCCTGTTACTCCAGGTGTTTCTTGATTTCCTACTTTTGCGTTCCAGTCCCCTATAATGAAAAGGCCATCTTTTTTGGGTGTTAGTTCTAAAAGGTCTTGTAGGTCTTCATAAAACCGTTCAACTTCAGTTTCTTCAGCATTACTGGTTGGGGCATAGACTTGGATAATTGTTGTATTGAATGGTTTGCCTTGGAGATGAACAAAGATCATTCTGTCGTTTTTGAGGCTGAATCCAAGTACAGCATTTCGGACTCTTCTGTTGACCACGATGGCTACTCCATTTCTTCTGAGGGATTCCTGCCCGCAGTAGTAGATATAATGGTCATCTGAGTTAAATTCACCCATTCCAGTCCATTTTAGTTTGCTGATTCCTCGAATGTCAACGTTCACACTTGCCATCTCTTGTTTGACCACTTCCAATTTGCCTTGATGCATGGACCTGACATTCCAGGTTCCTATGCAATATTGCTCTTTACAGCATCGGATCTTGCTTCTGTCACCAGTCACATCCACAGCTGGGTATTGTTTTTGATTTGGCCAAATAGTATATTCATGTTTTCTTGTAACATCTTGCATGTGATGATTTTGACTGGGAAGAAATAGGCTACCTTGGAAAGGAAGCTCAGAATTACTGCACAAAAGGTTGTTTTGGTTTTGTTTTTTCCTTCTTCTTCTGGTAGGTGAAATTGTTTCTACTGCTCTGTCCTTTCTTGTAATATAGTATAGAAATATCCTGAGAATGGGGGCAAGAATCAAAAATGGGGAAAAAAGCAAAGAATCATAGCAAACACTGCTTTGGTATATTCATTCCAACAACAACAACATCTCAATCTCTCAATATAACACCCTAATGAACTGATTTTCCCTGAACAGTAAGAACATGATAGACCATGGAAACTTACAAAAATACATGAAATCTACCATTTAAACTGCCAAATATACCTCAAAAATATTAAGCTCTATCTTGTGTATAGACTCCTTTGCAATTTGAGAGTTTGGCTCCCAAATCCTCAACGTTCTGTGCATTGCCTGTAACTGAGTGCCTATGCTAGGGAAAGTGTTGTGTGAGGTGATTTTCAGGTGTGTTCTCACTCACTTCTTATCCTAACCCTTCAAGGTTTGGTCCATGCTACTTTAGGGAGGCAATGTAACAGTGCTTGAGATGGAAGACTTGGATTATGTTTCTAGATCTATCACTCATTAGTTGAGTGATCTTGGGAGTATCACTTAATTATTTTTGTGCTTCAGTTCCCTCATATCTGCAGTGTGGATATTGATAGAATCTACCATGCAGGGTTGTTAGGAGAAGTGAATGCGATGATGAATGCCAATGTGAGCCCGGTGCCCAGCAGGATACTGACTATTCACAGAAATGGAAACTGAACATGAGAGAGGTTCAATACCTTGCCTGGTGTTGCAGAGTAAGTGTCAGAGTGGAGCCCTCCCTCCATACCTTACTTAGAGCACAGGCCTTTCCTTATTCCAAGAGTAACTCTCTATCTTAATACAGTATCTTATTGTCTTTAAAGTGCTTATCCAATGCAGTGGGTGCTATGCTGGTTTGATACTTGCTCAGGGAGCTAAGACCCCATATCCCTTGTCCCCAAAAAACAAAAACATAAAAAATCCAGAAGTAATATTATAATAAATTCAATAAAGATGTTAAAAATGATTGACATCAAGAAAAATTTTTTTAAAAAAGAACAAAAGTCAACAAGAAAACTCATATTATTTTTAAAATATATTATTCTGACATTTAAAATATTTACAGAATATCACAAACATAGGGGCATGACAGATTCCAAACACCATAGGCTTCATACCAGATAGATAAGTGTTCTAATTTTTACTATGCCAATTACCTGATATTTCACCTTGAGTTAATCACCCAAACTCTTTGAGCTTCAGTTTTTGTTACATCCTAAACCTGCTTCTCTTTCTGTTTCTATATATAAAGTAATTCAGATTCAGATTTACTTTTGACTTTAAAGAAGTTTTGAGATTTCTACTGTTTGTATAATTACATGGCAACACTTCAGAGACATTAAGGACCCTATAGTGTGTTGGAGGGCGGGCCGCGAAAGATACATTCACATCCTGACCCATGGAAACTGTGAATGTGAACTTAAATTTAACAAAGAACCTTTTCAAATGTAATTAAGCAAAGGATATCAAAGTCCAATCATACTGGATTGTCTTGGTGGGGCCTCAATCCAGTGACAAGTGTCCTTTTAAGAGACACACAGGTGAGAAGCATCTCCTTCCTCACCAGGAAGTCCTTGTGAGGTCTTCTCGATGGAGGAGGAGGCTGGAGGTATGCAGTCACAAGCAAAGGACCACATAGAGCCACCAGAAACAAGAAGAGGCAAGGAAGGAGTCTCTCCTAGAACATTTGCAAGGAGTATGTTCCTGCTGACACCTTGTTGTCAGACTTTTGCCCTCCAGGTTGAGGGGACCTGATTCTTGTTTTTTGGAGCCATCGAATTTGTGATGATTTGTTATGGGAGAAATAGGGCTACTGGGGCTCACACAGTTTTCCAAAGGTAACATTTCTAGATAGCTACAAGCAACTCCTGACTCTTTACATTCATGGAAGGGCACTTTTAAATTGCTCTTTGGGAGATTTGGGTTCAAATTCTCACATATGCAAACATACATATTTATTTATCATTCAACAAATGTTTGAGTAACCACTATTTACCAGGTATTACTGGATCAGCAATTTTTGATCCAGTCACAGAGGGGCAGCATCTGCAAACATTGACACTCCCTGGGGAAGATGGGTGGGTATATACAAGGTCATAAGTCTGATTGGCTGTCTCAAAGTGTACTCACTCCTTTCTATTTTCTTTCCAAAAGGCAGTATAGACTACATTTCTATAGGTCTGGAAGAAGCTGATACAAGGGAAACCCTTTTAGGAGCAGGCAGATTCAGCAACTCTTTCTGAAGAGGAAGAAAAGGGAGATGCTACTGTTAGCACCAGTGTTGATCTTATGGATACAAATATCACGTGAGTTTGGGGTTTCCCTGATTGCTCCCCAAAAATTCAGCATAGAGGAATCTTATCTGCAGGCAACTGCAGGAGTGGGATTTTCTGAGTGAAAGCAGGATGTTGAGAAAAACATAAAAACTAAAATGTGGGAGATAGAGGGAGCTGGGGAAGGAGACACGGAAAGAAGGAGAAAATACACAAGAAGAATGAAAGAGACCGTTACAGCTGAGAGAGTAAACATCTAATCAGACTTTCTCTGTTACTTCTCATTGCTTTTCTGAACAGAAATGAATGGACAACAGATAAAGCATTTTCCTGAATTCTTGCTTCTCCAAGAAGGGGAGAACTTCACCACGTACTGCAATTCCTCAAGCCTTTTAAGCAGCTTACAGTGGTATAAGCAGAGGCCTGGGGGCAGTCCTGTCCTCTTGATGACATTAGCTAAGAGTGGAGAAGTGAAGACACAGCAGAGATGGACAGGTCGGTTTGGAGAGTCCAGACAGCACAGCTCCCTGCACCTCGCTGCTGCCCAGCTCTCAGATGCAGGAACCTACTTCTGTGCAGAGGCACAGTGCTCTAGAAGCACCTGCTGTCTGTCCCCAAACCTCACTGTGGACTCCAGCGGTCTCTCCTCATCTCTCCTCAGAGCAAGGGCCAGAGATAGGTGAAGTCATGATGTCTATGAAAAAATTGAAGTTTTAATTTAAAAAAAATCCCCAAACTCAGTGTCACTGAATAATTCTGTCAAACATTGAATTATACACAATTTCTTGCAGAAAATAGGAAGAAAATAATTCTTCACTCATTTTATGAGACTAATATTACCCTGAGACCCAAATCAGACAAAGACCATAAAGAACCAAAAATTACAGGGAAATATCTTTTATCTTGAAGACAGACACAAATTTCTGAAAATATATTAGCAAGTAAAATTCATTGATATATAAAATGAATAATATAGTGAGCACAAATGTAATTTCTTTCAAGGGTGCAAGACTCTTTAATATTGAAAATCGATGGATGGAATTCACCATATTAACAAGGTAGAAAAGAAAAATCATACCATCATATTAATCTAGTCAGAAAAAAAGGATTTGCAAAAATTCAATAGTCAGTTATGGTGAAAACTCTGAGCAACACAAGAAGAGTGGGGAATCTCCTCAATAGCTAATGGTATTTTTACTAGTAAAAGACTATGATTTTCTCTAATAAAGAGAACAAAACCAGAGTTTCCATTCTCGTCATTCCTTCAGTACAGTGCTAGATGTTGGAGCCAGTACAATAAAGAAAGTAGATGTAACAATCTAATAGAGTTGGAAGAAAAAGTAAAGCTTCCACTATTTGCTGGTAACATGATTATCTATGTAGAAAATTCAAAGAATATACCCCTAAAATTATATTAGGGAAATCCAAATTAAAATTACAAACAGAAACCACTTCACATCTATCATAAGGGCTAAAATGAAAATTACTGACAATACCAAGTTCTGGCAAGGAAGCAGAGAAATCGGATCACTCATGCATTGCTGGTGGGTGAATGGCCCAGTCATTCTAGAAAACAGTCCAAGAGTTTCACATAAACTTAAGTATTCACTTACTGAACAACCCAACAATCACACTCCTGGGTATTTATGCTTGAGAAAGGAAAACTTTATGTTCACACAAAAATATGTACATCAGTACTGGAAATTAACCAGTGATCTTCACTGAATGAACAGATAAATATCCTGTAGTACATTTACACAATGAAATACTATTTATACATCTTCCTCAACTTCAACAGGGTTATTTTGCAATAAATCATTTTAAGTTGAAACAATAGTAAGTCAAAAGTTCATTTAATATGGGAAGGAAATCTAAAAAGAGTAGAGATAAATGTATACATGTACAACAGATTTTCTTTGCTGCACTGCAGAAACTAACACTGTAAAGAAACTATACTTCAAAAAAAATTAAAATTTTAAAAATGGTAACCCATGTAATATATTTAACCTAGCTTCCCTTGAAAGTGAAAGTCGCTCAGTCGTGTCCAACTCTTTGCGACCCTATGGACTGTCTATGGAATTCTCCAGGCCAGACTAATGGAGCGGGTAGCCTTTCCCTTCTCCAGGGCATCTTCCCAATCCAGGGATCGAACACAGGTCTCCTGCATTGCAGGTGGATTCTTAACCAGCTGAGCCACAAAGGAAACCCAAGAATACTGGAGTGGGTAGCCTGTCCCTTGTCCAGAGGAACTTCCTAACTCAGGAATCAAACCAGGGTCTCCTGCTTTGCAGCAAATTCTTTACCAACTCAGCTATCAGGGAAGCAGTAGCCACCCTTAAATGTGGCCAATGCTTACATTAGCCTACAGTTCGGAAAAAATTGTCTCACACAGTCTATTTTATACTAACATGATGAAAATCTTGTGAATGTGTTGAGTACTGTACTGAAAGTGAAAATCAGAATGGTTATATGGGTATGAAATGGCCGTAAATGTGTTGGTTATTTACACTCATGATTTTGAGGCTGGCCAGGAGCTCTGCTCACTGCTGCTGCCCAGAATCACCAGGGAATCTCATACTGCATACTGCTAGCCCAGGAAAAGATAAAATTTAAGTATTCCAAGTATGGTTTCTACTGAATGCATACCACTAAATCCTAAATTGAATTATCCTTAATTAAGTTGGGGACAATCTGTAGTGATTAAAAAGAAAAGATTATTGATATATGCAATAGTCTAGATGGATCTCAGGATGTTATGCTGAGTTAAAAAAAAATCAATCTCAGAGGCTACATGGTGTATGATTACACTTACTGGATTATTATGATTGTATACATAGTGTGATTCTACTTATACAACAGTCTCAACAGGACAAAATACAGAGATGAAAGGAGATCAGTAGTGACCTGAATTGTAAAGAATTTCAGGCCTCAGGAAGGTGTACAAAGAGGGTTTCTTTAGACAGAAGGAATAATTCAATGTCATGATTTTAATAGTGGTAACAAGAGCCTGTACATGAGATAAAGTTTCACATAGCTATGCATCAAAACCAGAGTGCATATAAACCTGAGGTGTCAGATCGCGATCCGTATTTTAATAAAATTTTAGCAATATCAATTTGCTGTTATGTATATGTAATTATTATATCAGCATATATATTTTAGAATATCAAGCTGCTCCCCAGGCTGTTGTGGGCCTTTGTGGTCTCTTCTGCCTAGTCACAAATGATTGGAAACCAAGGCATCAGCAGTTTTCAAGGGTTGCATAGGTGGGGATGATTGGCAAAGCAAGTTCTTTAGGGTGATGAAATGGTTCTGTATCTTAATTTCAGTGGTGGTAATAAGAATTTACAAATGTGATCAATTCACAACTATGCATAAAAAGGTGGATATAAAACATGTGATAAATATAATATACTGATACCTATAATACATGTATTATCTTGCTGTTCCCCAGACTGCTCTGGGCATTTGTGGTCTTCCTTGCTTCCTTGTAAATAATTAGAAACCAGGACTTCAGCTCCCTGTCACTCAGAGTTCATATAGGACAGAAGAATAGATGGTTCAAAGTCATATAAACTCACCTCCCTGCATCACTCATTAATGAGTTCTTTTGACCTTAATTTCTAAGAACTCGCACTGTTTTGGAGACGGTGTCTATACTTCCTTTTCTACTTGTTTGTTTGCTTTTGGTGCTTTTAAATGAATTCATCTATTAAAATGATGAAACCAAGTGGAAGATTGAGAGATACAGACTTCATGATCATGTACAGTATATAAAACTTCAGTCAAGTTCTGTGGTATTGACATATACTAAGTGTTTGAACAGGACTGGAAAATGCCAGTTTTCATTCCATTCCCAAGAAGGGCAATACCAAGGATTGTTCAAATTATTATGCAGTTGAGCTCATTTCACATGCTAGTAAGATTATGCTTAAAATCCTTCAGTTAGCCTTCAGCAGTATGTGAACCAAGAACTTCCAGATGTACAAGCTGAGTTTCAAAGAGGCAGAGGAACCAGAGATCAAATTGCCAACATCCATGGGATCATGGAGAAAGCAAAGGAATTCCAGAAAAACATCTACTTCTTTTTCATTGACTACACTAAAAACTTTGTGTGGATAACAACAAACCGGAAAATTCTTAAGGAGATGGAAATACCAACCCACCTTACTTGTCTCCCGAAAAACCTGTATGCAGGTCAAGAAGCAACAGTTAGAACTGGACATGGAACAACCGACTGGTTCCAAACTGGGAAAGGAGTATGTCAAGGTTGTATTGTCCAGCCCTCTTATTTAACTTATATGCGGAGTATAACATGTGAAATGCTGGGCTGGATGAATCACAAGCTGGAATCAAGATTGCTGGGAGAAATCTCAAAAACCTTGGATATGCAGATGATACCACTCTAATGGGAGAAAGTGAAGAGGAACTAAAGGGCCTCTTGATGAGTGTGAAAGAGGAGAGTGAAAAAACTGGCCTGAAACTCAACATTCAGGAATCTGACATCATGGCATCTGGTCCCATCACTTCATGGCAAATAGAAGGGGGAAAGTAGAAGCAATGACAGATGTTACTTTCTTGGGCTCCAAAATCCCTAGGATGGTGACTGAAGCCGTGAAATTGAAAGATGCTTGCTCCTTGGAAGAAAAGATACGACAAACCAGCAGGTGGGCTAAGTCGCTTCAGTCATGTCCGGCTCTGCATCCCTATGAACCATAGCCCTCCAGGCTCCTCTGTCCATGAGATTTCCCAGGCAAGAATCCTGGAGTGGGTTGCCATGCCCTCCTCCAGGAGAACTTCCTGACCCCAGGATCGAACCCATATCTCTTATGTCTCCTGCATTTGCAGGTGGGTTCTTAAACATTTGTGCCCCCAAGAAGCTTAAGATGGCATATTAAAAAGCAGACACATCACTTTGCTGACAAAGGTCTGTATAATCAAAGCTATGGTTTTTCCAGTTGTCATGTGTGGTGTGAGAGCTGGACCATAAATAAGGCTGAATGCTGAAGAATTGATGCTTTTGAATTGTGGGGCTGAAGAAAGCTCTTGAGAATCCCTTGGGCTACAAGGAGGACAAACCAGTCAGTCCTAATAGAATCAACCATGAATATTCACTGGAAGGACTGATGCTGAAGCTGAAGCTCCAATACTTTGGCCACCTGATGTGAAGAGCCAACTCTGGAAAAACTCTGATGCTGGGAAAGATTGAAGGAGAAAGGAGAAAGGAGCAGCAGAGGATGAGGTGGACAGACAGCATCATTGACTCAATGGACATGAATTAGAGCAACTTTGGGAGATATTGAAGTACAGTGTAGCCTGGGGAGCTGCAGTCCATGGAGTCACAAAGTTTGGACACGACTTAGTGAGTGAACAACAACGAAAAAGTGTTTAAAACCTGTAGATACCAAGTTTTGTAGGAGAACATTACAGCATTATGTCACAGAAAGATCTGGCATACTTATTTTGAATTTATTTTACAAAGAGAAAAATAATGAGCCACTAACAAGTGAGACTGAACACTGGACCAATGACATAGAAAATGTGACATCAGGACAATTCCAGGACACATGGTCTGATAAATGCAATTCTACTTGTGTAGGGGACAGGACTGAATATCCTGACCTTCCTCAAAGTCTAACAAATAAGACTCAATTTCAAATTTCAAAAGAATATTTTATTCCTGTATAATTTCATTCAAAATTTAAAACTGGATAGACTCTGAAAGTCAGATGGACTGATTTTTTTTTTTTTTTGGTCATTTCGTGGTGAAGTAATTTTATTTATTGAGAAACCTAAATAGAGTCACAAAACTGAATACAAAGACAGAGATACATTAATGATTTTGAATAAAATTTCCATTCACCAAGAAGCCTAAGATCTGCAAGTTTTTTATTTTTATTTTTATTTTTTTTACAATTTTTTTAAAAGAGTCATTACATTCTGGATGGAGAAAAGTAAGAATAGGCTAAATGAACGACCTGTTAGTAGATTACAGAAAGTTTCATAGGCTATAGTAAATTATATCTTAAACAGGATGGCAAAACTATTTTGCTGAATAATTATCAATGTATGTCAACTTGCTTAATATTCAGTTCTCCTCCGCTCAAATTTTAACACTGATTGCTTTTTTTCATGCCTTCTTTCAGGATCTGCTTATCTTAATGACTAGGGAAAGACAAGCAGACAAAGTAAAGGTTTGTGGTGAGCCAGACTTATTCCCGTATGTGCACAGACCACGTGGTCTATGAACATGACAACCCCCACTTCCTGTTCCGGGGAGTCACACGGGTACCGGGTAGTATGTATATGTGCTGCCAGGCACTCAAAGACACTGAACTCTCAGCTTGAGACAGAACTAAGCACATTTGTGCAGGGGAATTCATGCCTCATGCAGCTCTCCAGTCTGCCCTGGATGCTCCTGGCCTTCACCTTCTCTGGTAGGGATGCTTCCAAACATGAGTGCGTGTGTTCAGGATGAAAGGACTGCACACAGGCACGTGGAGCTTCACAGGGACTTGGGGAGGAAAGGAGGGTTGGAGAAAAGCAAGCGTCTTAGGATTTCAATTTTTTGTCTTTGGATCCTAAGTAACTCCTACACTATTTTATTCATTGCTTCATCTTTGTTTTCTGATTTTTTTCCCTACAGGATCTGGTGTGGCCCAGAAAGTTACTCAAGACCAGTCAGATGTATCCAGCCAGCTGGGACAGTCAGTCACCCTGAATTGTCGGTATGAAACAAGCTGGAGCGCTTACTACCTTTATTGGTACAAGCAACTTCCCAGTGGACAGATGACTTACGTTATTCGTCAGGGTTCACAAGTGACAAACGCAAGGGAAGACCGCTACTCTGTAAACTTTAAGAAAGCAGATAAATCCATCAGCCTCACCATTTCAGCCTTACAACTGGAAGACTCTGCAAAGTACTTCTGTGCTCTCTCTGTCTCACAGTGCTTGAAGTGATAGGAAAAGCTGTACAAAAACCCCGGAGCTTAGTAAGAGAGAGCCACCCTGCTGCAGGACCCCAGCTGAAATGTGCACCCGCAGACCCCAGACAAGAAATGATAGTCCTGTGGTTATTTAAGTTGTGGTCTGGATCAGAAGATTTAGTTCCAGTTAAAGGCACCTTCTACGTTATTTGGAAACAGGTGTCCAGAGTAATTTTCTACTAATATATTCTCCTCTTGAATTTTTGACTTTAAATCAACTGTACAGAACATGTGTAAAGTTGTCTAAATTTGAAAACTTGCCCCATAATATTTTAAACTGGCAGTTTTACTTCATCACAAAACTGGGTCTAGTTGTGTGGAATCACCATCAAAACTATTTCCTTAATCATTCCTCTTAGACTTTGTGTCAGGGCACAATCAGAAAAGCAGAACCATGAGTGATGTAGAATAAGAGATTAGTTCTAGGGATTAGAACTCAGGCAATGGCTAGAGCTGGTGGACGAGTCTGTACAAAGTCATTATCTTCATATCTGGTGTTGAGCCTGAATTCACTTTAAGTCAGCTTAGAGTAACACTGATGCTTTTGAATTATGGTGTTGGATAAGACTCTTGAGAGTCCCTTGGACTGCAAGGAGATTCAACCAGTCCATCCTAAAGGAAATCAGTCCTGAATATTCATTGGAAGGACTGATGCTGAAGCTGAAATTCCAATACTTTGGCCACATGGTACGAAGAACTGACTCATTGGAAAAGACCCTGAAATTGGGAAAGATTGAAGGTGGAAGGAGAAGAGGATGAAAGAGGATGAGATGGTTGGATGGCATCACTGACTCAATGGACATGAGTTTGAGTAAGCTCCGGGAGTTGGTGATGGACAGGGAAGCCTGGCATACTGTAGCCCATGGGGTCGCAAAGAGTTGGACACAACTGAGCAACTGAACTGAACAAAACTGAACTGAGGGTAACATTTATAAAGGAAAGTCTGATGGGGATGAAAGCATGGACAAACTGTGACAAACAAAGTCATACTTGAACTATGAGGACAACTGGAACCCACAGACTTGTCTGTTCCTAAGCTGCGATTCATGGGGTCAAAAAGAGTCGGACACGACTGAGCGACTGAACTGAACTGAACTGAAGGAAGGGAACAAAGGGAGAATATCCACTTCAATCACTCCCCTTCAGCACAGTGCTGGACACTGTAGCCAGTGCAGTAAAGCAAATAAATATATAAACAATCTTTTAAGCCAGAAAGGCAGTCAAATTTCCACTATTTTCTATTTATGTAGAAAATCCCAAAGAATATATCTTCCAAAACTCCTACAACTAGTAAGTGGGTTCAGAAGGTCTCAGGACATATAAGCTAAACACACAAAATAAAATGCATTTTTATATACTATCAGTAAACATGTGGATACATAAATTAAAAATATAATACTATTTACAATGGCTCAAGAAAGACCCTAAATCTTTAGGCATAAATCTAAGAAAACATGTACAGAACTTATACACAGAAAGCTACAAAACACTGCTACTTCCAAAAAGTAAAAATAGCCAATTATTCTAGCTATTATCCTAGAAAGACAAACTTTCCCCAGTGGAGCAGCATAGGCAGTTTTAGAGAAAAAAAATTGATGGCACATGTATTATGACCTCTTTTTGGACTTGATTCTGTTTATTGACTTCTTTATTTTATCCTCATACCAACAGACCATTCTATCTTAATTACTGGGGCTTCATACACATTTTGAAATCTGGAAATGCAAGTCTTGTTTTCTTTGTCTTATTCAAGGCTTATTCTAGGTCTTTGCACGTCCACGTAAGGTATAGAATAGCTTCTACCACAAGAGACTGAGGTAATTTCATTGGGATTGTGTTGAATTTATGAATTCATTTAGGACAATTGACATTTAACATATGGAGTCTTTGGGTCCATAGCCTCTTTATTTGTCCTCTCTGATTTCTTTCAGTAATCTAGGTCCTCTCTGACTTCCTTCGTTAACGTTGAGACTGCTGTAGAGGCTGCATTGCTGCTGTTGTTTAGTCTCTGTCGTGTCCAGCTCTTCGCAACCCCATGGACTGTAGCCCGCCAGGCTCCCCTGTCCATGGGATTTCCCAGGCAAGAATACTGGAGTGGGTTGGCCCTCCCTTCTCTAGGGGATCTTTCCAATGCAGGGGGATTTTCTACAGGTACAAACGTATGATGTGTAAATAAAAATAGTCCACCTGGTTGGCAGGCAGACTCTACTACCACTGAGCCACCTGGAAAGCAAGGCTACTTATAACAATTTTATCTTTTATTTTGTAAAGCTTTTTTTTCTTAATTGACCTAAATGCCCAGCATCAAATCCAGAGCTATGACTAATGGGGTTAAGAAAAATGTGGATACAGGGAATTAATTATGCCAGAAATTACTTCTGTTCTGAAATAGCCAGAACAGAGCTAGGATACCTGTCAATATGAGAACAGAGTTAGTTCAACAGCCAAACAGGTGGTACCAATCTCTTGTTTGGGGTTTTGGAAACATTATTTCATTGAGCAGCCTTAGGATATGGTCTTTCATGACATTAGTGTCTGTAGGCGGCAAGGACTGGTCACCACTGAGTACCAGGCCATGATTTATGTTAGTTACCCCAGACCTCAGAAGTGAGGACTTTTCTCATCTCCTATGTGATTTTTATCTCTCAAATCAAAGCTATTTTAGAGTTACTGGAGAGGAATCAAGAAAAGGTCTTGCATACCTTAAATTAGTTCCCAAGCATTTGATAAATGACATTTTAATTGCATTTTCTAACGCTTTTGCTAGAATCTAGAAATAAAATTGATTTTTGTGTTTGGTGACTGTTTCAATGCACTAATAGGTTCTAGCACTTAAACAGCTTGTTTAGAGGTACTTTGTATTTTCTACATGTATAAACTTATGATCTATAAATTAAAATAGTTCTGCTTCTCCTTTTCAAATTTAACTTATCTTATTTCCTTCCCCGGTTTGATCCCAGGTCCTTCATTAGGACAGTGAATAGAAGTAGTAAATAGAAGTACCCGTCTTGTTTGTGATCCTGCAGGGAGTAATATTAGCTTTGATATTTTCACTGATACCCTTTATTAGATTTGGGAATTTCTCTTTTATTTTTGGATTGTGGGGAGTATTCATCATGCAGAGACGTTAGCCTTTCATCAGAGTCCCTTGATTTTTTAAAAGTAAATTAAGTACATTATTTTGGTTTTCATCAAGCAAAGAAAGATCACTTCACCTCATATGGTCAAGATATAATCTTCTAAAATTAAAAATTCTGAAAAGAGCCAATAGGCTAAAAAACTTATTTTTAGATTCTCCATATTTTGGTTTCCTTTTTTTTTCGGTTTTCGTTATTATTTAAAATGTCACTTTGAAATGTTTCATACAGTCTTCTAAACAATAAAGTCAAAGAAACCAAGAAACAAAAACATTTTTTTTCTACCTTTGTCTAATATAATAAAATAATATATTCCTATATAGCTTAAATTAGTTTATGTTAGTTCTTATATTTTCAGTAGTAGTAGGTGTTGACTTGTGTGTGTGTAATCCACCACATAACAGACTACCAAAGAATATTTATGAATATTTGTTAAATATTTGTATGGGAATAATATTTATTCTCATATAATAATATTATTTATTAATTATAAATATATAATAATATTTATTCCCATATCATCAGTTTAATTTTCCTCCATCCTAGACTTGTGATTTTGTTATCTGTTCTTGAATTTTGTCCACAAATATAACCCTCTATTTATCCTGCTGGAGTCTTTTTTTTAACTTGACTGCCATAGTATTGAAAGATTGCTTTCGGAATAATTTCAAGAGTTGTTCAGTATAACTTCTTTCACTAAGTTCATGAATAACAACTCATCTACTCATTCAGAAAACAGATAACTCTTGAGTGCTTTATGTGTACCAACCTCTTTTTATAAACACTGAATAAACTTTAAATATGGGAAGATAAAAGACAAAAGGAAAACTACAAAGAAGCCAACAACTGAGGGTGTGTGACAAAGAAAGGAGCCAGAAATGATGAAAAAAATTTGTGGAATAGGATAGAACTAAGAAAACACAGATGAATACAGAGGTCATGCAACTAAGATGTGTGTATCTCAGTCGAATCCATCTCTTGGGACACCATGGACTGTAGCCCACCAGACTCTTCTGTGCATGGATTTACCCAGGCAGGATACTGGAGTGGGTTCAGTTCAGTTCAGTTGCTCAGTCATGTCCGACTCTTTGCAACCCCATGAACTGCAGCATGCCAGGCCTCCCTGTCCATCATCAACTACCAGAGTCCACCCAAACCCATGTACATTGAGTTGGTGATGCCATCCAGCAATCTCATCCTCTGTTGTCCCCTTCTCCTTCTGCCCTCAATATTTCCCAGCATCAGGGTCTTTTCAAATGAGTCAGCTTTTTGCATCAGGTGGCCAAAGTATTAGAGTTTCAGCTTCAAAATCAGTCCTTCCAAAGAACAACCAGGACTGATTTCCTTTAGGATGGACTGGTTGGAACTCCTTGCAGTCCAAGGGACTCTCAAGAGTCTTCTCCAATACCACAGTTCAAAAGCATCAATTCTTTGGCACTCAGCTTTCTTTATAGTCCAACTCTCACATCCATACATGACCACTGGAAAAACCATAGCCTTGACTAGATGGACCTTTGTTGGCAAAGTAATATTTCTGCTTTTTAATATGCTGTCTAGGTTGGTCATAATTTTCCTTCTAAGGAGTAAGTGTCTTTTAATTTCATGGCTGCAATCACCATCTGATTTTGGAGCCCAGAAAAATAGAGTCAGCCACTGTTTCGACTGTTTCCCCATCTATTTGCCATGAAGTGATGGGACTGGATGCCATGATCTTCGTTTTCTGAACGTTGAGCTTTAAGCCAACTTTGTCACTCCCTTTTTTCACTTTCATCAAGAGGCTCTTTCATTCTTCTTTACTTTCTGCCATAAGGGTGGTGTCATCTGCATATGTGAGGTTGTTGATATTTCTCCTGGCAATCTTGATTCCAGCTTGTGCTTCTTCCAGCCCAGCATTTCTTATGATGTATTCTGGATATACGTTAAATAAGCTGGGTGACAATATGCAGCCTTGACATACTCCTTTCACTATTTGGAACCAGTCTGTTGTTCCATGTCCAGTTCTAACTGTTGCTTCCTGACCTGCATACAGGTTTCTCAAGAGGCAAGTCAGGTGGTCTTGTATTCCCATCTCTTTCAGAATTTTCCACAGTTTATTGTGATCCACCCAATCAAAGGCTTTGGCATAGTCAATAAAGCAGAAATGGATGTTTTTCTGGAACTCTCTTGCTTTTTGATGACCTAAATCAAATCCCTTATGACTATACAATGGAAGTGAGAAATAGATTTAAGGGACTAGATCTGATAGACAGAGTGCCTGATGAACTGTGGACGGAGGTTTGTTACATTGTACAGGAGACAGGAATCAAGACCATCCCCAAGAAAAATGCAAAAAAACAAAATGGTTGTCTGAGGAGGCCTTACAAATAGCTGTGAAAAGAACAGAGGCAAAAGGCACAGGAGAAAAGGAAAGATATACTCAACTGAATGCAGAGTTCCAAAGAATAGCAAGGAGAGATAAGAAAGCCTTCCTCAGTGATCAGTGCAAAGAAATAGAGGAAAACAATAAACTTGGAAAGACTAGAGATCTCTTCAAGAAAATTAGAGATACCAAGGGAACATTTCATGCAAAGATGGGCACAATAAAGGACAGAAATGGTATGGACCAAACAGAAGTAGAAGATATTAAGAAGAGGTGGTAAGAATACACAGAAGAACTGTGTTAAAAAGATCTTCATGACCCGGATAATCACGAAGATGTGATCATTCACGCTCACCTAGAGCCAGACATCCTGGAATGTGAAGTCAAGTGGGCCCTAGAAAGCATCACTACGAACAAAGCTAGTGGAGGTGATGGAGTTCCAGTTGAGCTGTTTCAAATCTTGAAAGATGATGCCGTGAAAGTGCTGCACTCAGTATGCCAGCAAATTTGGAAAACTCTGCAGCGGCCGCAGAACTGGAAAAGGTCAGTTTTTATTCCGATCTCAAAGAAAAGCGATGCAAAGAATGCTCAAACTACCACACAATTGCACTCATCTCACATGCTAGTAAAGTAATGCTCAAAATTCCCCAAGCTAGGTTTCAGCAATACGTGAACCGTGAACTTCCAGATGTTCAAGCTGGTTTTAGAAAAGGCAGAGGAACCAGAGATCAAATTGCCAACATCCACTGGTTCATCGAAAAAACTGGAGTGGGTAGCCATTTCCTTTTCAGGAGGCTATTCTTGATCCAGGGATCGAACCCCCATTGCCTACACTACACATGGATTCTTTACCGACTGAGCCACTAGGGATATTCACCTTTCAGTCTGAGAAACATTTCAAAAGGTTGGCATCCGGTGGGAGTTTAGCGCTGCAGTTCATTTATTCAGTCACTAGAGGGGGCTGCGTCATTTGGAAACAGCGGTCTTTTCTGGCTATCAAGGAAAGGAAGTTTATGCTTTCCATCGATGTTCCACAGAAAAGTAAAAAAAAAAAAAAGATTTTCATCATCTTTAGACAACTTGATTTTATAATCCTTTGTTGAGTGCGTGTTGTCAAGGATTCAGGGGATCATAGCCTTATAGCCTTAACCTCTTCCATGTACCTCCCTAAACACTGCTTTCCCATTTCCCACCCCTGTTAACTCTTCCCTTCCCGATTCCTTACGCGCTTTTCTCTTCACTCCTCTTTTTCTGCCAGGATCACCCACCTCCACCCTTGTCCTCCCCAGATAGTGTGCTTTCCCTTCTGTCTCTTCTCTCTGTCTCTGCATCCTTGGTGTCTCTCTGTCTCAGCATCTTTGGTGCAGACCACCTACAAACACGGGCACAGAGGGCATAAGGATTAAGGACCATTGTTCAAGGAGGATGAGGAGAATACCGTCTGTGTCATCAGTTACTATTTCAAGAACAGATGCGTTGAGAAATGTCTTCCTAGATGGAGACAGATCCATGATTCCAAGGACCTTTTCAGGACGCTGAGCTCTAATGTCTGAGCTCAAGACGTTTAGCTTTCTGTCCCAATGTTATTAATATTTCTTGTCCCTCAGAGCAATCACAGCCTACTTTGAAATCTCACATACATTTGCTAGAACATGGATGGGAATTTTTATCTCTTTACAATGCACAGCTCAGTACAGTTTTCTGGGATTAAACAATGTTTTCCACAAGCTTCATGGAACACTAGAAAATGTCTTTGAAGAAGAAATGATAGAACAATGGTTCTGGATAGACACACAACTGTGATTGGTGTTCCTTTTCCAGAGTCAGACTTTAAACTTCACAGAGGATGGCAGCACACACCCTGTGAGTTGAGGATGTATCCCCTCCTTCGGGGGACATGATTAAAGCAGGGCAGAAAAACCTAAACAAGGAACTGCCTCATCATTGGCTGACAAATCCTGGCAACAACAGACTGCGACGGACACCTGCACTGGTTGTAAGTCTCTAACAGCAGCAGTTGCTTCTGTTCTCTGGAAACAAGCCCAGGAGCAGACCCAAGTCTGAACTCTGAGCCCACAGTCCTGGTTTGTCCTTGAAGTATGAGGCTGGTGATTGGAGTAACTGTTTTTCTGACCTTGGGTAAGTGTTCTCTGTCTACAAGGGATGACTTTGAAGCCAAGGAACCGTGAAGGGTCATTTGCTCTCTGCTCCTCTCCCTGTGTTTTATTCAGCATTGTAGCAATGGAATCGAGAACAGCTCTATGCATTTGCTAGGGAGCACAAACTTCCATATGACAGGTTAATTCATAGCCATGATCCAGAAGAGACCTTAGCAGTAAGCAGGTTAGAAGAACTCTCTGGGGTTATTGAGCCAAGGACCCCAGGATAAAGCCTATAGGGTCTCAGATTCTTGCCATCTGTCTTTGGTCCCTATATAATAAGCATCAATAATATTTCTGAGGACATAGATAAAAACACTGGAGTAGGGGATAGGTCCAGACAGTTTGGGGAGTGTTGTGCTCTTGATCCATAGAATTACACTGATTTGTTGTCAGGGGATAATTTTATTTTCTTCACCCTTTAGGGACTGTGATTAATGCTAAGACCACCCAACCCAGCTCCATGGATTGTGCTGAAGGAGAGGATGTAAACCTGCCTTGTAACCACTCTACCATCGGTGGAAATGACTATATACATTGGTATCGGCAAAATCCCAATCAGAGCCCACAGTATGTCATTCATGGCTTACGAGGCACAGTGAACCGCAGCATGGCCTCTCTGCACATAGCTCCAGACAGAAAGTCCAGCACCCTGGTCCTGCCCCAGGTCACCCTGAGAGACGCCGCTGTGTGCTACTGCGCCCTGAGAGAGGCACACGGGGACAGACGGGGCTGCACCTGTGCAGCATCTCTGGTGGGAAGATGGGGGGACGGAGTGGGGAGAGCAGTCACGAGAGCAAATTTAGACTCTTCTAGCAGGAGAATCAGAGAACAGTAAGAGATGGGAAAAATGAAGGGAAAGGAAAGGGAAGAAGATGGTTAATAACAGAAGAAAAAGAGGACAAGGAATAAGCACCCAGTTTACTGAAGAATCAGAAGAATTTTGAGGAACGTCAGAATCATAATTTTAACAAAGTAATAAAGTAAGAGGTGTTAATAATTTTTACGACTCTTTCTCATGTCAATAAAATGTTGGTGTCAGTGTGCTAGTCCCACATAAGAAGTGGGAAACATACACATAATTCTCCTTGTACCAAAGGCTTCTTTCATTTGGATCCAAGGCCAAGTCTAGACTCTGATGTGTTATAGCTTTTCCACTTACCAGAAACAAGTTACTCTCTCTGAGAAAGATCTAAAATGTTATTGTTGCTAGTCTAGAACATTCATATTTCCCATGAAGTTTTTTGAAAGAAACAAAAATTAAGTGAATAATGATTTTTCTCTTTCTAGGCAGGTCTGGAAACCCTGCCTCTATAAGGAGTCTTCATCAATTTGATAATCCCTAAGCAGCACATGGGGGTTCCCCCATGGCTTAGCAGTAAAGAATCCACTTGCAGTGCAGGAGCTGCAAGAGACCCGGGTTCAATCCTTGGTTCAGGAAGATCCCTTGGAGGAGGGCATGGCAACCCATTCCAGTATTCTTCCCTGGAGAACCCCATGGACAGAGGAGCCTGGCAGACTACGGTCTTTAGAGTTGCAAAGAATCAGACATGACTGAAGTGACTAAGCATGCAAGCAGCATGTGGGGCTTACCCTGGTGGCTCAGTGGTAAAGAATCTGCCTGCCAATGCAAGGGACCCAGGTTTGGTCCCTGGTTGGAGAACTAAGATCCCACATGCCTTGGAGCAACTAGGCCTATGTGTTGCTACTACTGAACCATCCTTGAACTGTCCATCTGAACGTTAGTGTCTGCAGATCACTTCCCTTTCACTGCAGTGAAAATATTCAGGTCTTCATCTTCCATCCCTTTTACCCCCAAATCTACTGACAGAGAATCGATATTATTTACAGAGTCTGAGATAAGAGCACAAACTAGAATTATCTTCATCTGGTTTCAAAAGCACTTATTTTTCTCTAAAATATCCTACTAAAATTAAAAAGCATAATACAAAACTAGTAATCAACAGTTTAAAAATGTATTTACAATAGAAATTAAAAAATAATTTATTCACTTTCACTTTAATAAAAATAAAATTATTACAATTCAATTTTCAATGTCCAGCTGGTTGTTAAGATAACTAATATTGCTCTCAGTGCAGGCTGAGTCTAAACATATATAACTTTTAAAATCATCAGTACCATTTTTATAGAATAAATATATGCATTAATATACAATTTTTCTCTTTCTGACTTTCATCACTCTGTTTAACAGGCTCTAGGCTCATCCACCTCACTAGAACTGTCTCAAATGTGGTTTTTTTCACGGCTGAGAAATATTCCATTGTATATGACAACTTCTTTATCAGTTCATCTGTTGATGGACTCTATTTGCGGGGTAAAAACAGAGACACAGACATAGAGAAAAGACTTTGGACACAGTAGGGGAGGGAGAGAGTGGGAAAAATTGAGACAGAAGCATTGAAACATATGCTTTACCATATGTAAAAGAGATAGCTAGTGGGAAGTTGCTGTATGATGCAGGGAGCTGAACACGGAGCTCTGTGACAACCTAGAGGGATGGGTGGAAGGCTCAAAAGGGAGGGGACGTATGTATACTTCTGGCTGGTTCACATCATTGTATGGCAGAAGCCAACACAATATTGTAAAGCAATTATCCTCCAATTAGAAATAAATTGATTAAAAAAAATAAAATTTAAAAATAATACCGTTTAATACAGCAAAGTGTTTCAGCCAATAGAAGCAACTTCTGATCGTGCTGATTCATGAATGCCCTTCAGAACCACAAGGAAGTGCATAAGAGAAGCAAAAGCTGCATCCTCAGCTCTTCCGGGAAAAAGTGTTTCATTAGGGAAGAACCTACTGCATCCATGCCGTGTGAGAGCAAGATGGGGCTGTGTAATTAATGTTTGCTTTCTTTTCCCTAAATTCTCCCAAATCCTAATCAGGGTCTGCCTTCTCCTAAATGTTCTCAGAAAATGTCCCTCAAATCATAAATAATGATCTTTCTATTTCCTTCTCTCCCCCTGGCCAGCACGTTCTGAGTAGGTTGCGGTGGGGGGGTGGGGCGTCTTGTCAGTGTCACCTGAGCAGGATTTGCTGGGTGAGCTGATTGGCTGCAGGAGCAGGAACGACTTACGACACTCACTCCCTCGGGGTTTTGTTAAGTATGTTACAGTGAAAATGTCCCAATAAGAGGAAGCATCATGAAGAGGCTAGCAGGCACTGTGCTGGGGCTTTTGTTTGCCCAGGTTTGCTGTGAGTTGGGGCTGCCCCACAGGGGACCTGAAGGAATGAGACGCTGCTCTGTTGTTGGGGGATGGAGAGGAGCTGACAAGTCCTGCAGACTTTTTATCCTTCTCATCATCTATGCGGATGGGGAGGGCACTTTCAGGGTTTAGTAGGAGTTACAGTGACCGTCACCAGTGACTGTTTCTCTTTCCTCATCAGGTGTGCGAGGGGTGGATGTGGAACAGAGTCCCCCAGCCCTGAGTCTCCAGGAGGGAGCCAGCTACACTCTTCGGTGTAATTTTTCCACTTTCCCACAGAGTATGAATTGGTATCTTCAGAACCCTGGGGGCCGCATCATCCACCTGTTTTACATTCCTTCAGGGACAAAGCGAGATGGAAGATTAAATGCCACAACAGTTCCTACAGAACGCCGCAGCTCACTGCACATTTCCTCTTCGCAGACCACAGACTCAGGCACTTACTTCTGTGCTGCGCTGCACAGCGCAGTGCTCCCCAGGCACCTGCAGCCTCTACACAAACCCTCCGCGGGGCTCAGCCCCTCCTCCAGCCACAGTCACACCGTGAGGCCACCAGAGGGCATTTTCAGTGCTTAATGTTACTCACCTTTATCAGGACAGTTTTAACCACAGACACTTTTTGGCCCTACAGATTATGGACTTTCGTCTTTATCTTTCCTTCTCAACATGTATCTCCTTCTGCACTAGAAACTTCTAACTGTGAACTAGCAGAGTAGTTGATAAGAGGATAGAATTAAAATAAATATTTATCCACAGCTTCCCAGGGGTAAAGAATTTGCCAACCAATGGAGGAGATGCGGAAGACATGCGTTTGATCCCTGAGTTGGCAAGATCCTCTGGAGGAGGAAACGGTAACCCACTCCAGTATTCTTGGGAAACACTGGGAAATCTCATGGACAGAGGAGCCTGGCGGGCTCCAGTCCACGGGGTCTCAAAGAGTTGGACTGACTGAGTGACTAAGTACACATGCTGAACTGAAAAATGTTAAAAAGTGAAAGGAATTAAATGAAATCACTCCAGTAAAGATACTACCCAGTGTGTGAGAGGGTGGGGCCTACTGACGAATTAAAGCATATATGAACTTAGAGCTCTAGCTGGCTGAGAAGAGCAGAAGAGGAACTTGAGCTGCCACTGAGCACTGACGCCAGAAACAATGGGCAAGATACTGGGAGCATCATTTTTGATTCTGTGGTTTCAATTAGGCTGTGACTAGTGGAGGAGGAAACCTAGGATATCTCATCAATTAGGCAGACTGAGAAAACTGGATTACAAACAAGTTCATGCAGATAGAAACTCTAAGAAGGAAATAGGTGTCTGTGGAATTAACGACTTTTTATCTCTTTAAGTAGGGGTGAGTGGACAACAGAAGGAAAAAAGTGACCAAGAGCAGGTGAAACAGAGCCCTCAATCTTTGACAGTCCAGGAAGGAGAGATTTCCATTCTGAACTGTAGTTATGAGAAGAGTGCTTTTGACTACTTCCTGTGGTACTGGCAATATCCTGGTAAAGGCCCTGCGTTCTTGATAGCCGTAGTTCAATTATGAATGAAATGGAAGATGGAAATTTCACAGTTTCCCTCAATAAGAGTGCCAAACAGCTCTCATTGTACATCACAACTTCACAGCCTGGAGACTCAGCCACCTACATCTGTGCAGCAAGGGCACAGTGCTCCCCAGGCACCTGCAGTCCGTACTCAAACCTGCAGCTCAGATGTAGCCACACCCTGCTGTGTAGATGAAATACACATGCACACACACACACACACACGCACACACACAAAATCTGTTTGGTCATAAAAATCTTAACATATTTAAGAAAACTGAAATTATATAGAATTTATTCTTCAACCAAAATGGAAACGACACAGAATATCTAGTACAATGAGATGTCTGTAGAAACTCTCAAAATTTGGAATATATGCACTAACTTAAAGATAACCATAGGTTAAAGAAACAATTACTATGACTTTAGAAAATATTTTGAAAGTAAATATTGTGAGAGCACATTGTATAGATATGTATGAGATGAAGCTAAAATTATACATAAAAGGAAATTTATCTTTTTAAATGCTTATTTAACTAAAGAAAAAAGGTTGAAAAAATATCATCTAGGCTTTCAGTGAAAGATGATAGAAAAGTGAATTAAACCCAACCTAAACTGAAAGAAGTAAATAATAAAATGTTGGATTGGTGAAATACAAAGAAAGCTTTAGGGATAGCCATGAAATACAAAGTTAATTTTGTTAAAATGGTCAATAAGATTGAAATATTTCTAGGTAGAATTATCAAGGGAAAAAAGAAAAAAAACACAAATTATAAATATAAGTAACTAAAAAGAAAATTATTCTTCAAGTTCTATAATGTTAAAAGGGTAATAAAAGAATATAATTAACAAGTTTACGTCACTGAGTAAGTGTATAGAAGTAGACTTACACAGGTAGGGAAGATGTGTTTTTTTGACAAAGTTCAAAGACAATTCAATGGGGGTAATGAATGAGCAATTGATGAGCAAATGATGTTGGGACAATTGGGTATTCTTGGTAAATAATTAAAACTTGGCCAAATATCACACCTTATACAAAATTTGGGTACAGCCTCAAAATGAACCATACATCCACGTGTAAGATGTAAAATTACCAAATCTTTTAGGAAAAATATAAGAGAATATCTTCATGACCTAGGGTTAGACAAACAGAATTTTGACATGACACCAAGAGCACGATCCATAAACAAACTTAGATTTCATCAAAATTAAAAATTTACTCTGTGAAAGACACTGTTTGCTCTGTGAAAGACACTGTTTAGAGAAGGAAAAAGATAAACTGCAGAAATGACAGGAAATACATTTTCATCAAAAGATTGTGTTCCAAATACAATGAACTCTCTAGACAGCAGGAAGAAAACAATCTAGTTGAAAACTGGACGATAGATTTACACAGACACTTCACCAGAGAGCTATGTGGTAAGGAAATAAGCATATAAAAAGACGGCCAGGCTAAGTCAAATATCTCTCTTAGTAAATGTCACATTGCCCTGGAAAATATGTGGGTTATTTTCAGATATTTTTTGATATTGATTTCTAACAATTCCACGATGATTAGGAAACAGATGGTAGGATTTTAATATCTTTAGACCATGAAAATTTGCACCTTGTTTTATGTCCCTAGATATGTACCAATGTCTCCTAGTTTATAGTCTATGGAACCATGAATAGAGTTTGCATCCTACTACTGCGTGAAAATCGCATAAGTCTTAACTATGTTGATTCACAGTGCTTTTCAGGTCTACTGTACCCCCCTACTTTTCTGTATATTCATTCTATTAATTTTTGAGAGTTTGCTATTGAAACTCCAACCAAAAATTTTTATTTATTTACTTAAAGAATAGTTGTAATATATAGTGGAACTGTATTTTGTGCTGTGTTTTCTAAGTCTAATATACACTTTCGTAATTTAAAAAATAAGGAGAAAAAAAGATGGTCAACATTATTAGTCTTTAGGAAAATGCAAATTAAGGCACAAAGAGATACTACTTCACATCTACCATAAAGACTAAAAGTAAAAATACTGACAATATTGAGCTCTGGCAAAGATGCAGAGAAATTGGAGCACTCATATATTACTGGTGGGTGAATGGCCCAGTCATTCTGGAAAAAAGTTCAGCAGTTCCACATAAACTTAAATATTCACTTACCTTACAACTCTGCAATTACACTCCTGAGTATTTATGCTTGAGAAATGAAAAACTTATATTTACACAAAAATCTGTACATGAATATTCATAGCAGCTATATTCGTGATGACCAAAAGTGGAAACCAGTCAAGTAGTCTTCTTTGGGAGAATAGATTAATAAATCCACTGTAATACATCTGTACAATGACATATTATTTATAGATTTTTTTCAACTTGTAGTAGAATTGTGTCTCAATAAATCATTTTCAGTTGAAAATAACAAAAATGCATTTAATATACCTAACCCAGCCTACATTAAAGGTGCTCAACACTTACTTTAGCCTACTTACTTTATCTTTAGACGGGAGAAATCATCTAATGCAAAGTTTATTTTATTCTAAAATGTTGAAAATCTCATGTAGTTTATTGAGTGCTGTACTGAAAGTGGAAAATAGAATAGTTGTATGATTACAGAATGAAGGTAAGTGTGTCAGTTTTTTACCCTCATGATCTCAGGGCTGGCCGGGAGCTCAGCTTATTGGTGCTGCTCAGATCACCAAAGAATATATAGCAAATGTTGCTAGCATGGGAAAAGATCAAATTTAAAATTTCAAAGTGTGGTTTTTACTGAATGTGTATCACTTTCTTACCACTGTAAAGTCAAAAATCCAAAGTCAAGACATCATAAGTTGGTGACAGTCTATAGTGATTAAAAGAAACAGACTACTGATATATGCAATAGCTTAGATGGGGCTTCCGAGGTGGCTCAGTGCTAAGAATCTGCCTACAATGAAGGAGATGGGGGTTTGATCCCTGGGTGGGGAAGATACCCTGGAGAAGGAAATGGCAACCCACTCCAGTATTCTTCCCTGGAAAA
Source organism: Capricornis sumatraensis (assembly GCF_032405125.1). Classification (NCBI taxonomy): domain Eukaryota; kingdom Metazoa; phylum Chordata; class Mammalia; order Artiodactyla; family Bovidae; genus Capricornis; species Capricornis sumatraensis. The sequence continues at coordinate 77,328,774 of NC_091070.1, forward strand.
TTCCAAGGACAGAGGAACCTGGAAGTCTACAGTTAGTGAGGTTGCAAAAGAGTGGGACATGACTTAGCAACTAAAAAACAATAGCCTCGATGGCTCTCAGGATGTTGTGCTGAATGAAGAAATAGTCAATCTCAGAGGCTACATGGTGCATGATTACGCTTATTGGATTGTTTTGATTGTATACGTAGTGTGATTCTACTTATACAGCATTCTCAAAGAACAAAATTAGAGATGAAAAAGAGATCAGTACTCAGGGTTGGAAAGAGCTGCAGGGATGGGGAGAGTATACACAGGGGATTTCTTTAAGAGAAAAAACAATTTTGTGTCATGATTTTAGTGGTGGTACAAGAACCAATACGTGTGATAAAATTTCATGGACTAATGCATCAAAACCAAAAAATGCAAATAAAAACTGATGATAAAGTTACGGTATTTTAATAAAATTTTATCAATATCAATTTCTTGGTATATGTAATTGTTATATTAGTATGTATCTATATTTTATAATATCATTCTGCTTTGCAAGCTGCTGTGGTCATTCATGATCTCCTCTGCTTAGTTACAAATAATTTCAAGTCCAGGCATTCGTTGCCTGTCAGCACTCAGAAGTGAAATGAGACAGAAGAGTAAATGTCTCAGATAAATACAATCTCTCCTCCCTGCTTCAGTCATTCATGAGTTATTTTGATTTTAAATTCCATAAACTGGCACTATTTTAGGCCTTGTCTGTATTTTCTTTTCTACTTTCTTTGGTTCTTTTATATTAATTCATCTATTACAGCAATGAAACCAAATGAAAGATAGACAGCTACATTCCACATGAACATGAAACAGTGCAGAGAACTTCAGTCACCAACTTCTGTGGTGTTGACAGGTACTAAGTGTCTACAGTCTGTAAATATTAAATTGTATAGGAGTGCATTATAGCATTACACCAGAGAAATCTGGCATGTTTATCTTTATTTTATAAATAGAAATAATAATGAGCAGCTGACAAGTGAGACTGAACACTCTGGACCAATGAGACAGAAAATGTGACATGACAATGACTCTAGGACAGATGACTAATAAGTACAATTCTACATTTAGAGGTAACAGGATTGAATAGCCTGATTGCCCTCAAAGTCTAATACATAAGACTCAATATAAAATTTAAAAAGAATAATATTTTATTCCAGTTATAATTTCATATAAATATACACCACTGACTGGTGGCGCAGACGGTAAAGCGTCTGCCTGCAATGCGGGAGACCCGGGTTCAATCCCTGGGTTGGGAAGATCCCCTGGAGAAGGAAATGGCAATCCATTCCAGAACTATTGCCTGGAAAATCCCATGGACAGAGGAGCCTGGTAGACTACAGTCCACGGGGTCGCAAAGAGTTGGACACGACTGAGTGACTTCACTGATTGACTGATATACCACTGAATAGACTCTGAAATTCAGATGGGCTGATTTTTTTAAATCATTTTATGTTGAAGTGATATTATTGATTGAAAAATCTAAGTGGAGCCCTGGAACACAGTAAAAAAACAAAAAGACATATATTAATTCTTTTGTGTAAGATTGCTATTCACCCAGAAGGCCTAAGTACTGTGAATGTTTTAAAATAGTCACTAGATTCTGGATGGAGAAAAGTAAGTGTAGGCTAAATGAATGACCAATCAGTACATTACAAGAATGTTTCAGAACCTATACTAAATTACATCTTAAACAGGATGACGAAATTATTTTACTGAATCAATGCATGTCAGCTTGTTTAATCTTCAGTTTCCCTCAGTTCAAACCTTTAATATTAATTGCTTTCTTCATGCCCCTTTTCAGGATCTGCCAAACTTAATGACCAGGGAAAGAAAAGTAGACAAAGTAAAGGTGTGTGGTGAGCCAGTCTTCATCTGTACACAGACCACGTGGTCGATGAACATGACACCCCACTTCCTGTTTGGAAGGAGTCACACAGGAACCAGTTACCATGTATATGTGCTGCCAGGCACTCAAAGACACTGAAATCTTAGCTTGAGGCAGAACTGAGCACATTTGTGTAGGAGAGTCCATGCCTCATGCCTCTCTCCAGTCTGTTCTGGGTGTTCCTGGCCTTCACCTTCTCTGGTAGGGCCGCTTCTAAACCTAGGTGTAAACGTTCAGGGTGAAAGGACTGCACACAGGCACATGGAGCTTCACAGGGACTTGGGGAGGAAAGGAGGACCGGGAAAAAGCAAGTGTCTTATGATTTCAGTTTGGTTTTTATTTTAGAGACCTAAATGAGTCTATTTCCTACACTATTTTATTCACTGCTTCATCTCGGGTTTCTGATTTTTTCCACAGGATCTGGTGTGGCCCAGAAAGTTACTCAAGACCAGCCAGACATATCCAGTCAAGATGGGGAGTCAGCCACCATGAACTGTCAGTATGAGACAAGTTGGAGCAGTTATAACATTTTTTAGTATAAGCAGCTTCCCAGTGGAGAGATGATTTACCTTATTGGCCAGAATTCTTATAGCCCAAATGCAAGGGATGGCCCCTACTCCATAAATTTTCAGAGATCACGTAAAGCCATCAATCAGCCTCATTATCTCAGCCTTAAAGCTGGAAGACTCTGCAAAGTATTTCTGTGCTCTCTGGGAACTCACAGTGGTTGAAGTGATTGGAAAAGCTGAACAAAAACTCCTGAGCTGGATAAGAGAGAAGACCCCCCTCCCCCACAACCCCACCCCCTCCCACCCCTGCTGCAGGACTACCGCCAAAATACATACCTGCAGATCCCAGACAAGAAATGATAGTCCTGTGCTTGTTTCATCTGTGGTCTGGATCAGAAGATTTAATACTGAAAGAAAGCTCCTTCCATGTCATTTGGAAGCAGGTGTCCAGGGTAATTGTCTACTGCTATATTCTCATCTTGAATTTTTGACTTTTAAGTCAACCATCCAGAGCATGTGTAAAGTTGTCTAAATTGGAAAACTTTCCCCATAAGAATATAAAATGGCAATTTCACCTAAAGATCCTCACATTACGAATCTGGGTTTAGAAGCTGAAATCGTCCTGAAAATCATTTCCTTAGTCCTTTCCTCTCAGATTTTGTGTCGGGGCACAATCAGAGAAGGGGAACCACCAGTGATGCAGAGTGAGAGATAAGTTATAAGGATTAGAACACAGGCAGTAGCTAGGGCTGGTGGAAGAGTCCATAAAAACTGTTGTATTTGTATTTGGTGTTGAGCCTAATTCACTCTAAGTCAACTAGAGTAACATTTGTGAAGGAGAGTTGAATGTGGACATAAGCATGGAGAAACTGTGACATGTATGGAAGTGTATGAGGACAATGGAGCCCACAAGACACACTAAAACTTGTCTGTCTCTTACTTCCTTCAGTCTCATAGTAGTGCGTGAACTTCAGGAGAAGTGGATGTCATTTGCCATCATGCTTCATGCATACTTGGTCTAATGCAAAGAGAACATGAGTAAGAGATCTGGTGGGAGGTAGAGGAGTTGTGAGTCAATAACAAGTTGAACTATCAGAGCAGCAGCAACAGTATGTATTGCCATAGCCCCTGGAGCTCTGCACCAACCCACGGAACATAAAAATATGGCTGCTTCATCACAAGTACCTTCCAAAACTCACACAAATCTCTTTCATGGCCAAGCCTAACCCAGAACAAAAAGGGAAGCAAATTCGAGGAAATAGATTTCCAGATAGTTAAGCTGAAACAGTACAAAGGTACCATAATACTTTAACTAGTTAACTTTCCTCCTTGTTAACTAGGTATTCATCGGTACCTCCTTGAACAACACAACTTTCTAATAAGGACAACAGGAAAATTATGCTTCCTGTTAATATGATGCAATTATTTCTTCAATCAACCAAAGCAACCTCTCTCCCTCAAAGAGAATACCAAGTTCATTTATCCATTTAGGGGTGATGCTCTTTCCTCTGATACCTGAATCAGAGGATCCATTGAATTCTTTAACTTGACTACTGAGATACAAGGAGATACAAATTAACTTGTAGTAGCACATTTTATGCTACTACAGGAAGGAAAACTGGAGATGAAAGTTAAAAATGGTTAATGCATACATAAATATATTCATATAAAATGAAAGTAATTTCATAACTATTATATTTTTTGTTACTGCAAATGGCCACATGGTTGTAACTGGTATTTATAACTACCTCATGTATTACCTATTCTATAATCTCTTTGCTCATAGCCAGAATCTCCACTCACTGTTGTACTTAACTTCATATAAAACAAGCTCCTTATTCAGGAATAACACTATATGGAAAGCAATGTAGTGGTGGGGGGTGGGGGGGTGGGGATGAGATTGGAAAGTAGGTCACAGAAGTGGACTTTGAAGGAAAGGTAATCTTTAGCAGAATAAAGAAAGTTGATATTTATTGAGCTTACTATAATATAGTAAGGCATGGGATGAATTTACAATCCATTATCTAATTTTTGTGTTAAAACCCTATGAGACAGATTTTATTGTTCCATATCTTTTAATCTTTGAGAAGTGAGACATAACTTTTCTAACTGTGAAAAGTGTCCCAAACTTTTATTGTCTTCCAGAGTGTACCATCTTAGAGGGCTCCTTAAGAGACAGTTTGGGTATGGAGAGGCACTTGGATCTAAGACAAGGCAGCTGGATGTCTCAGTGATGGTGAAATTATACAAGTTTAAACTGGAAACTAAAGGCAACTAGGAAAGAAGATGGTAAACCTAGGTACAAACTGCCCCAGGATCAGTAGATGAGGAAATCATCCACTATCCAGTTAAGTGCTAAATGCTTTAGCAAGTTTGTTAGTTGTAGTGTGCCTGGAAAAACAAGAGGCTACAGGAAAAGAAGAGATATTACTCCTTAAACACTCCAAGCATCTTGTATATCAAGACCTGTGCCCGTTGCCTTTGTCCTCTCTGCTGTGATGCTATCCCTCAAAACATTTACATGGTGCACCTCTGAAAACTCAAATGTCACGCCTTTGTGAATACTTTACTATTTGCATTCCCAGACAATCAGGCTCCAGCGACTGCGTAGCAAGAATGAAAGGGAAAACACTGCCACCTGGTGGCCTGCTAAATATTTCATGTGAGGCTGACACTGGGCACCTTGCTGCCCTCTAGCAATCATGGATTAAACTGCGGGCAAACCTAGTTGTTTTAATGTGCCTGGAGAATCCCATGGACTGAAGAGCCTGAGTGGCTACAGTCCAGAGGTTTCAAAGACAGAGGCTGAGCAAGTACGCACGCACGGTAGTCAAAACAGGGGCTGCCATTGTTGAACCAAAGTCAATAAACGTCTCAATGCAGAAATCACAGGAGATGAGAAGATTCGGGACAACTGGCTGGTTTTTAATCTTTGCCTACCAGATGTGAAAATGATCCACTTCAAATGACATATAGTGGTTTGGCTAAAAAGTATCTTCATGTTTTCTTGTAACATCTTACATGCGATGATTTTGGCTGGCAAGTAATAGGCTACCTTGGAGAGGAAGCTCAGAATAATTGCACAAAGGGTTGTTTTCTTTTTTCCTTCTTCTACTGGTAGGTGAAATTGTTTCTACTGCTCTGTTCTTTCTTGTAATATAGTATAGAAATATTCTGAGGATGGGAGCAAGACTCAAAAATGGAGAAAAAATTAAGCAATCATAGCAAACACTGAACAACATCTCAATCTCTCAATATAACACCCTAATGAACTGATTTTCCCTGAACACAAAGAACATGATAGACCATGGAAACTTTTGAAAATACATGAAATCTACCATTTAAACTGCCAAATATACCTCAAAAAATATTAAGCTCTATCTTGTGGCTAGACTCCTTTGCAATTTGAAAGTTTGGCTCCCAAATCCTCAACGTTCTGTGTATTGCTTGCATCTGACTGAGTATCTACGCTAGGGAAAGTGTTGTGTAAGGTGATTTTCAGGTGTGTTCTCACTCGCTTCTTATCCTAACCCTTCAAGGTTGGGTCCACGCTACTTTTGGGAGGCGATGTAACAGTGCCTGAGATGGAAGACTTGGATTATGTTTCTAGACCTACCACTCATTAGTTGAGTGATCTTGGGAGTATCATTTAATTATTTTATGCTTCAGTTCCCTCGTATCTGCAATGTGGATATTGATAGAATCTACCATGCAGGGTTGTTAGGAGAAGTGAATGAGATGATGAATGCCAATGTGAGCCCAGTGCCCAGCAGAAGGATACTGACTATTCACAGAAATGGAAATTGAACATGAGAGAGGTTCAATACCTTGCCTGGTGTGGCAGAGTAAGTGTCAGCGTGGAGCCCTCCCTCCATACCTTACTTAGAGCACAAACCTTTCCTCATCCCAAGAGTAACTATCTTAATATAGTATCATATTGTCCTTAAAGTGCTTATCCAGTGCAGTGGGTGCTGTGCTGGCTTGATTCTTGATCGGGGAGATAAGATCCCACATGCCTTGTCCCCACCCCCCCAAAAATTTAAAAACCCAGAAGCAATATTGTAACAAATTCAATAAAGTCTTTAAAAATGATTGACATCAAGGAAATTCTTTTTAAAAAAAGAAAGAAAATCAACTAGTAGACTCCTATTATTTTTAAAACATATAACCTCTGACATTTAAAACATTTACAGAATATTATAAACTTAGGGGCATGACAAATTCCAAACACGATATGCTCCATACCAGAGAAATAAGTGTTCTAATTCTTACTATGCCACTTCCCTGATATTTCACCTTGAGTTAATCACCCAAACTCTTTGAGCTACAGTTTTGGTATTTGTAAATTAGGAATAATAGTAACTCTATTGTGTGACTTTCATATTAGAATAATGTACATGAAGCAAAAGAAAACTTATCACATTATGTGGGTGAACATTTCTATTTGGGGAATTTGAAAGTTTTAAAAATTTTGTTTAAAATACATATAAAGATTCTTAACCAAAGCAGAATTCATGTCACATACTACCATCCCACTCTCTCAAGTTGAATAGTAGCGGTCCATGATTAAGCAGCCCACTTCTGAAAGGTTGTTAGTTCTCTTTGTGTGGTGAGCTCATCTCAATGTTTGTGAAGTTGGTCTCAAGAAAGCAGTGTTTGATCCCTCATTTTGAACCACAGGCAACTGATTCTAGGGCAGAAATGGTTGGTGTGTTTCTAGCACGTGTATGTGGTCTTGTCTCTGATTGGTTGGGCAACCAGGTACAGAAACCTATTTTCTGAACCAGCATGTTTCACAGATCTAGGCTGCAGAACGTTCCTCTGCTGAGGATACTTGATCAGGATAAATGGAAAGGAACCCTTTACCAGCCTCATGGCTGATCCTGTGGCTTCATCTTGGCCGTAAGTCCTGGGGCTGCTGAAGACATTCTGAACAATCTGGGTGGTGATGGGGAAGGAGGGAGATGCAGTCAGGCACCTCAAGACTCTAATATTTGGGAATGTGTGAAGGCAATGAACACTGTAGAGAAATCAGTTTTTATGTGTGACCTTGTCTTTCTGAACAGGAGTGAGCAGCCTCTTGACTGTGGAGCAGCGTCCTCCCTTGCTGTGGGTTCAGGAAGGAGAGAGCACCAATTTCACCTGCAGTTTCCCTTCCAGCTCTTTCTATGCTTTACACTGGTACAGATGGGAACCTGCAAAGGGCCCCAAGAACCTGTTTGTAATAAGTGTAAATGGGGATGAAAAGAAGCAAGGACGAGTGAGAGTCACTCTGAATACTAAGGAGGGCTACAGCTCCATGCACGTCAGAGGATCCCAGCCTGAAGACTCAGCCACCTACCTCTGTGCCCCCACACAGTGCCACTAAGCCCCCTGCAGCCCATACCCAAACCCGTGCCTGCTGCTGCTCTGGGACCAGCGTTGAGGAAGAGCCATTGTCAGGAGGAAAAGGGAAATTCAATGAAAGACAGCGTTTTCAGTAATCAGGGGGAAATATAAACATAGATAAACAGGCATTCCAGTCACTGTAGCTCCCTCAACTAACTGGACTGTTCCTAAACATCACTAGTCTCCACTACCACCAGTATATTGGCCATATCATTGGTTCCAATTCCTAGGCTCCTGTTTTCCTGTGATTCCAAGTAAACTAGATAGTTTCAAACCTATTTAAAATAATATGGTTATTCCTGGGTAATATTTACCCTTCACTATTGCTACATCCTAAGAGCTAGTCTTTATGGTATTTCCTTATGTGCATGAATGTAATATGGGGATATGCTGTCTCACACATCTGGCATGGCAGTCTGTATGTTTTCTATCAGAACAGTCAATTCTGTCTCATTTAACTCGGAGATTTTGGTTTGCTTTAGCTCAAACTTCCCGCTACATGAATATCTGTATGTCATTTCTTTACTGTGTGGTTGTTTGCATTTTTAAAAATCACTGTGATATCTGGAAGAAGCATTGATAGGGGAAATTCACTACTAAACTTGGTCTCTCCCCCAGTTTATATTGTAACTGTGATAATGAATAAGTAACTGAACTCCAGGATCAAAGTTTCTTACTTAGTAATTTCCAGGTATATGAAGCTGATCAATTTTCTAATCCTGAGCTCATTTTGCAGATTTTCAAGTAACCCACCAGTTTAATACCATATTGGGCTTCTCTGATGATTCAGACAGTAAAGAATCTGCCCACAATGCAGGAGAGCCGTATTCGATCCCTGGGTCAAGAAGATCCCCTGGAGGAGGGAATGGCTACCCATTCCAGTATTCTTGCCTGGATAATTCCATGGGCAGAGGAGTTTGGTGGGCTATCATCCATGGAGTCACAAAGAGCTGGACACGACTGAGTGATTAACACCTTCACTTAATTCCGCACTGGTGCTGTGCTGCTGCTGAGTCGCTTCAGGTGTGCCCAACTCTGCGCAGCTATGGACGGTAGCCCGCCAGGCTCCTCTGGCACAGGCTGCTAATTCTGGGGTCTTTCTGGGGTTTGTCAACACGGATTAATTTGCATCTGGGCCTCTTCATCTTATAGCTTATGCTTTCAGGTTTCTCCCCACCATACACAATAGTAATTAATATCGAGCCTCTGTCTAGCCTCCTGAAGTATGGTGCGATTGTGCTCTCTCTCTTTCATAAATTCATATTTTAAAAGATTTATTAGTGTCATTATGTTTAGGAAAGATAATACATATTATAAAAATAATACCGGTTTGCATACAAATCCCTCAGAGCGAAACTATTTAAGAGACATTCATGTGAAAGATTTCTTTTTCAAAGATCATTCACAAGGCAGTAATGAATCTATCTGTCCATCAGATTGCAAATAGTTGAACCCATTTTCCTATATGAATGTGCATAGAACTGGAAGGTAGAGCACAGAAGTGAGTGAGGTGAACCTGTAGTTCATTGTACAGTAGTGTTAACGGAATTAAACAACGTGCAAAAAAAGAGCTGCTGGTCAACTTCCCAAACTGGACCTTCAACATTATTGGCCTAAAGATCAATGGAAGAAATTTGTAATACTATCAGTGAAGACCCTGTGTTTTAGCTAACTCTGAATTGGCAGAAACAAAAAGCACAGAGAAAAAGCAGGGACAAAATTTGTGTATACTGTGTGTTGCTGCGGCACAGTGCTTCATGTATTTTTCATACCAAAGAACATATAGAAATTGATTACATTTGTACAGCACTTCAGTATAGAATGCTGCTTGAAACTGACCTGTGATTCCACATTCCCTGGGTTCTGCCTCACCTTAGGAGGTAAGGAGATAAAGCGCTTTCCACACACGTAATCAATTCCTGGGTGCAGTGGCACATAACTTGGAAAATCTACTCTTATAAACATGGGGAAAATGTAAACATGGAAATGAGATTTCTTAAAAGATACCTGTATCTTTATGAAAGTCATATGTAACCAAGCAAACATGCACCAAAGTTTTCAGTTTCTTTGGGTTCTCAAACGGATTTGAAATTGAAAATATTCTGTTTGTTGTGTTAGTTATAGAGATATAGATCTGACCTCTTAAATAGTCCCTCATTTTTTAAAGTCACATGCAGTGAGAAGAATGAATAAAATATAAAAATCAAATTGAACAAGGAAAGCTCACATCTCCCTGTTTACTGTAGGGCCCCAACATGAGCAACCAACCACCTGCTCCTGTTCTGTGGGGCCCAAGGCTCTCATCACACCTGAGCTGCTGCTCCTGCCAAGTCGCTTCAGTCATGTCCAACTCTGAGCGACCCCATAGATGGTGGACCACCAGGATCTCCCATCCCTGGGATTCTCCAGGCAAGAACACTGGAGTGGGTTGCCATTTCCTTCTCCAATGCATGAAAGTGAAAAGTGAAAGTGAAGTCACTCAGTCGTGTCTGATTCTTAGCGACCCCAAGGACTGCAGCCTTCCAGGCTCCTCTGTCCATGGGATTTTCCAGGCAAGAGTACTGGAGTGGGGTGCCATTGCCTTCTCCTATCACACCTGAGCATCGCCAGCTAATCTTCTCTGCTAAGGCAGGAGCACTCAGACCACAGGTGAAATGAAGTTTGGTGAAACAGACAGATGTTTCAGGTCCAGCTCTTAGAGACAATCAGAAATCAGAGAGAGGAAAAGCGCACTGTATTCTTGTTAATATCTCGCAAGTCTCCAACAGGATTCTCTTCATGGGCTTTAGTGTCACTGTGTTTTGCTGCACAACAAACCACCTCAAAACTTACTGATTAATTATCTCATGATACCTCTGCTCAGTGCCGTGAAAGGGGGCTCAGTTGCACTGGAATCCCTCAATCTACTCACTTAATTAGTGGGGTTGACTGGAAGCTGAGGCTCAGCTGAAATCTCAGAGGCCCGGGCTCATCTCTCCTTCAGACATTCTCAGGACTGACCATGACCCATACATGTGATCTCTCTGTGGCCCTGAGGAAGCTGGGCATCCTACACTGTGCCTCAGGGCTTCCAAAACCACAGAAGTGCCAACTGCCAAAGAGTTGCCACCTCTCGCCTCAGAACCGGCATGATGTGAACTTCTGCTCATCTGTTTACTACAGTAAGTCATGCAGACAGCCTGGCCTCAGTGTGTGCGGGGGCTACACAAGGTCCCAGATATCAGAGAGCAGGGTCACTGGAGGTAACTTTGACCACTAGTTTCCATGTAAGCTGATAGAATAAATACATTCCTTGTGGCAAACTGGCACTAGAGCACTAATGAAGCTCATAGACCTTAATAACCATCAAGGTCATGTCAGTTTACTTCTCGAATAGCACCCACATCCACTTCCTCATCTCTATACTCCTTGCAGCTCCCCTAATCCAAGCATTTAGCACCTCTCACTTAGATAACTGCAAAGGCTTCTTCACTCTCTTCCTGCCTTTATTCTGAACTCTTTGAATCTGACTTCTACATGATCACAGAGTTTATATATATATATATATATATATATATATATATATGAGAAGGAAATGGCAACCCACTCCAGTATTCTTGCCTGGGAAACCCCATGGACAGAGGAGCCTGGCGTGCTGCAGTTCATGGGGTCACAAAGAATTAGACATGACTTACCAACTGAAAAACAATAACAACAATAACATAAAATTAGTTTTCTTCCTGCTCATCTTTGGATAATGAAGAACCATTAGAAATTGTAAAGATCAAGTGTTATATTAAGAATTACAAGGCAATGTACAATTTTTCCCTGAGTTACTTCTAGTTTTCTCATTCACCCTTTTCTGCCACATACTCTAGATGTACATCAGCCACTTTGAAATAAAACCATTCATGCTAGTATTAAGCTCTTTCCTTAATCTGAACCTTTGCAGATACTGTCCTCTTTGGTCAGAATGGTTTTTCCCAAATACTTGTTTAAAACATTTATATGTACTCAACCTTTACAGCCCAGTTCAAGCAACATGATTTCTTTAAAAAAATATACATTTATTTATTTTAATTGAAGGTTAATTACTTTACAATATTGTATTGGTTTTGCGAAATCTTAATGGATAATATTGCTAATTTTTAATTATAAATATTCTTGAATCTGGTCCCCTCTTAAGATGGTTTGCCAAGAATATTTGCTACTGAGGGCCATCTTATATTTATATTCATTCAAACTGTTTCCTATGAGGCATGAAGAGATTCCTTTTAGTCCACAAACCAAAGCATGGTCAGGTTCCCTTCTTTTCATTTAGCAAATATCTCCTTCATAGCGCAAGACCCGGAGATGGGCTATGGCAAATACGATGGTGTGAGCTGGGAAAGAGCAACCTTCTCCAGTGGGTGACTCTTCTGTCTTGGTTTACATCCTTCCGTGTAAACTGCGGCAGGGCTCCTGATCTGCATGAAGACCAGGGAACTTTTAAAGCATCCCCGAGTGCTGCTCCAGACCCATTGCTCTTTTAGGGTGGGAGTGGGGCCTTCACCACCATAGCGTTCCTAGATTTGTCTTCATTTGGGGTTCAAACCCAACATGCCTGAAAAGGAAAAGTTATCCCAATGATGTGCATTTCAAAGAACTTTGTTAACTCATGGGATTTTCCTTTTCCATTACGTCCTAAACCTGCTACTCCTTCTGTTTCTATATATAAAATAACTCAGATTCAGATTTACTTTTGACTTTAAAGAAGTTTTGAGATGTCTACCATTTATATAACTGCATGGCAACAGTTCAAAGACATCAAGGATCCTATAGTGAGTTAGAAGGTGGGCCCCAAAAGATACATTCACATCCTAATCCATGGAAACTGTGAATGTGAACTTATTTAACAAAGAAACTTTTCAAATGTAATTGGGAAAAGGGTATCAAAATCCAATCATACTGGATTGTCTTGGTGGGGCCTCAATCCAATGACAAGTGTCCTTTTAAGAGACACACAGGTGAGAAGGCCTTGTGAGGTCTTCTTGATGGAGGAGGAGGTTGGAGGTATACAGTCACTAGCAAAGGAGGACCTGGAGCCACCAGAAGCCAGAAGAGGCAAGGAAAGATTCTCTCCTCATTTGGAAGGAGTCTGTTCCTGCTGACACCTTGTTTTCAGACTTCTGACCTCCAGATTGTAGGGAACCAATTCTTGCTTTTTGGGGCCATCAAATTTGTGATAATTTGTAATGGTAGAACAAGGGCTACTGGGGCTCACACAGTTTTCCAAAGGTAACATTTCTAAATAGCTACAAGCAACTGCTGATTGTTTACATTCATGGAAGGGCATTTTTAAATTAAATTAAAGAGTAATTAATTAAATTATTCTTTGGGACGTTTGCATTCAAATTCTCACATAAGTAAACATGCACATTTATTTATCATTCAACAAATGTTTGAGTAACCACTATTTACCAAGTATTACTGGATCAGCAATTTTTGGTCTATCACAGACGGGCAGCATCTGCAAACATAGACACTCCCTGGGGAAGATGGGCGGGTAATAAGGTAGTAAGTCTGACTGGCTGTCTCAGATTGTAGTCACTCCTTTCTATTTTCTTTCCAAAAGGCAGTATAGACTACATTTCTATGGGTTTGGAAGAAGCTGATATAAGGGAAACCCTTTTAGGAGCAGGCAGATTCAGCAACTCTTTCTGAAGAGGAAGAAAAGGGAGATGCTACTGTTAGCACCAGTGTTGATCTTATGGATACAAATATAAGGTGAGTTTGATTCCTCCTAGAAGATTCAGCACAGAGGAATCTTATCTGCAGGCAACTGTAGGAGTGGAATTTTCTGACTGAAAGCAAGATGTTGAGAAAAACATAACAACTAAAATGTGGGAGGGAGACAGAAGGAGTTGGCGAGGGAGACGTGGAAAGAAGGAGAAAATACACAAGAAGAATGAAAGAGACCATTACAGCTGAGAGAATAAACATCTAACCAGACTTTCTCTGTTACTTCTCATTGCTTTTCTGAACAGAAATGAATGGACAACAGATAAAGCATTTTCCTGAATTCTTGCTTCTGCAAGAAGGAGAGAACTTCACCACATACTGCAATTTCTCAAGCACATTTTACAACTTACAGTAGTATAAGAAGAGCCCTGGGGGCAGTCCTGTCCTCTTGATGATACTAGCTAAGGGTGGAGAAGGGAAGACAGAGCAGAGACTGACAGGTCGGCTTGGAGAGACCAGACAGCACAGCGCCCTGCACCTCGCTGCTGCCCAGCTCCCAGATGCAGGAACCTACTTCTGTGCAGAGGCACAGTGCTCTGGGAGCACCTGCTGTCTGTCCCCAAACCTCACTGTGGGCTCCAGGGTAACTCCTCCTCATCTCTCCTCAGAGCAGGGGCCAGAGAAAGCTGAAGTCATGATGTCTATGAGGATTGAATTTCAATAATAATAATAAAAAATCCCCAGATTCAGTGTCATTGAAGAATTCTGTCAAACATTGAAGAGGAATTAGCATGAATTATACACAGTTTCTTGCAGACAATAGAAAGAAAATAATTCTTCACTCATTTTATGAGGCTAATATTACCCTGATGCCAAAATCAGACAAAGACCATAAAGAACTGAAAACTACAGGGAAATATCTTTTATCTAGAAGATAGACCCAAATTTCTGAAAATATTTTACCAAGTAAAATTCACTGATATGTAAAATGAGTAATATACCAAGCACAAATGTAATTTCTTTCAAGGGTGCAAAACACTTTAATATTGAAAATCAATGGATAGAATTCACATTAGCAGGGTAGAAAAGAAGAATCATATCATCATATTAATCTAGTCAGAGAAAAAGGATTTGCAAAAATTCAGTAATCAATTATGATGAAAACTGAGAATCACAAGAATAGTGGGGAATTTCCTCAATCACTAATGGTATTCTTACTAGTAAAAGACTATAATTTTCTCTAAGAAAGAAAAAAAAGCCAGAGTGTCCATTCTTGTCCCTCTTTCGGTACAGTGCTAGATGTTGGAGCAAGTGCAATAAAGAAAGTAGATGTAATGATCTTATAGAGTTGAAAGAAGAAGTAAAACTGCCACTGTTTGCTGGTAACATGATTATCTATGTAGGAAATACAAAGAATATGCCCCTAAATTTATATTAGGGAAATCCAAATTAAAACCACAAAGAGATACCACTTTACATATATCATAAGGGCTAGAATTAAAAATACTGACAATACCAAGTTCTGGCAAGGATGCAGAGAAGTTGGATCACTCATGCACTGCTGGTGGGTGAATGGCCCAGTCATTCTAGAAAACAGTCCAAGAATTTCAAATACACTTAAATATTCACTTGCTGAATTCTTAATACTGGAAATCAACCAGTGATCTTCACTGAATGAACAGATAAATATCCTGTAGTACATTCCCACAATGAAATATTATTTATACATCTTTCTCAACTTCAAGAGGGTTATTTTGCAACAAATCATTTTAAGTTGAAACAATAGGAAGTCAAAAGTTCATTTAATATGGAAAGGGAATCTAAAAAAGAGTAGAGATAAATATATACATGCAAAACTGATTCACTTTGCTGCACTGCAGAAACTAACATTTTACTCCAATAAAAATCAATTAAAATTAAAAAAAAGAAAATCCATCTAATATATTTAACCTAGCTTTCCTTAAATGTGACCAATACTTGCATTAGCCTACAGTGGGGGAAAAAATCATCTCACAGTCTATTTTATACTAAAATAATGAAAATCTTATGCTATGCATAAATACTGTCCTGAAAGTGAAAATCAGGATGGTTATATGGGTATGAAATGGCTGTAAGTGTGTTAGTTGTTTACAGTCATGATTTTGAGGCTGGCCAGGAGCTCAGCTCATTCTTGCTGCCCAGAATCACCAGGAAACATAATACTACATGTTGCTAGCCTAGGAAAAGATAAAATTTCAATATTCCAAGTATGGTTTCTACTGAAAGCATATCACTCTCTCACTACTGTAAAGTCAAAAATTCTAAATTGAATTATCATAAGTTGGGGACAGTCTGTAGTGATTAAAAGGAATAGACTATTGATATATGCAGTAGTCCAGATGGGTCTCAGGATGTTACTCTGAGTAAAAACATCAATCTCAGAGGCTACATGGTATATGATTACACTTATTGGGTTATTATGACTGTATATGTAGTGTGATTCTACTTCTCAACAGGACAAAATATAAAGATGAAAGGAGATCAGTAGTGAGCTGGATTGTAAAGAATTGCAGGCCTCTGGAGGGTGTAAAAAGAGGGTTTCTTTAGAGAGATCAAACAACTCTATGTCATGATTTTAATGGTGGTAACAAGAGCCTGCAGCCATGAAATTAAAAGACGCTTACTCCTTGGAAGAAAAGTTACGACCCACCTAGACAGCATATTCAAAAGCAGAGACATTACTTTGCCAACTAAGGTCCGTCTAGTCAAGGCTATGGTTTTTCCTGTGGTCATGTATGGATGTGAGAGTTGGACTGTGAAGAAGGCTGAGCGCCAAAGAATTGATGCTTTTGAACTATGGTGTTGGAGAAGACTCTTGAGAGTCCCGTGGACTGCAAGGAGATCCAACCAGTCCATTCTAAAGGAGATCAGCCCTGGGTGTTCTTTGGAAGGAATGATGCTAAAGCTGAAACTCCAGTACTTTGGCCACCTCATGTGAAGAGTTGACTCATTGGAAAAGACTCTGATGCTGGGAGGGATTGGGGGCAGGAGGAGAAGGGGATGACAGAGGATGAGATGGCTGGATGGCATCACTGACTCGATGGACGCGAGTCTGAGTGAACTCCGGGAGTTGGTGTTGGACCGGGAGGCCTGACGTGCTGCGATTCATGGGTTCTCAAAGAGTCGGAAACGAATGAGCGACGGAACTGAACTGAACTGAACTTCATTTATTGAAAAACCTAAATAGAGCCATAGAACTCAAAGACAAAGAGATACAATAATTATTTTGAATAAAATTTCCGTTCACCAAGAAGCCTAAGATCTGCAAGTTTTTTTTAAAGAGTCATTAGATTCTGGATGGAGAAAAGTTAAGTATAGGCTAAATAAATGACCAGTTATTAGATAACAGAACATTTCATAGGCTATAGTAAATTATATTTTAAATCAGCTGGAAAAACCATTTTGCTGAATAATTATTGATGTATGTCAACTTGCTTAATATTCAGTTCCCTTCAGGTCAAATTTTAATACTGATGCTTTTTTTCATGCCTTGTTTCAGGATCTGCCTAGTTTAATGACCAGGGAAAGACAAGCAGACAAAGTAAAGGTTTGTGGTAAGCCAGACTTTTTCCCGTGTGTGCACAGACCACGTGGTCTATGAACATGACAACCCCCACTTCCTGTTCTGGGGAGTCACACAGGTATCGGGTAGTATGTATATGTGCTGCCAGGCACTCAAAGACACTGAACTCTCAGCTTCAGGCAGAACTGAACACATTTGTGCAGGGAAATCTGTGCCTCATGCAGCTCTCCAGTCTGCTCTGGGTGTTCCTGGCCTTCACCTTCTCTGGTAGGGATGCTTTCGAATGTGGGTGCGAGTGTTCAGGGTGAAAGGCCTGCACACAGGCACGTGGAGCTTCACAGGGACTTGGGGAGGGAAGGAGGGTTGGAGAAAAGCAAGCATCTTAGGATTTAATTTTTTGTCTTTGAGTCCTAAATAACTCCTACACTATTTTATTCACTGCTTCATCTTTGTTTTCTGATTTTTTTCCCCACAGCATCTTGTGTGGCCCAGAAAGTTACTCAAAGCCAGCCAGATATATCCAGCCAAGTGGGGCAATCAGTCACCCTGAATTGTCGGTATGAAACAAGCTGGAGCTATTACTACCTTGTTTGGTACAAGCAACTTCCCAGTGGACAGATGACTTACCTTATTCAACAGTATTCAGAAAACAGCAACACAAGGAATGGCCGCTACTCTGTAAACTTCCAGAAAGCAGATAAATCCATCAGCCTCATCATTTCGTCCTTACAGCTAGAAGATTCTGCAAAGTACTTCTGTGCTCTCCGTGACTCACAGTGCTTGAAGTAATAGGAAAAGCTGTACAAAAACCCAGAGCTTGATAAGAGAGAGCCTCCCTGCTGTAGGACTCCAGCTGAAATGCACACAGACCCCAGACAAGAAATGATAGTCCTGTGGTTGTTTAAGTTGTGGTCTGGATCAGAAGATTTCATTCTAGATAAAGGCTCCTTCTATGTAATTGGAAACAGGTGTCCAGAGTAACTTTCTACTAATACACTCTCTTGAATTTTTTTCTCCATATAATATACTGAATTGCTTTTCTTTTTTTTTTTAAGTTTATTTCTAAGTCAACCATGCAGAACATGCGTAAAGTTGTCTAGATTATCCCATAATACTTTAAACTGCCAGTTTTACTTCATCACAAACCTGGGTTTAGTTGTGTGGAGTCACCATCAAAACCATGTCCTTAGTCATTTCCTCTTAGACTTTGTGTCAGGGCACAATCAGAAAAGCAGAACCACGGGTGATGTGGAATAAGAGATAAGTTATAAGGACAAAATCTCAGGCAATGGCTAGAGCTGGTGGACAAGTCTGTACAAAGCTGTTGTTTTTATATCTGATGTTGAGCCTGAATTCACTTTCAGTGAGCTTAGAGTAACATTTGTAAAGGAAAGTTTGGTGAGGACGAAAGCATGGGCAAACTGTGACACATAAAGTCGTACTTGAACTGTGAGGATACTTGGAACCCACAAAGACTTGCCTGTCTCACCTCCTTCAGTTTCACAATACTGGGTGACCTTGAAGAGAAGCGGCTGTCATTTGCCATCATGCTACACGCACACTTGGCCCAAGACAAAGAAGATGAGGAGGACATCTAACGGGAAGTGGACGAGTTGTGAGTCACCAATAAGATGAGCTAGTTCATCAGCAGCAATGTGTAGAAAAAGCATTTGCCCAAATCCAGTAGTCTACCATGGTGAAAACTCTAAGAAACACAGGAATAATGGAGAGTTTCCTCAACAGCTCTTAGCATGTTTACTGGTAAAAGACTCTATATTTTTCCCTAAGGAAGGGAAGAAAGGGAGAATATCCACTTTAATCACTCTCCTTCAGCACAGTGCTGGACGTTGTAGCCAGTGCAATAAAGCGAGTAAATATATAAACAACCTTTTAAGCCAGAAAGGCAGTCAAATTACCACTATTTTCTATCTATGTAGAAAATCTCAAAGAATATACCCTCCAAAACTCCTACAACTAGTAAGTGGGGGTTCAGAAGGTCTCAGGATATACAAGGTAAACACAAAATCAAATGCATTTCTATATACTAGCAATAAACATGTGGATATCTAAATTAATAATATAATGCTGTTTACAATGGCTCAAGAAAGACCCTAAATCCTTAGGCATAAATCTAAGAAAACATGTACAGAACTTATACACAGAAAGCTACAAAACACTGGTACTTCCAAAAAATACAAATAGCCAATTATTCTAGCTATTATCCTAGAAAGACCAACTTTCCCCCCATGGAGCTGCATAGGCATCTTTAAAAGTGAAAGTGAAAGTTACTCAGTCATGTCCAACTCTTCACAACCCCATGGACTGTAGCCTGCCAGGCTCCTCTATCAATGGAACTTTCCAGGCAAGAATACTGGAGTGGGTTGCCATTCCCATCTCTAGGGGATCTTCCCAACTGAGGGGTATTTTCTACATGTACAAACGTGTGATGTGTAAATAAAAATAATCCACCTGGTTGGCAGGCAGACTCTTTACCACAGAGCCACCTGGGAAGCAAGGCTACTTCCTATAGATATAACAATTTTATCTTTTATTTCATATAACTTTTTTACCTTTAATTGACCTAAATACCCAGCATCAAATCCAGAGCTAGGGTTAACTGGGTTAAGAAAAGTGTGAATACAGGGAATGAATTATGGTCTGAAATGGCCAGAACAGAGCTAGATACCTGTCAATATGAGAACAGATTCAATTCAACAACCAAATAGACAGTACCAACCTCTTGTTTGTGGTTTTGAAAACACTATTTCATTGATCAGCCTTAGGAAATGGTCTTTCCTGATATCAGTATCTGTAGGCAGCAAGGACTGGTCACCGCTGAGTACCAGGCCATGATTTATGTTAGTTACCCCAGACCTCAGAAGTGAGGACACTTCTCATCTCCCTAAAATGATCTGTGATTTTTTTTTCTCCCAAATCAAAACAATTCTAGAGTTACTGAAGAGGAATCAAGAAGAGGACTTGCCTACCTTATATTAAGTTAGTTCCCAAGCATTTGATAAATGACATTTTAATTGCATTTTCTATTGCTTTTGCTAGAATCTAGAAATAAAATTGATTTTTGTGTTTGGTGACTGTTTCAATGCACTAACATGTTCTAGTTCTTACAGTTTGTTTAGAGGTACTTTGTGTTTTCTACATGTATAAACTTATGATCTATAAATTAAAATAGTTTTGCTTCTCCTTTTCAAACTTAATACATCTTATTTCCTTTCCTGGTTTGATCTCATGCCCTCCATTAAGACAGTGAATAGAAGTAGTGATAGTCTACCTGTCTTGTTTGTGATCCTATAGGGAATAACATTGACTTTGATATTGTCAATGATAATGTTTATTAGATTTGGGAATTTCTCTTTTATTTTTGGATTGTTGGGAGTATTCATCATACTTACTCCCATAACTCCCATCATACATACATACAGAAGAGACGTTACCCTTTCAGCAAATTCTCTTGATTATTTGAAAGTAAATTAAGTACATACTTTTGGTTTTCATCAAGCAAAGGAAGATAACCTCACCTCATATGGTCAAGATATAATCTTCTAAAATGAACAATTCTGAAAAGAGGCAATAGGCTAGAAAACTTATTTTTAGATTCTCCATATATTTTTGGTTTTCAGTATTATATAAAATGACACTTTAAAGTGTTTTGTACCATTCTAAAAAATAAAGTCAAAGAAACCAACAAACAAAATGTTCATGCTAGTTTTCTTCTGCCTTTTGCTAATGTAATAAAATAATATATTCTTACATAGCTTAAATGTATTCATTTTCATTTGTTCCTATATTTTCAGTAGTAGTGGGTGTTGACTTATGTGCGCATGTGATCCACCAAAAAGAGACTCCCAAAGAATATCTGTGACTATTTGTTAAATGAATGAAGCGTGATTACCACGATATTTATTTACATATCATTAGTTACATTTTCCTCCATCCTAGAGTTGGGATGTTTTTAATCTGTTCTTGAATTTTCACCACAAATATAACCCTCTATTTATCCTGTTGGAGTCTTTTGTTTAATTTGACTTCCATAGGATTGAAAGATGGCTTTTAGAATAATTTCAAGAGTTGCTCAGCATAATTTGTTTCATTAAGTTCATGAATAACAACTCATCTACTCATTCAGAAAACAGATAACTCTTAAGTGCTTTATCTGTAGCAACCTCTCTTTATAAACATTCTGTTCAGTGCAGTTCAGTCACTCAGTCATGTCCAACTCTTTGCGATCCCATGAATCACAGCACTCCAGGCCTCCCTGTCCATCACCATTTCCCAGAGTTCACTCAAACTCACATCCATCGAGTTGGTGATGCCATCCAGCCATCTCATCCTCTGTCTTCCCCTTTTCCTCCTGCCTCCAATCCCTCCCAGCATCAGAGTCTTTTCCAATGAGTCAACTCTTCTCTTGAGGTGGCCAAAGTACTGGAGTTTCAGCTTTAGCATCATTCCTTCCAAAGAACACCCAGGGCTGATCTCCTTTAGAATGGACTGGTTGGATCTCCTTGCAGTCCAAGGGACTCTCAAGAGTCTTCTCCAAAACCACAGTTCAAAAGCATCAATTCTTTAGTGCTCACCTTTCTGCACAGTCCAACTCTCACATCCATACATGACCACAGGAAAAACCATAGCCTTAACTAGATGGACCTTTGTTGGCAAAGTAATGTCTCTGCTTTTCAATATGCTATCTAGGTTGGTCATGACTTTCCTTCAAAGGAGAAAGCGTCTTTTAATTTCATGGCTGCAGTCACCATCTGCAGTAATTTTGGAGCCCCCGAAAATAAAGTCTGACACTGTTTCCACTATTTCCCCATCTATTTCCCATGAAGTGATGGGACCAGATGCCATGATCTTCGTTATCTGAATGTTGAGCTTTAAGCCAACTTTTCCCCTCTCCTCTTTCACTTTCATCAAGAGGCTTTTTAGTTCCTCTTCACTTTCTGCCATAAAGGTGGTGTCATCTGCATATCTGAGGTTATTGATATTTCTCCCAGCAATCTTGATTCTAGCTTATGTTTCTTCTAGCCCAGCATTTCTCACGATGTGCTCTGCATATAAGTTAAATAAGCAGGGTGACAATATACAGCCTTGATATACTCCTTTTCCTATTTGGAACCAGTCTGTTGTTCCATGTCCAGTTCTAAGTGTTGCTTCCTGACCTGCATATAGGTTTCTCAAGAGGCAGGTCAGGTGGTCTGGTATTCCCATCTCTTTTAGAATTTTCCACAGTTTATTGTGATCCACACAGTCAAAGGCTTTGTCATAGTCAATAAAGCAGAAATAGATGTTTTTCTGGAACTCTCTTGCTTTTTCCATGATCCAGCAGATGTTGGCAATTTGATCTCTTATTCCTCTGCCATTTCTAAAACCAGCTTGAACATCAGGGAGTTCATGGTTCACATATTGCTGAAGCCTGGCTTGGAGAATTTTGAGCATTACTTTACTAGCGTGTGAGATGAGTGCAATTGTGTGGTAGTTTGAGCATTCTTTGGCATTGCCTTTCTTTGGGATTGGAATGAAAACTGACCTTTTCCAGTCCTGTGGCCACTGCTGGGTTTTCCAAATTTGCGGGCATATTGAGTGCAGCACTTTCACAGCATCATCTTTCAGGATTTGAAAGAGCTCAACTGGAATTCCATCATCTCCACTAGCTTTGTTTGTAGTGATGCTTTCTAACGCTCACTTGACTTCACATTCCAGGATGTCTGGGTCCGGATGAGTGATCATACCATCATGATTATCTTGGTTTATCTTATAAACATTGAATAACCATAAACTATGGGAAGGTTAAAGGCAAAAGGAAAACTACAAAGAAGCGGACAACTGAGGATCATAATGGGGTATGACAAAATAAAGGAGCCAAAAATAATTAAAATCTTCTGTGGAGCGTATAGAACACAGAACGCTCTGTGGAGCGTAAGAAAACACAGCCAAGTACAGAGGCAGTGCAACTGCGATGGGTGTCTTCTCAGTCGCGTCCAGCTCTCAGGACACCATGGACTGTAGCCCACCAGGCTCCTCTGTCCATGGATTTACCCAGGCAAGAATACTGGAGTGGGGAGCCATTTCCTTTACCAGAGGATATTCCTGATCCAGGGATCGAACCCCATTGCCTACATTGCAGGTGGATTCTTTACCGGCTGAGCCACCAGGGATATTTTTACCTTTCAATATGTGGAACTTTTCAAAAGGTTGAGTTCTGGTGGGAGGTTAGCTCTGCAGTTTATTTATTCAGTCTCAAGAGGGGGCTGCTTCATTTGGAAACAGTGGTCCTTTCTGGCTATAGAGGAAAGGAAACAAGTTTTCCATTGATGTTCCACAGAAAAGTGAAGAAAAATGAGATTTTCATTGTCTTTAAATAAACTGATTTTATAATCCGTTGTTGACTGCGTGTGGTCAAGGATTCAGGGGATCATAGCCTTATAGCCTTAACCTTTTCCATGTACCTCCCTAAACATTGCTTTCCCATTTCCCACCCCTGGTTAACTCTTCCCTTCCTGATTCCTTACGCTCTTTTCTCTTCACTCCTCTTTTTCTGCCAGGATCACCCACCTCCACCCTTGTCCTCCCCAGATAGTGTGCTTTCCCTTCTGTCTTTTCTGTCTCAGCATCCTTGGTGTCTCTCTGTCTCAGCATCTTTGGTGCAGAGCACCTACAAACATGGGCACAGAGGGCATAAGGATTAAGGACCGTTGTTCAAGGAGGATGAGGAGAATACCGTCCGTGTCATCAGTTACTATGTCAAGAACAGATGTTTTGAGAAATGTCTGCCTACAAGGAGACAGAACCATGATTCCAAGGACATTTTCAGGATGCTGAGCTCCAATGTCCAAGCCCAAGATGTTTAGCTTTTTGTCTCAATGTTACTAATATTTCCTGTCCCTCAGAACAACCGCAGCCTACTTTGAAATCTCACATACATTTACTAGAACATGGATGGGAATTATCATCTCTTTACAATATAGAGCTCAGTAAAGCATTCTGGAATTAAACATTTTCCACAAGCTTCAAGGAGCATCAGAAAATTTCTTTGAAGAAGAAATGATAGGACACAGGTCCTGGAAAGACACACCATTGTGCCTGGTGTTCCTTTGCCAGAGCCAGACTTTAAACTTCACAAAAATATCAGTCAGTACCCTGTGAGTTGGGAATGTCTCGCCTTCTTTGGGGGACATGATTAAAACAGGGCAGGAAAACCTAAACAAGGAGCTGCTTGATCATTGGCTGACAGATCCTGGCGACAACACACTGCAATGGACACCTGCACTGGTTGTAAGTCTCTAACAGCAGCAGTTGCTTCTGTTCTCTGGAAACAAGCCCAGGAGCAGACACAAGTGTGAGCTCTGAGCCCACAGTCCTGGTTTGTCCTTGAAATATGAGGCTGGTGACTGGAGTAACCATTTTTCTGACCTTGGGTAAGTGTTCTACATCTACAAGGGATGAGTTTGAGGCCAAGGATCCGTAAGGGTCATTTGCTCTCTGCTCCTCTCCCTGCGTTTTATTCAGCATTATAGCAATGGAATTGAGAATAGATCTATGTACTCTAGGGAGTACAGACTTCTACATGACAGGTTAATTCATAGCCATGATCCAGAAGAGACCTCAGCAGTAAGCAGGTTGGAAGAACTCTCTGGGGTTATTGAGCCAAGAACCCCGGGATAAAGCCTATAGACTTCTCAGATTCTTGCCATGTGTCTTTGGTCCCTATATAATAAGCACCAATAATATTTCTTAGGACATAGATAACACTGGAGTCGGGGGTAGGTCCAGACAGTTTGGGGAGTGTTGTGTCCTTGATCCACAGAATTACACTGATTTGTTGTCAGGGGATAATTTTTTTTCTTGATCCTTTAGGGACTGTGATTGATGCTAAGACCACTCAGCCCAGCTCCATGGATTGTGCTGAAGAAGAGGATGTAACCCTGTCTTGTAGCCACTCTACCATTGGTGGAAATGACTATATACATTGGTGTCAGCAAAATCCCAATCAGAGCCCACAGTATGTCATTCATGGCTTATGAGCCACAGTGAACAGCAACATGGCCTCTCTGCACATAGCTTCAGACAGAAAGTCCAGCACCTTGGTCCTGCCCCAGGTCACCCTTAGAGACGCCGCTGTGTACTACTGCATCCTGAGAGAGGCACACTGGGACAGACGGGGCTGCACCTGTGCAGCATCTCTGGTGGGAAGATGGTGGAGGAGGGGGATATAGTTGGGGGAGCAGTCACAAGAGCAAATCTAGAGTCATCTGGAAGGAGAGTCAGAAGAGCAGTAAGACATGAGGAAAATGAAGGGAAGCGAAGTGGAAGAAGATGGATAAAGAAAAGAAGAGAAAGAGGACAGGGAAGAAGTGCTCCATTGGTTGATGTGGCTATGAATGATAAGGAAATTAAGAATCATAATTTTACACAGGAATAAAGTGAAAGAGGTAATAATAATTTGTCATGGCTCCTCCTTGTGTCAATAAAATGTTGGTTTCAGTGTGTTAAAGATGAAAAGATAAGGAAAACACAAATAATTCTCCTGTTCCAAAGCTTCTTTCATTTGGACCCAGGACAAATCCATACTCAGAAATGCTTATTATTACAGTTGTTTCATTTGCAGATTGATCTTACTCAGAAGAAAATCTGAAATGTTATTTTGTTACTACTCTAGAACATAAGTGTTTTTGTTAAAAAAAATTTTTAAGGAAACAAAAAGTAAGTGAATATTTATTTTTAATCTGTCTAGAAGTTCTGCCTCTATAAAGAATTTTGATCATATTTTATATTCTCTAAGCAGCACATAGATCCATCTCATCATAAAAGTCTCAGGCAGAGCAAAAGTGAAGGCTCATAGCTGGATCTCCTTCATTCCACCAAATGAAGGAGATTCCTCCCACTGTCCTTGACTGACAGTTTAATGTATATCATATCAGCCTGTTTATTTCAACTACATATATTTTTTCACAGTTCCCCAGGTGAAAGGTTTCCCTGGTGAAAGAATTTCTCTTGATGAAAATGAAAGAGGAGAGTGGAAAAGTTGGCTTAAAACTCATCATTCAAAAACTAAGATCATGGCATCCAGTCCCATCACTTCATGGCAAATAAATGGGGAAACAATGAAACAGTGAGAAACTTTATTTTGGGGGGCTCAAAAATCACTGCAAATGGTGACTGCAGTCATGAAATTAAAAGACGCTTGCTCCTTGGAAGAAAAGCTATGACCAACCTAGACAGCATATTAAAAAGCAGTGACATTACTTTGGTGACAAAGGTCCGTCTAGTCAAAGCTATGGTTTTTCCAGTAGTCATGTATGGGTGTGAGAGTTGGACTATAAAGAAAGCTGAGCACAGAAGAATTGATGCTTTTGAACTGTGGTGTTGGATAAGACTTTTGAGAGTCCCTTGGACTGCAAGGAAATCAAACCAGTTCATCCTAAAGGAAATCAGTCCTGAATATTCATTGGAAGGATTGATGCTGAAGCTGAAGCTCCAGTACTTTGGCCACCTGATGCGAAGAACTGACTCATTTGAAAAGACCCTGATGCTGGGAAAGATTGAAGGTAGGAGGAGACGGAAATGACAGAGGATGAGATGGTTGGATGCCATCACCAACTCAATGGACATGAGTTTGAGCAAGCTCCAGAAGTTGGTGATGGACAGGGAAGCCTGGCCTGCTGCAGTCCATGGGGTTGCAAAGAGTCAGACACGACTCAGCCACTGAACTGAATTGAACCCCAGGTGGTGCAGTGATAGAGAATCTGCCTGCCAATGCAGTAGACACAACAGAGGCAGGTTCAATTCCTAGGTCAGGAAGATCCCCTGGAGTAGGAAATGGCAACCCACTCTAGTATACTTGCCTGGGAAATTCCATGGACAGAAGACCCTGAGCGGCTGATCTAGTGGGTTGCAAAGAGTTGGACACAATTGAACACACATGCACATACCTTTGCACATCACTTTATGCAACTGCATACACATTTATACACATACATACATATGTACACACACACAGATCAAACGATTTGCCATTAAATTGAATTTATTTGGATTTTTTACACTGTGCCTTTTAATTTTCATTTAATAATGTCCTGGAGCTCTTTCTAGAGTTGAAACAAAGTAGAGTGGCCCACTACATTCTTTCTGATGCTTATTTAGTACTTTGAAACATTTTATCATTAAATTAATTAATAATTAATTAATTTTTAACTCATTAATGAATAATTGCTTCTTGTTCTTTGCTATCATAAAGAATGTTGTCTTACACATCTTTGTAGAGTCACTTTGGCATGTACATGAAAAATTTAATTACATATATGAATTAGATACTAGAAAATTTGATTAGATGTTCAATAAAGGGCACATTTAAAATTTTTGGAGAAGTGGCGTTTTGCCCTTTATATGCTGTAAACAGTCATACTTCAACAGAGTAAGAAGACATATCTTGCATCCTCCACAAATAGGAAATTACCTATATTTTTTATTTTAACAATCCAAGTGTACTTTATCTATACACAATGTGCATGTTTGCTAAGTCGTTTCACTCATGTCCAAGTCGTTTCACTTTGTGACCCTCTGGACTGTATCCTGACTGTCTCTCTGTCCATGGAATTCTAGGCAAGAATACTGAAGTGGGTTGCCTTGCCCTGCTCCAGGGGATCTTCCCAATCCTGGGATTAAACCCGTGTCTTTTATATCTTTTGCACTGGCAGGCAGGTTCTTTACCACTAGCGCCACCTGGGAAGCCCCAATATAAGAAGAGGCTTTTTATTAATCAAATTGGTTCACTACTTTAGGATTAACAAACACTGTGCTTCCTTGGGCACATTGCTGAATCATCATATGCATTTTTTTACATTTTCATTGACTTATAGTTGTGAAAACACATTGACTGTATCAACTGATGTCTAAATGAATTTTTTTTTTGTTGTTATTCCTTTTTGCAAAGTTAGGAGAATTCCTTGCATCTTTCCAGGGGACTCTATCTAGCTACATGCAATCATAATCTTTCAAACTATCTGGTGTCAACCACCTTATGACAAACACAATAATTAAAAATTTTAATAAAACAAGCAGAAATTTATGCTATTTATCACAATCTATGAAGAATGTCAGAGATAAAGGGAAGTTTGTATTGGAATGAACTGAAGTTCACAGGAAGAGACTAACAAAATAGTTGGGGACCAATTTCACATTTAATAATGATAGGAATGGGGAATAGAAAAAGGAAGAAAGGAAAAGAGAGAGGGTGGGAAGAAGTAAAGAAAAAAGGTGAATAGGAAGGAAAAATTTAATGAGTCCATGAATGAATAAGGATTTTGGAATACATTCTTGTCTTCATTATGAGACCCCATGTGATGTCCTTTGAGTCTTTCTTCTATTGTTATAGACGATCTAACTCATGCCCTCTATATTTTATTGCATCCCTAGCAATTATCAGTAAAATGTTCAGCCAAGAATATTTCCTTACTCAATAAATGTTTATTGAGCATCTACTATTCGTCAGGTACTATGTTGATTACTGAGAACACTTCAATAAATAAAACAGACAGAAAGATATATTTTAGGAAAAGCAAAGTGAGGAAATAAGCAAGTGAGCTCTAAAGCTGTGAAGAGGAGGAAATGAGGGAAAAGGTGACTGAACGTGTCCTGGAGGGATGTGCTGATTTTGGAAAGTGCTGGAGCAGCTCTCATTGTACTTTCCAAGACTTGAGGACAAGCATCTGTTTCCTCAGACTGCACTTACAGAGTCAAAACAATTTCCAAAGTATGATAAACATAGCCGTTTATGTTTCCATACACATCCTACACACCAGGACAAAGTTCTCAGTCTTTTTGAATATCCAAGAATACAATGTGAATGATGCCGCATTGAGGATTCTAATGTTTCACAAATTCCATCTGTTAGGCACATCTGAGAGACTGATTCTAAGTTAGAAGAATATCCAATTCATTCTATCAGAATTGCATGAAATGTGCAACATACTAAGTAATTTCAAATTGACTTGGCCCCAAAGTAGATAAGATGTAAGAGGGTTATAAGAAACACGTAACAAGTGTATACACACACAGCACATGGAGAAGACAATTCCCTGAACACAAAGAAAAGAACACTTCTGAAAACAATCCATTGGGATAGCCAAAATTTACTGATTTATGACATCTTCTTAGAGACTTAAGCGCCAGTTGCTCTGGTTGTGGCCACATTCCCCTGTATTAGGACCTTTGAAGGCACATTTAATTCTACCCCTCATTGACTCCTTGCAGAGAGGAATGATTCACCAAGGAGTCTGACCTGTTTAATTTTCTACACTGACCTGCCCTCTAAATCCTCACTCTATTGAAAATAAACATTCAGTAGCCCCTGTAAAAATTCCTTCCACATATCCTAACTGAAACCTGACTGTTTGTAATAGAGCTCTTTTGCTTGTGGTTACTTCTGGTCCTCCCTCATCTAAAACGCTTCAGGAGACAGAGGGAAGATGGCAGAGGAATAGGACGGGGAGACCACTATCTCCCTCACAAATTCATCAAAAGAACATTTCAACGCTGAGTAAATTCCACAAAACAACTTCTGAATGCTGGCAGAGGACATCAGGCACCCAGAAAAGCAGATCATTGTCTTCAAAAACAGGTAGGAAAAAACATAAAAGATGAAAAAAGAGACAAAGGAGTTAGGGAGGGAGCTCCATCCTGGGAAGGAAGTCCCATCCTGGGAAGGGAATCTTAAGAAGAGAGGTTTCCAAACACCAGGAAACACTTTCGCTGCCGAGTCTATGGTGAGCCTTGGAAGCACAGAGGGCAACATAACAGGAAGGAAAAATAAATAAATAATTTAAACCAACAGATTACGAGCCCAACAGTAACTCCCCCAGCGGAGAAGCAGCGCAGATGCCTGCATCTACCACTAGCATGTGGGGGCTGGGCAGGGAGGTGCGGGAGGCGCGGGCTGCAGTGCTTTTTAAGAATCGGCCGGAACGCCCCACACTTAACCAGAATGAACTAACTTGGGCTAGCAAACCAGACTGTGGGATAGCTACCACGCCAAAAGCTCGAACATAAGACACCACCAGGACTGCACACAGAACAAAAGATGGAACAGAAATAGCCAGCTGCAGATCATCCCCCTCTGGTGACAGGCAGCCAGAGCTGTAAGGGTTGGAAGAGGGCAATCGCAGCCCAAGAGGGACATTACCTACCAAAATGCAAGCAGGCTTCTTTGCTAACTAAGACTTCTGAGGGTTCTGGACAGTCATCATCCACCTGAGAAGGGACGCCAGCGGTACACCCAGAAAACTGAGCAACAGAGATGGGAAAGGTGATAAGTCACAGCGACTGCGCTCGCCAAACACCTGAGCTACTCGGACCTGGGAGGCCCAACCGAATCTGCGCCTCTGAGGGCTACCTGAGCACGGAGCCTGAGCGGCTTAGACTGGGGAGGTGCATGCAGCCTAGGGCTGGCCTCAGACGGTTCCTGGTGGAGCAACGTAGAGCCTGAGCAGTGTGCACTGTGAGCAGGGGCAGGCCCAGTGGGGCTGAGACACTGCGAGCACACGACAGTGTTATTTGTTTGCAGCATCCCTCCCTCCCCACAGTGCTACTGAACAAGTGTGCCTAAAAAAAAGAGTGTCCACCACCGCACCTCCCCCCCCCCCCGTGTCAGGGCAGAAATCAGACACTGAAGAGACCAGCAAACAGAAGTTAAACAGACGGAACAGCCTTGGAAGTGACCCCACACTGCCCACAACACCAGAGAAAGGACCAGATATATCTTTACTATTTTTACGATCATTCTTTTTGTTGTTGTTGTTGATGTTGTTTGTGGTTGTTTTTTCTTCTTTTCTTTTTCTTCTTTTTTTTTAACTTTAAAAAAGTTTTAAGTCCTCTATTTCTCCTTTAATTTTAATTTTTATAACCTACTATTACTTTTCAAAAAAAAGACCCTATTTTTAAAGCAAACGCCGCATATTGTCTTTTTGTAGTTGTTGTTGTTGTTTCTAAATAATTCTTGTGGCTTTCTTCTTCTTCTTCTTTCCTTTAATATTGTATTTTTGAAAATCCAACTTCTACTCTAGATTTTTAATCTTTGCTTTTTGGTATTTGTTGTCAATTTTGTACACTTAAAAACCCAATCTTCAGTACCCAATTTTACCTGAGAGTGAGATTACTGGCTTGACCACTCTCTCTTCCTTTGGTCTCTCCTTTTTCTCCACCAGGTGGCCTCTGTCTCTTCCCTCCCCTTTCTCTTCTCTACCCAACTCTGTGAATCTCTGTGTGTTCCTGACGATGGAGAACACTTAGGGAACTGGTTACTGGCTGGATCTGTCTCTCTCCTCTTCATTTCCCTCTTTTATCCTCCTGGCCACCTCTGTCTACTTCCTTCCTCTCCCCTTCCCTGTATAACTCCGTGAACATCTCTGAGTGGTCCAGACTGTGGAGCACATAAGGAAGTGATTACTGGCTAGCTTGCTCTCCCCTCTTTTGATCCCACCTCATCTCATTCCAGTCACCTCTAACTACCCCCTCCCTCTTCTCTTCTCCATGTAACTCAGTGAACCTCTCTGAGTGTCCCTTAATGTGGAGAAACGTTTCATCTTTTACCTAGATGTTTTATCATCGTTGCTGTATAGATGGAGAAGTCTTGAGGCTACTGTAAAAATAAAACTGAAAACCAGAAGCAGGAGGCTTAAGTCCAAACCCTGAGAACATCAGAGAACTCTTGAATCCAGGGAACATTAAGCAATAGGAGCTCATCAAACGCCTCCATACCTACACTGAAACCAAGCACCGCCCAAGGGCCAACAAGTTCCAGAGGAAGGCATACCACGCAAATTGTCCAGCAACACAGGAACACACCCCTGTGCTTCAATATACATGCAGCTCAAAGTTACTCCAAAACCATTGACATCTCATAACCCATTACTGGTCAGTTCATTGCACTCCAGAGAGAAATCCAGCTCCACCCACCAGAACTCCAACACAAGCTTCCCTAACCAAGAAACCTTGACAAGCCACTGATACAACCCCACCCACAGTGAGGAAACTCCATAATAAAGAGAACTCCACAAATTCCCAGAATATAGAATGGCCACCCCAAACGCAGCAATATAACCAAGATGAAGAGACAGAGGAATACCCAGCAGGTAAAGGAACAGGAGAAATGTCCACCAAACCAAACAAAAGAGGAAGAGATAGGGAATCTACCTGACAAAGAATTCCAAATATTAATAGTGAAAATGATCCAAAATCTTGAAATCAAAATGGAATCACAGATAAATAGCCTGGAGACAAGGATTGAGAAGATGCAAGAAAGGTTTAACAAGGACCTAGAAGAAATAAAAAAGAGTTAATATATAATGAATAACACAATAAATGAGATCAGAAACACTCTGGAGGCAACAAATAGTAGAATAACTGAAGCAGAAGATAGGATCAGTGAAACAGAAGATAGAATGGTAGAAATAAATGAATCAGAGAGGAAACAAGAAAAACGAATTAAAAGAAATGAGGAAAATCTCAGAGACTTCCAGGACAATATGAAACGCTCCAACATTTGAATTATAGGAGTCCCAGAAGAAGATAAAAAGAAAGACCATGAGAAAATACTTGAGGAGATAATAGTTGAAAACTTCCCTAAAATGGGGAAGGAAATAATCACCCAAGTCCAAGAAACCTGGAGAGTTCCAAACAGGATAAACCCAAAACGATACACCCCAAGACACATATTAATCAAATTAACAAAGATCAAACACAAAGAACAAATATTAAAAGCAGTGAGGGAAAAACAACAAATAACACACAAGGGGATTCCCATAAGGATAACTGCAGATCTTTCAGTACAAACTCTTCAGGCCAGGAGGGAATGGCAAGACATACTTAAAGTGATGAAAGAAAATATGCTACAGCCCAGATTACGGTACCCAGCAAGGATCTCATTCAAATATGAAGGAGAAATCAAAAGCTTTCCAGACAAGCAAAAGCTGAGAGAATTCAGCACCAACAAACCAGCTCTCCAACAAATGCTAAAGGATATTCTCTAGACAGGAAACACAAAAAGGGTGTATAAACCCGAACCCAAAACAACAAAGTAAATGGCAATGGGATCAAACTTATCAATAATTACCTTAAAAGTAAATGGGTTGAATGCCCCAACCAAAAGGCAAAGACTGGCTAAATGGATACAAAAACAAGATCCCTATATATGCTGCCTATAAGAGACCCACCCTGAAACAAGGGACACATACAGACTGAAAGTGAAGGGCTGGAAAACGATATTGCACGCAAATAGAGACCAAAAGAAACCAGGAGTAGCAATACTCATATCCAATCAAATAGTCTTTATTTATTTATTTATTTATTTTTTTTTATTTAATTTTAAAATCTTTAATTCTTACATGTGTTCCCAAACATAAACCCCCCTCCCACCTCCCTCCCCATAACATCTCTGTGAAACAAAGGCTGTGAAAAGAGACAAAGAAGGCCACTACATAATGATCAAAGGATCAATCTAAGAAGAAGGTATAACATATAAAAATATATATGCACCCAACATAGGAGCACAGCAATATGTAAGACAAATGCTAATGAGTATGAAAGGGGAAATTAACAAAAACACAATAATAGTGGGAGACTTTAATACCCCAGTCAACCTATGGATAGATCAACTAAACAGAAAATTAACAAAGAAACACAAACTTTAAATGATACAATAGACCAGTTAGACCTAATTGATATCTATAGGACATTTCATCCCAAAACAATGAATTTCACCTTTTTCTCAAGTGCTCAAGGAACCTTCTACAGGATAGATCACATCCTGGGCCATAAATCTAACCTTGATAAATTCAAAAAAATTGAAATCATTCCAAGCATCTTTTCTGACCATAGTGCACTAAGATTAGATCTCAATTACAGGAGAAAAACTATTAAAAATTCCAACATATGGAGGCTGAACAACACGCTCCTGAATAACCAACAAATCACAGAAGAAATTAAAAAAGAAGTGAAAATATGCATAGAAACATATGAAAATGAAAACACAACAACCCCAAACCTGTGGGACACTATAAAAGCAGTGCTAAGAGGAAAGTTCATAGCAATACAGGCATACCTCAAGAAACAAGAAAAAAGTCAAATAAATAACCTAACTCTACACTTAAAGCAACTAGAAAAGGAAGAAGTGGAGAACCCCAGGGTTAGTAGAAGGAAAGAAATCTAAAAAATTAGGGCAGAAAACAATGCAAAAGAAACAAAAAAGACCATAGCAAAAATCAACCAAGCCAAAAGCTGGTTCTTTGAAAGAATAAATAAAATTGACAAACCATTAGCCATCCTTATCAAGAAACAAAGAGAGAAAAATCAAATCAATAAAATTAGAAATGAAAATGGAGAGATCACAGCAGACAACACAGAAATACAAGGGATCATAAGAGACTACTATCAGCAATTATACACCAATAAAATGGACAACATGGAAGAAATGGACAAATTCTTAGGAAAGTACAATTTTCCACAACTGAACCAGGAAGAAATAGAAAACCTTAACAGACCCATCACAAGCACAGAAATTGAAACTGTAATCAGAAATCTTCCAGCAAACAAAAGCCCAGATCCAGATGGCTTCACAGCTGAATTCTATCAAAAATTTCGAGAAGAGCTGACACCTATCCTACTCAAACTCTTCCAGAAAATTGCAGAGCTAGGTAACCTTCCAAACTCATTCTATGAGGCCACCATCACCCTAATACCAAAACCTGACAAAGACGCCACAAAAAATGAAAACTACAGGCCAATATCACTGATGAACATAGATGCAAAAATCCTCAACAAACTTCTAGCAATCAGAATCCAACAACACATTAAAAAGATCATACACCATGACCAAGTGGGCTTTATCCCAGGGATCCAAGAATTCTTCAATATCTGCAAATTAATCATTGTAATTCACCACATTAACAAATTGAAAAATAAAAGCCATATGATTATCTCAATAGATGCAGAGAAGGCCTTTGACAAAATTCAACATCCATTTGTGATAAAAACTCTCCAGAAAGCAGGAATAGAAAGAACATACCTCAACATAATAAAAGCTATATATGACAAATCCACAGCAAACATCATCCTCAATGGTGAAAAACTGAAAGCATTTCCCCTAAAGTCAGGAACAAGACAAGGGTGCCCACTTAAACCACTACTATTCAACATAGTTCTGGAAGTTTTGGCCACAGCAATCAGAGCAGAAAAAGAAATAAAAGGAATCCAAATTGGAAAAGAAGAAGTAAAACTTTCACTGTTTGCAGATGACATGATCCTCTACATAGAAAACCCTAAAGACTCCACCAGAAAACTACTAGAGCTAATCAATGAATATAGTAAAGTTGCAGGATATAAAACCAACACACAGAAATCCCTTGCATTCCTATACACTAATAATGAGAAAGCAGAAAAAGAAATTAAGGAAACAATTCCATTCACCATTGCAACGAAAAGAATAAAATACTTAGGAATATATGTACCTAAAGATACTAAAGACCTATATGTAGAAAACTATAAAACACTGATGAAAGAAATCAAAGAGGACACTAATAGATGGAGAAATATACCATGTTCATGGATAGGAAGAATCAATATAGTGAAAATGAGTATACTACCCAAAGCAATCTACAGATTCAATGCAATCCCTATCAAGCTACCAGTGGTAATTTTCACAGAGCTAGAACAAATAATTTCACAATTTGTATGGAAATACAAAAAAAACCTTGAATAGCCAAAGCAATCTTGAGAAAGAAGAATGGAACTGGAGGAATCAACTTGCCTGACTTCAGGCTCTACTACAAAGCCACAGTCATCAAGACAGTATGGTATTGGCACAAAGACAGAAATATAGATCAATGGAACGAAATAGAAAGCCCAGAGATAAATCCACACACATATGGACACCTTATCCTTGACAAAGGAGGCAAGAATATACAATGGAGTAAAGACAATCTCTTTAACAAGTGGTGCTGGGAAAACTGGTCAACCACTTGTAAAAGAATGAAACTAGATCACTTTCTAACACCACACACAAAAATAAACTCAAAATAGATTACAGATCTAAATGTAAGACCGGAAATTATAAAACTCCTAGAGGAGAACATAGGCAAAACACTCTCCGACAAATCACAGCAGGATCCTCTATGATCCACCTCCCAGAATACTGGAAATAAAAGCAAAAATAATCAAATGGGATCTAATTAAAATTAAAAGCTTCTGCACAACAAAGGAAGCTATAAGCAAGGTGAAAAGACAGCCTTCTGAATGGGAGAAAACAATAGCAAATGAAGCAACTGACAAACCACTAATCTCAAAAATATACAAGCAACTTATGCAGCTCAATTCCAGAAAAATAAACGACCCAATCAAATAATGGGCCAAAGAACTAAGTAGGCATTTCTCCAAAGAAGACATACATATGGCTAACAAACACATGAAAAGATGCTCAACATCACTCATTATCAGAGAAATGCAAATCAAAACCACAATGAGGTACCATTTCACGCCAGTCAGAAAGGCTGCAATCCAAAAGTCTGTAAGCAATAATGCTGGAGAGGGTGTGGAGAAAAGGGAACCCTCTTGCACTGTTGGTGCGAATGCAAACTAGTACAGCCACTATGGAGAACAGTGTGGAGATTCCTTAAAAAACTGGAAAGAGAACTGCCTTATGACCCAGCAATCCCACTGCTCGGCATACACACCAAGGAAACCAGAATTGAAAGAGACACATGTACCCCAATGTTCATTGCAGCACTGTTTACAATAGCCAGGACATGGAAGCAACATAGATGTCCATCAGCAGATGAATGGATAAGAAAGCTGTGGTACATATACACAATGGAGTATTATTCAGCCATTAAAAAGAATACATTTGAGTCAGTTCTAACGAGATGGATGAAACTGGAGCCAGTTATACAGAGTGAAGTAAGCCAGAAAGAAAAACACCAATACAGTATACTAACACATATATATGGAATTTAGAAAGATGGTAATGATAACCCTGTATGTGAGACAGCAAAAGAGACACAGATGTATAGAATGGACTTTTGGACTCTGAGGGAGAGGGAGAGGGTGGGATGATTTGGGAGAATGGCATTGAAACATGTATACTATCATGTAAGAAACGAATCACCAGTCTATGTTTGATACAGGATACAGGATGCTTGGGGCTGGTGCACGGGGATGATCCAGAGAAATCTTATGGTGTGGGAGGTGGGAGGGGGTTTCAGGATTGAGAACTCATGTACACCCGTGGCGGATTCATGTCAATGTATGGCAAAACCAATACAGTATTGTAAAGTAAAATAAAGTAGAAAAAAAAAAACCCTTCAAATTTAGAGATGAGAACAGCATTCTTGTCACTACCACACCCCCTCAAAAACACACTCTTGTCTTTGACTCTTTGGGGCTTTGCCTTTTATTCCTACTTTTCCCTATTCCTTTTATCACTCTCCTCTTTATAAACATCAGACACTCTTCTTTGGGAATCATCTTTTACTGTTTTCTCAGAAATGTCTCCTGGAATTGAATCTTACTCATTCCCTCTTCCTTGCTTGTTCACCCCTGCCTTTAAGTTAGATGTTCTGGTTGACACGTCAGCATTGCAAGATGCTGTTCTGCATGATAAACAAACCCCTCTTTCTTCAAAGACCTTCCTTTATGACTCTCATGTGATTTCCTCCACACCTCCAGGAGGTAGCTTCCTTAACCCCAGAGTGCTGGTCTCTGTCTTGCTTTACTGCTCTTAGTTATAGATTACATGACAAGTTACAAATAAATATGTGCTCAGTGTTTTCTCAGAGAGTTGCTCTTCCACGAACTCTCCCTGCACCGTCTCTTACAATCCTGTGTGTTTGTGAGAATTACTCAGTGTGACACCGCCACATTCTTCCTTATATGTTGAAGATGTAAATACATAAGATTCTACTGTGACCAAAAATACTCCTTGACTTAAATTCAGAGAGGACAATTCATAGAGAAACGTGAACTCATTAACTTTGAAGTCTATCAGTTATGACCCCTCTCAGTCACAAACTCCCATGGCCACACTCCAGAAAGATGTGATGCTATTTCTCCAGTTAGATGCCACTCCACCTCTGAAATCTTACATCCTATCTAAACCTTGCATCCTCAGATTCTTAGATTCATACACTTCTGCTGCACTCATTCTTTGACTCTTTATGATCATTTAATCCCCAGATGTCTTTATTGTTATCTTATTTCTCAGAAGTTTCTGATCCTTTATTTCTCTTTCTACAATATCCAAACTTCACAGCCCTCCTTCAATCAGTCACTAGCTTCATCGTTTTGAGTTAATTCTATGTCATATCAATGATCTCATTAATTCCTAATCATGGATTAATATCTGCCTTCTTATGCACCTCATTGGGGTAATGATTCAAAACACTATATTACACTCATACCATGGAATACTGTTCAGTCATCATAAAGATCAAATTACAAAAAAAAATCTACTTTCTATACGCTTTGATAAAGCAGAGTTCAAGAAAATCACAGATGAGCAGACTGGTGTCATTGAAATTGTTATCACCTCCAACACTAACTGCATCTACAAGGCTTCCAAGAAAGTATTCTTTTTCTCTATAATCATTTCTCATTGTCAACTCCCCCGTGACTTTTTCAAAACTTCTCACACTCATCAGATTTCTTAACCCAGGATCTCTTCTATTAATTCTCTTGGAAGGTACTTAATTTCTATCTACAAGAAGAAAAAAATTCATTACAACTAATAAATGTGTCAACTTTCTGCCTTCATAATTTGAAATAATACTGAAATCCAAACCAATTCTTTCCTCCTTCATTCCAATAAAATTGGAAATAACCGTTTCTCCTCACACATTAATTCTCCTACCTGTGGTCCGTATTCCATCCTGGCTGTCTCTTCAGAAGTTTGATCCACTGTCTATAGAACATTTCCAAAACATGTAAATATATCTCAACCTTTAAAACCCCTACAATTACACTTCAGCATCCTTGTCTACTCAGCACCATGTCTTTTTTCCCCTTCACAGTTCAGCCTCTGGAAAGAGATTTCTGTATTCCAAAATTTTTCTCCTTTGTCTTGTCTCTACTACAGTTGAGTTCCTGCTGAAAGTCTCAAGTCATGATCTTTGTGCTGCTAAAAGTCAATAGACACTTTTCAGTCATCATCTCACTAGGTGGACCTTTTTTAGCAACTGCTGTGATGGACAGTCCTTCCTTTAAGAAACTCCATTTTCCTGCTCTTTCAGGACACCAGTCAATTCTGATCTGCCATGTACCTCTCTGGACTACCTTTGAGGTTTCTCTGGTACTTTTTCCTACTGGCCCTCACATCAGTGTTTGAGTTCCTT
Source organism: Capricornis sumatraensis (assembly GCF_032405125.1). NCBI lineage: Eukaryota > Metazoa > Chordata > Mammalia > Artiodactyla > Bovidae > Capricornis > Capricornis sumatraensis. Next base: position 77,368,224 of record NC_091070.1, read on the forward strand.
GGAGATTTTCTTTAGTTTCAATTCTTTTGTGAAGTTTGCTCTGGGTGTGTGTCTTGGTGAAATTGCATTTATTCTAAAGAGTAGTATTGTCAGTAGTTGTCAGTAGACTGACAACATAATGGAGTCTAATTGAATTAGGTTCTAATCCTATATGTCCTTGGACAAATCATTTAACTTCTAAAGGACTTGATTTCCCCTCTAATAAGTGAGGATACTATCTAGCCTAATGGCCATAGTGCTAAATTGTCAGTGGCCAATGATACAGATTCTTGAATTATACCAATGGGACAAGTTCCAGATTACTTACTGTGATCTTGGACAGATTACATCCTTCCTTCCTTGCTTCAATTTTGTCATCTATGAAAATAAAGATTAATTTACTTTATGTGATTTAATACTATTTAATTAAATTACTATTTAATGCTATTTAATTCATAATACTAAAAGAGACTCTTAGTAAGCAAACATTTGAAACATTCTCATCAGTTTAGGATGCTAAGTAATTCAAGCCTAAATAGGAGCAGAAAGGAGATGGGACACAAAAGCCTGAAAACTGTATTTGTTTTTTTTTTTTTTTTGACCTGCAGAGGGTGATGTTGCATAAACTGGAAGTGTCTATCTCACTCCTATGAGCTTCTTTATCTTACAGCTCATTGAAGTGCATATATGAACAGGCTCAACGTCAGGAGCAGTCATTCTTAAGGAAGCATTTCTTACTGATAGTAGCTAGGATTGCCTAAACAGGGATCTCTTTAACTCTCAGATTTTCCCTGTTACAAGGACTCAGCACACCCTGGCACATTCCTTTCTGCTCCTCAGGGGAGATTTTCCTCCCTGCATAACCATGCTCTCAGCGACTTTTCTGCTACTTGGAATGCTCTTCACAGCAAGTAAGTAACATTATATTCCATGCTTCTGCCTATATAGAAGGAATTTTGTTCTGAGAGTATCTGAATGGAAACACTGTCTCATTGTAGATAGGTGTGTCCTGGATTCACTGACTCTGCATTGATGTTGCAGGAGGAACTGGAGCCCAGTTAGTGACCCAGCCTGACAGTCACATCAATGTCTCTGAAGGAAACCGTCTGGAGCTGAGATGCAACTATTCTTATGGTGGATCTATTTCTCTCTTCTGGTATGTCCAGTACCCCAGCCAAGGCCTCCAGTTTCTACTGAAGTATCTATCAGGGCCCACCCGGGTTAAAGGCATCAAAGGCTTCGAGGCTGAATTCAAAAATGATGAAAACTCCTTCCACCTGATGAAAGCTTCAGCCCATTGGAGTGACTCTGCCAAGTACTTCTGTGCTCTGTGTGACACAGTGCCTGAGTCTGCAGGGGAAGCTGAACAAAAACCTTCTCAGACATTGTAGCTTAAAATACTCAGGGTCTCAGCCTGACCTGGTTTTAGAGAGGTCTCTGATCTGATGAAAGTGAGCAGAAGGAGAAGCAGAGTCCTGGGGAGTGCTTGGTCCCTGAGGGAAAACAAGATTTTCAATGTGTCCCTTATTTTACAGCTATGCAAGAGCAGATCTGGAATAGAGTTGTATGGATAGTTTCTTTTTCATGGTGACATAGCATTCTGAAGGATCAGGATTCTAATTTAATGTGTTGTGGTTGTTGTTTAGTCACTAAGTCATGTCCAACTTTTTACAACTCCATGGATGGCAGTCCCCCAGGCTCCTTTGTCCATGAGATTTCCCAGGCAAGAATACTGGAGTGGGTTACCATTTCCTTCTCCAGGAGATTTTCCCAACCCAGGGATCAAAACTATATCTCCTGCTTGGCAGGTAGGTTCATTACTGCTGAGCCACCTGGGAAGCCCCAATTCAATGTGAACAACACTAAACTTCTGATCTTTCACCTTCTGAACTGTCTTCCAACATGCTCCTCCCACACCTCTTGCTTTACAGTTGATAGCACCTCCATTCTGTCCATATCTCTTGCTATAAATTTAGTTATCTTTGACTCTTATTGTTTTCTCACTGCTTACATCTAACTCAGAGAGAAATCCAGTTGGCCATATTTTAAAAATTAATGCCAAATCAAACCACCACTGCCATTTTCACAGCTACTTCTTCGGTCAAACCACACTCATCTCTCAAATGTATTACTCTGAAACCTAGTTTAAATATTATGACATAGACACTCTTCAGCAAATGGTATTGGGAAAGTTGGAGAACTGCATGTAAATCAGCGCCGTTAAAACATACTCTCACACGCCACACACAAAAATAAACTCAAAGTGCCTTAAAGACTTAAATATAAGACACAATACTATAAAACTCCTAGAAGAGAACATAGGCAAAACATTTCTCTGACATAAAACTCACCAATGTTTGTTTCAGGTAAGTCTCCCAAGGCAATAGAAATAAAAGCAAAAATAAACAAATAGGACCTAATAAAACTTACAAACTTTTGTACAGCAAAAGAGTGCATAAACAATATGAAGACCCAAGCTACAGACTGGGAGAAAATATTTGCAAATGTTGTGATGGACAAGGGCTTAATTTCCAAGATATACTAGCAGCTTATATAACTCAATAACAAAACAGCAAACAACCCAATGGAAAAATAGGCATATGACCTAAATAGAAATTTCTCCAAAGAAGACATGCAGATAGCCATCAGGCACGTGTAAAGATGCTCAACATTGCTAATTACTAGAAAACTGCAAATCAAAATGATGAGGTATCACTTCACACCAGTCAGAATGCCCATCATCAAAAAAATCTACAAACAATAAACACTGGAGAAGGTATGGAGAAAAGGGAACCCTTTTACACTGTTGGTGGGAATGTACATTGGTGCAGTCACTGTGGAAAACAGTATGGAAACTCCTCAAAAAACTAAAAGTAGAGTTCCTATATAACCAGTAATCCCTCTCCAAGGCATATACCCAGAGGAAAAAACATGGTCCAAAAAGATACTTGCACTCCAGTGTTCATTGCATTATTCACAATAGTCAAGACATGGAAGCAACCTAAATGTCCATTGACAGAGGAAAGGATAAAGAAGATATGGCACAAGAGTACTGGAGTGGGGTGCCATTGCCCTCTCCGAAGCAGATATGGTACAGGTATATAATGGAGTATTACCCAGCCATTAGAGGGAATGAAATGAATGTCATTTGCAGCAACATGGATGGACCTAGAGATGATCATACTTAAGCAAATCAGACAGAAAAGGAGAAATATTGTGTGACATTCCTTGTATAAAGAATCTAAACAGAAATGATACAAATAAACTTATTTACAAAACAGAAACACATCCACAGACTTAGAGAATGAACATATGGTTGCCAGGGTTGAAGAATGAGGAGAAAGAATAGTTAGGGAGTTTGAGATCAACATGTACACATTGCTATATTTTAAATGGATAACCAACAAAGTCCTACTGTATAGCACAGGGAACTCTGCCCAGTGTTATGTGGGAGGAAAGTTTGGGGGAGAATGGATACGTGTATATGTATGGCTGAGTCCCTTTACTGTCCACCTGAAACCATCACAACATTGTTGATTGGCTATATGTGTCACTCAGTAGTGCTGACTCTTTGTGATCCCATGAACTGTAGCCTTCCATGCTCCTCTGTCCATGGAATTTTCCAGCCAAGAATACTGGAGTGGTTTGCCATTTCCTACTCTAGAGGAATATAAAATAAAAAGCTTTAAAAAAGTAAAGTCGACTAACTTTGTAAAAGTAAAATTTCATATAGAAAGTAAAAGGCAAAAAGAAGACTCAATCTATGAACTTCATTTCATAGAAATATTTACTATGCACAGCTCAAATCATTTTCTGATTTCCTACCCTGTCTACCCTCTTCAACTTTTTTTCTTGGTGTTTCTCTAGTTTTGTATGTTCTATGCAGCATGTATTATGCAAAACTATTTGAGTATGTATGTAATTCAATTATAATCATAACCTGGAAAGTAGAAATAATCCCTGACAAGTAAAGCAATACAAAGACATTTAAGAGGGTAGGTGTATGCATATTCCAACTCAATTGAATTACAGCAAAAAGAATTTGATAAATATTTTAATCTTAGTTTTGTTACTTGTATACTGGGGTAGTTACAAGAAAGAAAGGAGCCATAGGACAGTGTTCAAAAGATAGTAGATGGAAAAATGAGTCCAGTCTGGCTCATTTAGAGACTGCTGTGATGCCCATGAAAGGAAAATAAAAATTCAAAGTATATTGCTTTTCAGCAAGATTCTGGACTATTCTGAATAGCTGTAAGTCAGCGGCCAAAATGATTTTGATTGCTGAGTATTGTGGAGGGAAAGATTTCACTTCTGAATTTCAATTATTAGGTGACATGTTTTGATATGGTGAACTCTAGCCCTTTAGTTTTCTCTATCGTGTAGTCACATGCACCTGAGGAAAATTAAAGGATAACTAAAACAGTTTTTTTAAAAAATCACAAATCTCTCACTATTATGACTTTGTGAGCCAAGTATTTGAGTGTGAACCTGGAAACTTAGCAGCCATAAAGCCGTCATCACCAGAACAGAACCATCTGCTCTGATAAGGGGACAAGATCTTATACAAGAGGTTCTTACTGTGAGCAATTAATTCACTTAAGGCATGTTCTTCAAATTTTACCAATAGAATAAAAGAGAGAAATGGGGAAAGCAAGTTACTTTTATTATTGATTTCACCTAGGTCTTCACAAAAACCTTTCTTAAATATTTGAAGTTAATACATCTTCTTTTCCCTGAGATGGTTAACCTGTGACTGCCCTATAAGCTCATTCTCATGTAGCTCATTTCCAAGTGTGCATGCGTGTGTGTGACCCCATGGACTATAACCAGCCAGGCTCCTTTGTCCATGGAATTTTCCAGGCAAGTATAGTGGAGTGGGTTGCCATTTTCTTCTCCAGGGGATCTTCCTGACCCAGGGGATTGAACCTGTGTCTTTTGCATCTCCTGCATTGGCAAGCAGATTATTTACCACTGTGCACCTGGGAAGCCCAAGAGCAATAGTGTATATTGTTTGTTGACTACTTGTTCTCTCTCGCTCTTGCTATGCTTACCTTTAGCCAGAGTGTACTTCCGATACTTCACCAAACTGTGGACTTTGGACATAACGATGTGACCATGTTTGACCAATAAAATGTGAATGGATAGTTATATTCTAGTTAAAACTAAATATATTTACATGATATGTCTTTTTTTGTTTCTTCCCTGCACATACCAAACAGTAGCTGCCCTTTCAGGTTTTATTCCATAGTGTGAACCAGACACCAGTTCAGAATGAAGAGACAACTCATGGGAGCAGACCTGAATCCACTTGTATGCAAGAGCAGAGCCACAGTGCTGGAGTGGCAGCTGACCCACAAGTAACACACAGTGGACCATTCATTAAGCTTTCTTCCTGTGGGCCACTGAGATTGTGAGGTTCTTTATACTAAGTCCTATGCTAGTCAAAGTTGACTGATATATTCTCACATTCAACCACCTCTTTTTAGTTCCCTTGTTACCATCCTGGTTCAGGTTCTCGTAATCTCTCACCAAGTTGGTTGGAATCACTTCTTAAATATATCCTTTGCCCATGAGCTCCTACCACTCCAAACTCTCTAAAGTAATCATTCTAAAACACGTATTTGGATTAGATTGCTATTCTATTTCAAGATCTTCTATAGCTCACCATGGCCCATAAGTGAAAATCAAGGTTTCTGTGGCCATCTACGGTATTACTTCCAGGAAATTTTCATCCTCATCCCCACCACTACCCCAAGATTTCTAAACATCAGACATAGTGAACTCACTTTAATATTTTCTTCTCATATATATTATTCTTTTCTCAACTTTGCAAAAGCCTACTCAACCTTCAGGAGTCAGTAAATGTCACACTTACTTTTTAAAAGATTTTCCACCTTATATTTATTTGTCTTCTTCCTCTTTTAATATTTTGTACACAATTTTGCAATAGCAATATTTACAATGTTATGAATATTGTTTGTTTTTTAACTCTTTACTAGTACAAGTTCCTCAAGGAAACGGGCCATTCCATACTATTCTTTGATCTCACCTGTTATTACTGTCCCTGACATACAAGGAACATTCAACAGATGGGCCTACAGCTTGACCATAGGGTGCTTTTGACATGTGCTCTGATGAATGAGAGCGGGTTTGTGAAGCCGAATTATACAGGTGGACTGGAAACCTTCCACTGTGGGAATCCTGGAGGACACCTTAATGTCATTACATCCCTCACACCAACACATGTCTATATTTCCCACTCTTACGTACTTAAACCATAATTCCCAGAAGATGATGTGACTCCACCCAGCCGTATGAATCATACAGTCTTACAGAAGTTTGCCTCCATATATTTGTGGCTTTTAACATCAAGAGTAAATGAAATGGTGAATGAAATTTTTTTCATGTTTCTACAGTATATCATTTATATCTCCTTTGACTCTGTACTCTCCTAAAATAGCCAACCTACCACATTTGATGAATCATGGTAGGTGACAATAAAGACAAGTCATATCATTAAATGAATCTTCCTCAACTTTCTGCATCCTAGGTAAAACATTCCTGTTTTACACATATAGTTTATGTTCTCTCCCATAATAATAAAAAAGGTGTCTCTCTTACTTTGAAACGGTACCCCTCCATGCAAACACTTTACCCACAGTATTCTGTCTGAATTCTCTGCACTTCAGCCCACCGATCATATAAACTTTAGTCTGACTTTTCAACATTTTCTTGCTTATTCCCTCCCAGCATTTAAAATATTCAAGCTTTCTCATCTTAAAAAATATTGATTGTTTCCATGTCCTGGCTATTATAAACAGTGCTGCGATGAACATTGGGATACATGTGTCTCTTTCAATTCTGGTTTCCTCGGTGTGTATGCCCAGCAGTGGGATTGTTGGGTCATAAGGTAGTTCTATTTGCAATTTTTTAAGGAATCTCCACACTGTTCTCCATAGTAGCTGTACTAGTTTGCATTCCCACCAACAGTGTAGGAGGGTTCCCTTTTCTCCACACCCTCTCCAGCATTTATTGCTTGCAGATTTTTGGATCGCTGCCATTCTGACTGGTGTGAAGTGGTACCTCATTGTGGTTTTGATTTGCATTTCTCTGATAATGAGTGATGTTGAGCATCTTTTCATGTGTTTGTTAGCCATCTGTATGTCTTCTTTGGAGAAATGTCTATTTAGTTCTTTGGCCCATTTTTTGATTGGGTCCTTTATTTTTCTGGAATTGAGCTGCATAAGTTGCTTGTATATTTTTGAGATTAGTTGTTTGTCAGTTGCTTCATTTGCTATTATTTTCTCCCATTCAGAAGGCTGTCTTTTCACCTTGCTTATAGTTTCCTTTGTTGTGCAGAAACAACCTAGATGTCCTTCAGCAGATGAATGGATAAGAAAGTTGTGGTACATATACACAATGGAGTATTACTCAGCCGTTAAAAAGAATTCATTTGAATCAGTTCTGATGAGATGGATGAAACTGGAGCCGATTATACAGAGTGAGGTAAGCCAGAAAGAAAAACACCAATAGAGTATACTAACACATATATATGGAATCTAGAAAGATGGCAATGACGACCCTGTATGCAAGGCAGGAAAAAAGACACAGCTGTGTATAACAGACTTTTGGACTCAGAGGGAGAGGGAGAGGGTGGGATGATTTTGGAGAATGGCATTCTATCATGTATACTATCATGTAAGAATTGAATCGCCAGTCCATGTCTGACGCAGGATACAGCATGCTTGGGGTTGGTGCATGGGATGACCCACTGAGATGTTATGGGGAGGGAGGTGGGAGGGGGTTCATGTTTGGGAACACATGTAAGAATTAAAGATTTTAAAATTAAAAAAAAATATATTGAATATTCCCACAAACCCATATATGCCTCTCCAGCAACAAATCTTCTTTTTTTTTTTTTTTTGCCATCTGTTCCTTGCAAGATCTACAAGATGATAGATACCATTCTTTTTTTTTTTTTTATTTTTATTTTTACTTTATTTTACTTTACAATACTATATTGGCTTTGCCATACATTGGCATGAATCCACCACGGGTGTACATGTGTTCCCAAACATGAACCCCCCTCCCACCTCCCTCCCCATAACATCTCTCTGGGTCATCACCTTGCACCAGCCCCAAGCATGCTGTATCCTGCGTCGGACTTAGACTGGCGATTCGATTCTTACATGATAGTATACTTGATACCATTCTTTTTATTATTTTTTAAAATTTTTAATTGAAGGATAAGTGCTTTACAGAATTTTGTGATTTTCTTTCATACATCAACAAGAATCAGCCATAGTTATACCCGTGTCCCCTCCCTCTCAGAACTCCCTCCTATCTCCCTTCCCACCCCAGCCTTCAGCCTGTCTCAGAGCCCCTGTTTGAGTTCCCTGTTCCCTCAGCCCCTGTTCTGAGTCTTACAGCAAATTCCCATTGGCTATCTGTTTTACACATAGTGTTGTAAATTTCTGTTACTCTGTCCATACACCTCCCTTTCTCCCTCCTCTTCTCCTACCTTGTCCATAGGTCTGTTCTTGATGTCTGTTTCTCCAGTGCCACTGTGAAAATAAAGTCATCAGTGCCTTCTCTTCAGATTCCGTATATATGTGTCAGTATACAATATTTATATCTCTCTTTCTGACTTACTTTACTCTATACAATGGGCTCTAGTTTCATCCACCTCATTAGAACAGATTCAAATGCATTCCTTTTAATGGCTGAGTAGTATTCCATTGTATATATGTACCAGCTTCTTTATCTATTCATCTGTCGATGGACATCTAGGTTGCTTCCATGTTCTAGCTATTATAAAGAGAGCTGCAGTGAACATTGGGATACATGTGTCTTCTTCAATTTTGGTTTCCTCAAGGTGGGTTTCCTAAGAGTGGGATTTCTGGGTCATATGGTGGTTTTATTCCCAGCTTTTTAAGGAGTCTCCATACCTTCTTCCATAGTGGCTGTATCAATTTACATTCCCACCAGCAAAGGAAGAGCATTCCCTTTTCTCCACATGCTCTCCAGCATTTATTGTTTGTAGATTTTTTGATGATGGCCATTCTGACTGGTGTGAGGTGGTCTCTCATTGTAGTTTTGATTTGCATTTCTCTGATAATGAATGATGTTGAGCATCTTTTCATGTGCTTGTTAGCCATCTGTATGTCTTCTTTGGAGAAATGTCTCTCGGGTCCCTTTCCCACCTTTTGATAAGGTTGTTTGTTTTTTTAGGTATTGAATTGTATGAGCTGCTTGCATATTTTGGAAATTAATTCTTTATCAGTTGTTTCCCTTGCTATTCTTTTCTCCCAATCTGAGGGTTGTCTTTTCACCTTGTTTGTAGTTTCCCTTGTTGTGCAAAAGCTTTTAAGTTTAATTAGGTCCCAATTGTTTTTTTTTTTTTTTTTTTTTTTGCTTTTATTTCCATTTCTCTAGGAGGTGGGTCATAGAAGATCTTGCTTTGATTTATGTCATTGAGTGTTCTGCCTATGTTCTCTCTAAGAGTTCAATACTTTCTGGTCTTACATCTAGGTCTTTAATCCATTTTGAGTTTGTCTCTGTGTATGGCATTAGGTAATGATCTAATTTCATTCTTTTGTACATCGCTGTCAAGTTTTCCCACTGCTACTTATTGAAGAGGCTGTCTTTGCCCCATTGTATATGCTAAGGTACCCATAGGTGTGTGGGTTTATCTCTGGGTTCTCTATCTTTTTCCATTGGTCTGTTTTTCTGCCAGTACCATACTGTCTTGATTACTGTAGCTTTGTCATATAGTCTGAGGTCAGGAAGGTTACTGCTCCAGCTCCATTCTTCTTTCTCAAGACTGCCTTGGCTATTCAGGGTCTTTTGTGTTTCCATATGAATTGTGAATTTTTTTGTTCTAGTTCTGTGAAAAAAAGCCATTGGCAATTTCATAGGGGATTGAATCTCTAGATTGCATTTGGTAGTATAGTCATTTCATAATATTGATTATTCCCATCCAGGAACATGGAATATCTCTCCATCTGTTTATGTCATCTTTGATTTCTTTCATCAGTATCTTATAGTTTTCTGTATACAGCTATTTTGTTTCCTTAGATAGGTTTATTCCTAGATATTTTATTCTTTTTGTTGCAATAGTGAATGATATTGATTCCTTAATTTCTCTTTATGATTTTAGTGCGAGTGATTTCTATGTTTTGACCTTGTATCCTGCAACTTTGCTGAATTTGCTGATTAGCTCTAGTAATTTTCTAATAGTTTCTTTTGAGTTTCTATGTATAGTATCATGTCATCTGCACCAGTGAGAGTTTTACTTCTTCTTTTTCTATCTGGATTTCTTTGATTTCTTTTTCTTCTCTAAAGAAGAAAAATTGCTGTAACTAGGACTTCCAAAACTATGTTGAATAATAGTGATGAGAGTGGACACCCTTGTCTTGTTCCTGATCTTAGAGGGAAAGCTTTTAGTTTTTCACCATTGAGAATAATGTTTGCTGTGGGCTTTTCATATATGACCTTTACTATGTTGAGGTAGGTTCCTTCTATGCCTATTTTTTGAGTCATTTTTATCATAAATGTATGCTGTATTTTGTCAAAGGCTTTTTCTGAATCTATTGAGATGGTCATATAGGTTTTAATCTTTCAATTTGTTGACATGCTGTATCATGTTGATTGATTTGCATATATTGAAGAATCATTGCATCCCTGGAATATACCTGACTTGATCATGGTGTATAAGTTTTTTAATGTGTTGTTGCATTCTGTTTGCTAGAATTTTGTTGAAGGTTTTTGCATCAATGTTCATCAGTAATATTGGCCTGTAATTTTCTTTTTTCCTGTTATCTTTTCCTGGTTTTGGTATCAGGGTGATTGTGGCCTTGTAGAATGAGTTTGGAAGTATTCCTTCCTCTGCAATTTTTTGGAAGAGTTTCAGAAAAATAGGCATTAATTCTTCTCTGAATGTTTGATAGAATTCCCCTGTGAAGCCATCTGGCCCTGGGCTTTTGTTTTTGGGGAGTTTTTTTTTTTTTAAATCACTGTTTCAATTTTGGTGTTTGTAATTGGGTTGTTCATAATTTCTATTTCTTCCTGGTTCACTCTTGAGAGGCTGATCTTTTCTAACTATCTGTCCATTTCCTCTAGGTTGTCCATTTTATTAGCATATAATTGCTCATAATATTCTCTTATGATCCTTTGTATTTCTTCATTGTCTGTTGTAACCTTTCCTTTTTCATTTCTAATTTTATTAATTTGATTTTTGTCCTTTTCTTTTCTTGATGAATCTGGCTAGTGGTTTGTCAGTTTTGTTAATCTCAGAGAACTTAGTTTTATTTATCTTTGCTATTGTTTCCTTCATTTCTTTTTCATTTATTTCTGCTCTGATTTTAATGATTGCCTTCCTTCTGCTGACTTTAGGGGTTTTTTGTTCTTCTTTTTCCAGCTGCTTTAGATGTAGAGTTAGGCTGTCTATTCAATGCTTTTCTTGCTTCTGAGGTATGATTGCATCCCTATAAACCTCCCTCTTAGAACTGCTTTTGCTGAGTCCCATAGCTTTTGGGTATTCGTGTTTTCATTGTCATTTGTTTCTAGGAATCTTTTGATTTCCTTTTTTTTTTTTAATTTCTTCAGTAACCTCTTTGTTATTTAGTAATGTATTGTTTAATCTCCATGAGTTTGTGTTTTTTTGCTGTTTTTTTTTTTTTTTTCTGTAATTGGTATCTGGTCTCATAGCATTGCGGTCAGAGAAGATACCTCATACAATTTCAATTTTCTTAAATTTACTGAGGCTTGATTTGTGGCCCAAGATGTGGTCTATCCTAGAGAATATTCCATGTGCACTTGAGAAGAAAGTGTATTCTTCTGCATTTAGATGGAAAGTCCTGAAGGTATGAATTAGATCCATTTGGTCTAATGTTTCATTTAAGGTTTGTGTTTCCTTATTGATTCTGTTTTGATGATTTGTCCATTGATGACAGTGGGGTGTTAAAGTCCCCTACTATTACTGTGCTGCTGTTGATTTCTCCTCTTATGCCTGTTAGTGTTTGCCTTCTGTATTGAGCTGCTCCTGTGTTGGGTGCATAGACTTTACATTTGTTATGTGTTCTTGGATTGATCCCTTGATCATTATGTAGTGTCCTTCTTTGTCTCTTATGATATTCTTTAAAGTCTATTTTGTCTGAAATAAGGATTGCCACTCCAGCTTTCTTTTGGTTTCCATTCACATGGAATATCTTTTTCCATCCCTTTACTTTCAGTCTGCATGTGTCTCTAGGTCTGAAGTGGGTCTCCTGTAGGCAGCATATATGTGGGTCTTAGTTTTGTATCCATTCAGTCAGTCTGTATCTTTGGTTGGTGCATTTAATCCATTTTCATTTAAGGTAATTATTGATACATATGTTCCTGTTGGCATTTTCTTGATTGTTTTGGAGTTGCTTTTGTAGGTCTTCCCTTTCTTTTGTGTTCACTGGCTATGTAAGTCCCTTTTGGTATTTGCTGCAAGGCTGGTTTGGTGGTGCTGAATTCTGTTAATTTGTGCTTGTTCATAAAGCTTTTGATTTCTTCCTCAATTTTGAATGAGATCTTTGCTGGATATAGTAATCGTGGTTGTAGATTTTTCTCTTTTAGTACTTTAAATATATCCTGCCATTCCCTTCTGGTCTATGGAGTTTCTGCTGAAAGATCCTCTGTTAATCATATGGGTTTTCCCTTGTATGGTACTTGTTGCTTTTCCCTTGCTGCTTTTAATACTCCTTCTTTGTGCTTAATCTCCATTAGCTTGATTAATATGTGTCTCAATGTGTTTCTCCTTGGGTTTAACCTGTAGGGGACTTTCTGTGCGTCTTGGACTTGATTGACTATTTCCTTTCCCATGTTGAGGAAGTTTTCAACTATAATTAATTCAAAAATTTTCATTGCCTTTCTTTTTTTTTCTTCTTCCTCTGTGTAAGGCCAGATGCCAGGGGCCATGATGGGCTGCCCCTCCTCTCCCTCCCACTTGCGGGGGAAATCCCTAACAGAAGGAGCCTCCCAGATCCTGGGGACCAATGACAGCACACTTCACCAGCTAAAGCTGCCCCACCCCAGCCACGTAGAAGGACCTGTCAGCCCACGACGCCTAGGCCCTGCAACCTATCCGAACCCCGTCCATCTAGCCTGACCATCCCTCACAACAAACGTATAAAAACCACCCCCAGCACGGTCCAGGCGCGGACTTCCTCGACCTGCCTCATTCCGGTCTGGGAACCCTGCCCGGGGGGTTCCCCATTAAAGCCTGTTAGACACTCTTTTTGGTGTCCTGGTCTTTTACCTAACACTCTGGGACCCCTATAACTCAAATATTGGTGTGTTTAATAGTCCCAAAGGTCTCTGAGGCTTTCCTCAAGTCTTTTCATTCCTTTCCCTTTATTTGGCTCTTCAGCAGTTATTTTCACCATTCTATCCTCTAGCTCACTTATCCATTTCTCTGCCTCAGTTATTCTGATATTGGTTCCTTTTAGAGTGTTTTTACTTTCAGTAATTGTGTTATTCATCTCTTTTTGCTTAATCTTTATTTCTTCTATGTTCTTGGTGATTGTATTAAATATCATTCTTGTTATTGTTTTATTATATGGCAAAGGGAAGGAGATTTGCAGATGTAATTAAAGTGCCTAATCAGTTTGAACTTGAGTGAATCAATAAGGAGATTGTCTTTGGTGGGCTTAATTTAATCAGAGTAAGCTCTTTCAAAGAAGGCTTAAGCTTTTTCTCAGATTAGAGAGATTCACCCAGGCTTGAGGGAGCAAGCTGTCACGAGGGCTATGGCTCTGAGGAAATGAATTCTGCCACAATCACATGAGTTTGGAAGAGGACCCTCAAGCCTCAGACAAGACCACAGTGTTAGTTGACTCCATGATTGCAGATTTGTGAGATCCAGCTTAGCTGTGCCCTGGCTTCTGACATACAGAAACTATGAGATAAATGGATGTTGTTTTAAATTACAAAGTTCATGATAATTTATTACACAACAAAAGGAAAATAACAGACAAAAAATGTGTTGCGTTAGCTCATAGTGCTTAGAATTGGTTATAGAATAAGAAAACTTGAAATATAATGAAATCTTGTAGCACATAGTAACTTGATAGACAATTCCCACATTTGACTTTAATCCTAAAAATGTTCATGCATTACTAAAAATAAATTCTGAATATTAAAAAAAAATTATCAAGTATGCTAGGAGTAAAGACCAAATTATCTTTATTTTCTCTAGATAGGAAGTATTAACAAATTTAGTGTCATATGAAAAAACAAATTATGGAGCCAAAGAACATAGAAACAAAAGGTATTATAGAAATATGTCAGGGAAATATCTACTGAAATATTGTATCATTTTCTAGATATATACTGTTTGTGGTATTTGTTTTTGAGATTGTAATGTCCTATAGTTTTACTTCTCATTATAAAAATTATTTTATGTTCAATTTTATTCATAATTTTGTGTTTGTTTTTTAAGCCCAATTTTATAACTTTCAGGGCCTACAAAACATAAATTCTCTTCTCTGCATAATTTTAATGCTTTGAATTCAACCATACAAGGGCAGGAAAGGAGTGAAGAAGGTTCACAAAAATGTGAACTTCTCTTTATTTCTCCATCTGGCTGATAGAGGAGGCTGTTGAATAAATCAGAAATGGCTTCTGTATAAGATCAGAATAAACTCACCAGAACTTTCTTTCTTTACAGTTTAAAGAGATATTCTGACATTTTTACACAATGATATGTAAAGCATTTTAGACACTAGAGGCAAGCAGTTCTGTTAAGACAGCCTCTCTTCCTAACACTCCATACAATCTCCTTCAGGAGGAGAAATCTAAATCTTCTGTCATACCTCAACCTCAGAGCAACCTGGGTTCAAGTCAGCCAGTCTTCAGACTTTTGTTTGTGCAGGATCTCCAAGAAAGGTTCTCACCATTTCTTCACTGCTCTGCCGTGACTGTGGGGTCCACCTTGAGGTGCTTCCTTTCCTGACTGACTGGCATTCCATTTTACTCCCTTGTCTGCACATGGAACATTGTTCCAATTTGACTTTGAATAGAGACTTTTTGTTTTAGCTGAGTTCATTGATTCAGCATTGATGCTTCAGGAGGAGCTAGATCCCAGTCAGTGACCCAGCCCGATGGCCACATCACTGTCTCTGAAGGACCCCCTCTGGAGCTGATGTGCAACTACTCATCTTCTGCTCAAACAAATCTCTTCTGGTACATGCAGGACCCTAACCAAGGACTCCAGTTTCTCCTGAAGTATGCATCTAAAGACAGCCTTGTTTCAGACATCTACTGTTTTGAGGCTGAATTTAACAGGAGTGAGAACTCCTTCCACTGGAGGAAAACATCAGTCCATTGGAAAGACTCAGCCTAGCACTTCTGTGCTCTGAGTGATGCCATGCCTGGGACTTCAAGCAGAGCTGAACGCAAACCTCCCGAGATCTGGTAGCTTAAAAGACTCAGGGTCTCAGGCAGTGTTATTTTTAGGAAGTTGGCATGTTTTTTGAAGACAAACAGAATCCTGGAAGAGTTTGGTTCTCAAAGACATCTTGGATTATTTTTCTTTTTTTTTTTTTGTTGTTGTTGTTTATTTTACAAAATAAAAAATCTTGTTTTCTTAAGTTCAGTGTTCTCCATGGAATTGATGATGGTAGGTGTTGCTTCCTGTCAGTGTCACCTGAGCAGGGTTTGTTGGCTGAGCTGATTGGTTGCAGGAGCAGGAACATTTCTGGGCAAGTCACGACCCTCACCACCCAGGGTTTACTGTGTATCTTAAGGTGAAAATTTTGTTCCCAGCAACAAAGCAAAGTGTCATGAAGAGGCAAGTGGACACTGTGCTGGGGCTTCTGTTTGCCCAGGTTTGCTGTGAGTTGGGGCTGCCCCACAGGGGAATCTGAAGGATTGAGTAGCTGTAGTGTTGTGGGAGGGAGAAGCAGGAGCTCACAAGTTCTATAGACTTCCTATCCTCATCATTCCTGAGGGCACTTTCAGGGTTATGCAGGAGCTCTGTGGCTCAGCTGGTAAAGAATCGCCTACAATGCAGGAGACGTGGGTTTGATCCCTGGGTTTGGGAAGATCCCTTGGAGAAGGGAAAGGCTACCCACTCCAGTACTCTGGCCTGGAGAATTGCATGGACTCTATATAGTCCATGGGGTCGCAAAGAGTGGGACATGACTGAGCGACTTACACTACACTACTGTGACCCTCACCTGTGACTGTTTTTCTCTTTCTCATCAAGTGTGAGAGGGGTGGATGTGGAGCAGAGTCCCCCAGCCCTGAGTCTACAGGAGGGAGCCAACTCTACATTGTGGTGTAATTTCTCCACCCTCACAGACAATGCGTAGTGGTTCGGTCAGAACCCCGGGGGCCTCATCCGTCTATTTTACATTCCTTCAGGGACAAAGGAAGATGGAAGATTGAGCACCATGACAGTACCCACAGAACGCCGCAGCTCACTGCATGTTTCCTCTTCACAGACCACATACTCAGGCACTTGCTTTTGTGCTGTGCAGCGTAGTGCTCCCCAAGCACCTGCAGCCCTGCAGCCTGTACTCCTACCCTCCGGGGCTCAGCCCCTCCTCCAGCCACAGTCACACCATGACGCCGTTACCAGGTATTTGCACTGTTTAGTATTTCTTACCTACACGGGTACAGTTTTAACCACAAACACTTTTTGGCCCACCGAATTTGGGATTTGGTCTTTTCCCTTCCGAATATCTCCTATATTTCCTTCTGCACTAGAACCTCTGACTTGTAGCTAGGAGAGTATCGAGATGAGACTACAGATTTAAAGTAAATATTTAAACACAATATGCTGGACACCAAAACGATAAAAAGTGACAGGATCTAAAAGGATTGAAAATGACTCCAATAAAGATGTTATCCAGTTTAGCTGGGTGTCTCAAGAATACTCAAATCTGCCTTACCATAATTGCAAATACAAATAACTCACAATTGCAATTACATTTGCAAATTGCAAATACTCACATCTCATCCTATGACTGGGGCAAAGCAAACAGGAAATATTTGTTCAGTGTTCATATATGAATTGATCACTTGAAACAAATTTATCCTCTTTCAGTTCTGGATGCAAGAAGTCTAAAATCAGTTTCACTGGCTACAGTCAAGTTCTTGGCAGGGTTGATTCTTTCCCTTCACTGCACATTACCTAGTTTTAATTTATTTACTTTGTAAGTGGAAGTTTCTACCTCTTAGTCCCCTTCACCTATTTCACCCCTACACCCACCCCTTTCCCCTGTAGTAACCAATAGTTTGTTCCCTATATGTCTGAGTCTGGTTCTGTTTTGTTGTATTTGTTAATTTGTTTTACTTTTTAGATTCCATATAAAAGTGAAAGCATACAGTATTTGTCTTTCTCTATCTGACATTTAGCTAAGTGCAATATCCTCCAGGTCTATCATGCTGTCCCCAACTGGCAAAATTTTATTCTTTTTTATGGCTAGTAATACTCTATTGTATACACACACACACACACTCACACATATATATCTTCTAGATCCATTCATATGACTGAAAACTGAGGTTGTTTCTAAATATCTTCACTATTGGAAATAATGTTGCAGTGAACATTTGGGTGCATAGATATTTTTGAATTAGTGTTTTTGTTTTCTTCTGATGCCCAGGAAAGGAATTGCTGAATCATATAATGCATGTGCATTCTAAGTCATTGCAGTCATGTTCGACTCTTTGCAACCTCATGGAAACGTAGATCGCCAGGCTCCTCCATCTCTGGAAATTTTCCCAGCAAGAATACTGGAGTGGGCTGCCATTTCCTACTCCAGGGGATCTTCCTGACCCAGGGATCACAATTGTGTCTCCTGCACTGAAGGTGGATTCTTTATCACTGAGCCACCTGGGAAGCCCCGAATCATAGAGTAGTTATATTTTTATTGTTTTGGGGAATCTCCATATTGTTTTAAAGAGGCTACACCAGCTTACTTTCCTAGCAGGAATACACAAGTTTTCCTTTTTCTGCACATGCTTGACAATACTCAATTATTTTTCATTTTTGTCATGATTGTATTCTGGTAGGAGTGAGGTGAGATCTCATTGTGGTTTTTATTTGCACTTACCTGATGATTAGAGATGTTGAACATCTTTTCATGTGTCTGTTTGCCATCTGTATGTTTCTTTGGAAAAATGCCTATTCATGTCCTCTGCCTGTGGTTTTGATATTGTGTGCAAAAGTTTTTTATATATTCTGTACATTAACCCTTTATTGACCAATCACTTCCAAATATCTTCTCCCATTTGACAGGTTGCCTTTTTTGTGTGTTAATGGTTTATTTCACTGTGCAAAATATTTTAATTTAATTAGATACTATTTTCTGTGTCATTTCTTTTTTGTCCTTGCCTGAGGAAATAGATACAAAAATATAGCAAAGATGAATGTCATAAAGCATATTGCCTATACTTCCTTTAAGAATTTATGAGTTCAGGTCTTATATTTAAGTCTCTAATCCATTTTGAGTTTATGCTGTGAGAAAATATTCTAATTTCATTCTTTAACATGTAGTTGTCTAGTTGTCTAACACTACTTACAGAAGAAGCAGTCTTTTCCCCAGTTGCTTATTCTTGCTTCCTTTGTTGTAGATTGATTGACCATGTATACAAGGGTTAAAATCCAGACTCCTTATTCTGTTCCATTGACTGAATATCTGGTTTTGGGCCAACAATGTAAATTTTAGATTATAACACCTTTGAAGCATATTTTGATGTCAGGGACTATGATACCTTCAGTTTTTTTTTTTTTTTTCAAAATTGCTTTGACTATTTGTGGTCTATTGTGGTTCTATACAAATTTTAGGATTATTTGTTCTATTTGAATGAAAAATGCCATGACTATTTTGAGAGGAGTTGCATTAAATCTATAGATTGCTCTAGTTCAGAGGACATCTTAACATTGTTTATTCTTAAAACCCATGAATATGAAATATTTTTATATTTACTTGCATTATCTTCAGTTTTCTTCATCAATATCTTATAGCATTCAGAGTGACATCAGTACACTTCTAGGGCACATGATCTAATAAGTACAATTCTCCTTTAGAGGCAACAAGACTGAGTATCCTGATCCTCCTCAACGTCTAATAAATAAGATTCAATGTCGGATTTCAAAAGAACAATATTTTATTCCTGCTACAGTTTCATAAAAACACATATAAATGAATAGATTCTGAAAGTCAAAAGAACTGATGTTTCTTCATTTCATGTTAAAGTAATTTTAATTTTATTTACTGGGGCTTCCCTGATGGCTCAGAGGTTAAAGCGTCTGCCTGCAATGCGGAAGACCCGGGTTTGATCCCTGGGTCGGGAAGATCCCCTGGAGAAGGAAATGGCAACCCACTCCAGTATTCTTGCCCGGAGAGCCCCATGGAGAGAGGAGCCTGGTAGGCTAGAGTCAAAGGGGTTGCAAAGAGTCGGACACGACTGAGCTACTTCACTCACTTCTAAAAAATCTAAATAGAGCCCTAAAACCCAGTAAAGAAAAAAAAAAAAAGATAAGTTAACTATTTTAGACAAGATAGCTTTTCACGAAGAAAGCGGAAAATCTGTGTGTTTTGAAAAAATCATTGCTTCTGAATGGAGGAAATGTAAGTATAGGCTAAATAAATGACCAGTAAGTAAGTTACAAAAAGAGTTCATAGCCTATAGTAAATTCTATCTTAAATGAGCTGGTAAAATTATTTTACTGAATGATAATCAATATTTGTCAACTTTAAAATTCAGTTCCCCTCAGCTCATACCTTTAATACTAATTGCTTTTTTCCATACTCCTTTTCAGGATCTGCCTAACTCAATTACCAGCAAAAAACAAGTAGACAAAGTAAAGTTTGTGGTGAGCCAGACTTTTTTCCCATATGTGCACAGACCACGTGGCCTATGAACATGACAACCCCCACTTCCCGTTGGGGGGAGTCACACAGGTACTGGGTAGTATGTATATGTGCTGCCAGGCACTCAAAGACACTGAACTCTCTGCTTGAGGCAGAAACTCAGCACATTTGTGCAGGGAAATCCATGCTTCATGCCGCTCTTCAGCCTGCTCTGGGTGTCCCTGGCCTTCACCTTCTCTGGTAGGGATGCTTCCAAACATGAGTGCACATGTTCAGGGTGAAAGGACTGCACACAGACGCATGGTGCTTCTCAGGGACTTGGGAGGAAAGGAAGACTGGAGAAAAGCATACTTATTATGATTTCAATTTGAGTTTTCTTTGGGTTCCAAATTAGTCTAATTCCTACATTATTTTGTTCATTACTTCAGCTGTGTTTCCTGATTTTTTTTCCCCACAGGATCTGGTGTGGCGCAGAGAGTTATTCAAGACCAGCCAGACATCTCCAGTCAACTGGGACAGTCAGTCACCCTGAACTGTCGGTATGGAGCAACCTGGAGCTCTTACTACCTGTTTTGGTACAAGCTGCTTCCCAGTGGAGACATGATTTACCTTATTCATCAGGTTTCTTCTGGCCAGAATGCAAGGAATGGCCGCTACTCTGTAAATTTTCAGAAAGCTCGTAAATCCATCAGCCTCACCATTTCGGATTTACAGCTGGAAGATTCTGCAGAGTATTTCTGTGCTCTCTGGGAGCTCACAGTGCTTGAAGTAGTGGGAATAGCTAAACAAAAACCCCAGAGTTTAATAAAAGAGAGCTTCCCTGCTGCAGAACTCCAGCTGAAATATGCACCTGCAGATCCCAGACCAGAAATGGTAGTTGAGTGGTTGTGTAATCTGTGGTCTGGAAGCTCCTTTTAAGTCACTTAGGAACAGATGTCCAAACTAACTTTCTAGTAATATGTTCTCAGTCTTGACTTTTTTCATTTTATATCAATCATACAGAACATGTACAAAGTTGTCTAAGTTTGAAAACTTGCCCTGTAATAATTTAATGTGGCAACTGCACCTAAAAAATTCTCATATCATAAGTCTGAGTTTAATTTTCAGAAATTATCATGAATATAATTTCCTTTTCTAAATTGAACTTGAACATCTGGAAGTTCTCGGGTCACATACTGTTGAAGCCTGCCCGGAGGATTTTGAGCATTCTTTTGTTAGCAAGTGAAGTGAGTGTAATTGTGTGGTAGTGTGAACATTCTTTGGCATTGCTCTTCTTTGTGATTGAAGTGAAAACTGACCTTTTCCAGTCCTGTGGCCACTGCTGAGTTTTCCAAATTTGCTGACATATTGAGTGCAGCACTTTCACAGCATCATCTTGTAGGATTCAAAATATCTCAGCTGGAATTCCATCACCTCCACAAGCTTTGTTCATAGTGATGCTTCCTAAAGCCCACTTGACTTCACACTCCAAGATGTCTGGCTTTAGGTGAGTGATCACACCATCATGGTCATTTATGTCATTAAGATCTTTTTTCTATAGTTTTTCTGTGTATTTTTGCACTTCTTAAGATCTTCTGCTTCTGTTAGGTCCATACCATTTCTATCCTTTATTGTGCCCATCTTTGCATGAAATGTTCCCTTGACATCTCTAATTTTCTTGAAGAGACCTCTAGTCCTTCCCATTCTATTGTTTTCCTCTATTTCTTTGCGTTGTTCACTTAAGAAGGCTTTCTTATCTCTCCTTGCTATTCTTTGAAACTCTGCATTCAGATGGCTATATCTTCCCTTTTCTCCTTTGCCTTTAGCTTCTCTTCTTTTCTCAATTATGATAACCATTTTGTCTTTTGCATTTCTTTTTGTTGGAGATGGTTTTGATCGCTGCCTCCTGTACAATGTTACAAACCTCCTTCCATAATTCTTCAGGCACTCTGTCTATCAGATCTAATCCCTCAAATCTATTTGTCACTTCCACTGTATAATTGTAAGGGATTTGATTTAGGTCATACTTGAATGGCCTAGTGGTTTTCCCTACTTTCTTCAATTTAACTCTGAATTTGGCAATAAGGAGTTCATGATCTGAGCCACAGTCAGCTCTCGGTTTTGTTCTTGCTGACTGTATATAGAGCTTCTCCATCTTGCCTGCAAAAAATATAATCAATCTGATTTTGGTATTGACCATCTGGTGACATCCATGTGTAGAGTCAAGGCAATACCCTAGGGGATGAAAAGCACCACGAAGGACGGAGCCTGCACCCCTGAATCACTGCATGGAGCAGATTTGCTCTGTCACCCTGATCTCTCACCTCAGTAGAGGTGGTTATTTGAGAGAGCAGTCACATTCTTTAAGCCAGTGCATTTGGGGTGAAAGGAGGGATATCTTGGTTACGACAGTGTACCCTAATTAACATAGGTTCATTTGAGGGAAACACAATAATATTTTCATGACAGAACCAACTTTTTTACCTAATTAGGTGACAGAATCCACTAGAAGGTAGAGTGGGGAGAGGACAAAACCAAAATTCTAGACCCAAAGCAGTAGATCTGGTCTTGTTTTTGCTGACTGTGTGGAGCTTCTCCACCTTTGGCTGCAAAGAATATAAACAATCTGATTTTGCTATTGACCATCTGGTGATATTCATGTGTAGAGTCTCTCTTGTGTTGTTGGAAGAGGGTATTTGCTGTGACCAGAGTGTTCTCTTTGCAAAACTCTTGTTAGCCTTTGCCCTGCCTCATTTTGTACTCCAAGTCCAAACTTGCTGGTTACTCCAGGTATCTCTTGGCTTCCTACTTTTGCATTCCAGTTCCCTATGATGAAAAGGACATCTTTTTTTGCCATAGTTCTAAAAGGTTTTGTAGGTCTTCTTAGAACCATTCAACTTGAGCTTCTTCAGCATTAATAGTTGGGGCATAGACTTGCATTACTGTGATATTGAATGGTTTGCCTTGGAAACGAACAGAGATCATTCTTCAGATTTTGAGATTGCACCGAAGAACTGACCGCTACCTCTGGCAATATCCAATCTGTTCTCCGTAAGCTTTTTTTTTTTTTTTTAAGATTCCATATGTAAGTAATATCATTAAATAATTGTCTGTATCTCTCTGATTTATTTCATTATTTTAATGCTTTCATGATGCATATATGTTATTGAAAATAGCTTAATGTTTTCTTCTATGAGTTTTATTTTTTGGGGGGTCTTATGATCAAGTCTTTAAACCTTTTTGAGTTGATTTTTTTATGGAGTATAATAGGGGTGCTCTTTCATTCCTCTGCTTGTGACTGTGCAGTTTTCTCATCACCATTTATTGAAAACATTGTCTTTGATCCATTGTATATTCTTTAATTGTAAATTAACTGGTCATATATATGTGAATTTTTTTCTGGGCTCTCTATTCCATTCCATTGATCAGTGTGATTGTTTTTATGTCAATATCAAACAGTTTACGGAGAGGACAATGGCAGCCCACTCCAGCACTTTTGCCTGGGAAATCCCATGCACGGAGGAGCCTGGTGGGCTGTGATCTATGGGGTGGCATAGAGTCAGACATGACTGAAGTGACTTAGCAGCAGCAGCAGCAAACAGTTTTATTGCTATAGCTTCTAATATAGCTTGAAGTCAGAAAGTGTGATGCCTCCTACTTTGCTATTCTTTCTCAAGATTGCTTTGGATATTCAGGATCATTTTTAGGTCTATAAAATTTTGGATATTATTTTTTCTACTTCTGTGAAAAGTGCCGTTGGCATTTTGATATGGATTACATTGAAACTATGGGCTTCCCAGGTGACTCAGTGTAAAGAATCTGCCTGCCAGTTCAGGAGATGTGGGTTCGATCCTTGTGTCGGCAAGATCCCCTGGAGCAGGGAATGACAACCTGCTCCAGTATTCTTGCCTGGAAAATTCCATGGACAGAGGAGCCTGGCAGGGTACAATCTGTGAGGTTGGAAGATTTGGACACCACTGAGCATGCCCGCATGCATTGAACCTATAGATTGCTTTGGGTAGTATGACTATTTTAACAATATTAATTCTTCCAATACATGAGAACAATATATCTTTCCATTTATTTGTGTCTCCTTAAATTTTCTTCATCAATGTCTTATAGTTTTGGGCCTTGTCTTTACAACTAAAAGATTTCACAAGCATCATGTGGACTCATGAGCATTAGTCAAAGAAAACATCTCTGCCATCTTCCATCACCACCATGACAGAACTGTCTGAGGCATTTAGCCTAATTCCAAAGATTCTCATAGACTCAAATTCCAACTCTGAGACACCTTTTATAAACTGATTTCTCAGTGAACTAACTTGTTACTCTACTTTTATATGACATCTAATTTCTATAGGCTTCCCTGATGGCTCAGCCGTAAAGCGCCTGCCTGCAATGCGGGAGACCCAGGTTCGATGCCTGGGTGGGGAAGATTGCCTGGAGAAGGAAATGTCAACCCTCTCCAATCTTCTTGCCTGGAGAACCCCGTGGACAGAGGAGCCTGGTAGGCTACAGTCCATGGGGTTGCAAAGAGTCGGACATGACTGAGTGACTTCACTTTCTTTTCTTTGTCTTCATTTTCTGTAGACTCTAGGACTAACACACCCTCATAGATTTGGGACGGTAAAAGCATATTGGGAAGACAGACGTTTTTGATGTAGCTTAGAAAATGAAAGGAAGACACATGGGGCCTTGGGATCCTTGCTCTACATTTGGCCTTCAGAAGATGATGTGCACAAACTAAAGATCTTGTTCAGCTTCCTCTGTTCAGTCCTTCCTCCCTGGAGCTTGCTGAGTTCTTTGCAGAGGCAAGAGAGAGGAATCAGACATCAAACATCAGAAAGCTGCAGGCTCATCTCAGCAGCATTTGCGTTTTTATCTTAGCAAGGAACTTGTCCAGACTTAAATTTCTTTCTCCTGCCACTTTCCTGTCTGCTCAGGGGAGATCATTCAGAAAAGACTTCACAGTGTTTCCACTGCTCAGCCATGCTGCTGCTGCTCATCTCAGTACTGGGGATGATATTTGCCCCGAGTGAGTAAAGTTTCTTAGTGGTCTGTAGTTCTACAGACTCTTACTACAAGTACAATTCTTTTCATAGTGATGTCTGCATTGCTTTTACTGACATGACACTGATTTTGCAGGAGATTCCAGAGGCCAGTCAGTGACCCAGCCTGATGACCCTGTTTTGGTCTCTGAAGGAACCTCATTGGAGCTGAAGCGTAACTATTCTCACGGTGCAACTCTCTATCTCTTCTGGTACACCCAGTACCCTAGGCAAAGACCCCAGCTGCTCCTCAAGTACTTTTCAGGGAACACCGTGGTTCAAGGCATTAGAGGCCTCGTGGCTGAATTTAAGAGCAGTGATTTTTCCTTCAACCTGAGGAAATTCTCAGCCCATTGGCGTGACTCAGCTGAGTACTTCTGTGCACTGAGTGCCACAGTGCGTGGGACTGCAGGAGGAGTTGAACACAAACCACTCATAGTAGTGGAGTTTTCAGACACTCACGATCGCTTCTTGTTTTATTTTAAACGATCTTTTGCTATATGATTGCAAATGAGGCAAAGAGAGCTGAGCAGACAGAGGTACTTTTATATAAGCCTACGGTTCCATGTCTGGTAAATTTTATTTGGGGAACTTTTTACTTGCTTTAGAAACCAAGTAACAATAAATAGTTAAGATCCTAGAATGTTCCTATCATGTACTAATCAGATGCTTAAGGACTTGCCTTTAGGTTGACTGTTTTAATGGCTTGACTGTATGGGTTTTCATTTAACACTTTGTGTCTCGCTCAAGATAGTAAACTCAAGATGAACTGCTCATATTCTCTCCCTGAAAATTTGCCTCCTTAACTGGGTCATTCACAGACAATTTGCTTGAATTTTTTCCCCCCACTGGGTCTAACTGTGTTGGTCACAAAATGTTAGAATATTTTCTCTGAATATTTATTTCACTTAGGAGGACTTCTGAAGTTGGTTAACACTAAGAGATTGATTAGAATCTTACAGGGCTGAGAAAACTGTTATAGTCATATTAGTTCTGGCAACTCTTTAAGAGTAGTACCTAAGGAGAATGGAGATTTAGAATTCCTCATATCTAAAGAATTTTTCTCAGTTATAAAGGTAGCTTCTCATTCTTTTGGTATTCTCTTAAATTCTATAAATCTACAGCAGAAATTTGTGAATGTAACTCCTTTGCTGCTTTCTTTCAGTAATGGACATTTTTTCCCCTGCCTTGCTTTCACCCTGTTCTTATATGATTTCACTGTTAGAATGTTAGAGTTTGATTTTTATATGTTAAAATTGTCATAATTAATCAGGTAGTAAGTTTAGCAATTCAAACTTTGCTAGAATATTGATAAGAATTTTGATGAATACTAAGATGATACTGGAACCAGTATAAATTTGTGATCCATATAAACTTTTTGTCTAGGATGGGAAGAATTGTATAAGAAGTTTTTATAGTCCTTGTGTTCTTAAGGACTTGGAACATAATGAGTACTCTAGAGAAAGAGGAGAAGGAGGAGGAGGGGGTTTTCTGGCCTACACTATAATGAATGAGGGGTTTTTCCCAGGTGGCTCAGCGGTAAATCCACCTGCCAATTCAGGAGATGTGGGTTCAGTCCCTGGGTTGGGAAAATCCCCTGGAGAAGGAAATGGCAACCGACTCCAGTATTCTTGCCTGGAAAATCCCATGGACAGAGGAGCCTGGTGGGCTAGAGTCCACTGGGTTGCAAAGAATTGGACATAACTTAAAAACTAAACAGCAGCAGCAGCATAATGTATAGGAGATACGTGCATAGGAGCTCTCAAAATATAAAGGGAACGAGTAGATTGTGACCATGATTTATCTTAGTTAAACGGTGAGTCTGAAAATAACAATAATTTTAGGACCTACTGATATGGTTTGTAATAAATGTGTTTAAGTGATTGCTGGATAAATATAAGGAAAGTAAAAGGGGTATTGGAGAAACACAATTAAGAACAAGCAATTTATGCTCATTTAATGTCTCTTTCCCTCCCACCCTTCCTTTCTGTTTTTGGATCGCACTCTCTTCTACCTCTCTTTCCAGGTGACTCACTGTCGTTGGTTAAACCACGTGTCCTGTAGGACTACAGGGAGCACTTTATCTAGGAGAAGTTTTTGATTTGAAGTTTTCCTTTTGATTCTGAACTCAAGCTGAGTTTGAAGAAAAATAAGTCTATACCAAGGACCCCAAGCAGCTGGGAGATCATAATCCAACCTCCCAACCCTAACTCTGCTTGTGAAATCAAAGTGGTCTTCCTTCTTCCCTGGGCCCCTCCCTTCTTTCTTTTTATTAATAAATTCATTGTTCTTTATATAATTGTATGATTTTTAAAAGTTTCTACAATAATAAATTATATGAGGAATAAAATGAAAATCTTGAGCTACTTTATCTATGAAATTAACAATTTGGACTTTTCCAGTAATTAACCAGGGCTTCCCTGGTAGCTCAGCTGGTAAAGAATCCACCTGCAATGCAGGAGACCCCGGTTCAATTCCTGGGTCAGGAAGATCTGCTGGAGAAGGAATAGGCTACCCACTCCAGTATTCTTGGGCTTCCCTGGTGGCTCAACAGGTAAAGAATTTGCCCACAATGTGGGAGACCTGGATTCGATCCCTGGGTTGGGAAGATCCCCTGGAGAAGGGACTGTATGGTCCATAGAGTTGCAAACAGTTGGACACGGCTGAGCGACTTTCACTTTCTAGATAGTACCAGTTGGAAGACAACATGATAGGATGGCTCTGTGTGTAACAGGGTTCAGCATGTGCTTCGAATCAGAGACCATTATATGTTACTGTCTCCATGTAGCCAGAATACATGGGACCTGGAATCAAAAGAAGGGAGTGGCTCCTCTCACCGTTACACCTAATAATCCATTAACAAACTTTAATAGATTTTCAAGCTGGCAATTTTATGCATGTAGATCTGGAAATCTTAGTCCCTCTGGAAAGAATTCTTTCACCAGAGGCCAAAACAATGGCTCTAGTCAATGGAAAATGAGACTGGATATTTTGGGTTCTCTAGCCATCAAATCAACATGGAAGAATAAAGAACATATTAGCTGGAGTGACTGATCTTGAATAACAAAAGGATATTGGGTTGCTTTCATACAATGGAAGCAAAGAATACTGTGTTTGGAGCCGCTTACTATTTTCACATCCAGTGGTTAAGCTTAATAGAAAATATCAGCAATCAAAACTAAAACAGGACCATTGAAAACTCAGATCTTTCTGGAATAAAGGTTTGGGTCACTCAAACAGGCAAAGAACCAAGACCTGGAAAGTGATGACTTCAAGGTTTTTTTGTGACATTTCATATGATATTAAAATTGACCATTGTGATAGTTTCCTAAGGCTGCCATAATAAAATACCTTAGCCTGGGTGGCTTAAGTAGCAAACATTTGTTTTGTCATAGTTTTAGATGCTATAAATCTACGATTTAGGTATTGGCAGTGTTAGTTTCTTTGAGGCCTCTTGCCTTTGTTTGAGAAACATGACTCCTTTCTCACTGCTTTTGCCAAGTCTTACTTCTGTTTCTTGCATGTCTGTGTCCGAATTTCCTATTCCTATAAGGACACTACTTACATGGATTAGTACCCACCCATATGACTTCATTTTATCTTAAGAGTTAAGGCCAGATACAGTCAGATTCTGAGTACTTGGAATTAAGCTTCAACATATAAATTTGGGTGGGGGATATAATTCAGTCAGTAACAACCCTCTAGTAAATAAATGTGAAGTTCATAAATAAGACAGCTGAGGCCTTCCTTGATTAAAATTTTCACTAATTTCTGGTACACAGAATGATTATGAATAATTTTGAGGATGAGGTTTCCCACTTTCCCTTGATGTGTTTTTAGAGAAACTTGAAAAGTGGTTCCTTTTAAATGATATATTTAAAAATGCTTCCTTAAACCCTCTTACACTGTTGGTAGGAATGCAAACTAGTACAGCCACTATGGAGTACAGTTTGGAGATTCCTTAAAAAACTGGAAATAGAACTGCCTTGTGACCCAGCAATCCCACTGCTGGGCAAACACACTGAGGAAACCAGAATTGAAAGAAACACATGTACCCCAATGTTCATCGCTACTGTTTATAATAGCCAGGACATGGAAGCAACCTAGTTGTCCATCAGCAGATGAAGGGATAAGAAAGCTGTGGTACATATACACAATGGAGTATTACTCAGCCATCAAAAAGAATACATTTGAATAAATTCTAATGAGGTGGATGAAACTGAAGCTGATTATACAGAGTGAAGTAAGCCAGAAAGAAAAACACCAATACAGTATACTAACACATATATGTGGAATTTAGAAAGATGGTAACGATAACCCTGTATGTGAGACAGCAAAAGAGACACAGATGTACAGAACAGACTTTTTGACTCTGAGGGAGAGGGAGAGGGTGGGATAATTTGGGAGAATGGCATTGAAACATGTATAATATCGTATAAGAAATGAATCGCCAGTCTAGGTTCGATGCAGGATACAGGATGCTTGGGGTTGGTGCACTGGGATAACCCAGAGGGATGGTATGGGGAGGGAGGTGGGAGAGGGGTTCTGGAGTGGGAACATGTGTACACCCGTGGTGGATTCATGTTGATGTATGGCAAAACCAATACAGTATTTTAAAGTAAATAATAATAATAATAATAATAAAGAAAATGT
Organism: Capricornis sumatraensis; assembly: GCF_032405125.1. NCBI lineage: Eukaryota > Metazoa > Chordata > Mammalia > Artiodactyla > Bovidae > Capricornis > Capricornis sumatraensis. The sequence goes on from NC_091070.1 coordinate 77,397,739, forward strand.
AACAGCTCCACAATAAATATGCCAAAGAAGAAGAAGAAGAAAAAAAAGCTTCCTTAAAGCTGTTATTCATAGCTGTCTCTGACCTTTTGCTGTGTTGGATTATGAAATGTCCTCATTTTTAGTTTCATCCTCTTCTGTAAGTAAATCTTAATTTCTTAGTTTCATCGCTGCTAACTTTCCTCAACTCTCTTTTTCTTTCTGAAAATTAATTTTTTTGAACTTATGTCTTTTTAAAAAATTAGGTCTTACCTTGCAGAAGTTAATTTTGTTCACTAACTTGGTGTCCTCTTGGACTCCTTCACTGTTCCTTAAGCAGAATTGACACTCCTTTGGAATGCCTCTTTGATGGGTCTGATGCGTTCACTGGGTAAGGGAGGGGGCTTCACTCCTTACACACAGGGCAGTAGGGACTACCATCAATAGGGGAAGGGCCGTATAAAGGGTAGTATATGCATAGTATGGAATACAATACAGCAGAAGAACCTATGTTAGTATACATATATATATATAGTAACCTATGTTAATATAATAAGGCCTACAAGATTTATTATTGAGTCCATAAAGCAAGTTACAGAAATGTATCACAATATGCATCATTTTGTATTAAATAAAAACTAAATAAAATACTAAAAATGCTATATATTTTCTATTGGCTTGTGTATTTGGTATACCTACAATAAGTTCCCTATATAGGAATGAGTTCTGTTCTGAGAGTGTGTTCGTTAAGTCCAGTATGTTCCTAAGTCCAACAAAGTTAGCCTAGGTACCCAACTGACACAGTCGACTATATAGTACTGTAATAGGCTTATAATACTTTATCACACAATAATGTGTAACAAACAAACACAAAAAGTAAAGAGAACACTTTTAATCCTACAGTGCTGTGCCTTGAAAAGTACAGCAGTGCCGCACAACAGCTGGCGCACACGGAGTAGCATCGAGTGAACAGGCAGGAAGAGTTGCTGATGGAGAAGGGAGAGGAGGTGGGAGATGGTGCAGCTGAAGGGTCATCAGCAATAGGAGATGGAGGGCGGACTCTGATTTCATTCACACCTGATGTTGATGGCATACGTTCTGCTTCCTTGCTGGATTCAATTCTGTCTACCCTCTTGAAAAGAATGATCCAGGCCTTGTCTGGGTGGTAAGTAACTCTTTTTCGCATCATAAAAGACTCAGTAGCACTGGCCTGCATTCTGAACAGCTGCTGCAACCTTTGTGTACTCTATGTTCTGGTCCTCTGCCTCAGAAACTAACAGTGCCTCCTCCAACAAAGAAAACCCCCTTGCCATTTCCTGCTTTGTGAATCTCTTTGGTTCTTTAGTTACTTCTTCCTCTTGTCTCTCTTCCTCCTTACTCTGGACCTTCAGTTCAGATCTTCATTAGTAAGCTCCACATTTGCGTCTTTGAAAGCTCTCAACTTGTCGGTTCATATGTAGGAGACTTATTGTATACAAATCTAAAGTAAACCTGCTGGCATCAATTCCAAATCTATGAATGATCAAAATGGTCAAATTTGGAAGTGAAGAGTCAAAGAGAATTTTAATTTATATATAATGTATTATTATTTTAATCCTCCATAGATTCATGAATTCCTCTTAATGTTAAACTTAATAAAATTTTAAAAGCTTTCCTAAAATGTTATCCGTATTCTGCTATATTCTCATAAAAATGCCAGAAAGAGAAAACAATCTCCTTTTAATAAGATTTTGTTCACCTGCATCAAGTGAAATATTTCTTTCTTCCCTGGGATCACATAGCTTTCAGTACTTTCCTCTTATGGTCCTACTCTTTGATTCTTTTACTTTACTCAGTGGACTGTAAAATGCTGTCTCATCCCTTTTACATATTCTTAAGATTTCATAAATTACCTCATGTACAGTAGAATTTTAGTAAATATTTATGCACTTATTTTTAACTAAGTAAAAAAAATCAAATAGCAATAGATGAGAATTGTCAAATTATTTTACAGGATTAATTTTCATGAAATCCCATCTTAAAAGTAGGATTGGTTCATTTTTAATCCCCATTTAATCCATGCAGTTATACTGTTTTCTGACCTTCAGCATTTCTTTGACCAAGAAACAGGAAGTGAATGGGGTTGGGGTTGTGTAATGTTGAGTTGAGTGAGTGAGTTCAGTCGCTTAGTTGTGTCCTACTCTTTGCAATCCCACAGACTGCAACACACCGAGCCTCCGTGTCCACCACCAACTAGCTGGTCTAAAGTGAGCTTTGTTTCTGCACACTAGGGGCCACTGTAGGCTTTACAAGAAGTAAAGACTGTTGGTTCCAAATGTTCCAAAGAGGGGAGCCCAGAGAGCAAATATTCAAACTACTACACATTTGCAGACATTTTTCACACACTAGCAAGGTAATGCTCAAAATTCTCCAAGCAAGGCTTCAACAGTACGTGAACTGAGATATTCGAAATGTTCAAGCTGGATTTAGAAAAGGCAGAGGAACCAGAGATCAAATTGCCAACATCTGTTGCATCATAGAAAAAGCAAGAGAATTCCAGAAAAACATCTATTTCTGCTCTATTGATTATGCTAAAGCCTTTAATTGTGTGGATCACAACAAACTGTGGAACACTCTTAAAGAGATGAGAATACCAGACCACCTTACCATCTCCTGAGAAACCTGTATGCAGGTCAAGAAGCAACAGTCAGAATCAGACATGGAACAACAGACTGGTTCCAAATTGGGAAAGGAGTACGTCAAGGCTGAATATTGTCACCCTGCTTATGTAACTTATATGCAGAGTACATCATGCGAAATGGCAGGCTGGATGAAGCACAAGCTGGAATCAAGATTGCCAGGAGAAATATCAATAATATCTACATATCTCAGATATGTAGATCACATCAACCTTATGGCAGAAAGTGAAGAGGAACTAAAGAGCTTCTTGATGAAGGTGAAAGAAGAGAGTGAAAAAACTGGCTTAAAACGCAGCATTCAAAAAGCTAAGATCATGGCATTCGGTCCCATCACTTCACTGCAAATAGATGGGGAAACAGTGGAAATCGTGACAGATTTTATTTTCTTGGGCTCCTGAATCACTGCAGATGGTGACCGCAGCCATGAAATTAAAATACACTTGTTCCTTGGAAGAAAAGCTATGACAAACCTAGACAGCATATTAAAAAGCAGAGACAGAAATGCAAATCAAAACTACAAATATCACCTCACACCAGTCAGAATGGCCATCATCATCAAGTCTACAAACAATACATGCTGGAGAGGGTGTAGAAAAAAGGGAGTGTTTTTGCACTCTTTGTGGGAATGTAAATTGATACAGCCACTATGGGAAAGTGGTAGGGAGATTTCTTAAAAAACTAGGAATAAAACCACCATATGACTCAGCAATCCCACTCATAGGCATATACCCTGAGGAAACCAAAATGGAAAATGACACATGTATCCCATTGTTCATTGCAGCACTATTTACAATAGCTAGAACATGGAAGCAACTTAGATGTCCATCAACAGATGAATGGATAAAGAAGTTGTGGTACATATACACGATATAATATTACTCATCCATAAAAAGGAACACATTTGAGTCAATTCTGTTGAGGTGGATGAACCTAGAACCTATTATACAGAGTGAAGTGAGTTAGAAAGAGAAATATAAATATCATATTCTAAAGCATGTATACAGAATCTAGAAAAACGGTACTGAAGAATTTATTTTCAGGGAAACAATGGAGAAACAGATATAGAGAATAGACTTATGGACATGGGGAGAGGGGAGGAGAGGGTGAGTAACATGGAAACTTACATTACCATATATAAAATAGATAGCCAGTGGGAATTTGCTGTATGGCTCAGGAAACTGAAACAGGGGCTCTGTATGAATCTAGAGGGGTGGGATGGGGAGGGAGATGGGAAGGAGGTTCAAAAGGGAGAGGATATATGTATATTTATGGCTGATTCATGTTGAGGTCTGACAGAAAACAACAAAATTCTGTAAAGCAATTATCCTTCAATAAAAAAATGAAAAGAAAAGAAAAGCAAAAACAAAACAAAAAAAAGACTATTTTAAGTGCTTGCAGCTAAATTGCGCTAAACAAGTTGTCAAAACTTGGGAGTGTACCATAAAAGAAAATTGATACTGAAAAAGTCAACCTTTATCTGAGAAAAAAAAAAAAAAAGCAGAGACATTACTTTGCCGACATATATCTGTCTAGTCAAAACTATGGTTTAGTGTTCACATATGGATGTGAGAGGTGGACCATAACGAAGGCTGAGCACCAAAGAATTGATGCCTTTGAACTGTGGTGTTGGAGAGGACTCTTGAGAGTACTTTGGACTGCAAGGAGATCAAACCAGTCAATCCTGAAGGAAATTAATCCTGAATATTCATTGGAAGGATTGATGCTGAAGCTGAAGCTCCAATACTTTGGCCACCTGATGTGAAGAGCTGACTCATTAGAAAAGACCCTGATGCTGGGAAAGATTGAAGGCAGGAGGAGAAGGGGACGACAGAGAATGAAATGGTTGGATGTCATCAATGACTCAATAGACATGAGTTTGAGCAAGCTCTGCTGCTGCTGCTGCTGCTGTGGGAGATGATAAAGGACAGGGAAGCCTCTTGTCCTGAAGTCCATGGGGCTGCAAAGAGTCAGACAAGACTGAGTGACTGAACAACAACCAGAGAGCACAGAACAGTCAAATCATACATAGCAAAGGTGGGGAGAGGGGAACAGTATTTGTGTAAAGTTATGTGAAGTTTCAGCTTTGTCTTTCTCTATAAACTTAGGAAAGCTGAAGTCCTTACCTCTCTAAATCAATTACGAGGATGATTCTCTGAGCAGAGGTAGAGGAATGGGGATATTAATATTACCGAGCTCTGTGAGCATGGAAGCTCAACAGGAAACATCTCCATTACCTGTTTTCAATATTTAAATTTTGTGATTAAATTCTCACAATTCCATGGACCTAGGAAGTTTTCATATATCTCCCCTGAGACTAGAAGAAGCAAGAATACTCAGGAGCAAAAAAGAAAGAATTAAAAAGTAAGAAACACAGATAGAAAGAGGAAAGAAAAGGACAATATTTAATTTGACTAGGAATATGTATCCTTTTCAGAATCAGCTGTATAGTGCATCTGTCCACCAGTTGGGCAGGAGCAGGAGGGAGGTGGAAGTTAAGTCAGAGTGGACATTATCCATATATCCTGCATTTCTTTTAACTCACTGAAATCTTACTAGAATAATATTCTGTGCAGATGGCAGCTGTACCTTCTGGGTTTCTAGAGCTCTTAATTTCAAGAAAATGTATCACTGTCTTCATATATACTGCTTGTATCAGTTTTCCTTTATTAGAATTAACATATCACTGAATTATTTTTTTAATGAGGTATAATTGACATACAGCATGGTATTAGTTTCAGGTATATGACACAATGATTTGATATTTATATACAGTGGAATGATCATTACAAGTCTAGTAACATGTGTCATACAGAGTTGCAATATTTCTTTTATGACGAGAGCTTTTAAGATCTACTCTCTTAGCAACTTTAAAATCTGCAATACAGTATTATTAACCATAGTCATCTTGCCATACATTACATCTCCACAATATTTATTTTATATCTTGGAGTTTGTATCTTTTGACCCCTTTCATCCATTTCATTTCCACCCCTCATCCCTCCCTTTGGCAACCACTAATTTGTTCTATCTATGAGCTTGATTTTTTTAAAAAAGATACTCCACATGGAGTGGAGTATTTATATGGTATTTGTCTTTGTCTGAACTACTTCACTTAGCATAATGCCCTCAAGGTCCATCCATATTGTAGCAAATGACAATGTTTTATCCTTTTTAAAGGCTGAATTGTCATATAACTGAATTCTTAAATGCTCTGTCATTCTAAGTAATTTGGGAGCGAGCTCACTCTTCCTATGATTCTTCAAGGCTCCATTTAACACAGTTGAGACACTGATCTCCTCAGAAGTAACATCCACCTTTTCCCACACACTCTTGCACAAACTTTTCTTACATAAAGTGTTTTTAAAATGCCTTATATCTTCATATATTACAGATATTGTTCCTATCCTCCTGCACTGTTTGCAACTACAATTCTGGAGAGATTACTGCACAATCTCCCTGGTTGGCTGTGGGTGGAGCTTCCTGTTAAGTGAGTGACAGAGCTCTGATGTGACTGGTTCTCAGTAATACCGGTGAGTTCCAGTAAAACTGGAAGATTTTGACAGTAACAAGAAAATTTCTCTGGACCCAAGACTCTACACCCTCCAGAGTGGGGGCAAATGTACCCCAGTAACTGAGCAAGGAGTCATGAAGAGGTGGTGGGAAGCCTTGCTGGGGCTTCTGTGGGTCCAGGTTTGCTGTGAGTCTGGGTTGTCCTAGAGTGCAGCTGGGGAGGGAGGGAAGGTGAGCTGAGCCAGAGCGCCCAGATGGTCCTACATCCTCCTGGGTGTTTCCTGAAATAGTTTATAGGTTTGGAAACTGCATCCATGACTCCCCAGAGACATCGTATGTGTTTGTTTCTCTCTTTCCAAGCAGGGGTGAGAGCGATGAAGGTGGAGCAGAGCCCTTCAGTCCTGAATCTCCAGGAGGGAGCCAACTGTACTCTGAGGTGCAATTTTTCTGCCACAGTGAAGACTCTGCAGTGGTTCCAGCAGAATCCTGAAGGCAGCCTCATCAGGCTGTTTTTCATAGCTTCAGGGATGAAGCAGAATGAAAGACTGAGTTCCACAGTGAATTCTAAGGAGCGGTATAGTACCCTACACATCACAGCCTCCCAGCTGGAAGACGCAGCCACCTACCTCTGTGCGGTGGAGGCACAGTGCTCCCAGGTGATCTGCAGCCTGTACCCAAACTGCAGCTGCCTCAGCCCCACCCCTCCATGGGCTGGCATGTGTCCCCACAGTAGCCTTTGATAGCAAGTTTGAGTCAATCTCTGACTCTGCAGGATCCTAAAGTGGGTATCAGTAAACTTTGTTGATCAGTTGTTACAAAATAAAAGTTTATATGTCAACATCACAATAATGCTTGTGGGAGAGATATTAGAATTCTCTGAAAATGAGAAACTTTGGTTTTGAAAATTGCTGCTACATTGGAAAACAAATTTTCGTAAGTGTAGAAATTGAAATTGCATGTGATAATAGCTTTAATGAAAAAGAATAGTATTTTCATGTTTGAATTAATCCAATGAAACAATTACTAACATAGAAAAATAATTTGTACTCCCTTCCCCTATAATTAAACAGTGATATGATGTATAAATAAGCACTTAATTATAGATAAGTCACAAAGCCACTTTTAGTCTTATATGCCGTTCACAAGTTACAGAGAATGTCAGTGAAAACATTAAGATGTCCCTGTATAAATTTACATTTGGCATTAAATTCAGAATTACATGAAGTTGATTGGTTTGAAGAATTAAGTTGTTTCTACAAAAATTGTTCCACTGGAGACATCAACTCTGGATTTACTAGAATTTATATCCAAACTAACTTATCAGATATTTATATTATGTTGTTACAGCATACAAAATACTCCAGAGTTCTAGTATCAGTTACATCAACAGAAATATTCTCAAAATTAAAAATTATAAAAAGTTTTGTTTACAATCTCGCATTTACCAATAGCAAGTGACATTGCTTTCAATTATATTAATTAAAATGAAATTGTTAAAGTTATAATTTTTATATCCTAATAAATTAATTTGCAGAAAAGGAAGTCAGGTAAATCTTATTATCAAGACATGATATTAATAAAGTATTTGTTATTAATTCACTGCAGATGGTGATTGCAGCCATGAAATTAAATGACGCTTACTCCTTGAAAGGAAAGTTATGACCAACCTAGACAGCATATTGAAAAGCAAGGTCTGTCTAGTCAAGGCTATGGTTTTTCCAGCGGTCATGTATGGATGTGAGACTTGGACTGTGAAGAAAGCTGAGCACTGAAGAACTGATGCTTTTGAACTGTGGTGTTGGAGAGGACTCTTGAGAGTCCCTTGGACTGCAAGGAGATCCAACCAGTCCATTCTAAAGGAGATCAGTCCTGGGTGTTCATTGGAATTCTGCCCTCCTCCTGAAATATCTATCACAAAAGAAAAAGAGTAACCTTAAAGAATTTCTCTATTTGCATCAGTAATTTCACATCTAGCAGTGGAGTTTTTATTTTCTTGTAGCTTGCTCAAGTGTTCCTTTATTTCTTATGACACTTTTCATTAAAATGAATTTTGGTTCCTAAAAAACAAACAAACAAAAAAAGACTGATGCTAAAGCTGAAACTGCAATACTTTGGCCACCTCATGTGAAGAGTTGACTCTTTGGAAAAGACCTTGATGCTGGGAGGGATTAGGGGCAGGAGGAGAAGGGGAAGACCGAGGATGAGATGGCTAGATGGCATTGATAACTGACTCGATGAACATGAATTTGAGTAGACTCCGGCAGTTGGTAATGGACAGGGAGGCCTGGCGTGCTGCAATTCATGGGGTCACAAAGAGTCGGACACGACCGAGCAACTGAACTGAACTGAAGATCCAAAATATTTTTTGCAAGTTGTAAATTTATGTTTCTATTTAATATATCATTAAATGGCAATCCACTCCAGCGCTCTTGCCTGGAAAATCCCATGGACGGAGGAGCCTGATACGCTGCAGTCCATGGGGTCGCAAAGAGTTGGACATGACTGAGGGACCTCACTTTCACTTTCACTTTCTTTATAAACTCTACTGGGCTTCCCAGATGGTGCTAGGGATAAAAAACCTGCCTACCAATGCAGGAGATGTAAGACACATGGGTTCAGTCCCTGGGTGAGAAAGATCCCTTGGAGGAGGGCATGGCAACCCAGTCCAGTATTCTTCCCTGGAGAAGCCCATGGATAGAAGAGCCTGGTGGGTTACATTCCATAGGGCCACAAAGAGTCAGACATGACTAAAGCAACTTAGCACTCAGGCACGCATAAACTCTATTGCCTTTTTTAAGTAAGAAAATATTTTTGAAGATCTTTATATTTTTTAGTGTCACTTTTTTCTGTTTTTCTGAACAAGGGGCCTCAGATTTTCATTTTGCATGGAGTCCCTCAAATTTTACAGCCGTCCCTGCCTGGGAATCTTGAGTACCCAAGTCAGACTTGGGAGGAGGGAGCTATAAGCCAGAATACAGTTAGGCTGATTGAGAAATAATTTGTTGCTTTACCTGTGAGTGAGTTCATCCACCTCCTTCAGGTTCCATAAGTCACTGAGTTTCTTTCTTCCTTTCTGTCTTTTAGATAAGAAATATATGTTATAGATAAAAAATAAAAAATATATCTCTGGAAATAAGTTCCCTGCTTACCTATGGCTCATCCTTGTGGTGATCTTGATACTCAGTGAGTGAAGTCCAATTTTATCCCATTTTATTCCATTTTACTTGGATTTAGGTTCACCTTGATCTGTCATTGATCTCATAAGTGAAAACCCAGATCTGATCTGGTCCCAAGGACCCTGCCTCTGCTTCTGAAGAGACCCCCATGTTGCTTTGTGACAACCTCAGTCTCCCAAGACTGCATGGGGATATGAAAATGGTCTTGAGGTTCCATGATGCAGGCGATTTCTCCCCACTCTCATGTCAGTCTACATTGCACATAACCAGTCCTCAATAAATATTTTCCTTATTAAACAGTATAAAAGAAGAACTTTTGGAGATTCTTTAATCCAACTTCATTTTACAAAACAGAAGCTAATCCAAGATGACAGTAGAAAAAATTAGATACTAACTGATTTGGGAGAAGAAAGAAATTGGATTTTTCTCACTTATTCTTTAGCATCTTTCCCCCTGTTTTCTTCCTGTAGGGCCATATTTCTGAGCAAAGAGAAACTAATGTAAGACCAGCCATTTAGGTCACTGTAGGTTTGGATATGGGAAAATTATGGTCCAACCTATTTGACCACCTGTATGAAGAATCCCAATTTATATAAATTTTGACACTTAAGGCAGGAAAGGAGCCTCAAGTTGAGCCTTTGTTGTTACCAGCAAACCAGTCCATCCTTCACAGGCTTCTGTAGTAATAAAGTCAAAAGTAAATGTGCCATCTCAACACTCAGATATATTTTAAGGACTTTCCTAGAAATAGAAGCTATAGTCATTATTTCAGGGGGATTTCTTGAAGGCAAGATATAACTATAGAGCATCACTAACACATTGTTATAAAACTGATTATTGGATCTGAAGACCATGAGGGCATGAATATTGTCCTCATTCTGCTTGACAGTCCATGAAGATACTAGAAAAAGCCTTCTAAGATCACATCTTTTTATGGTAAGCCAGGCAATGTTCAATGAAATATTTTTGAGGCAGTGAATTTTGCCCAGGGGATGGCTGTGCCTGTACTAAATTTTAATATGTGGAACACTGTGCTGAGCAGACCATATTCAAACTATACTATTCTGTCCTGGTTACCATAACTTGAAAGGGAAAACGCTGACCTGAAGTCTCTCTGTCTCTCTGTCTCTTGCTGCTGCTGCTGCTGCTAAGTCGCTTCAGTTGTGTCTGACTCTCTGCGACCCCATAGACAGCAGCCCACCAGGTTCTGCTGTCCCTGAGATTTTCCAGGCAAGAGCACTGGAGTGGGTTGCCATTGCCTTCTCCACTCTCTGTCTCTTAGAAGAGGACAAATCTCCCCATAAATTATTTGGGAATTTTATCCTATGAAGGATGATTGAAAGAACAAAACACATCTGGTGGCTCAGATGGTAAAGAATTTGTCTACAGTGCAGGAGACTCGGGTTCGAAATCTGGGTGGGGAAGATCCCCTGGAGAAGGGAACAGCTACTCATTCCAGTATTCTTGTCTGGAGAATCCCATGGACAGAGAAGCCTGGTGGGCTACAGTCCATGGGGGTTGCAAAGAGTCAGACATGACTGAGCTACTTTCACTTTGGAATGGAAACAGTTTATATATGTAAAAACACACATTTTACATTGACATACAAATTTATGTGTTGATTTCTGATTCTTTATCTTAGCTGTGCTTAAATCTTTAAGGGTACAAATGTGAATGAGGGATTATATTTATTCTTCATACCTCCAGAAGACCAGTGAGTACAGATCACAAAAAAAGGGCCTTCACTTCTATGAATAAGTTAATCTTGGTTTCACTCTTCATGGTCAGTTATTTTTACCTAACCTATTTGGATCAGTAACCTATTTGTACTGCTCCCATAGTAAACACAGGCAATGTTTAGGGTTCCTTTTTTTTTTTTTTTTTTCTTACAGAGGTAATTGGAAACTGCCAAGTTATTAAAGTAGATGACAAAGGAGAGGGAGATAACTCTGGAAGTTTACAGAATTGAAGAACTTTCTTAAGGTCTTGAGGAAAGAAAACTGTAGTGCAGTTTGGGAGAAAAATGATAGAGTCTGGAGACTGAGCCAGCAATAGCCAAGACAGCAGAGATTCATGCCCTGAGAGTTGGCATATATTTTAGAGGAAATTTCTTTAAGATGTGAGTGAGTCATTGCATTTAGGCTAGGCCATGCCTTTTGATGGGCTTCCCTGGTAGCTCAGCTGGTAAAGAATCTGCCTGCAATGTGGGAGACCTGGGTTTGATCCCTGGGTTTGGAAGATCCCCTGGGGAAGGGAATGGCTACCCACTCCAGTATACTGGCTTGGAGAATTCCATGGACTCTAGGATTGTAAGAGTTGGACACGACTGAGCAACTTTCACTTTCATACCTTTTGATATCAGAGAGTAAAAGCATCTGTAGTATAAATTTACATACGGTTATTTTCTGAATCTGCAGCATGATGTTTTATGAGGGTTTTTACTTCCTCTCAATACTTTGCAGAATATAATCCACATAATCAATAGGAATAGATTTCTTAAAGAATGTCCAATTTCTCTTTGTAAATCAACACAATCAACAGGTTGAACTATTTCTTAACTCATAGAACTTCCTCCTGCACCCTTATCATTGAGATTTGGTCCTTTCAGTCAGTTCAGGTCAGTTGCTCAGTCGTATCCAACTCTTTGCTACCCCATGAACCGCAGCACACCAGACCTCCCTGTCCATCACCAACTCCCGGAGTCCACCCAAACCCATGTCCATTGAGTCGGTGATGCCATCCAACCATTTCATCCTCTGTCATCCCCTTCTCCTCCTGCCCTCAATCTTTCCCAGCATCAGCGTCTTTTCAAATGAGTCAGCTATTCACATCAGGTGGCCAAAGTATTGGAGTTTCTCATCACAATCTTTGTTGAAGGAAGTTTCCACATTTTGACTGGTGGTACTGTCAATTCTCTGGGAATAGCAAGGTCATGGGCAAGATCAGCTTAAGGGGCAGAGATTGAGTTAGTAGATCTTTGAAATATCAAATGATCTTCTCCGCTCTTTGATTTTCATATTCCTTTCACAAAGGTTTTTCTCCATTACAGACAAATGGGGATGTTAGATTTGGCTGAAAAGGAAGATTTTACATTTTCTTTGTTTGAGGGAGTAAATGATGGTGCTTTCCTGATTTCAAACCTGAATAAATGGCAACAGCATTTACCTTCTTCCAACTTATTAACAGTGACTCAATCCTGTGCAGAGATTTAAATGTTAATCTCTACATTCTTACTGTGCATTTAAAATTTCAATCTAAGACATAATTTGTTTGGTCTTTGCTGTTTTTATGCATCAGAGTCCCTCATAGGCACAGGTATGAGAAATACATTTAACCACAGAGTTCAGTAGTTAGAGATGTGACCACCAGATGGTGGTGCACCTCTGCTGATCAGAACATGTGGAGGGTTCATGTGAGAGGGTTCTGAATGGATAGGCAGAAGCAGAGCCTTTTTCTTATTGGCTGGGTAGACAATGAAAGAAACCACTAGAGAAAAGAAGGGATCACTTAGTAACAGAAGCAGCTCTCCAGGCTGGAGACTGCAGGTCCGCAATTGATCCTAAATGGGAAAAACAATGAAGACACCCATTGGAGCTTTAGTCACATTCTTGTGGCTGCAGCTGGACTGTGAGTTGAGGGTTTAAGGGAAGCAGAGTGGATTAGTAGATATTCTTTAGATGCCAAGACTGGCTTTATTCAGGGTTCTTCTAGTTATTGTAGAAAAGGAAAAGTAAACTCTAGAGCTAAATAATCTGACAACCCTTCTCCTTTCTCTGACTTCTACTTTCTTCGTAGGTGTCAGCCTTGGGAACAAGGTGGAACAGAGTCCTTCTACCCTGAGTGTCCAGGAGGGAAACAGCTCTGTTATCACCTGCACTTATACAGATGGTAACTCAGGGTATTTCCCTTGGTATAAGCAAGAACCTGGGAAAGGTCCCCAGCTCCTTATAGCTATTCGTTCAAATAAGGGCAAAGAGGAGGACCAGAGACTGACTGTTTTATTGAACAAGACAGCCAAACGTCTCTCCCTGCACATCGCAGCCACTGAAGCTGGAGACTCGGCTGTCTACTTCTGTGCAGCAAGTACACAGTGCTTCCCAGGCATCTTCTGTCTGTACTCAAACCTGTGACTGGGGCAGCCCTCTTCCTGTGGTGCAAACTTCAAATATGACAAGTGCTATATTGTTCATCTGCAGGTGGAAACTGATGTACTAGTCATAAAAAAACACGTGAAAGAAAGTGAAACTCACTCAGTCATGTCCAACTCTTTGCTACACTGTGGACTATACAGTCCATGGAATTCTCCAGGCCAGAATACTGTAATGGGTAGCCTTTCCCTTCTCCAGGGGATCTTCCCAACCCAGGGATCAAACCCAGTTCTGCCACATTGCAGGCAGATTCTTTACCAGCTGAGCCACAGGGGAAGCCCAATAATACTGGAGTGGGTAGCCTATCCCTTCTCCAGGGGATCTTCCTGACCCAGGAATCGAACCGGGGTCTCCAGCATTGCAGGCGATTCTTTACCAACTGAGCTATCAGGGAAGCCATAAAAAGCACTGGATAAGAATATTAAGCTCAAGGGTGGCTAGAAAGGGCTAGAACATGTTGTTGGATACCTGCTGCTTAGTGAATTCTTGAAGAGAGTTGGTAATTTACTGATTTATTTTTAAATTGTAAGACCAACTTTACATTTTGACATTCAGACTCCTCCTCTATAAATACTCGCCCTGTTATCCATATCACAATCCTTACTATGAATGGATTTTAAAAATATTGTGCTTTGAAAACAGCATACTTTTCTGATTATACAAATTACATGCCAAATATAAGAAAATGCTTTATATAATTTATATGATATTGACAATTCTATGATCACAAAATATTGCTAATATTCAGTTTACTCTTTTTATAAATTCCTATCTTAATTAGTATCTTTTTCCACTTAATATTAAATATTGAACTGAGCATTCCCCGTTTCATTGTCTTGTTCTCAAACATCAGCTTTGAAATAGCTCTATGAGAAATATTAATAAATTACAATTTTACATTGTTTGACATCGGTTTTATGCACATTGACCACTTTCTTACTGAGAAAATGTGACATGTGTTTTCCTTTAGTGCCCAGTAATAGTGTATATTTTTTGTGTATTTGAGGAAAAGTAAGATAGAAAGTGATTTGAAAATGTCATGTTCAAATGATTGCAAATCAAATGGTGTATTTGCTTTCTCCTGTCTCTGGACAATTTACTGTAAACTTCATGGCCTTCTCTTGATCCTAGGAGGCCAGTCTGGGTGTTGATAGCCTCCATTTTCCTTCCTTACCTTAGGGGGATGCTGGCTGCTTATATCTGTCTTGTTTCTTCCAGGCCAGCAGAGTGGGGCCGCCTTCTGCACATGCTCACTAGGCAAAGCCTCACTCTGGCTGTTCTTTGTGCCCTGGGAGCAGTGACAGGGTGCGGAAGTGTTTGAGTCAGACGTTGTGTGATGGCTGGCATCCCTGGGCCACTTTTGATGATTGGCAGGCAAGGCATCCCAGCGACTGGTGGGCAGTCCTGATGGAGCCAGTGCCCTGTAGAAGGAACCTTGTGCATTATTTAATGCCCTCCTGGAGACCTGGCTGCTGTTCCCAGGCACTCCCCACTTCCCAGCTGACCAGCACACCTAAGTATTCTTGGTGAAGTGAGAAAGGAGCGAGTCTTTTCTGTAGGTTTTCCCAAAGCTGGAGAGCAGATGATCACTCACAGGCCCTCACTTTCCTCTGTGGAGAAATTGCAAGTCAAGAATGTTTCTCCTGGAGCCCAGCTGTGTGCTTTGAGGGGAGGAGTGAGGAAGGTAATGTGAAATTGTTTCCCGATTGTCAGGAGAGATATCTATAACCTCAGATATGCAGATGACACCTCCCTTATGGCAGAAAGTGAAGAGGAGCTAAAAAGCCTCTTGATGAAAGTGAAAGAGGAGAGTGAAAGAGTTGGCTTAAAGCTCAACATTCAGAAAACTAAGATCATGCATCTGGTCCCATCACTTCATGGCAAATAGATGGGGAAAAAGTGGAAACAGTATCAGACTTTATTTTTGGGGGCTCCAAAATCACTGCAGATGGTGACTGCAGCCATGAAAATAAAAGACGCTTACTCCTTGGAAGAAAAGTTATGGCCAACCTAGATAGTATATTCAAAAGCAGACACATTACTTTGCTGACTAAGGTCTGTCTAGTCAAGGCTATGTTTTTCCCAGTGGTCATGTATGGATGTGAGAGTTGGACTGTGAAGAAAGCTGAGTGCTGAAGAATTGATGCTTTTGAACTGTGGTGTTGGAGAACACTCTTGAGAGTCCCTTGGACTGCAAGGAGATCCAACTAGTCCATTCTAAAGGAGATCAGCCCTGGGATCTCTTTGGAAGGAATGATGCTAAAGCTGAAACTCCAGTACTTTGGCCACCTTGTGCAAAGAGTTGACTCATTGGAAAAGACTCTGATGGTGGGAGGGATTAGGGGCAGGAGGAGAAGGGGACGACAGAGGATGAGATGGCTGGATGGCATCAGTGACTTGATGGACGTGAGTCTGAGTGAACTCTGGGAGTTGGTGATGCACAGGAAGGCCTGGTGTGCTGCAATTCATGGGGTCGCAAAGAGTCGGACGCGACTGAGCGACTGAACTGAACTGAACTGAACTGAACCCTCTTCATTGTGTCTGATGTCAGACGGTGTGCTGGAATTTCTCTGCTGGATTTCTGGACTTCTCAAAACTCCCTTGGAGTATGACTGTGAAAATTGATGTTTTTGGCGGGTGAAAAGATGGTAGAAGATTCCTATTTTGCTATTTTTAGTTCAGTATTTTAAATCTTAATTCCTAAGTAATTACATAGAAAAATTGACTATTTTTGATTTATATTTCTGCTTATTTTGAATTTTAATCCATTGTAGAGATCATGTAGCCATCACAAGATAATGACACAGAAGTTTCACTGCTCCCCCAAACTCCCCTGCGCTCTCCTTTTGTAAAGACAAACTCCCCATTCCTGTGCTGTGCTGTGCTTAGTCACTCAGTTGTGTCCGACTCTTCTTGACCCCATGGACTGTAGCCCGCCCAGGCTCCTCTGTCCATGGGGATTCTCTAGGCAAGAATATTGGAATGGGTTGTCATGCCCTCCTAAAGGGGATCTTTCCAACCTAGGGCTCAAACTTAGATTTCCCGTATTGCAGGCAGATTCTTTATTGACTGAACTACCAGGGAAGCCCAAGAATACTGGAGTGGGCAGCCTATCCTTTCTCCAGTGGATCTTCCTGACTCAGGAATCAAACCAGGGTCTCCTGCATTGCAGGTAGATTCTTTACCAACTGAGTTATCAGGGGAAGATAAGTTTTGGCTAATGTATCAAGGAACAGGCTGTGAGAGGCAGTGGGTCTTTGTTGTTTGCCATGGTGTTGAGTCATATCCCTAGGCATGGCTTTCCTGTTATATTCATACACAAACAAAGATTTATTACAGACAGGAGGTGGTTAAGGCTGTGGTAGCACAGGTGTAGGATTGGGGGTGGAGTCAGTGGTGATCTTAGGGCTAGCTGTCTTATGGAGGTGTATGAGATCACCTGCTATGCATTTCCTTTAGAGCTGGGCATGCAGAATATAGAACACTTTGGTACGGCTCGTTTATGGTCCCAGTTGGTTAATGGGATGAATATAAATTCAAAGGCTTGTAACCTAATGGCAAAACTAAGATATCTAATCTGGCTTTCATGAACAGAGCTGGACTGTCAAAATTAGTAGAGAATAAAAGGGGATTTCTGCGACAAGAGTCAATCTCTGCAACCTCAGGCCAAATTGTTTAGAAAAGGGTGATTACATTTTCCTGCTTTGGCCCCAAGATGGGCAACTGAAAATACTGATAGTGAGGAGAAGCATTATTGTAACAACAGGCAGAATAGAAGAGCTAAAGTGCTTTGCCTTCTTACCATAAAGTGATTTATTTCTACCTTAGGTGGAAGAACTGAACACAGAAGTGAGGATGCATGGTTAGTATGTCTTATGTTATTTCCATAATACATTACAGGCAATATTTTAAAATAAGAGCTACTCACTCATTTCTTTCACAGAAGCAATGACCCAACACAACATTGTATGTGTGTGTGTGTGTGGGGGGGGTCTTCTTTGCAATATCAAATTTAACTCGTGTTTATTTTAAGACGTAATTGCTATCAGTCAAAGAACTAGTTAACACAAAAGGAAGTTTGGGGTGAGTAGGACTCTCACCTGGTTCATAGAGAAGTTGATGTAACCTACATCAACTTGCTACTCAACTAACTACATCAACTTGCTACTCAACTTGCTACATCAACTCACCCCTGTTTCCTGTTGTGGGGCAGCAGCAGCACATACCCAGCAATCCTTCCCTCACCCTGTCAGGCTCACCTCACCTTGCAAAGCCTTGACATTGAAGAGGAAGATATTTTCCATGTAGTGGAAGAGCTGAAACATGCTTCTCTCCAGCCTTCTGAAGGTGGTCGTGGCTTCACTGTGTTTAGTTAAGAATGGTCCTGATGGAATTATGCCTCCACTGTGACCTAAGGACCAAAGGAACAGGCAGTCTTAAGGGTACCCTGGGAAGGAAGCCTAGCTGAGTGTAAAGTAGAATTTCTTTATTCTACCTCACTTATTCCTAAATTTCTATTGTTTTTGTTCAGTAGCTAAGCTGTGTCTGACTCTTTATAACCTCATGGACTGAAGAACGCCAGGCTCCCCTGTTCCTTGCTATCTCCTGGAGTTTGCTCAAATTCACGTCCATTGAGGCAGTGATACTATCTAATCATCTCATCTTCTGCTGCAGCCTTCTTTGTCTTCAGTCTTTCCCAGCATCAGAGTCTTTTCCAACGTGTCTGCTCTTTGCCTCAGGTGGCCAAAGTATTGGAGCTTCAGCTTCAACATCGGTCCTTTCAATGAATATTCAGGGTTGATTTCCTTTAGGATTGACTAGTTTGAGCTCCTTGCAGTCCAAGGGACTCTCAAGAGTCTTCTCCAGCACCACAATTTGAAAGCATCGATTCTTCAGCACTCAGCCTTCTTTCTGGTGCAACTCTGACATCCATACATGACTACTGGAAAACCCATAGCTTTGACTATACAGATCTTTGTTGGCAAATTAATGTCTCTGCTTTTTAATACACTGTCTAGCTTTTCCATAGCTTTCCTTCCAAGAACCAAGTGTTTCTTAATTTCATGGCTACAGTCTACTTCTATCTATTTTTTCCCTCTAGGATCCAGTATTGCCCAGAAAGTAACTCAAGAGCAACCACCAATGTCAGTGCAGGAGAAAGAAACTGTGACCCTGGATTGCACATATGACACCGGTGATACAACTTATAGTGTACCTTGGTACAAGTAAGCCAGCAGGGGGGTGATGACCTTCCTCATTCGCCAGGACTCTTATAACAAGCCAAATGCCACAGAAGGTCGCTACTCATTGAATTTCCAGAAGGCAAGCAAATTCATTACACTTACCATCTCAGCTTCATAACTGGAGGACTCTGCAGTGTATTTCTGTGCTCTGAGTGAGCCCACAGTGAGAGGCGTGTAGGAGGGACCTGTACCCAAACCCAGAGTTCTAATTGATACATCCACCTGCTGTAGGGACCAGTGTAGGGAATTGCCTTCACAGACAGGAAGTGGTTAGTACTGCGGCAGCACAGGTGTAGGTTTAGAGGGGAAACTCTCTTTCTAAGAAAGTGTTTCTCTAGGTTCATAGACCATGTCTAGAGCTATTACTCATTAAAAACATTCTTATCCCTGAAAATTTGCATTTAAATTTCTTATCGAAGATAAATATAACCACCAAAATCTTTATCATTTGGTGATTAGATTAAACTAGAGGAATTGACTAAGGAAATTCAGAAATGTCTGAATTAAAAATCAGTTAAAAATATGTGTGAATTATTGGTCTTTCAGATCAGTTCAGTTCAGTAGCTCACCTGTGTCTGAATCTTTGCAACCCCATGGACTGCAGCATGCCAGGCCTCCTTGCCTATCACCAACTCCTGGATTCTACTCAAACTCATGTCCATTGAGTCAGTGATGCCATCCAACCATCTCATCCTCTGTTGTCCCCATCTTCTCCCACCTTCAGTCTTTCCCAGAATCAGGGTTTTTTTCCAATAAGTTAGTTCTTCACATCAGGTGGCCAAAGTATTGGAGTTTCAGCTTCAGCATCAGTCCTTCCAATGAGTATTCAGGACTGATTTCCTTTAGGATGGACTGGTTGGATCTCCTTGCAGTCCAAGGGACTCTCAAGAGTCTTCTCCAACACCACAGTTCAAAAGCATCAATTCTTCCTCGCTCAGCTTTCTTTATAGTCTACCTCTCACATCCATAATGACCACTGGAAAAACCATAGCCTTGACTAGATGGACCTTTGTTGGCAGAGTAATGTCTCTGCTTTTGAATATGCTGTCTTGGTTGGTCATAACTTTTCTTTCAAGAAGTAAGTGTCCTTTAATTTCATGGCTGCAATCGCCATCTGCAGTGATTTTGGAGCCCCCCCAAATAATGTCTGTTACTGTTTCCACTGTTTCTCTATCTGTTTTCCATGAAATGATGGGACCAGATGCCATGATCTTAGTTTTCTGAATGTTGAGCTTTAAGCGAACTTTTTCACTCTCCTGTTTCACTTTCATCAAGAGGCTCTTTAGTTCTCTTTGCTTTCTGCCATAAGAGTGGTGTCCTTTGCATATCTGAGGTTATTGATATTTCTCCTGGCGATCTTGATTTCAGCTTGTGCTTCTTCCAGCCCAGCATTTCTCATGATGTACTCTGCATAGAAGTTAAATAAGCAGGGTGACAATATACAGACTTGACGTACTCCTTTCCTGATTTGGAACCAGTCTGTCGTTCCATGTCCAGTTCTAACTGTTGCTTCCTGACCTGCATACAGATTTCTCAAGAGGCGGGTCAGGTGGTCTGGTATTTCCATTTCTTTAAGAATTTTCCACAGATCAATTTCTTCAATAAATATTTATTGTATGTATATTATATTACCGACATTAGTTGGAATGAGGAAGGTAGTGAAATCTCTCTGTGGTAGTCCCCTTTTTGAATATCTGTTAGAATGCAGTTTTATACCATTTAATGAATAAGTTTATTTTAGATTCATTAGTGGAATTAATGCACTCCCATTTACTTTCTACAACGTTTAATATGTCACAAACTTTGTGCTAATGCTCATTCTTCATTATTAACACCTCTAGCATGAAATAGCTCAACTCTATAATATAGTTTAACTGCCTCCCATCAATCTTTTCTTTTTTTTGTTGGCAACGTGATGTCTCTGCTTTTATTTTTATTTTTATTTTTTTTCTTTTTTTTTAATTAATTTTTTTAATTTAATTTTAAAATCTTTAATTCTTACATGTGTTCCCAAACATGAACCCCCCTCCCACCTCCCTCTTATTCACAAATGATTAATAGTTAACTGCTCTTAGAAGGACATTGTGAAGGACAAGAGTATTAATTGTCTTCTTTCTCTGCCCTTGCCCTTTGCTGTACCACTCTTCAAAAGGCCTTTTTACCATCATGTGACTGATTTTGCACCCCTCTAGGCCCTCTTTTTCAATCAGTGTTAACACAGTACAAAATACTCCTTGTCTCCAATTTCCTCCTACCTCTAACCTCATTTTCTCAGCGCCTTAAAATCTGAATGGTAATGGATGATTGATAAGTGGTTTTGTATTATAACTCCCTCTTATATTTGCATTTGGAAGCAGATGTGTAAAGTAAAATTCTTAAAATACTCCCTTAAATTTTTATCATTTTGATATTCATTTTTACAATTTTAACTATTTTTAGTGTTCAATCCAGTGATACTAAGTACATTTACATTGCTGTTCAGCAAGCACCATCCATCTCTAGTACTCTTTGCATCTTGAAAATTTAAAATTTGTACTCATTAAAGACTAAGTCCTCAGGAGTTCCCTGGTAGTCCAGTGATGAAGACTCCATGCTTACAATGCAGGGAACACAGGTTTGATCCCTGATCAGGGAACTGATGTTCCCCATGCCTCGATGTGCAGCCAAAAATGTAAATTAAAAAAAAAAAAAAAGACTAACTCCTCATTCCCTTGTCCCTCCAACCCATGGCCACTGCTGTTCTGCTTTCTCTTTCTATGAGTTTGACTACTTTAGATAACTCATATAAGTCAAGTTATAAAATATTGGTCATTTTGTGACATTTCTTTTACTATAATGTCCTCAAATTTCATCCATGTTGTAGATTTTTTAAAATACCTTTTTAAGGTTGAATAATATTCCATTATACATATACACTACTTTTTGTCTACTCAGTCACCTCTTGATGAACATTTAGGTTCCTTCCACCTTTTGGTACAAACATGAATATATGAATATCTCAGTATTTGGAGTATATATCCAAATTCTTTCAAGTGTTTTGAATATAATATAATCAGAAGTAGAATTGCTGGATCACATGACAGTACAATTCTTAAATTTTTGAGAAACATTTATCCTGGTTAGTCTGAAAAACTATGCTCTAGACTACTTTATCACATGCCAGTTTCAAGGAAAAGAGAAATAGAGTGATGAGTAGTCATGAGTGAGGTTTCAGAATTGTGGTGGTTTACGGAAGGAAGAGTTTGTCACCCTGGGTATGGTGTATTGCTCCTCAGGTGCCTAGTAAGCAGTAGTCTGAAAGGAATGGTCAAGGCACTACCTTGTGGTCATCTTCTGAATTGCAGCTTGGATATTTTCTTTTTAAAACTTTATATAATATTGGAGTATATATGGATTAATGATGTTGCAATAGTTTCAGGTGGACAGCAAAGGAATTCAGCCATAGAGATACATGTATCCATTTTCCCCCAAGCTCCTATCCCATCCAAGCTGCCATGTAACATTAGGCAGAGTTTCCTGTGCTATACATTAGGTCTTTGTTGGTTATCCATTTTAAACATAGTGTGTACATGTCCATCCCAACCTCCCTAACTGTCTCTCCCCCCATCCTTCCCCTTTGGCAACCATAAGTTCATTCTTTATGAGTCTGTGAGTCTGTTTCTGTTTTGTAAACAAGTTCATGAGTATTCTTTATGTTTCTTTCCTCTTTTGGCGAAAGGGCCAAATCTGTAATTATTTAATTAGTTCAATTTGCATAAGTAAAGAACCTATTAAAAGACTGTCTTAAAATATTTCAAAGATTCGAGAAGTAGTTTTGCTGCCCTCTCTGTCTCAAAATTTATCTGAAGAGAATCTGTAGGGGAAAAAAGGGAACAGATTTTTGCTATCAGACAGGTCTGTGTTCAAAACGATTAACTCTAAAATTAAGTTCCTTGATAGCTTGGTTTTACTGTTTGTAAGATGATAGAGTGATATCTTCTTTAATACTTTGTTGTGACAATTTATCAGTAATGTATCCACAGAGATTAACAAGTCGCAGATGATTGACTAATGGCAGTAACCTCTATAGGTACAGAAAAACCATTGGACAAAACTCAGTATCTATTCTTGGTTAAAAACTCCTAGCAAACTAGGACTTAAGAGAATTCATTAACTTAATAAAGGTCCTTTATAAAAAATCTACATCAAATACACTGGGTGGTGAAAGACTGAATGCTTTCCTTCAAATTTCAGGAATAAGGGAAGACTTTTGACTCTCACCACTTGTACTGAATATTGTACTAAGGGTCCTAGCCAGTGCAATAAGGCAAGAGAAAGAAACAAAAGTCACACAGTATGGAAAAGAAGTGAATCTACATTTAGTCATAGACAGAGTAATTATCTGAGCGTCAAATCCAAGGGAATTTGCAAAAACATACCTAGAAAAAAATGAAAGTTAAACAAAGTCAAATATATCCCTAACATAGGCTCCAGTCATTCCACTCCCAGATATTGACCCAAGAGAAATGAGAGTATGACTATAAAAAATCTTATTCACACATGTTCATATCAGTTTTATTTGTAACAGCCGCAAACTAGGACTAACCTAAATGTCCATCAATAGGTGAATAGATAAACGTACCCACAGATAAATCATATCCATATAATGGAATACTACTCAGCAATACAAAGGAATGAAACATGATTATAATAACCATGGAAGAATCCTAAAATAATTATGCTGAATGAAAGAAGCTATCAAAGGCACACATCATACCATTTATTTGAAATTACTGAATATGCAAACTATTTTATGAGAGAAATGTTACTTGAAAATGGGAGTAGGAAGTGAAGAGAGGGCCGAGAGGACCAAAAAGAGACAAGACGAAATTTTGGGGTCATGTGTTGCTCATTATCTTGATTGTGGTGATGGTTTCACAAGTATATACCTGTGTCAGTCTTATTAAGTTAAGGAGGTACAATTTATTTTAAAGAGAACTATGTATTAATAAAGCCATTAAAATCCAAATATAGCAAATATATTTCTTCAGTGTTACAGAAGTCTTCTTTTATGACCCCAAAATGCAAACATACTTCTTTTATATGTACTCATTGGCCTTAAACTATGGTTTTCTAAAGGAGAGGTAACAACTCTCTGCATCCGTGTGCTATACATTTATTTCCAGTCCTACATCATTACAACCTAGATGTGTTCTTTCTATATACCAGAATTGCCAGCGGATTCTTTACCATCTGAGCCACCAGGGAAACCCACCTACCAGAACAGAAGTTTGTAACTGATTTTCCAGAATTTCTTTCTGGCATATTTTTGAGGCAGTTTCTCATTATGTGATTTGGAAGGCAGAGAAGAAAGGAAGGGATATGTGAATCCAAGCAGTATCAAGCCTGGTTTTTTAAATTTAAATCTGGGTTTGGGAAATGATTCATGTTCTGACTCTGGACTCATGAAATTCCTTGATGTAATCTGAGAAGAGTGAACTCCCAGAAACAGAATGGGCTAAGCGTCCATCTGTGTGTTTAGGGATCTCTGGTTACAGGGCTTTACAGAAGATGACTGCCTCTTAGAACTTCATCCTGATACTCCTCAGAGGTTTTGTTTTATAAAATGAATGGTCATAAAAAGAGAGCTAAAGAAGTGCTTGTTTTTGCTGCTGGTACTCAAAAAGAGAAGTTTTGAGTATGTTTGTAATCCTGGGAACATCCTGGTGCCCCTGATCTTTGATGGCTACCTCGATCTAGGACATCTGCCCCAAATGAAAACTTGTGAACCAACATCGGACTGGCTGCAAGCCAACTTCTTGGGGAGCTCTAGAAAATTACAGATTCATGGGTCTTAACTCTGGATAATGTGATTCATGAAGTTATTGGTGGGCCCAGAACGTGTAATTTTAAGTCATTCACTCATTAATTCTACTTTCAGCTGTCACGTGAATATTGGCTGAGAGGTCTTTAACAATTTGAAAAGCTGGGAAAGAAGAGCATCCTAACTCATGCTCTGAGCTTTTGACACAAATCTACATCTTCAGGGTTTCAAACACTGGGGGAAAATTATTTGGTTCAAGTTTGGCAACAAAATGTGGCAGATGGAATAGAAAGTATCTTTGAGGCTAGATATCAACTTAAAATATATAATAGGATTAGTATTTGTCTGATTTACATAGGCCAACCCTCTTATCTTAGAGTCAAGGAAGAAGAAGGGGAATAAGATATTGATCTTAGATAATTCTACAAGGATTTGATCATTTCAATTATGATATTTCTTTTGTTTTCACATTTTAATGATTCTGAAATTCAGGATTATTTGACTATTGATAAGACAGTGTGACTTTTCCCCTTAAAAATTTTTATTAAAAAGATACCATTTCTTACAAATGATGTTATTTTAGGACTGAGAAAATATTTTATTTCAAGTAGTAGTGATTCCACAATCAAAGACCCTTTATTCATTAATTTTTTTGGTATAGCAAATATTTAGTGAGCATGTAATAAACATCAGTCAGGGCTTCCCTGGGGACTCAGTGGTAAAGAATCTGCCTGCCAATGCAGGAGACTCAGGTTCGATCCCTGGGTTGAGAAGAACCCCTGGGGAAGAAAATGGCAACTCCAATATTCTTGAATGGGAAATCCCACGGACAAAGGAGCCTAGTGGGTTACAGTCCTTAGGGTTGCAAAAGAATCAGACATGACTGATTCAGCAACTAAACAGCAAATAATTGTCAGTCACTCTTCTATAACTTGGGGTACAATGCTGAAAACAGAGATTCACTCAATAATGATCTAGCTTCTTATTACTTCCTCTCTAATCAGCCACAAACTCTTCTGACAGTCAGTGGATTATAGGTTGGCCCACAATGGATACATGAGAATATAAAATACTACATTAAAGTTCTTAAGAAAATTGATATCTTCTCAGCTACAAAAATACCTGGAATGCTTTGTTAAAGAACTTCCATGTCAGGTAGTATCCTAGGAAGAAAACAGACCTGAGAAGTGTTGACAGCTGTTGATCAGATTTCCAAGCTCCACCTGAAGACTGATATGTGCCTCATGGATAAAGTCAAGGATAACATTTTCTAATTTAGGGAGAAGACCAGGATACTGGGCTTCCCTGGTGGCTCAGTTGGTAAAGAGTCTGCCTGCAGTGTGGGAGAGCCAAGTTCGATCCCTGGGTCAGGAAGATCCCCTGGAGAAGGAAATGGCAACACACTCCAGTATTCTTGCCTGGAAAATCCCATCGATGGAGGAGCCTGGCAAGCTACAGTCCATGGAGTCTCAAAGAGTCGGACCCGACTGAGCGACTTCACTTTCTATTATACATGCATCGCATTTCTGAACCTGTCCACCAGAGGGTGCAGTTTCCCAACAGACACATTTCCTGTGTGCCTAATCTTCACTGAAACTAAACCTCACTGTGACTTCAACATTTCTTCATGTTGAGAGTCAAGAACGTTATTCAGGAGACACTCTAGAGAAGAGCTCTTCTCCAGGCTTAGTGACTGTGATACTCTTCCTGCTGGGTAAGAAAAACGCCTCTAAACATTTGGATCCTTTCTTCTGTTATGTCAACAAAACCTTTAAGTGTAATTTTATCCCAGAGTTTTATGCCCAAGATCACAGAGAACTCTCTTATTTTCCCCTAGGACAAACCCGTGGAGACTCAGTGAGCCAGATGGATGGCCAAGTGACCCTTTTGGAAGGGGCTGCCTTGACTGTGAACTGTACTTATTCAGCCATCGGGTACCCCACTCTTTTCTGGTATGTCCAGTATCCTGGAGAAGGCCCACAGCTCCTCCTGAAAGCCACGAAGGCCAGCGACAAGGGAACCAACGAAGGTTTTGAAGCCACATACGATGCAAAAACCACCTCCTTCCACTTGAAGAAAGCCTCAGTGCAAGAGTCAGACTCGGCTGTGTACCACTGTGCTCTGAGTGACACAGTGAGGGAAACTGCGGGGCGAGCTGACCACAAACTCTGAGCAGCAATGGGGCCTGGATCCATGTGGTTCCAGCAGAGCCTATGGTTGTTTGTCTCTTAGTCTCTGGTTCATACAAAAACCATACAAATGGCTAAAGCATAAGAATGCTGCTGCTAAGTCGCTTCAGTAGTGTCCGACTCTGTGCGACCCCAGAGATGGCAGCCCATCAGGCTCCGCTGTCCCTAGGATTCTCCAGGCAAGAACACTGGAGTGGGTTGCCATTTCCTTCTCCAATGCATGAATGTGAAAAGTGAAAGTGAAGTCGCTCAGCTGTGTCAGACTCTTCGCGACGCCAAGGACTGCAGCCCACCAGGCTCCTCTGTCCATGGGATTTTCCAGGCGAGAGTACTGGAGTGGGGTCCATTTAAGAAGTGAATATTCCCCATACTCAACTCTTCATTAGTGAAACTGAAAACTCTCTGACACCAATAGTTTCTTTTCCAGGGTCAAAGTAGTTTCAAGGTAAACCACATAAGCAACGAAGTGGTGTTTTGCATGTTCTGCTGCTTCCACAAGTTGTTCCAAGTCACCCAGGAGGGTGTTACTATGCCTTACTGTACTTTCATAGAACCAAAATGTTCCAGATGAGGTGTGGTCTGCACAATGTCTTCCCGACAGAGCATGGCATGAGAGGTGACAGGAGAGCCACAGCCTCCACAAGTTATCATTCTTAATAGAGAAAGAAGGGATGAAGGAGGAGGAACAGAATCTCATACATGATGGAACAGTGGAAAGAGAGGAAAGGATTTTATGCACACTCATCTCTTTATCCCCCTGAAACTCTATTTAAAAGATAGTAAATAAATCAGAATGGGTATACACCTGAAAATACAGAGGACAGAAAAGGAGTTAGCAGTGCAGAGTGCTGTCAACAATTTCAGAGGATGAGAAGTGTAAGGAAGAACGAAGACTTGTAGAATAGTTGAAGAAGGAACCTCGACCTCGTGTGAGACGCATCACAATGTGCGCTGAACACCTGTGCAAAGGCTAAGAAGACAAGGCACCGATCATCCTTGAATAACTGAGAAAGACAGGGTTGCCCCATAAATGCACATGTGTGAGTGCTGAGGGTTTTGGGGAGCACTAAAACAGGAGGCCTGAGTGAGGTCACTGTGAGCAGAGAAGAGCCGTGCTCTCCACAGTTCTTTATGACAAGCAATGATGACTTTCTAAACTCAGCACAAAAGTGGAAGTTAGTCTTTGATGAACTGAGAACAACACAAAGAATTCCCCCTAACTTTGTATGTGCCGTGCTGTGCTTGGTCCCTTCAGCTGTGCCCGACTCTTCACAGCCCTGTGGACTCCTCTGTCCACGGCTCCTCTGTCCACGGGATTCTCCAGGCAAGAATCCTGGAGGGGGTTGCCATTTCCTTCTCCAGGGAACCTTCCCAACCCAGGAATCGAACCCAGGTCAGGCAGATTCTTTACTGTATAAGCCACCAGGGAAGACAAATAATACTGGAGCGGGTAGCTTGTCCCTTCTTGAGGGGAACTTCCCGACTGAGGAATCAAACTGGGGTCTCCTGCATTTCAGGCGGATTCTTTACCAGCTGAGCTACCCAAGTTTGTTAAACTTTACTATTAAACTTTTTGACTTTTACTCATTACTTAGGCTTTCTTTTCTTAAAAGCGTTCTGTAAAAAATTTTCCCTTCTTCCCTATAACCCCTGCAAACACTGGTCTTTCTACTGTCTCCATAGCTTTGCTCCATCCAGAATATCATGTAGGTGGAATCAGATGGTGCAGCTTTCTCAGACTGGCTTCTCTTATTCGTGTGTGTGTGTGCTCAGGTGCTTCAGGCCTGTCTGGTTCTCTGTGACCCTGTGGACTGTAGCCAAACAATGGCTGTGTAACAGTTTTAAAGGTTAGCTTCCGTTTACAATTATTACAAAATGTTGGCGATATTCTCCATGTTGTAATAATACATCCTTAAGCCGACCTTGTACCCAATTGCTTGCATCTCCCACACCCACACCCCTCTACTGGCCCTGCCCCCACTAATAACCACCAGCTTGTTCTCTGTGAGTCTGCTTTTATTGCTATAGTCACTAGTTTATTGTGTTTGTTAGATTCTATACACAAATGATATCATACAGTATTTATCTTTCTCTGACATATTTCACTTAGCATAATGCCCTCCAAGTCCATCCCAGTTACTGAAAATGGCAAAATTTTGTTCTTTTTAATAAATTACCATATTTACAGCACAAATTCTATAAATAAGGATTTATTTTGAAGTAAAGAAATGAAAAAAAAAGCACAAGATGAAATTCATCAAAATTTTTTAAGACATAAATTTCCATGAAATGACATTTTAAGAGTAAGACTTTATTTTTAGTTTCCATTCAGTCTAGGCAGTGACTGTTTTTTCCTGACCACTTTCTTCACCAGGAAGCATGCAGTGAATGGGACTGGGGATTTGAGATGCTGCAGTTGTTGGTCTGAAGGGGTCTTTGTTGAGGGTTTCAGTCCACTAGGGGGCACTGTAGGCTTTACAAGACATGAAGACCTTTTCTGATGATTCCAAAGATGGAACAGTTAAGAGAGGAGCCCAGAGAGCATGGGGAACAGTCAAATTTTAGACAGCAAAGGTGGGGAGAGGGGAACAGTGTTTGTTTAAAGTTAATCTCAGATTGCAGCTTTGTTATTCTATATAAGGTTTGGAAAGCTGTAGCCCTTACCTCTGTAAATCCACAGTGAGGATGATTTTTCAGAGGTAGAGAAGTTGGGATACTACTGATATCTGAGAGCATGGAAGCTCAACAGAAAACATCTACATTACCTTTATTCATTTTTAAAATTTTTATGACTGAATTCCCCAAACCCACTGACCCAGAAATTATTCCAATACCCCAGACCTCCTACCTTTTCATATATTTCTCGAGAGTAGAGAGAACAAGAATAAAAAGAGGAAAAAATAAGGAACAAAAATGGAAAGGAGAAAGACAATATTGAATTTGAGGAAAAAAGTGTGGTCAGATCAGAATCAAATGTAGGTCAGCAGGGTGTCCAAGAGTTGGACAGTAGGAAGGGAGAGGTGGAAATTAAGGCAGAGGGAATATTATACACATGTCCTGTTTTTCAACAACCAAATTCTTATTGGAATCATTTCTGTGCAGAGGCCGACTATATATCTTGGTTTCTAAATGATTTTAAGAAGTTGTGTTTATTTCTGCAATAAACAATGCACATGTCAGATAGTTTTCCTTGATCAACATTTTCACATAACTGAATTATCAAAATCTCTGCCAAACTCTGCAGTTTGAAAAATGGGTCATCCTTCCCTATAATTCCTCAAGGTTCTACGTAATCCATCATGACCCAATTCTTCTAGAAATATCATCTACCTTTCCTCACACACTATCCCACAATCTTCTCTTACATATAGTCTTTTAAGGAAAAAAAAATTCTTTACAACTTCACATATCAGGAATATTGCTTTTACTTGTCTGCACTGTCCCCCCAAACCTCAATTTTGGAGAAACTGCTGACCTTACTGCAGTCTCACTAGGCCACTGTGGGTGGAGTTTCCTGTTAAGTGAGTTGGCTCACCTCAGATGTGATTGGTACTCAGTGATTCTGGCGGAACATACTGACAGTAAGAACAAAATCTCTCCGGCCCCAAGACTCTATATTCTTCAGAGCAGGGGCGAAGGCACCTCAGTAACTGGGCAAGGGATCATGAAGAGAAGATGGGGAGCCCTGCTGGGGTTTCTGTGGGTCCAGATTTGCTGTGAGTTGGGGTCATCCCAGACAGGGAACTGGGGAGTGTCCACAGCTGTCAGTGGGAGAGAGGGGAGGAGAGCTGACCTGGAGCTCCTAGAGGGTCCTACATCCTCAGGTGTTTCCTGAGATAGTTTCCTGGTCTGGAAACCCCATCCATGACTCCTCAGTGACATTATTCGTGTTTGCTTCTCTCTCTTTCCAAGCAGGGGTGAGGGGAGTGAAGGTGGAGCAGAGTCCTTCAGTCTTGAGCCTCCAGGAGGGAGCCAACTCTACTCTGTGGTGCAATTCTTCTGATATGGTGAACAGTGTGCAGTGGTTCCAGCAGAATCCCAGAGGCAGCCTCACCAGGCTGTTTTTCATAGCTTCAGGGACAAAGCAGAATGAAAGGCTGAGTTCCACAGTGAATTCTAAGGAGCGGTATAGTACCCTACACATCACAGCCTCCCAGCTGGAAGACGCAGCCACCTACCTCTGTGCGGTGGAGACACAGGGCTCCCAGGCGGCCTGCAGCCTGTACCCAAACTGCAGCTGCCTCAGCCCCAGCCCTGCACAGTACTACACCGTCCAAGTACCCTTGTTACCTCTGTGGGTTTCCAGATACATAATTCAGCATTTTTTCCTCTGAAGATCAGATCCTTTAGGACTGTCATTTCACTTTTTTTTGCCCTTCTTCCCAGAAATCTCTCGTGGATACAAAGCTCTAATATGGAGCCATTGTCATAACTGATGTAGATGCTAATATCCAATGTCCTGTTAAAATAATCTAGTGTGCCTGGCAGATAAAATGTAAGCTATATATAAATTTCTCTGATGGAAAATGCTTGGAAAAATATACGGTGATCGACAAATAGAAAGAGATGACTCAAATTTTTGGTTAATTGCACTTGTGTGTTCCCTCAAAGTGAAAAGGGAATTAAATGTGTGTAATGTTTTTAAAGTTTGTATTCAGATTTTTGAGTCCTGGTAATAACAAATATGAGAGAAATAATTTTTTATGTGAAGACAAGGCAGAGACTGGAGTGATGTGTCTGAAAGCCAAGGAGCACCACACACTGACGGCAGCTGCCACAAGCTAAGAGAAAGCACGGGAGTTTAGAGCACTTTATTCATAATTACCAAATTTGGGACTAACCAAGATGTCCTTCAACAAGAGGGTGGATAAGTAAATTGTGGTACATCCAAACAATGGAATATTACTCAGTGTTAAAAATAAATGGGCAGTCAAGCCATAAAAATACAGAAGAAACTTAAATGCATGATACTAAGTGAAAGAAGTCAATCTAAAAGGCTGCCTACTATATGGTTCCAACTATGTGACACTCTGGGAAAGGCAAAATTACAAAGGGAGTGAAAACCAGTGATTGCAAGGATTGAGGGGAGCGGAAGGATGAATGGGCAGAGCACAAAGGATTTTCAGGAGTGAAACTACTCTCTGTGATACTGTAATCATGAGCACATGCCGCTATACATTTGTGTAAACCCATAGAATGTACAACACCGAGAGTGAATCCTGATAGACTATAGACTTTGGGCGATTATAATATGTTAATATGAGCTCATCAGTTGTGAGAAATAGACCAGTCTCATGTGGCAGTTGATAAGAAGAGAGGTTATGCAAGTGTGAGAGTGGGAGGTATATTGGAAACCTCTGCATCTTCTCTTTAATTTTTCTGTGAACCTAAAATGACCGAAAAGTCTCAAAAAGTTAGATTCAGATACATGAAACTAATTTGTATGAAGAGTTAAAGCATTTTAGAAAAATGGTGCCACTAGAAACGTTGAAAGTGAAAGTGTTAGTCGCTCCATCCTGTCCTACTCTGTGACCCCATGGACTGTAGCCTGCCAGGCTCCTCTTCCCACGGAATTCCCCAGGCAAGAATACTGGAGCGGGTTGCCATTTCCTACTCAACGGGATCTTTCCGACCCAGGGATTGGACCCAGGGATGGACCCAGGGATCGAACTCAGGTCTGCTGCATTGCAGGCAACTTCTTTACCATTTGAGCCACCAGGGAAGCCCTCTAGAAACATTACCTAATGAAACTTTACTCAGCTTCTTGTAAAGAAGATTCCAAATGTTCATTTTGCACTGGTTCTAAAAATGACGTAGGTGATCCCCACCTACACTTGCAAGGAAAAAGGCAGAAGCCAGAAAGCAATTCGGTTGCTTTAGAAAGAGCCTCTTGCTTTACCTGTAGGCAACTCATCTACTTCCTCCAGGTCCTCCAGTCGTGCCGATGTTTTTTCTTTTGTTCCTACAAGATGAAATAAGACTCACAGAATGAGTCACCAGAAGAACATCTTCTTGCCAGTTAGGTCACAAAGCCCCTTTGATTTCACTGTCTGTGATGATGCTTACATTCAGTGAGCCATGCCCCATTTTATGCCATTTTACTATGGATTTATATTCTCCTTGATCTTATAGGAGAAATGAAATCACAGATAGGGATTCATTCCAAGGAAGGCCCTAGGGTTAATTAGTGGCCACTGCAGCCCTTAAAGACTGCATGGGATGCGAAAATAGTGTTGGGGGTTCCAGAGGGCAAGGGGGTTCTCCCCACTCTTTCTCATCACTTTACATTGTATATAAGTAGACCTCAATAAAGATTTGTTCTGCGAATAGTATAAAAGAATTTAGAGCCAGATGAGCCCTTAGACAGGGTTTAGTTCAACCTCATTTTACAAAACAGGAACTACATCCAAAAGACAGAATAAAAAATTATAAAATTAAAAAATAGATCAAATGAGCCAGCAGTAGAAAGTAGAGGATAAACTGGATACTCTCACCTCCCCCTGATTCTGTTCCTATCTCCTTCTTCCAGACCCTCGTTGCTGAGCAGAGAAAAGCTGTCTAATGCAGACTGCAACACTTAGATCTCTGCCGTTTAGTAATTGCATTTTAGGATACATTTCAACTGATTCTACTGTCAATTCTCTGAGACAGCAAGGGACCATTAAAAACCAGCTTAGAGGAGACAGTCTGAGATAATAGGCAGTTGAAATGTCAGATGAGCTTCTCTCTGTTACTCTGATCTTTGGCTTACAAGTTCCTTTTAGAGAGAGTTTTCCTCCATAACAGGCAAATGAAAATGGTATATTGGCTGACATTGAAGTCACTCAGTTGTGTCCAACTCTTTGCGACCCCATGAACTGTAGCCTACCAGGCTCCTCCATCCATGGAATTTTCCAGGCAAGAGTACTGGAGTGGAGTGCCATTTCCTTCTCATATATATATATATATATATACACACACACATATATACATATACATACATACATATATATATATTTGGTTTGTTTGTTTAGGAGAGTGAATCATGGTGTTTTTATAATTTAAAAACTGTATATCAAACCCATCATTGAATAAAGAGCAGCAGCATCTACCTCATTTCATCTTATAAACAGTCAAATTCTCTATCTCTACATTCTTACTGTGCATGAGCGCTGAAGAATTGATGCTTTTGAAATATGGTGTTGGAGAAGACTCTTGAGAGTCCCTTGGACTGCAAGGAGATCCAACCAGTCCATCCTAAAGGAGATCAGTCCTGGGTGTTCATTGGAAGGACTGATGTTGAAGCTGAAACTCCAATACTTTGGCCACCTGATGCGAAGAGCCGATTCATTTGAAAAGACCCTGATGCTCGGAAAGATTGAGGACAGGAGGAGAAGGGGACAACAGAGGATGAGATGGTTGGATGGCAATCACTGACTCGATGGACATGGATTTGGGTGGACTCCGGGAGTTGGTGATGGACAGGGAGGCCTGGCACGCTGCAGTTCAATGGGGTCACAAAGAGTCGGACATAACTGAGCAACTGAACTGAATTTAATTGAGATTACTTCAATTTGAGACATAATTTGTTTGACCTTTGCTGTTTTTACGCATGTCCCTTGTAGGCACAGCCATGAAAAGGACATTTAACCAGAGTTCAGTAGTTGGAGATGTGACCACCAGATGGTGGTGCACCTCTGCTGATCAGAACATGTGGAGGGTTCATGTGAGTGGGTTCTGAATGGATAGGGTTAGGGCAGAAGCAGAGCCTTTTCTTATTGGCTGGGTAGGCAATAAAAGAAACCACTAGAGAAAAGAAGGGAACACTTGGTAACAGAAGCAGATCTCCTGGTTGGAGACTGCAGGTCCACAATTGATCCTAAATGGGAAAATCAATGAAGACACCCATTGGAGCTTTAATCATGTTCTTATGGCTACAGCTGGACTGTGAGTTGAGGGTTTAAGGGAAATAGAGTGGATTAGTAGATATTCTTTAGACCCTGAGACTGACTTTATTCAGGTTTCTTCTAGTTATTGTAGAAAAGGGAAAGTAAATTGTGGAACTTAATCTGACAACCCTTCTCCTTTCTCTGACTTCTACTTTCTCCGACTTCTACCTTCTCCATAGGTGTCAGCCTTGGGAACAAGGTGGAGCAGAGTCCTTCTACCCTGAGTGTCCAGGAGGGAAACAGCTCTGTTATCACCTGCACTTATACAGACACAGCTTCAGACTACTTCCCTTGGTATAAGCAAGAATCTGGGAAAGGTCCCCAGCTCCTTATAGCTATTCACTCAAATATGGGTGAAAAAAAAGACCAGAGACTGACTGTTTTATTGAATAAGACTACCAAACATCTCTCCCTGCACATCGCAACCATCCAGCCTGGAGACTCAGCTGTCTACTTCTGTGCAGCAAGGACACAGTGCTTCCCAGGCACCCGCTACCTGTACTCAAACTTGTGACTGGGGCAGCCCCCTTCCTTTGATGCAACCTCAAAAGCAGCATTTGTCATATTGTTTGTCTGCAAGTGGAGACTGATGTGTTAGACAAGCATAGAATAGAAGGTTAGGCTCAAGATGACCCAGAAAGTGTGACACGTTTTATGCATACTTGCTGCTTACTGAATTCTTGAAGGGAGTTAGCATTGTTTTGTTTCGAAATTGTAAGATTGCCTTTACATTTGCCACTCAGACTCCCTTTCTATAAATAACCTCTTGGGAGCAATTCACAATCCTTATTATGAATGGTTTTTTTTAAATACTGTGTTTTGAAAATAGCATTTATTATTTTTCTGGTTATATATTGCATGCCAATTATGGGGAAATGTGTGATATCCAATAAATATGATATTGATAATTCACATAGTATTGTGAATATTCAGCTTACCTTTTTAATAAATGATTGTTACAATAGGCTTATAATGTTTTTCATTTACTATTATATGTTGAATTGAGCATTCGCCATTCACATAGTTGATTATCAGTAGATGTTTGTTAAAGAAATAAGAAAGGGTGACTCCTGCCATGCAGGAGACCGTGGTTCAATTCCTGGGTTGGGAAGATCTGCTGGAGAAGGAGTAGGCTGCCCACTCCAGTATTCTTGGGCTTTGCTTGTGGCTCAGCTGGTAAAGAATCTGCCTGCAATGTGGGAGAGCTGGGTTCAATCCCTGGGTTGAGAAGATCCCCTGGAGAAGGGAAAGGCTACCCACTCCAGTATTGTGGCCTGTTGTGGCCTGGAGAATTCCATGGGCTGTATAGTCCATGGGGTCACCAAGAGTCAGACATGATGAGAACTTTCACTTTCACTTTAACAGGCATGCATGATATGTGAACTGTGTTAAAAACCTATAACTACCACTGTATGTATACTTTTTGCAATTTAATGTATCCAAGATAGATCCATAAGTTCAGCTACTTCATTAATTTCACTTTTTGCTAATGATTGGTTTAAAAAGGAGTTTAGAATAGTTATTGCATGGACAGCCTGGTATTGTTTCTTTCAATATTTAAGATAAGATTGTTTTAAAACACATTAATTCACATTTGGTATGAGAGTGTTAAAAAAATCTGTCCTGGACATGAAGGCATTTTGAATAGCAGAGGTACTATCAGGAGAACGTTTCACTGAGAAGGCTAACAAAGTTGAATAACCTGAGTAATATTTTGTGTTAGCCAACTGATTGGTAGAAAAAGGTTGGGGGTTTTAGGTTGGATAACAATTTGTGCTATGTGTGGTACCATCAGATTTAATGGAGATTCCAGGGCAGGATCTGAAAAAACTTCAACCAGTTTAGCTGAGGCTGTGACTACTTTGAGATAAGAAGATAAGTTCTGTTCAACTTTAAGGGGTAGGCCTTTGTAGGTAACAGCTCTTTGCTGTTTGCCATTGTCGACTAAAAAGATGCACAATGTGAGAGTTGTGAATAAAGTTTTACTTGGGGCAAAATGAGGACTGCAGCTGGGGAGACTGAAGCTCAGAGAGCTCTGAGAGACTGCTCCAAAGCGGCAGTGGGGGAAAGTCAACATATAAGATTTTGGTGAAGGGAATTCAATGCAATCAATGCTTACTTTACAAAAGATTTTCTGCTAGTCACAAGGAGCTGATGTCACCATGAAGGGGTTTAGTGCTTTTTTAGATATGAAGAGATGCAAGGATTGGGATCATGAAATCAGTTCCTGAAAATATCTAACCCTGTAAAGACCTGTTTCACCAGTTTCCCTGGAGCACAGAGTGCCTCACTCTCCACTCTGCATTCCCCTCAACAGGTGTTGAAGGTCAGCAGCTGCGGCAGCACAGGGCTCAGTCTCTGTAGGGGCAGAAGACAGACACCCTCGCTGTCGTTCAGTGGCTGGCAAACACTCTTGGCAAGTGCCAGTTTGTAGTTGACACCATGTTGCTTAGTAATATCCTTAGGCATGGCTTTCCTTTTACATTCTTACACAAATATCATAATCAGTAGTGGTCTTATGATCAGCTGCCTTATGGAGGTCTCTTGTGGCATATTCCCTTAGAAATAGGTGCACAGAACACAGAGGCTTTTTGTGGCTTTTTTTGGACTTCCCTGGTGGCTCAGATGGTCAAGAATCTGCCTACAATGCAGGAGACCTGGGTTCAATCCTGGGAGAAGGCAATGGCACCCCAATCCAGTACTCCTGCCTGGGAAATCCCATGGGCAGAGGAGCCTGGTAGGCTGCAGTCCATGGGGTCGCGAAGAGTTGGACACGACTGAGCGACTTCACTTTCACTTTTCACTTTCATGCATTGGAGAAGGAAATGGCAACCCACTCCAGTGTTCTTGCCTGGAGAATCCCAAGGACGGGGGAGCCTGGTGGGCTACCTTCTCTGGGGTCGCACAGAGTCGCTCACGACTGAAGCTACTTAGGAGCAGCAGCAGGGTTCAATCCTGGGGTTGGAAAGATCCACTGGAGAAGGGAATGGCTACCCACTGCAGTATTCTTGCCTGGAGAATGCCATGGACAGAGGAGCCTGGTAGGTCTGGGGTCACAAAGAGTCAGACCTGACTGAGAGGGTTCCAACTGAATCAATGAGAACAATATAAATTCAAAGGCTTGGTAACCCGATGACCAAAATCTAGCATCTATTTGCCTTCTCTGAACAGACTTGGGCTGTCAGAACAAATAGAGAAGAGAAAGGGACCACTGTGACAGGACTCCATGTCTGCGAGATTCATTCTAGCCTTCTGCAAAGGGAGATTATCTTTTCTCCTACTATTAGGTCCCAAGTTAGGTAACTGAACAGATGTTGTGGTGAAGAATTATAGTGATCACTATATTGATTTGCAGGTTGAGAAAGCTGCAGTAATTAGCACAAACAGATTTTTCTTCTTTCTTTGAAGCAATTATTTCTATCTTAAGTGAAAGAAAGCATATGTTGAAGCTCCAATACTTTGACCATCTGATGTGAAGAACTGACTCATTGGAAAAGATCCTGATGCTGAAAAAGTTGAAGGCAGGAGGAGAAGGGGATGATGACAGAGGATGAGATGATTGGATGGCATCACTGATTCTATAGACGTGAGTTTGAGCAAGTTTTGGAAGTTGGTAATGGACAGGGAAGCCTGGTGTGCTGCAGTCCATGGGGTTGCAAAGAGTTGGACACGACTGAGTGACTGAATTGAACTAATCTTTTCATAAAATAAGATGTATTAAACAAAATTTGGAAAGCACTGTTCTGATCCAGGTTACCTTCTAACTTGTCTCTTTTCTCTCAAAGTATATTACCCAGAGTTTTGATATTCAAAATATAGACCAGCAATATTAGAACTTGTGCAGAATCCCAGGATCAACTCAAATCTACTGAATTTGAATCTTCATTTTAACAAATCCCCAGGTGATTCTACCACTTCGAAATTTGAGAAGCACCAATCTAACTGGTAACAATAGTGGTTTTTTAATTATAAATCAAAGTTGCTGCTACCTGCCTAAATGCTTCAATGGATTTCTATTGCCTCTAGAATAAAATACAAACTCTTGACTATGGTATACAAGATTCTGCACAATGTGAATCCCATCTGACCCTTCAATCTTAGTTCATAACTCTCTTCCCTGACTGTCTGTGCAGTCACAATGCTGACCTTTCAGTTTTCTAAACTTGTCGCGTCTTGTCCCACGTTGGGTCTTATTCTTTCATTTGTCTGCAATTCCCGCCCCTCCCCTCACCCTGATCTTGGTGAGCCTGACCTATTTTCATCCTTCAGGTCTCAGCTCAAATATCACTTGTTTATGTTTGATCACTAATTTGTGTCTAACTCTTTTGTGACCCCAGGGACTGTAGTTCACAAGGCTTCTCTGTCCATGGGATTCTCCAAGAAATTTCTGCAAGAAAACTGGCTTGGGTTACCATTTCCTTCTCCAGGGGATCTTCCCAACCCAGGGATTGAACCCAGATCTCCCACAGTGGAGGCAGACACTTTAACCTCTGAGCCACCAGGGAAGCTCTGTAACAAACACCCTGGTCAATGGTAATAACCATAATGAGCAGGCATATTTTTTATTGACATGTCAATATATTCATTGCTAATAACTCCAGTTAGATTATAAGTCCTGTGAGGTCAGTATTGTTGTGTGTTCTGCTCATGGGCTCTACTCTTAGTGTCTAAACAGTGACTGGCCCATCGTAGCCAGTTGATAACCATCTACTAAATAAATGTTGCGTGGGCCTTCTCCCTCTTTGCTTTCCTTTCCCTTCTTGTCATTTCCCCCCTTGAAACTCTTCACTTCATTCATGTTCTCATTGCTTCTTCTGTGCTCTAGTTCAGTTATCTCTGGCTCTTACTTGAAGACTCAGGTTCCAGCCTTCCTCTGCTCAGGAGGCTCTGGTAAATGATTAGATCCACCCAGGGTCTCAGTCTGTCCTCAGTCAACTGACTTCACTTTATCAGGTGTAATCTCAATGAACTGGGTCAACTTGAAAGCTAGAAACCCTGAAGTGAAATAGTAAAAGAGAGAAAAAAAAAAAAGACATGTCCAAAAGACTTTGGAAAATATAAAATGAATTTCAAGTCAAATAATTATAAGCACAAGTTAAAATCTGATTTCAAATTACTGCAAGAAAAAAGTCTCAGGAAACATATTCAAATAATTAGCTTTGGTAGAAACATTTTACAGGAGATAGGATTTTTTAAAAAAGCTTTGATTAGAGATCATAATTATGGCCAGAGGGCTGGTTCATATTTGTTCTACTTTTGATCGTGTACTGGTATTAGGTTCCTCACATGATTAATAGTCATTTGAGGGTGCAACACGAATTTCTCAAGAGTCTTTATTTCATTACAGTATGTCAGAGAATTCTTCATTTCATTAGAAATAACAGTTAAGTCCCATGTGAGGCTATAAAGAACATCCTTCAGAAAAGATCCATTTTAGACCAGTTTGGGGAAATATTTTTCTCAAAAGTAATTTCAAGTATTTATTATAGTATCTCTAAAGATGGCAGAGAGGATTTTGTCAGGTCTTGGTCTTACTCTCTTACAGGCTAATAGCTTGTTGTGTCTTTGGTGCTATCAGTAAAGTCACAAATCCTGTGTCACAGATGAAGGATGTTATTACTTAGGACACAGCAAGCAGCATGAACACTAGCACATTTGCTTCAGTTGCCTTTGTCCATAAGTCTCTCATGGTGATTTAAGGGGTGTAAATGGATGCTATGCATGCAATGGGATTGAGTCACAGCTGATGAATAGCGAGCTTGGGGAATTCATTGTTATTCTCACCAAGCAGTAAGCAAGCTCATTTTTTGTCTCAGAGGAGACATTACCCCATCCATCAGGGTACATACTGCAAGCACAACTCTGAGAAATGGTTCAGCTTGAGCGGTAATGACCTTACGTTGTTGGTAAACCCAGAACACCATGTAGAAGTGTAAGAGGCTCACAGTGAACTGCCTTTCAACAGCATCCACTTCATGGTTCTAAACTGCATTCGTTTCTAGAAATTTTTCTTGAGAGTTTGCCGCTCCTTCCACTGTTCTTATTTCTCTGAATGATGAAGACTGAGATTAAATTTATTTGATTTTTCTCTAACAACATTTAATCAAATCCACTAATAGCAGGGCTTCCCTTGTGGCTCAGTGGTAAAGAATCTGCCTGAAATCCAGAAGACTCAGGAAACACTGGTTCGATCCTTGGGTTGGGAAGATACCCTGGAGCAGAAAATGGCGACCCATTCCAATATTCTTACCTGGAAAATCTCATGGACAGAGGAGCCTGGCAGGCTACAGTCCATGGGGTCATAAAAGAGCTGAACACAGCTTAGCGAATAGACAGCAACTGTGAGCAGAAATTTATACAGCAGGATGAGACCAGTCTGCATGATCAAGCTCAGTCATGTCTCCTAGGATCCCTGATTCAGTCAACTGTGAATAAGTTCCAGGACATAAACAGCTTGGACGTAGTATAATATTCATTATGACCCATGCAAGGGAATTGGACACACTGGTCTTTGGTTTAATTTCTAAGAAGGGACCAAAGATCAACCATCCTTCCCAATGGAGAGATGTTGTTTCTTCCCAAACACAAACATATAACTCCAAGGGAGACAGATTGGTCCAGTTTTAAATTTATTGTTAAACTTGATTAGAATCATCATTCAGTTCAGTTCAGTTCAGTCTCTCAGTCGTATCCAACTCTTTGCGACCCCATGAATCACAGCACGCCAGGCCTCCCTGTCCATCACCAACTCCCAGAGTTCACTCAGACTCATGTCCATGGAGTCAGTGATGCCATCCAGCCATCTCATCCTCTGTCGTCCCCTTCTCCTCCTGCCCTCAATCCCTCCCAGCATCAAAGTCTTTTCCAATGAGTCAACTCTTTGCATGAGGTGGCCAAAGTACTGGAGTTTCAGCTTTAGCATCATTCCCTCTAAAGAAATCCCAGGGCTGATCTCCTTCAGAATGGACTGGTTGGATCTCCTTGCAGTCCAAGGGACTCTCAAGAGTCTTCTCCAGTACCACAGTTCAAACACATCAATTCTTCGGTGCTCAGCCTTCTTCACAGTCCAACTCTCACATCCACACATGACTACTGGAAAAACCATAGCCTTGACTAGACGGAACTTAGTCGGCAAAGTAATGTCACTGCTTTTCAATATGCTATTTAGGTTGGTCATAACTTTTCTTCCAAGGAGTAAGCGTCTTTTAATTTCATGGCTGCAGCCACCATCTGCAGTGATTTTGGAGCCCCCAATAATAAAGTCTGACACTGTTTCCACTGTTTCCCCATCTATTTCCCATGAAGTGATGGGACCAGATGCTATGATCTTCGTTTTCTGAATGTTGAGCTTTAAGCCAACTTTTTCCCTCTCCTCTTTCACTTTCATCAAGAGGCTTTTTAGTTCCTTTTCACTTCTGCCATAAGAGTGGTGTCATCTGCATATCTGAGGTGATTGATATTTCTACCAGCAATCTTGATTTCAGCTTGCACTTCTTCCAGTCCAGCATTTCTCATGATGTACTCTGCATATTACATCACTTATTAAGTTATATGAGCAGCGTCATTCATGAGGCATAATTCAAGATGGGCAGACACCAGAAGCATATGCATTTGAACCCACCATACTGAAAAAAATTTGTGCTGATTTACAGATTTGTACACGTAGTGGATTGGGAATCCATGTTGAGCAGCCTCTGTTGGTGATGTCAGGTGCAGAAGAACAGTCCAGGATGGGCCACATTCATGTCAATTTTTCTGTTTTCACAGACCATATGGTTGTTCTGCTTAGGCTGTGGTGCTGGGTCTAGCACACAAGGGGAGCATGAACAATCTTCCCTTCCAACAAACACAAACTCTCCAGGGTCTAAGGTTTCCCCTTCCCTAGTACCAGGATTGTTGCTCCTTTTCCACTATCACAAAACTGGCGTGATCATTCTAGTAGCTACAACTTTGCCATTTTTCCTAGTCATTTCCTAATCACTCTCAAAACTTTTGTATAGAATGATAAGGAGCAAGAGGAATAAGGGCATTTTTATGCCATTTACAGAGATCATTTATATTCACCACTTTGGGCCTACTGGGCCCTTTAAGGGAACTCTTAGAGCAGTGTACTCAAGTAAACCATAGTTATCTTCATAATCTAGGACTGCATTTATTCAACAGGAGAATCTAGGTGGCTGAACAAGAATTAACTAATTTTAATACCATTTTGACTGGCTTCCTGTCAAGAAAGTAGACTAGCCAAGCTGGTCAGAGGTTCACTCTTCAGGGAAAGAAGGAAGCATCATGCTTTCTTTCCACTTCTGACAAGCTGTAGTAGGTGTATTTTTTTTTTTTTTCTAATAAACCTGTTAAGGACAGTTAGAAACCCTGGACCACATGTAAAAGAAAAACATATGAATTTGGAGAGAAGAAGCCAGACTAGCTTAGGAACTTGGGGCTTTAGGAAAGATAGAGCAGTGAGTTCCCTGAGCTTTCTTTTGCCTCATGTAACCCAAGTGAGTCCTGGAGAAGCCAGGAACCTGGAAATGCCAACAGATGTAGACAAAAAAGGCCATGAAAAGTCTTCTCTCTGCAGCCAAAGGTCCAGGAAGAGGACAGCTTAGAAAGACAGGAAACTTTAGTACATTTAGCTGTACATAGAGGCAAAGAGTTGTGCAGCAGCTGAGCAAACACATAAGTAGAAGGAAACAGACACGTGGCAGGAAAGCCCTGTGGTGTTTTCTCTCACCCTTGTTCTGCCTTTCCATCACTGGATCCATGGCAGCTTTTAGATAGCTGCCTGCATCCCTAGTGTGGGTTCCTGGTGGGGGAGGGGGAAGAGCTCTTTGTCATGAGAGAGCAGAGCTTCACTGCTTTAACCTGTCTCGTGGCTCCCTCAAGGACTAACGCAAAGGGCTTGTCTGCATGTCACAAACTCAGCACTCTCTCAGGGCGGAGAAATTGTTACACAGAGAACATTTTCTAAGAAAAATTCAACAGTAGATTTGAATAGGCAGAAGAAAGAACTTGAAAGTAGGTAAACTGAAATTGTCCAGTCAGAGAGCAGAAAGAAAAAGAATGAAGAGAAATGAACTGAGACTGAAGGACCTGTGGGACACTGTCAAATTTTCTGATGTAAGTATAATA
The DNA here is from genome assembly GCF_032405125.1 of Capricornis sumatraensis. Taxonomy (NCBI): domain Eukaryota; kingdom Metazoa; phylum Chordata; class Mammalia; order Artiodactyla; family Bovidae; genus Capricornis; species Capricornis sumatraensis. Next base: position 77,441,519 of record NC_091070.1, read on the forward strand.
GGATTCCCAGAAGAGGAGGAGAGTGAGAAATAGCTGTGTGAGTTTTGTCAAAAGCAATGTTCTCTTTTTTTTATTTTTTATTTTTTTTTTTATTATTATTTTTTTTTTTTATTAAATTTTAAAATCTTTAATTCTTACATGTGTTCCCAAACATGAAACCCCCTCCCACCTCCCTCCCCATAACATCTCTGTGGGTGATCCCCATGCACCAGCCCCAAGCATGCTGTATCCTGCGTCAGACATAGACTGGCGATTCAATTCTTACATGATAGAATACATGATAGAATGCCATTCTCCCAAATCATCCCACCCTCTCCCTCTCTCTCTGAGTCCAAAAGTCCGTTATACACCGCTGTGTCTTTTTTCCTGTCTTGCATATAGGATCATCATTGCCATCTTTCTAAATTCCATATATATGTGTTAGTATACTGTATTGGTGTTTTTCTTTCTGGCTTACTTCACTCTGTATAATCGGCTCCAGTTTCATCCATCTCATCAGAACTGATTCAAATGAATTCTTTTTAACGGCTGAGTAATACTCCATTGTGTACATGTACCAAAGCTTTCTTATCCATTCATCTGCTGATGGACATCTAGGTTGTTTCCATGTCCTGGCTATTATAAACAGTGCTGCGATGAACATTGGGGTACATGTGTCTCTTTCAATTCTGGTTTCCTCGGTGTGTATGCCCAGCAGTGGGATCGCTGGGTCATAAGGCAGTTCTATTTGCAATTTTTTAAGGAATCTCCACACTGTTCTCCATAGTGGCTGTACTAGTTTGCATTCCCACCAACAGTGTAGGAGGGTTCCCTTTTCTCCACACCCTCTCCAGCATTTATTGCTTGCAGATTTTTGGATCGCAGCCATTCTGACTGGTGTGAAGTGGTACCTCATTGTGGTTTTGATTTGCATTTCTCTGATAATGAGTGATGTTGAGCATCTTTTCATGTGTTTGTTAGCCATCCGTATGTCTTCTTTGGAGAAATGTCTATTTAGTTCTTTGGCCCATTTTTTGATTGGGTCGTTTATTTTTCTGGAATTGAGCTGCATAAGTTGCTTGTATATTTTTGAGATTAGTTGTTTGTCAGTTGCTTCATTTGCTATTATTTTCTCCCATTCAGAAGGCTGTCTTTTCACCTTGCGTATATTTTCCTTTGTTGTGCAGAAGCTTTTAATTTTAATTAGATCCCATTTGTTTATTTTTGCTTTTATTTCCAGAATTCTGGGAGGTGGATCATAGAGGATCCTGCTGTGATTTATGTCTGAGGGTGTTTTGCCTATATTCTCCTCTAGGAGTTTTATAGTTTCTGGTCTTACATTTAGATCTTTAATCCATTTTGAGTTTATTTTTGTGTGCGGTGTTAGAAAGTGATCTAGTTTCATTCTTTTACAAGTGGTTGACCAGTTTTCCCAGCACCACTTGTTAAAGAGATTGTCTTTACTCCATTGTATATTCTTGCCTCCTTTGTCAAAGATAAGGTGTCCATATGTGTGTGGATTTATCTCTGGGCTTTCTATTTTGTTCCATTGATCTATATGTCTGTCTTTGTGCCAGTACCATACTGTTTTGATGACTGTGGCTTTGTAGTAGAGCCTGAAGTCAGGCAAGTTGATTCCTCCAGTTCCATTCTTCTTTCTCAAGATTGCTTTGGCTATTCGAGGTTTTTTGTATTTCCATACAAATCTTGAAATTATTTGTTCTAGTTCTGTGAAAAATATGGCTGGTAGCTTGATAGGGATTGCGTTGAATTTGTAAATTGCTTTGGGTAGTATACTCATTTTCACTATATTGATTCTTCCAATCCATGAACATGGTATATTTCTCCATCTATTAGTGTCCTCTTTGATTTCTTTCATCAGTGTTTTATAGTTTTCTATATATAGGTCTTTAGTTTCTTTGGGTAGATATATTCCTAAGTATTTTATTCTTTTTGTTGCAATGGTGAATGGAATTGTTTCCTTAATTTCTTTTTCTACTTTCTCATTATTAGTGTATAGGAATGCAAGGGATTTCTGTGTGTTGATTTTATATCCTGCAACTTTACTATATTCATTGATGAGCTCTAGTAATTTTCTGGTGGAGTCTTTAGGGTTTTCCATGTAGAGGATCATGTCATCTGCAAACAGTGAGAGTTTTACTTCTTCTTTTCCAATTTGGATTCCTTTTATTTCTTTTTCTGCTCTGATTGCTGTGGCCAAAACTTCCAGAACTATGTTGAATAGTAGCGGTGAAAGTGGACACCCTTGTCTTGTTCCTGACTTTAGGGGAAATGCTTTCAATTTTTCACCATTAAGGATAATGTTTGCTGTGGGTTTGTCATATATAGCTTTTATTATGTTGAGGTATGTTCCTTCTATTCCTGCTTTCTGGAGAGTTTTTATCATAAATGGATGTTGAATTTTGTCAAAGGCCTTCTCTGCATCTATTGAGATAATCATATGGTTTTTATTTTTCAATTTGTTAATGTGGTGAATTACATTGATTGATTTGCGGATATTGAAGAATCCTTGCATCCCTGGGATAAAGCCCACTTGGTCATGGTGTATGATCTTTTTAATATGTTGTTGGATTCTGATTGCTAGAATTTTGTTGAGGATTTTTGCATCTATGTTCATCAGTGATATTGGCCTGTAGTTTTCTTTTTTTGTGACGTCTTTGTCAGGTTTTGGTATTAGGGTGATGGTGGCCTCATAGAATGAGTTTGGAAGTTTACCTTCCTCTGCAATTTTCTGGAAGAGTTTGAGTAGGATAGGTGTTAGCTCTTCTCGAAATTTTTGGTAGAATTCAGCTGTGAAGCCGTCTGGACCTGGGCTTTTGTTAAAAGCAATGTTCTCTTAAAGAAAAGGATCCCACTGATAGCATCTTCTCCCTCATCCTACTTCCTACATAGTCGTCGGTGGGAATAGGGAAGGCCTGACCAGTCCATCTTTGATGGATACTCTTTACCTAGTTCTTGAGCAGAAAGGGACCTGCTGCATTGCTGGTCTCTAGCCACTAACTTCTACAAGGGCATGAGCAGGAGGTGAGATGGGAAGGAACAGAACTTGTCTGCGCTTCTTTTTCCGTTAGACTCAGTTAAGCTTCTTGCATAGGCAGCCCTCTGATAAACCTGACTTGTGGTTAGGGTACAATAGAAAGGCAGAGAGTTACTGTTGCTCTTGTCTAGTTGCTAAGTCATGTCTGACTCTTTTGTGGCCCCATGGACTATAGTCTTGCCAGGCTCCTCTGTCCATGGGATTTTCCAGGCATGAATACTGGAGTGGCTTGCCATTTCCTTCTCCTGGGGAATCTTCTCAACCCAGGGATTGAACTCATGTCTCTTGCACTGGCAGGCGGATACTTTACCACTGAGCCACCAGGGAAGCTTGTTAGAGAGACTGATACCAGACCCATAACTTTGGAAATTAATCCTGAGATGCCAGGGCTTTGTACAAGAAGGGGGATTAGACTCATGAACATGTCCTTTGGGTTTTATTTACACTCTAGGTACTGAAGGCTGGTCCATCTACTACTACCATCAGCCCAAGTAAGCAATGTTTCCACACAGATATGCCACTGGTACAAAATGGAATTAAGAATTAAGTCCTTGACTTTGTTAAAAATCTGCCCAAGTTGTGAGCTGGAAACATGTTTGTTCAGTTAGATTTTAGGTCATTGTGTCTTAAGAGGATTCTTTTGAGTTAGATTAGATTTCTTTAAAAATAGAAGTGGGGAAATAAGATAGGAAGTGTTGGCCTGATATGAAGAAAAGCTACACAGATCCCCTGAATCATGAGAGCCTCACCCAGACTTCTATCACTAGAATACCTTAGGACTGGTTTTTCAGTGTGAGAGAGTGGCCATTTGATAAAGCTGCTTCTAATCAGACAAGTGTTGCCATTTGATGTAAAACACACATGTAGACATCACTCTATCCCCACACACATTGACTTGGACCATATGCTTTTCAGAATTTTAATTTAACTAAAGTGGCAAATTTTTATTTTCATCAGTTCCCATAGTACGGATCTATGTTTCAAATATTTATTTGATCAGGGTCTTGAGTCCACAAGATGGCAGTGTCTTCTCAGGAACCCTGCTCATGTATTCCTTCCTGTGTGTGTGTGTGTGTGTGTGTATCTGTGTGTGTGTGTGTGTGTGAGAGAGAGAGAGAGAGAGGGAGGGAGAAAGTGGGAGGAGAGAGGAGGAGCTCGGTGGTGTGTTGCACGGGTAATGAAAATGTCTCTTTTGTTTTGATAGAACAGGCTCTTTTTATGATTTCTAAAGCAGAAGAATTGAAATGTCTGAGCTCAACTCTTTTTTTTTTTTTTTTTTTTTTTTTTAGGGCTTAAAATTTGAATCCTCAGTGAACCAGAGGGGGAAAGAATGATGAAATCCTCAAGAGTTTTATTAGTGATCCTGTGGCTTCACTTAATCTGTAAGTTTGGGGCATTTCTATGGGACCATAAAATAACTATTTGGAGTCATTGTCCCTTCTAGACTTACGGAGAAACATGAACACTATTTCCCTTAAATAAAGGATGGTAGAGGTGGGAGGCCTGTGAAAAGGTAACTTGAATTCTGGAGAGGAGGCATCCACTACCTAACCCACCTTCTTTGACTGAGCGTTCACTGTCTCTTTGCACAGCGGTGAGCAGCCAGCAGAACACCGTGGAGCAGAGTCCTGCGTCTCTGCCTGTCCCAGAGGGAGCCGTCGCCTCTCTCGGCTGCACTTATTCTGACAGTAATTCTCAGTACTTTGCATGGTACAGACAGTACCCTGGGAAAGGACCTGAGTTTCTGCTGTACGTGTATCTCAACAAAGACAAAGAGGAAGGCAAATTTACAGCGCACTCCAATAAAACCAACAAGCATGTCTCCCTGCGTATCAGAGACTCCGAGCCCAGCGACTCAGCCACCTACCTCTGTGCAGTGAGCACACAGTGCTCCCCAGGCACCTGCCGCCTGTGCCCAAACCTGCTGGGGCCCTGGCAGTGCCTCTTGGAGAGCTTAGGCTGCAGGGCACAGACATTCTGTCACCTCTCTAGATGTAAATGTGGATTCAGAGTAACCGTGGAGAAGGTTTGATTGATTAGGGAAATATTTTCATAATTCTGAAACAGTTGATTCTGAAGGGAAATTAAAGAGACAGTTTGGTCTGAATGACTGAAATATTTTTCAGTCTTCTCATTGTACTCTAGTTTTGTACCATAACTTTACTCACTGGAATTGGAATTATGATGCTTTTATATATGACAATATTTTAATATGATAACTGAGATACTCCCTCATAGTTCCTGGTACATTTTGCTCTTTCCTCATGTAGTTATTCAAGATGTTTGATATTCATTGCTTTACGAAATAATGGAAAAACATAAATGCAGAAGTCTTTTTTTTTAATGTGGACCATTTTTAAAGCCTTTATTGAATTTGTTACAATATTGTTTCTATTTTATGTTTCTTGCTTTTTGGCTGTGAAGCATGTGGGATCTTAGTGCCCAGACCAGGGATTGGAAGGCACACAAGTGGAAAGAGAATTGGAAAGTCCCCCTGCATTGGAAGGCCAAGTGTTAACCACTGGACCTCCAGGGAAGTCCCAGAAAGGAGTCTTAAGCAACTATTTTGAAACAGTTGTGAGTCATGAATTGTTCTAGTCATAGATCTGCCATCTCATCTTCACCCATCTTCATCTTCAACTGCAGCCCCATTGGTGGATTAGATAAGGATGCATTTGATGGGTGGATGGAAGGATTAACATCAGAAGGTGAGAACTGGTTGAAACAAAAAGCCTAGACAGTTGCAGGAATTCAGATCAGAGGTTTATGTTACTATTTTTGAGCAAAGGCTGAGTAGAACTCAAAGTTCCAGGTGTGAGCCTTGTGGGAGAGTGCATTGATTCCTATGTACGTGAGTGTGGCTGGGGATGGTAGAGAGAATTAGCTACAGTCATAGAATATCCCACACCCACAGCAAGCTGTAGGGGTACAGATTTCCTGAGAAGGATCTCTGAGTAACCAATGTTATGGTGATTAAAGACCTACATGGATCAGTTATCAAAGACCATATGGTATTGAGGATGTTTTAGAAAATGTTGGTGAGAGAACTGGGAATACCAACAGGGATATGAATATCCGCCCTCTCCTGACTCATTGGCACTGTGGAATTGTCCTATAACTTATGCCAAAGTCCAGGAAAAATGTTTGTGATCTGATGGAAATCAATTGATGCTCTTGAACTGTGGTGTTGAAGACTCTTGAGAGTCCCTTGGACTGCAAGGAGATTAAACCAGTCAATCCTAAAGGAAAGTAACCCTGGTCACCTGATGCAAAGAGTTGACTCATTGGAAGACCCTGATGCTGGGAAAGATTGAAGGCAGGGAAAAAGGGATGACAGAAGAAGAGACGGTTGGATGACTCAATAGACATGAGTTTGTGTAAGACTTAGGAGATGGTGAGGGACAGGGAAGCCTGGCATGCTACTGTCCATGGGGTTGCAAAGAGTCAGATATGAATGAGTGACTGAACAACAACAAATAGATCCAGGGAAAAAAATTAGAAGTCACAGTCGTCATAAAGCTGAAGTAGTGTTCTGTTAGACATGACATTGTTTATTTAGTCCAAGAAGCGGAAAAAGCTGGAAATGACTAATTAAGATTTTTACTCAGTTTTGTTCACATAGTCACTGACTAAAAGGATGTAAAAGTGTAAAAGGCTACAGCCCATGGGGTCGCACAGAATCAGACACAACTGAAGCAACTTAGCATGCAAAGAAGGATGTAATCTAATCGGAATTTACTTCAAATTCTCAGTCTGGAAATTTATGACTCAGAAATATTTCCAAATCATGGAAAAAGCAGTTGAAAGGCAATGAGAAAGAGCATGAAATGTATTGAGCTCAAGATACTCGAATTCTCTTTCCACTTGTGTGTCTTCTGGTGCCACTGGAAAGAACCTGATTTGTGGTGCTGGTCTGATTACCTTTTGTTGCTAATGAGTGACTTGATTTCAGGCTATACTCATATATATTTCAGGATAGGTTTAGGATTAAGTGAGGTAGCATATTGTCTTAGGTTGACTTCCTTAACAAAGCCAAAGTTGGGATTTCTGACACCCATCTTATTTTGAGAAAAGCAAGTTAAGTGGGGAGGGGAAGAGGGTAAAATGAATGTGGCTGAGCTGAACTCTTGATCCAGCCTGACTCCATGGGGGTCTCTGGAGCATGAAATGCCCCGCAGAATTGATCCCTCCCACCTTGAGTCAAGGGGGCCATACAGCGGATCTTAGAATAAGGCACTCATTGGAGCACGGGTATACTTTACTGGAGAATGGTGATGTTTATTGGTGTAGATCAATTTTCTGGGAAAGAGGGCAGCCATGAGCCAAGTATAGCCAACATTTGCAGCAGCTGGGAATTGGGTGCACTGGCCTGGAAAAGGGGGTCTAGGTTGAGCACCAGCAGTGTCTACTACTAGCATGGAACCCTCATGTCATATGAGTGCATTCAATAAATGGTAGACTTGAAAATTATTGTATTTAAAAAGTTAATTTCCTTCTCTATTTCTTGAAAGTGAAAGTGAGTCACTCAGTCATGTCCAATTCTTTGTGATGTCATGGACTATACAGTCTTCTTGTTAATTGGAAAAAGTGAAAAGTCAAAGTGTTAGCTGCTCAGTTGTGTCTGACTCTTTATGACACCATGAACTATAGTCTGCCAGGCTCCTCTGTCCATGGAATTCTCCCGGTCAGAGTACTGGAGTGGGTAACCATTCCTTTTTCCAGGGGATCTTCCCAAGGCCTTCTAAATTGCAGGGATTGAACCCAAGTCTCCCAAATTGCAGGTGAATTCTTTACCATCTGAGCCACCAGGAAGCCCTTTCTATTTCTTACCAATCTGGAAACATTAAAATAATGTATGGTGAAGAACTTAAGAGAGAACATTTTTTAAAAATATAAGGAATTATTATTCAAAGCTAAGACTCCAGATTTTTCGAGAGTAGTGACCAAGGAACCATTATATTATTCTCTTAGATCCTTTGGTCATTCTCCAAACATGCATTTCCATACGAGACCATAAAGCATGACATTCTGCCACAACTTTGGTTCCAGGTATAATGACTCTCATATTCACAGTTGATGACTTGGTATGGAAAGAGACATCATCTGTACTTATTAATGACTAGTGTTTCTTTGTTCTTGGTTTATATTTAAGAATGAAGAACTGGGTAGTGGGATGGACTTCTTATGTCATTGTGTCCATGTTCTCCACAAAGTTTCTTCCTGAATGCGTTTCTTGGCCAGTAGTCTGGCCATGTGGACTTACCATGTTACTTGGCAGGCTTGTTTTTAGGATGAATGAGCAGAGCACTGCTTATTAACTTGTTTCTTCCTCTCCTATCCACCTAATATCAGTTTGAAGGTGGCTTAGCTCTGTTACTTCCCTGGTAGCTCAGAAGGGAAAGCGTCTGCCTACAGTGCAGGAGACCTGGGCTCGATCCCTGGGTCTGGAAGATCCCCTGGAGAAGGAAATGGCAATCCACTCCAGTACTATTGCCTGGAGAATCCCATGGACAGAGGAGCCTGGTAGGCTACAGTCCATGGGGTCCCAAAGAGTTGGACACGACTGAGTGACTTCACTTCACTTAGCTCTGTTAAGTACTCACAGGAAAAAACAGCATTCCAGGTGTTTATTTCAACTTTAGTGAACATCAGGTGCCCACATACAGGCTAGCCTACTATGCTTCTCACATATAAGTACAGTAGCAGGGAGACTAGTATAACTATTCCACATAGTGACCTTCAATTCGTCCTCATGTGCTGTCCCCCCTGCCCTCCATCACACTTATCCTTTCTCAGGCAAGAATCTCTATAGGTTCCTAAGGAGTAAGTTTCCTTCACTTGCATGTCCAATAAAATCTTCTCATAGTTCATTATGGGCTGTGCTCTCTCCCTCTCTGTCTCACCCATCAGAATGCTGTCATCTACTTTCTGTTTATGGGAACTGTTGATATCTTTCATCTTTTTATTATTTTCACATTATGGATTTAGTATCATCCTGTTTATCCTTGTAAATTTTATCCCAGTGGGAAGTTTGGTGAGAAAGGAGGAGAGTACATATGTTTGATTAGATATTTTGAATCTTGTAAAATTTCTTTTATTAAATATAAATTTATTTATTTTAATTGGAGGCTAATTACAATACTGTATTGGTTTTGCCATACATTGACATGAATCCGCCAAGGGTGTACACGTGTTCCCCATCTTGAACCCTCCTCCCACCTCCCTCCCCATCCCATCCCTCGGGGTCATCCCAGTGCACCAGCCCCAAGCACTCTGTATCATGCATTGAACCTGGACTGGCGATTCTTTTCACATATGATAATATACATGTTTCAATGCCATTCTCCCAAATCATCCCACCCTCGCCCTCTCCCACAGAGTCCAAAAGACTGTTCTATACATCTGTGTCTCTATTGCTGTCTTGCATAAAGGGTTATCAATATCATCTTTCTAAATTCCATATATAGGCATTAGTAAATAGAGGAAAACAACAAAATGGGAAAGACTAGAAATATCTTCAAGGAATTAGAGATACTAAGGGGACATTTCATGCAAAGATGGGCTCGACAAAGGGCAGAAATGGTATGGAACTAACAGAAGCAGAAGACCTTAGGAAGAGGTGGCAAGAATACACAGAAGAACGGTAGAAAAAAGATCTTTACGACCCAGATAATCACGATGGTGTGATCACACATCTAGAGCCAGACATCCTGGAATGTGAAGTCAAGTGGGCCTTAGAAAAGATCACTACGAACAAAGCTAGTGGAGGTGATGGAATTCCAGTGGAACTGTTTCAAATCCTGAAAGATGGTGCTGTGAAAGTGCTGCACTCAATGTGCCAGCAAATTTGGAAAACTCAGCAGTGGCCACAGGACAGGAAAAGTCAGTTTTCATTCCAATCCCAAAGAAAGGCAATGCCAAAGAATGCTCAAACTACCACACAATTGCACTCATCTCACACGACAATAAAGTAATGCTCAAACTTCTCCAAGCCAGGCTTCAACAATACGTGAACCGTGAACTCCCTGATGTTCAAGCTGGTTTTAGAAAAGGCAGAGAAACCAGAGATCAAATTGCCAACATCTGCTGGGTCATCAAAAAAGCAAGAGAGTTCCAGAAAAACATCTATTTCTGCTTTATTGACTATGACAAAGCCTTTGACTGTGTGGATCACAAGAAACTGTGGAAAATTCTGAGAGAGATGGGAATACCAGACCACCTGACCTGCCTCTTGAGAAACCTGTATGCAGGTCAGGAAGCAACGGTTAGAACTGGACATGGAACAACAGACTGGTTCCAAATAGGAAGAGGAGTATGTCAAGGCTGTATATTGTCACCCTGCTTATTTAACTTGTATGCAGAGTACATCATGAGAAACACTGGACTGGAAGAAGCACAAGCTGGAATCAAGATTTCCAGGAGAAATATCAATAATCTCAGATATGCAGATGACACCACCCTTATGGCAGAAAGTCAAGAGGAACTAAAAAGCCTCTTGATGAAAGTGCAAGAGGAGAGTGAAAAAGTTGGCTTAAAGGAACAACATTAGGAAAACGAAGATCATGGCATCTGGTCCCGTCACTTCATGGCAAATAGATGGGAAAACATTGGAAACAGTGTCAGACTTTATTTTGGGGGTCTCCAAAATCACTGCAGATGGTGACTGCAGCCATGAAATTAAAGACACTTACTCCTTGGAAGGAAAGTTATGACCAACCTAGATAGCATATTCAAAAGTAGAGACATTACTTTGCCAACAAAGGTCCATCTAGTCAAGGCTATGGTTTTTCCAGTGGTCATGTATGGATGTGAGAGTTGGACTGTGAAGAAAGCTGAGCACTGAAGAATTGATGCTTTCGAACTGTGGTGTTGGAGAAGACTCTTGAGAGTCCATTGGACTGCAAGGAGATCCAACCAGTCCATTCTGAAGGAGATCAGCCCTGGGATTTCTTTGGAGGGAATGATGCTAAAGCTGAAACTCCAGTACTTTGGCCACCTCATGCAAAGAGTTGACTCATTGGAAAAGAGTCTGATGCTGGGAGGGATTGGGGGCAGGAGGAGAAGGGGATGACAGAGGATGAGATGGCTGGATGGCATCATGGACTTGATGGACGTGAATCTGAGTGAACTCCAGGAGTTGGTGATGGACAGGGAGGCCTGGCGTGCTGCGATTCATGGGGTCACAAAGAGTCGGACACAACTGAGCAGCTGAACTTAACTGAACTGATATTGTGTTGGTGTTTTTCTTTCTGGCTTACTTCATTCTGTATAATAGGCTCCAGTTTCATCCACTTCATTAGAACTAATTCAGATATATTATTTTTAATGGCTGAGTAATGCTCCATTGTGTATATGTGCCACAGCTTTCTTATCCATTCGTCTGCTGATGGACATCTAGGTTGCTTCCATGTCCTTGCTATTAAAAACAGTGCTACAATGAACATTGGGGTACACGTGTCTCTTTCAATTCTTGTTTCCTCAGTGTGTATGCCCAGCAGTGGGATTGCTGGGTCATATGGCAGTTCTAGTTTCAGTTTTTTAAGTAATCTCCACACTGGTCTCCATAGTGGCTGTACTAGTTTGCATTCCCACCTACAGTGTAAGAGGGTTCCCCTCTCTCCACACCCTCTCCAGCATTTATTGCTTGTAGACTTTTGGATCGCAGCCATTCTGACTGGCATGAAATGGTTCCTCATTGTGGTTTTGATTTGCATTTCTCTGATAATAAGTGATGTTGAGCATCTTTTCATATGTTTGTTAGCCATCTGTATGTCTTCTTTGGAGAAATGTCTATTTAGTTCTTTGGCCCATTTTTTGATTGAGTCGTTTATTTTTCTGGAATTGAGCTTCAGGAGTTACTTGCATGTTTTTGAGATTAATTCTTTGTCAGTTGCTTCATTTGATATTATTTTCTCCCATTCTGAAGGCTGTCTTTCCACCTTGCTTATAGTTTGCTTTGTTGTGCAAAAGCTTTTACTTTTAATTAGGTCCCATTTTTTTATTTTCATATAAACTTTTAAACTGACCATATGATTTGGTCTTACATGTGAAATAAAGTCTATCAACAGGATCAAGAAGTAAATAGAAGCACAAGGGAGAACTGATTTCAAACTGGTGCAACTCAACAGAGTGCTCAGAAAGAAGGAAGTTGTTTTGACCTTGTCAAAAGGACCCCAGCTGACCAGACTTTCATTTCAGCGGAGATTTCTCTGCTTACTTTTTCAGCATCAGGTTTCAGTGTTCTCTATGCTAACATAAGTTGTGTAGGGAAGTCTTTCCCCTTTAAAGTTGCATCTTATTATTAGACCACAGAAGGAGTGCCCCTTGAATGCAGACCCTCTCTCCTACCTGCATGGGATGCTAATTGTTTTGCGGTGTTGAGTGTCTGTGTCAATTTACTGCTGTGTCCTCTGTACCTACAGAAGTTCTTCTCATTCCTGCTCTCCTGGCTTCACTCCTTCCCGCTTTATTGAGTTTATGTAAGTGTGCTCTTCTTTTTCTCACAATTCTTTCCAGAATTATTTATACGTGTGCTATATTTTCTTTACTGTTAGAATGTAGCTCAGGTTTCTCTACAGATACTCCTCTGTTGACATTCTCCTTAGTGTGAGGTCCCCTTAATTTGGCACCGTATACCTGTCTGTTCTGACCATTGACAATTGGAATGGGACTTTCCCTTTCTGCAAATAAACATGTGGTGCCCAAGTCGTTTTTTTTTATGGCTTTAACAAATATCAAAGTTGTTCATACTGAGACCAAGTCATATTTAGACTTTCTGACTGACAAAGAAAATTGTTGTTTTTTATTAATTTGCATTGATTAAATAATTAACGTTACATGTTTCCTTCTGATGTTAAGTAAAAGTCCCTGATCTAATTTACTCTTTCCCCTTTAGCACCAAACAAAGGAATAATCTCTCCCCATCCCATATCTGCTATGACACTCATATCCATCCTTCCTTTTTTGAATGTGATGCTCACTGAATCACCTGAGGCCAGCAGGGAGCCCAATCACAGACTTTTAACATTTCTGTCACTTCGTTGCATTATTTTATGTCTCCTACACAAGATTTGAATATTATTCAGATTGTGTCTGTATCTTAATAGGAAAATTTGCCTATTTATATTTGTGTTTACATTTATTGTTCCAGCTAGTATTTTTAACTACTTGAAGCAGTGTCTTTGTTTGGACCAAAGTACAATAGACCAGGTGGGTTATAAACAAAATGGATTTATTTGTTTCTCACCATTCTGGAGGCTGGAAGTCTGAGGCCAGGGTGCCAGCATGGTGAGTTTCTGGTGAGATCCCTTTTCTAGTTTACAGATTCCTCACTTCTCATTGTAGCTTCACATGGAGAGTAGAGAGAGAAACAGCCTGTCTTGCATCTCTTATAAAGGCACAAATCCCATGGAGAGGGCTTCACCCTAACTGCCTCTCAAAGACCCCCACCTTCAAATGCAATGACATTGGGGGATTAGAGTTTCAACATATGACTTTCATAGCAAATAGTGATGACATTTGAGATTACAGCATGCTCCCCTCTTGAAATTCTTTATTTAGATTTAGAGACCGAGCAACTTCTTGGTTCTCTTCCTGTTTTCAGTGGCTCCTTCTCAGCCTCCTTTGATGGTTTTTCCTTCATCCCCCTGATCTCTAAACATTGGAATGCCTCAAGAACTTATTGTTAGAACTCGTTACTTTCTACCAACAATTTATTTCCAGCTAATTGTATACTTTTCACACAAATAATACATAAAAGACAAATACAAAAATAAAGAAAACAAAATAAAATTACAGTACCTTGAAAATTACACCAGATATGTGAACTGACTTAAGTGACTGGACATGAGAATGCATGTTTGCATCTTTGAAAGTTTGAAACTCGAAGGTTTGTATAAAGGGGACTTAATTATTATGAAGCAGGGTGTTAGCATCAGTAGGTCATCAGGATGTGTAACTGAGTTCCATAACTTAAGCTGCAAACTGTATACTATTACATATAGAGAGGAGAGATAGGTTAATAATATATTCATATGTCCTTTAAAATTTTGAGATGCATAATAGAATAGAACACTTTACCTCATATCTCCCAAATCCCTTCCACCTGTCTGTCCATCTCCTACTCTTATTTTCATCTAGACAGTGTCTCTAGTCTTTAGTCTACTCCCAAACTAATATCTCTACGTAACCTCTGATGACATTCCTTTCTATCATTTCCAGGAAAAAGACAAAGCGATTTTGTTCTCATTAATTTTTGTCTGACTGTTCTCTGTTATAAGAAATGTCTCCTTATTTCTAGATTCATTTAGTACTATCTCACACCTGTCCTTGTCTTTCCTATTATACTGCAACGTCTTGTAAGTAGACAAAGCTGAATTCAGTTTTTAAGTTTTAAAGACTTAGAAAAAGATCTCATAGAAAACCTTTGATAATTTATTGTGGACTTATTTTGAAATAGATTGGAAAAATCACATTCAACATTGAAGATGCAATTTGACAAAATAGTTTAAGATAGTAGTTTCCATTAACTGACATTTTGAAGAAGGAATAAGTTTACTTAAAAAATCCCCAACCAAGCCGACAGATCTTTTGTTCCTGATAATTTGTAGACGGTCCTCAGGAGAGAACGGAGGGTTAGCGGCTGCTGATGAGCTGGTTGACCCAACAGTTTTAGACCACTAGGGGGCACTTTAAGCTACACCAAATGACGAACAATTTTCTCATGGTTTGAGACGAATCTTGGCGAACATTTGAATTAGGGTTTCTGGCAGTTAGGAAAACATCTGAACTAGTCAGATGGGGAACTGGGGCATCTCCATATACTCATCTGTGAGGAAGATCTGTTGCTTTGAGTGGTGTAAAGAGATGATTCCCCAGCAGAACTGAGCATCAGATTAGGGCCGTGGTAAAACTAAAAGTTCAAGAAGAAATCACCTGCATTACCTATCTAGAGTTTTGATACTCATGACTAAAAATTGTAAAATATGAGCCTTACTGTCGTTTCACAATTATTCCAATGATTTCTACCTTCTATTACACCTCCATTTCTCTCAGAGACGAAAAAAAAAGAAAGAAAGAAAAAAAGGAGATGAGAAGATGAAACAGAAGAGAAGTAGTGCACAGAAAAGAGAAAAAAGAAAAGATCTGGGGAGAAAGAAATAGGAGACAGTGACTTGAATTGTGGCCCCTGCTTCATAGTTACAGAGCAGAATCAGTGTGATGTACTTGCAAGGTGAGTGGGGAAAGTGCTGGAGAGAAGCAGAAGGGAGGTGGAATTGAAGTCAGGTGGCCATCATGTACATGTCCTGCTTCTCTTCCATCAGTCAAAATCTTGTTGGAGACACTGTATTTTTTCATGATAATTATGTCTGAGGTTTTCATAATTCTGCTGCTGCTGCTGCTACTGCTGCTAAGTCGCTTCAGTCGTGTCCAACTCTGTGTGACCCCATAGACAGCAGCCTACCAGGCTCCCCTGTCCCTGGGATTCTCCAGGCAAGAACACTGGAGTGGGTTGCCATTTCCTTCTCCAATGCATGAAAGTGAAAAGTCAAAGTGAAGTCACTCAGTCGTGTCCGACTCCTAGTGACCCCATGGACTGCAGCCTTCCAGGCTCCTCCATCCATGGGATTTTCCAGGCAAGAGTACTGGAGTGGGGTGCCATTGCCTTCTCCAATAATTCTGCTAATTTTATTTAATTGTATTTATTCCCTCAAGAAGATTCAATAAATAAGCAATGCATTCAGTGAGATATTCCTTCTTTGTGAGAGCTTCCTTGTAAATGAATTCTCAATCACTGAAAACTTTGTGTACTGATTCTTGGCTAGGGAAACTGGGTCACTGACCCTGATCATTTCTTCAGACTTTATTTTCCCCAGATGAAGCCCTTATTTTTCTCTGAAGTGTCCTTTCCCTTTCTTTACTCCTTTCTGACATGTCTGATTGCTGGGGCACTTAAAGTGGAACCAATGCTGTGAGAGTGAAAAGCCTAGATATTTCTGTACCTGTGACCAGCAGTGTCTTAGGCAGTAGGACATTGGTCTCAGCACCAGTGCCACTACCTTGCTGAAAAACTAGAAAACATGTCTTTGCTCTCCAATCTCGCTGTACTCCTCTCCATTTAGGATAGATGGTACTCCACCTGCTACTTTCTTCTCAGCTATTTGGGGGCCAGAGAAAAGACTTTCTCAAAAGAACTAGCTTCCTTAGAGGTCCACTGATCTCTGCATGCAAAGCTTTCTTCACGACCTATAGTTTTCTGCTTTATCCTGGAGTTCCTTTCTACTGACCCTAGATTTATTATGAGCCCCAATGGAATAACTCACTTGAGCTCTGTTGGCACAGCGTTGGCTGGCTTCAACAGAAAGCTCCTTGACTAAACCCAGGGGATTAGGAACATTTTAAATCTACCCTCTTTCTAGAATTGCCTTCTTTTTAGTTCAAATGATTGTTACCTTGTTAATGAACTATTTTTAAGAAAACTGTAGATCTAAAATTCTAAAGGCCCATTCCTGGTATGAGGAAGGTCAGAATCAATGATGATGAATGGAAAATAACTCGGTATGGTCATGCTTAAGCATTTCATTAACAAACCTGTACAGAAGCTTAAATTTCTGTGAAATCTGATCTGCTAATATTTTCCTATACTCTTCCTGACTTTCATGCTTAGAAAATTCACGATCATCCTAAATTTATCAAAAAATAGCTATTACTTAAAAATATTAATTATCTATATTTAGAATTTATTTAATAACAGATGCTAAGGTAGGCATCCAAATTTATTTGTTAATCTCTACATGACTCTCCATTTCGTGGGGCATATTTTATTGAATATGCCATCTTTTTCCTATTTTTTAATAACTAAATTTTTGTAAGTAATTTGTATGTTTGAACTTTCTATTATGTTCCATCGATGTCTGGATCTTTCTGGCAACAAGCTTCTTTACTTAACATAGCATTACACTTTGTCTTTCTAACGAGGAAATTCCTCTCCATTTTGTTTCAGAATTGGTTCCCCTGAAGCCTGAGATTACCTGCAGTATCATATTTGGCCTCTAGAGGGAGATGCTACATATCTTGAACTCGATAGAAAGCCAGAAAGCCACCAGCCCTTTGAGGAAGAGCTTTTACTTTGCATGCCCTGTAAACCCACTCACTGCTCTGTCAGGGTGTCCATGTGGCTGAACTGTTTCCAGGAAAAACCTGCAGAAAGGAGCCTCCTGCTTCCTCAGAGCTCAGACATGAAGCGCGCCCTCATCTCAGTGCTTGTGATGGTATTCACACTTGGTGAGTAAAGTCTCTTTTTATTTTATCTTACTATGGTCTTCTGATTCAGAATTGGCTTAACAAAATATTTTGCTCTGTTTGAGTCAATCCCTGACCCAGAATTTGTGTTACAGGAGGAACAAGAGCCCAGACAGTGACTCAGACTGAGAGCCACATCCCTGTGTCTGAAGGGGACCCTGTGCAGGTGAAGTGCAGCTATTCGTATTCTGGGAGTCCTGCGCTCTTCTGGTATGTCCAGTACCCCAGACAGCACCTCCAGTTACTCCTGAAAGACACCTCAAGAGAGAGCATCCAGGGTTTCACTGCTGAGCTCAGCCGGGCTGAGGCATCCTTCCATCTGAAAAAACCCTCGACTCAGGAGGAAGACTCAGCTGTGTATTACTGTGCTCTGGGTGACACAGTACCTGGCTTCACAAGAGAAGCAGAGCGCAAACCCCTTACAGAAAGCATTTCCTTGTTCCCTATTTGACCACCGTGAGGCGCTGTCTCTCTAGAGACTGACACTGAATTTACCTCTCAGGTACAGAGTTAACATCAGTTGTCAACTAGCTGTAGAATTTTTTTAAAAGGGAATTCTCATTAGCTATTCTGTATAAGTTAATTTTTAAATAGTAAGTGTATTTATTTTAGATATTAGTACCTGGAAATATACTTCTGGAATAAAACTATGTAACAGCATGAAAATTCTCTTCTTGGCCCAGATGGGCTCCACAGGTTTAAGTGATACAGTCCCATTTCTCCGACTCTGCTGCCACCTCATCCACACCCATGAGTATCATCACCACAGGCTGAAATTCCTTAAAAGTAGAATGGTGCTTCCTGACATGTGGTTGCTGATCTTTCTGCAGCTGATGCCTTTCTTCTCATGCACTTGATGGACTCATACCATCCAAATAGGGGCCATCAGGCGAAAAATCGTTTCAAGTTGAAAAAGGAAAGTTTAATATAAAGAATTATTAACAAATAGCAGAGCATTATTTACTAATGAACTCTAAAGAGCTCTAGAAAGAACTCTAAAGAACATAAGAATAGCATCTGTAGGCAGGCACTGTTATCTTTAGGACTATGCCAGAGTTTCACAGAAAGTAACATATTATAATATGTACTCTCTCTCCTATCACAGTGGTGACTCAGGCTTCACTGGGGAGTGAGTGACTGCAGCCTGCTGGATGCGGAAGTTTGCCGAAGTGCCAGAGAACACGACTAACAAGCAAAAGAACAGCTCCCAGGGGTCTAGCACAGTTTGTAGGAAGCTGGCAAAGGAGCGCTGCTGAACTTGCTTGGGTGCCGGTGAAACTTGCCAAGAAAGCACCCGGGGACTGTCACTAAACGTTGCTGGACGTGAGCATCACAGGTGCCCCACAGGACGGCCAAACACCCCGGAACAAGAAGTGCGGAGCACATCCTGGGACCCGGAAGAGAAGCTGCCTCTTCCTGCCGGGTCCTTTCCGTCCTCTCTACCGACAAAGCTTAACATCGCGCCAGCTGGCAAGGAGAAATGTTTACAAGGCGCATGTCCAGAATTACCCTCTGAATCTACGAAGGGAGAATTTGTAGTTCAAAGGCAATAAGCTGATAACTGGCACATCTTTCATACACACTCCTCCACACACAGTTGAACTTTCAAGCAATGGTGAAATGACTCTGTTTCCATCTCATAAGCTAAGTCTGTCCTTTGAACAAGTGAAGAAGTTCTCATCCTTTCTCTCAAATGAGGAGACCTGTGGTCCCAACAGTCACTACGGATCACTGGCTGTATTAATTACTTCTAAAATTCAGAGGGAATTCCACTGAAAATTCTGTTATACGCAGACTGAATTCTAAAGTTGATCTCTCTCAAGTGGTATATAGAATAATGTGAGGAGAAGGAAGCAGGAAATAGCAGTGTACACAGAGGAACACATGAAAGTAAAGAGCAAGAAGAAAATGTAGAAAACTACTACATTCTTTGGTTCCTGATTTGGTGGTGATGCTGCAGTTGATATAGATGACATTTTTTCTCATTACACATTTTATATTTTCCCTGCTCAGAGCCGTGAATTGGGTTACTTTCCTAGTGGTGTGACCCAATTCTTCATTCTCAAAGGATCTGAGTACTCAAAAATCTTGTCTTTTTATTGGTTGTTGTAATTTAACATTAACCTTTAGTACTGGTCATGGAAGTGCCAAGAGGCTCCCCTAGGAAATCTCTTGGGTTCCAGACATAGTCCTTTTTATATTTGATATGTAGCAACAACCCATTCCTCCTTGGTAATTGGTATCAACCACTGTAGTCAGTAGAGTAACCTCATTTTCTATTCATTGGTTGTGAGACATATATAACTCAAATAGCCACATGGAAGTCTTATCTTCCAGTTCAATGAAACCATTGCTGTGTTCCCTGGTGAAAGCATTATTTCTTTTAGAGAATAAGAATTAATACAACTCAAAGTTACAAACATTACATGCAAAAATCTTGCTAGTGAGTTACTGAAGATAACAGTGAGGGGTCCACTCCCAGTGCCGCCTCCTTGATTTCTGGAATCATGCATTCTGCCTATGGGGAGACAACACCATTACTTATCTCTGCTATAAAGCATGCATTGCATCTGAAGAGACAGAATGCCATATTTTCAGAGCTGTTTTTCAACCGGTGCTATTATAGAATCAGTGTGTGTGTGAGTGCTCAGTCATGCTGTCCCCTTTGTGGCCCCAGGAACTATAGTCCACCAGGCTCCTCTGTCCCTGGAATTTTTCAGGCAAGAATACTGGAGTGGGTTGCATTTCCTACCCCAGGGGATTTACTGACCCAGGGCTCAAACCTGTGTTTCTTGCATCTCCTGTATTGGCAGGTGGATCCTTTACCACTGTGCCACCTGAGAAGCCCATAGAACCAATAAGCCATTCTAAATTTAATCAGGTCAGCCATTTCTGGATGACAGGGTATATGGTAAGATAAATAATTCTGTGGGTGTGTGCCCATGGCTGTAAACTTTTGCTGTGAAAATAGTTTCTTCCTCACAAGAAATGCTGTGGGGAATATCTTGCTGAAATTAGGCACTCTGTCAGTTTATGAGGATAAGGCTGGCCGAGTACATTAAGCAAAGAAGACAAATCCGTATGCAGGTATAAGTGTTCTCCAGTGAGAACAAATCTCAGCCATCTCCATCATAGGAGATATCTAATCACAATGGTGTGATCACACACCTAGAGCCAGACATCCTGGAATGTGAAGTCAAGTGGGCCTTAGAAAGCATCACTGTGAACAAAGCTAGTGGAGGTGATGGAATTCCAGTTGAGCTGTTTCAAATCCTGAAAGATGATGCTGTCAAAGTGCTGCACTCAATATGCCAGCAAATTTGGAAAACTCAGCAGTGGCCACAGGATTGGAAAAGGTCAGTTTTCATTCCAATCCCAAAGAAAGGCAATGCCAAAGAATGCTCAAACTACCGCACAATTGCACTCATCTCACATGCTAGTAAAGTAATGCTCAAAATTCTCCAAGCTAGGCTTCAGCAATACATAAACCATGAACTTCCAAATGTTCAAGCTGGTTTTAGAAAAGGCAGAGAAACCAGAGATCAAATTGCCAACATCTGCTGGATCATCAAAAATAAAAGAGAGTTCCAGGAAAAACATCTATTTCTGCTTAATTGACTATGCCAAAGCCTTTGACTGTGTGGATCACAATAAACTGGAAAAGTCTGAAAGAGATGGGAATACCAGACCACCTGACCTGCCTCTTGAGAAATCTATTTGCAGGTCAGGAAGCAACAGTTAGAACTGGACATGGAACAACAGACTGGTTCCAAATAGGAAGAGGAGTATGTCAAGGCTGTATATTGTCACCCTGCTTATTTAACTTCTATTCAGAGTACATCATGAGAAACACTGGACTGGAAGAAACACAAGCTGGAATCAAGATTGCTGGGAGAAATATCAATAACCTCAGATATGCAGATGACACCACCCTTATGGCAGAAAGTCAAGAGGAACTAAAAAGCCTCTTGATGAAAGTGCAAGAAGAGAGTGAAAAAGTTGGCTTAAAGCTCAACATTCAGAAAACTAAGATTATGGCATCAGGTCTCATCACTTCATGGGAAATAGATGGGGAAACAGTGGAAACAGTGTCAGACTTTATTTTTTGGGGCTTCAAAATCACTGCAGGTGGTGATTGCAGTCATGAAATTAAAAGACGCTTACTCCTCGGAAGGAAAGTTATGACCAACCTAGATAGCATATTCAAAAGCAGAGACATTACTTTGCCAACAAAGGTCCATCTAGTCAAGGCTATGGTTTTTCCACTGGTCATATATGGATGTGAGAGTTGGACTGTGAAGAAAGCTGAGTGCTGAAGAATTGATGCTTTTGAACTGTGGTGTTTGAGAAGACTCTTGAGAGTCCCTTGGACTGCAAGGAGATCCAACCAGTCATTCTAAAGGAGACCAGTCCTGGGTGTTCATTGGAAGGACTGATGCTAAAGCTGAAACTCCAATACTTTGGCCACCTCATGCCAAGAGTTGACTCACTGGAAAAGACTCTGATGCCGGGAGAGATTGGGGCAGGAGGAGAAGAGAACGACAGAGGATGAGATGGCTATATGGCATGACCGACTCAATGGATGTGAGTTTGAGCGAACTCCGGGAGTTGGTGATGGACAGGGAGGCCTGGCGTGCTGCAATTCTTGGGGTCGCAAAGAGTCAGGCACGACTGAACTGAACTGAACTGAATGTAATCCAGCTGTCATCAGGCATCCAGGAAGTCTCTCTGGGGAATGACACCATATCAGGAACTCAGTATTTGTCTGTGTCATGGACAGATTAGGCACTGAGCAATAGCATCAGTGGGGACAAACTTGGTAGGGGGAAAGCAGTGTTTTTGAGCTCATGTATAACTTCCAGTACTGCTAGCAAGGCCAGATCATGAGATCATAAGGCCAAAGTGATGAAGCAGGTAGCACTGAGATGTTCCTTCCTCTGCATGCAATCTCTGCAACTTCTGAGAGTAGTTTGAGAAGGATCAGTGTTAACTCTTCCTTAAATGTTTGGTAGACTGACTCTATAACTTTGGAGTCCAGTTCTCTGACCATATTGGAGATTCTGAGGCAAACCCAATATTAATTAACTTATTCCTTTTCTATTTAATTCAGCCAGAGTCAGTTTCTGTTACTCATAAATAAGAACCCTGACTCATATATAATCTGATTCCAGCATGAGGCAAATTAGGAAAAAAAGGACAGGGTATCAGAAGTGACTGTAAGAAGTCTAACCGTGCTCCTCAGAGGCACTCTGTAAATACTGGGCATCAGTGTTCTTTCTTCATTGAGTTTTTAGTGCATAAAATTGTATCTGTACCTGTTCTCACTGCAGGCTGGAACTGGAGTTCAATACAGGCAGAGAATAGAACAGCTTTCCAGTTTCCTCTGAACCAGCCCTAACACACTTCCTCAGGTGATTCTCTTAGTAGGATGATGTTGCCCCCATAAGAGGGCAGTGCCTCTCTCAGACTCACTTTGTTTGAAATCAATATGTTTGTATTGAAAGCAAAAAGATTAAGCTTCGTTTGATTGGCTGGGTAAGAAACCTGAGACTCTCTCTGGGACTCAGAGGGACTGGATGAGTATACTGAAAAAAAAAAAAAAAAAAAAAAAGAGCGAGACTGAGGAAGCTGGCTTTATTTCAGGGCAAGACCTGCATCTTCCATGATCCTCCTAAAGAAGAAGGATGGAGAAGCTTCTGGCCCTGTCTTTGGTGATTCTGTGGCTTCAGCTGGCCAGTGAGTTGGGGTTCTTGGTGATGGGAAGAGGGTGACCAAAGTTCAGAGATCACAAGACTGAGGGGCAAAATCTTCTCTTTAATTGGGAAAAGTGAAAAGTGAAAGTGTTAGTCGCTCAGTCCTGTCTAACTCTTTGCGACCTAATGGACTGTAGCCCGCCAGGCTCCTCAGTCCATGGAATTTTCCAGGCTAGAATACTGGAGTGAGTTGCCATTCCCTTCTCCAGGAGATTTTCCTGACCCAGGGATCAAAGCCACATCCCCTGCATTGCAGGCAGATTCTTTACCACTGTGCCACCAGGGGAGCCTGTGAATTGGGAAATGTACCCTCAAATTATGGAATGAAATGCAGACACTAGTGAGTGAAAATGCAGTGACTGACTCCTGGCCTCTGTCCTTGTGTTTCTGCCTAGAGGTGAATAGCCAGCAAGGAGAACAGAATCTTCAGACCCTGAGCATCCAGGAGGGTGAAAATGTCACCATGAACTGCAGCTATAAAAGTATTACTATAACTGCCCTACAGTGGTACAGACAGGATTCAAGGCGAGGCTTTGTTCATCTGATTTTAATGCGTTCAAATGAGAGACAGAAACACAGTGGAAGACTACTTTTCGCACTGGACAGCTCCATCCAAAGCAGCTCCGTGTCCATCACGGCTTCCCAGGCTGAGGACACTGCTACTTACTTCTGTGCCCCAGACACACAGTGCTCAGCTGGCACCTGCAGCCCCAGCGCAAACCTGCTGGAGCTGTCTCTTAGAAGCCGCGACAGTGTGCAGAGTTGGTGGTTTTGTCTTCCCACAAAGGAGTCTGCAAATGGCTAGCAACACGAAAGGGAGCTCCTCTCAAATTCCTGAGTTTTCCGTAGCATGTCAGACTATAGTAAAGGGCATGGGATTTAGAACGGGAAGCTGAAATGCCAAATTCAGCCCTGCCCATCCTGGCTGTGTCTTTAGCCATATCATTGGTGTAGCAGCCTTCAGTGTCCTCAGTTTGTAGTGTCCTACAAAGGATTTAGACTGATGAGCCTAAAGACCCTTCAAGTTCTAATTTTACCAGGTCACCTCTGGAGGATGAAGAAGGACTTCTCAGTATTAGAAGGGCTCGTCTGTTATATGTGCAGCCCCCTCAAGACCTAGGTGGGGCTTTAAGACGCATGAGATGATTTTAGTATTTCTCTAATTCATGTATAGGAAACAGTAGATTCACCAGACATTAGAAATAAAAAGGATCTAGGACTGTTTCCATGAAACTTTTCACTTTAAAACCGAGGAGTGAAAACGTTATGTAATAATAGACACAAAGATCTCAGTATTGGGAGTAAGAGACAAAGATGTGAATCTGATTCTGCCATTTATGATTTGCATGGTTTCTAAGCATCAATTTCTCCATTAAAGAGATGGAAATTTATCCAAAAGTCAGAATTTCTCCCCTTAGAAGTGAGAGACACATGTTTTCTGCCATCAGCCCCTAAAATATTGTTTCTTGAAAGTGGATACTTCTGTTTATTATCACACATAGAACAGTTTTCCAGCATTAAGATTAGATCTCAATTACAGGAGAAAAACTACTAAAAATTCCAACATATGGAGGTTGAACAACACACTTCTGAATAACCAACAAATCACAGAAGAAATCAAAAAAGAAATCAAAATATGCATAGAAACTAATGAAAATGAAAACACAACAACCCAAAACCTGTGGGACACTATAAAAGCAGTGCTAAGAGGAAAGTTCATAGCAATACAGGCATACCTCAAGAAACAAGAAAAAAGTCAAATAAATAACCTAACTCTACAACTAAAGCAACTAGAAAAGGAAGAATTGGAGAACCCCAGAGTTAGTAGAAGGAAAGAAATCTTAAAAATTAGGGCAGAAATAAATGCTAAAGAAACAAAAGAGACCATAGCAAAAATCAACAAAGCCAAAAGCTGGTTCTTTGAAAGGATAAATAAAATTGACAAACCACTAGCCAGACTCATCAAGAAGCAAAGAGAGAAAAATCAAATCAATAAAATTAGAAATGAAAATGGAGAGATCACAACAGACAACACAGAAATACAAAAGATCATAAGAGACTACTATCAGCAGTTGTATGCCAATAAAATGGACAATGTGGAAGAAATGGACAAATTCTTAGAAAAGTACAATTTTCCAAAACTGAACCAGGAAGAAATAGAAAATCTTAACAGACCCATCACCAGCACGGAAATTGAAACTGTAATCAGAAATCTTCCAGCAAACAAAAGCCCAGGTCCAGACGGCTTCACAGCTGAATTCTACCAAAAATTTCGAGAAGAGCTAACACCTATCCTACTCAAACTCTTCCAGAAAATTGCAGAGGAAGGTAAACTTCCAAACTCATTCTATGAGGCCACCATCACCCTAATACCAAAACCTGACAAAGATGTCACAAAAAAAGAAAACTACAGGCCAATATCACTGATGAACATAGATGCAAAAATCCTCAACAAAATTCTAGCAATCAGAATCCAACAACATATTAAAAAGATCATACACCATGACCAAGTGGGCTTTATCCCAGGGATGCAAAGATTCTTCAATATCCGCAAATCAATCAATGTAATTCACCACATTAACAAATTGAAAAATAAAAGCCATATGATTATCTCAATAGATGCAGAGAAGGCCTTTGACAAAATTCAACATCCATTTATGATAAAAACTCTCCAGAAAGCAGGAATAGAAGGAACATACCTCAACATAATAAAAGCTATATATGACAAACCCACAGCAAACATTATCCTTAATGGTGAAAAATTGAAAGCATTTCCCCTAAAGTCAGGAACAAGACAAGGGTGTCCACTTTCACCGCTACTATTCAACATAGTTCTGGAAGTTTTGGCCACAGCAATCAGAGCAGAAAAAGAAATAAAAGGAATCCAAATTGGAAAAGAAGAAGTAAAACTCTCACTGTTTGCAGATGACATGATCCTCTACATGGAAAACCCTAAAGACTCCACCAGAAAATTACTAGAGCTCATCAATGAATATAGTAAAGTTGCAGGATATAAAATCAACACACAGAAATCCCTTGCATTCCTATACACTAATAATGAGAAAGTAGAAAAAGAAATTAAGGAAACAATTCCATTCACCATTGCAACAAAAAGAATAAAATACTTAGGAATATATCTACCCAAAGAAACTAAAGACCTATATATAGAAAACTATAAAACACTGATGAAAGAAATCAAAGAGGACACTAATAGATGGAGAAATATACCATGTTCATGGGTTGGAAGAATCAATATAGTGAAAATGAGTATACTACCCAAAGCAATTTACAAATTCAACGCAATCCCTATCAAGCTACCAGCCATATTTTTCACAGAACTAGAACAAATAATTTCAAGATTTGTATGGAAATACAAAAAACCTCGAATAGCCAAAGCAATCTTGAGAAAGAAGAATGGAACTGGAGGAATCAACTTGCCTGACTTCAGGCTCTACTACAAAGCCACAGTCATCAAAACAGTATGGTACTGGCACAAAGACAGACATATAGATCAATGGAACAAAATAGAAAGCCCAGAGATAAATCCACACACATATGGACACCTTATCTTTGACAAAGGAGGCAAGAATATACAATGGAGTAAAGACAATCTCTTTAACAAGTGGTGCTGGGAAAACTGGTCAACCACTTGTAAAAGAATGAAACTAGATCACTTTCTAACACCGCACACAAAAATAAACTCAAAATGGATTAAAGATCTAAATGTAAGACCAGAAACTATAAAACTCCTAGAGGAGAATATAGGCAAAACACTCTCAGACATAAATCACAGCAGGATCCTCTATGATCCACCTCCCAGAATTCTGGAAATAAAAGCAAAAATAAACAAATGGGATCTAATTAAAATTAAAAGCTTCTGCACAACAAAGGAAAATATACGCAAGGTGAAAAGACAGCCTTCTGAATGGGAGAAAATAATAGCAAATGAAGCAACTGACAAACAACTAATCTCAAAAATATACAAGCAACTTATGCAGCTCAATTCCAGAAAAATAAACGACCCAATCAAAAAATGGGCCAAAGAACTAAATAGACATTTCTCCAAAAAGACATACGGATGGCTAACAAACACATGAAAAGATGCTCAACATCACTCATTATCAGAGAAATGCAAATCAAAACCACAATGAGGTACCACTTCACACCAGTCAGAATGGCTGCGATCCAAAAATCTGCAAGCAATAAATGCTGGAGAGGGTGTGGAGAAAAGGGAACCCTCCTACACTGTTGGTGGGAATGCAAACTAGTACAGCCACTATGGAGAACAGTGTGGAGATTCCTTAAAAAATTGCAAATAGAACTACCTTATGACCCAGCAATCCCACTGCTGGGTATACACACCGAGGAAACCAGAATTGAAAGAGACACATGTACCCCAATGTTCATTGCAGCACTGTTTATAATAGCCAGGACATGGAAACAACCTAGATGTCCATCAGCAGATGAATGGATAAGAAAGCTTTGGTACATGTACACAATGGAGTATTACTCAGCCGTTAAAAAGAATTCATTTGAATCAGTTCTGATGAGATGGATGAAACTGGAGCCGATTATACAGAGTGAAGTAAGCCAGAAAGAAAAACACCAATACAGTATACTAACACATATATATGGCATT
The DNA here is from genome assembly GCF_032405125.1 of Capricornis sumatraensis. Lineage (NCBI taxonomy): Eukaryota > Metazoa > Chordata > Mammalia > Artiodactyla > Bovidae > Capricornis > Capricornis sumatraensis. The sequence goes on from NC_091070.1 coordinate 77,469,249, forward strand.
TAGAAAGATGGCAATGACGACCCTGTATGCAAGACAGGAAAAGGGACACAGCTGTGTATAACGGACTTTTGGACTCAGAGAGAGAGGGAGAGGGCGGGATGATTTGGGAGAATGGCATTCTATAATGTATACTATCATGTAAGAATTGAATCGCCAGTCTATGTCTGACGCAGGATACAGCATGCTTGGGGCTGGTGCATGGGGATCACCCACAGAGATGTTATGGGGAGGGAGGTGGGAGGGGGTTTCATGTTTGGGAACACATGTAAGAATTAAAGATTTTAAAATTTAATTAAAAAAAATAAAAATAAAAAATAAATGTAAAAAAAAAAAAAAAAAAAGAACAGTTTTCCATCCATTTATTCTTCCTGGTAAGAATAGTTTTCTTGATACAGTTTTGATGCTACTGAAAATGTGTTTGTGGACAAAGGGCATTTGTATTTATGTGACACTTGGTGAAAAAGGTAGGAGAGGGCAGGGGAAAGGTTGGTAGGACTGTGGTTCCCACATTCCAGACCTTAAACCACCACATCACCTGTGTCAGAATCACCTAGAACACCTTTGAAGACCTGGGTTATTAGGAGTTTACTCAATCAGACTGATGCAGTGGTGGGCTGTATTTTTAATGAACATCATTTATATCAGATATTGGTTCAGCTTCACGTAACAAAACACTCAGATAATGTGTTTAACAAGCTGGAGTTTACTTCCCTCTCATATAAAGAAGCTCTATCGCAGGTACCCTGTGCAGTCCAGGGCTGGTAAACTAGCTCCATAATCTTGTGAGGAATCAAGGGTCTTCTTTCTAGCTGTTTCTTGTCCTTAAATTGTCACTTTTGTTTATATACTTTGCTGAAACAGCAAGAAATCCATTCACTTTATACACCTTCCAGGAAGCATGTCAAGAGGCAAATTAGTACATGCTGGCCAAGTCAATCATTTTCAGAAGCTTCCCCCAGCACCTTCTCCTTGCATTTCATTTACCAGAGTGTTAGTCCATGTCCCCACATTTCTTCAAAGGAGCCTGGGATATCAGGATTTTTTCAGCCTCAGCATGTTGTCGCTCACAACAAAATTATTCTCAGTTCAATTCAGTTCAGTCGCTCAGTTGTGTATGACTCTTTGTGATCCCATGGACAGCAGAACGCCAGGCTTCCTTGTCCATCACCAATTCCCAAAACTTGATCAAATTGATGTCCATTGAGTCGGTGATGCCATCCAGCCATCTCATCCTCTGTCATCCCCTTCTCCTTCCGCCTTTAATCTTCCCCAGCATCAGGGTCTTTTCCAATGAATCATTTCTTCACATCGGGTGGCCAAAGTATTGGAGCTTCAGTTTCAGCATCAAACTTCCAATGAATATTCAAGACTGATTTCCTTCAGGATTGACTGGTTTGATCTCCTTGGTGTCCAAGAGACTCTCGAGAGTCTTCTCCAACACCACAGTTTAAAAGCATCAATTTTTCGGTGCTCAGCTTTCTTCATGGTTCAACTCTCACATCCATACATGACTACTGGAAAAATAATAGGTTTGACTATATAGATCTTATTGGAAAAGGTATATCTCTTCTTTTTCATATGCTGTCTAGGTTGGGATATCAGGATCTTTTCAATCTCAGCAGGTTGTCACTCACAACAAAATTGTGGTTCTACCATAATTGAAAAAGACACGTGTACCCCAGTTCATTGAAGCACTATTTACAATAGCTAGGACAAGGAAGCAAACTAGACGTCCATTGACAGATGAATGGATAAAGAAGTTGTGGTAGATATGCACAATGGAGTATTCAGTTCAGTTCAGTTGCTCAGTCGTGTCCGACTCTTTGCGACCCCATGAATTGCAGCACGCCAGGCCTCCCTGTCCATCACCAACTCCTGGAGTTCACTCAGACTCATGTCCATCGAGTCAGTGATGCCATCCAGCCATCTCATCCTCGGTCATCCCCTTCTCCACCTGCCCTCAATCCCTCCCAGCATCAGAGTCTTTTCCAATGAGTCAACTCTTCTCATGAGGTGGCCAAAGTACTGGAGTTTCAGCTTTAGCATCAGTCCTTCCAATGAACACCCAGGACTGATCTCCTTTAGAATGACTGGTTGGATCTCCTTGCAGTCCAAGGGACTCTCAAGAGTCTTCTCCAACACCACAGTTCAAAAGCATCAATTTTTCAGTGATCAGCTTTCTTCACAGTCCAACTCTCACATCTATACATGACCACTGGAAAAACCATAGCCTTGACAGACCTTTGTTGGCAAAGTAATGTCTCTGCTTTTGAATATGCTATCTAGGTTGGTCATAATTTTCCTTCCAAGAAGTAAGCGTCTTTTAATTTCATGGCTGCAATCACCATTTGCAGTGATTTTGGAGCCACCCAAAATAAAATCTGACACTGTTCCGACTGTTTCCCCATCTATTTCCCATGAAGTGATGGGATCAGATGCCATGATCTTCGTTTTCTGAATGTTGAGCTTTAAGCCAACTTTTTCACGCTTCACTTTCACTTTCATCAAGAGGCTTTTTAGTTCCTCTTGACTTTCTGCCATAAGGGTGGTGTCATCTGCATATCTGAGGTTATTGATATTTCTCCCAGAAATCTTGATTCCAGCTTGTGCATCTTCCAGCCCAGCATTTCTCATGATGTACTCTTCACATAACTTAAATAAGCAAGGTGACTATATACAGCCTTGATGTACTCCTTTTCCTATTTGAAACCAGTCTGTTGTTCCATGCCCTGTTCTAACTGTTGCTTCCTGACCTGCATATAGGTCTCTTAAGAGGCAAGTCAGGTGGTCTGGTATTCGCATCTCTTTCAGAATTTTCCAGTTTATTGTGATCCGCACAGTCAAAGGCTTTGCAATAGTCAATAAAGCAGAAATAGATGGTTTTCTGGAACTCTCCTGCTTTTTTGATGATCCAGCGGATTTGATCTCTGGTTGCTCTGCCTTTTCTAAAACCAGCTTGAACATCTGGAAGTTCACTGTTCATGTATTGTTGAAGCCTGGCTTGGAGAATTTTGAGCATTACTTTACTAGCGTGTGAGATGAGTGCAATTGTGTGGTAGTTTGAGCATTCTTTGGCATTGCCTTTTTTTGGAATTGGAATGAAAACTGACCTTTTCCAATCCTGTGGCTACTGCTGAGTTTTCCAAATTTGCTGGCAATTTGAGTGCAGCACTTTCATAGCATCATCTTTCAGGATTTGAAACAGCTCAACTGGAATTCCATCACCTCCACTAGCTTTGTTCATAGTGATGTTTTCTAAGGCCAACTTGATTTCACATTCCAGGATGTCTGGCTCTAGGTTAGTGATCACATCATCATGATTATCTGGGTCGTGAAGATCCTTTTTGTACAGTTCTTCCATGTATTCTTGCCAACTCTTCTTAATATCTTCTGCTTCTGTTAGGTCCCTGCCATTTCTGTCCTTTATCCAGCCCATCTTTGCATGAAATGTTCCCTTGGTATCTCTAATTTTCTTGAAGAGATCTCTAGTCTTTCCCATTCTGTTGTTTTCCTCGATTTCTTTGCATTGATCGCTGAAGAAGGCTTTCTTATCTCTTCTTGCTATTCTTTGGAACTCTGCATTCAGATGCTTATATCTTTCCTTTTCTCCTTTGCTTTTCACCTCTCTTCTTTTCACAGCTATTTGTAAGGCCTCCCCAGACAGCCATTTTGCTTTTTTGCATTTCTTTTCCATGGGAAATGTCTTGATTGCTGTCTCCTGTACAATGTCACAAACCTCCGTCCATAGTTCATCAGGCACTCTATCTATGAGATCTAGACCCTTAAATCTGTTTCTCACTTCCACTGTATAATCATAAGGGATTTTATTTAGGCCATACCTGAATGGTCTAGTGGTTTTCCCTATTTTCTTCAAGTCTGAATGTGCCAATAAGGATCTCATGATCTGAGCCACAGTCAGCTCCTGGTCTTGTTTTTGTTGACTGTATAGAGTTTCTCCATCTTTGGCTGCAAAGAATATAATCAATCTCATTTTGATGTTGACCATCTGGTGATGTCCATGTGTAGAGTCTTCTCTTGTGTTGTTGGAAGAGGGTGTTTGCTATGATCAGTGCATTCTCCTGGCAAAACTCTATTAGCCTTTGCCCTGCTTCATTCCATATTCCAAGGCCAAATTTGCCTGTTACTACAGGTGTTCCTTGACTTCCTACTTTTGCATTCCAGTTCCCTATAATGAAAAAAACATCTTTTTTGGGTGTTAGTTCTAAATGGTCTTGTAGGTCTTCATAAAACCATTCAACTTCAGCTTCTTAAGTGTTACTGGTTGGGGCATAGACTTGGATTACTGTGATATTGAATAGTTTGCCTTGGCAATGAACAGAGATCATTCTGTCATTTTTGAGATTGCATCCAAGTACTGCATTTCGGACTCTTTTGTTGACCATGATGGCTACTCCATTTCTTCTGAGGGATTCCTGCCCGCAGTAGTAGGTATAATGGTCATCTGAATTAAATTCACCCATTCCAGTCCATTTTAGTTAGCTGATTCCTAGCATGTCGATGTTCACTCTTGCCATCTCCTGTTTGACCACTTCCAATTTGCCTTGATTCATGGACCTAACATTCCAGGTTCCTATGCAATATTGCTCTTTACAGCATTGGACCTTGCTTCTATCACCAGTCACATCGACGACTGGGTACTGGTTTTGTTTTGGCTCCATCCATCCATTCTTTCTGGAGTTGTTTCTCCACTGATCTGCTGTAGCATATTGGGCACCTACTGACGTGGGGAGTTCCCCTATCAGTATCCTATCAGTTTGCCTTTTCATACTGTTCATGGGGTTCTCAAGGCAAGAACACTGAAGTGGTTTGCCATTCCCTTCTTCAGTGGACCACATTCTGTCAAACCTCTCCACCACGACCCCTCCATCTTGGGTGGCCCCACACGGCATGGCTTAGTTTCATTGAGTTAGACAAGGCTGTGTTCCGTAGATTGACTAGTTTTCTGTGATTATGGTGTCAGTGTGTCTGTCTTCTGATGCCCTACCATCTTACTTGGGTTTCTCTTACCTTGGACATGGGGTATCTCTTCACGGCTGCTCCAGCAAAGCACATCCACTGCTCCTTACCTTGGAGGAAGAGTATCTTCTTACCACCGCCCCTCCCAACATTGAAGGTGGAATAGCTCCTCTTGGCCCTCCTGCACCCGCACAGCCACCGCTCCTTGGACATGGGGTTGCTCCTCTCAGCCGCTGCCCCTGACCTCAAGCGTGGGGTAGCTCCTCTCAGCCATTCCTGCGCAGTTGCAGCCTGGCACTCTCAGCCACCACCCCTGACCTCGGAGGTGGGGTAGCTCCTCTATAAAAAGGAACACATTTGAGTCAGTTCTAATGAAGTGGATGAACTTAAAACCTATTGCACAGGGTGAAGTAAGCCAGAACGAGAAAGACAAATATCATGTGTTAGTGCATCCGTATGGAATCTAGAAAGACGGTGATGATGAACCTATTTGCAGGGCAGCAAAGGAGATGCAGACTTAAAGAACAGACTTTTGCTCACAGTGAGGAAGGGAGAGGGTGGGGAGACTGGAGAGAGCAGTACTGAAACATACATGTGTAAAATAGACAGCCAGTGGGAATTTGCTGTAAGATGCAGGAAATTCAAGCCGGTGCTCTGTAACACCCTAGGGGGTGGAATGGGGAAGGGGTGGGAGTGAGGTTTCAGAGGGAGGGAATGTGTGTATGCCTGTGGCTGATTCATGTTGATGTATGGCAGAAACCATCGCTAGAGTATAAAGTAATTATGCTCCAGTTAAAAATTAAAAAATAAAGTATATATTCAACAAAGACCCACTGTAGTGCACAGGGAAAACTGCTCAGTATTCTGTAATAACCTAAGTGGGAAAAGATTTGAAAAAGAATAGACACATGTTTATGTATAATTGAATCACTTTGCTGTACACTTGAAACTAACATAACACTGCCAATCAACTACACTCCAATATAAAATAAAAATTAGTTCTAATAGAGGTAGTAGAAAATGAGCATTCTATAGGCAAATAGTTTCTGCTGTGCTCTCAATTTAGGCTATATTAAGACTCATGTAGTTTTTTTTGTTCGTTTGTTTAGTGATATTCATTTTTGATATACTGTATTCAGTCTAATTCCCAGTTCTGTGGACTTTGCTTCCTAAAAGTCTTCTAGAAGATGTCACAATCCCCACAGCCTAATTCACCTCCACAATCCTCATTAAAAATCCATTTCAGTCTCTTGCTTAACACTTGACACACCCCATCACTCTTCCATGTAGTCCCTTTTCCATAGTGGGAGCGATTTTGCCAGAGTGCAAATGTTAGCATGTCAGTCACCCATTTGCTCTTAGGACAAAGAGAAGCTACCTCTCCAACTTCATTTCATTATGTGTCCCTAATCTCTCTGTCTCTGTCTCTCCCTCCCTCTTCAACAATACTAAGTTTGTCAAAGGCACTACTTTCCTCTTATATAACCCATTCATAGAAATTTTAGGTGATTTTCTTATTTTTTTCTTTTCCTAAAATTCTTTTCCTTGCTTCAAAAGAATTTAAAAAAGTAGTCAATGCCTACTCATTCTTGTATACTTGTCCAAGAGTCAGTAGCTAAGGAAAGCTTAGTGGATAGTTTTAGAATTATAGACCTCTGCATTTTCAGGTTTGTAATTTATTTTTGTTTCTCTCATTATTTGTTTAAGGTCTATTTTCAATCCTACTCTGTGATCTCCTTAATGATAGTGTCCATATCTGTGTTTTTCATTCTTGAAAACTCAGCATCAATGTATCTTAGGCCTTTGTTGTTGTTGTTTAGTTGCTAAGTCGTGTCCAACTCTTTGTGACCTCATGGACTGTAGCCTGCAAGACTCCTCTCTCCACTGGAATTCCAGGTGAGAATACTGGAGTGGGCTGCCATTTCCTCCTCCAGGGGATCTTCCTGACCCAGGGATGGAATCCACATCTCCCACATTGGCAGGTGGATTCCTTACAACTGAGCCACCAAGGAAGGATCTTTGACATTAGCATCATTCAATTTCCTTCTTCTTTTCTATCCATTAATGTGTTCTTTATTTTAAGCCTACTCAAAAAGCTATGATAATACTTAGTGAAAAAAGTAATCTTTAGAGGTTTATGGATAAATTCTTAGAGTATAGCGGGGATTGCCAAAGGATAGCCACAGGGCAAAGTAGCTTGATACTTATGTTTATAAATAAAGTTTTATTGGAAGACAGCCATGCTCATTTATTTATGCATTGACCATGGATTCTTTGTGCTATACCAGCATAGTTGTAGCAGAGACTGTACGACTTCAAAACCTAAACTATTTACTATTTGACCCTTTATAGACAAAAAAAGTCTGCCAAACTACAGGGTGTAGGAATTACATTAGAATTTTTCGATTTGGAATTTTTGTTTGATGACAACAAATTAAATAATTTCTATCATATTTCTAATGTTTCTAATCATCTTTTGGGCCAATTTAGAATACTCCCAGTATTCTAATTAAAGACAAATGGAATAATGACACTTTACAAATAAAAGCATCATAGGTCTTTAAATGGATAAAAGTTTTAAGAATATTTTTTAAACATTTAAAAACTCTGAATGTTCAACATGCAATTCAGTAGAAAAAAGAGTAGCAGTACATGCACAATATTTTTTTCAGTGCTGATTTTTTGATGCTTTGTTCAATAATAGAGTTATATAATGCTGACTTAAATAGATACATTGAATAGAAGTAAAAATACTAGAAATCACTAATCACAGTCATTCAGACAATAGTGTGGAGAAGGCAATGGCAACCCACTCCAGTACTCTTGCCTGGAAAATCCCATGGATGGAGGAGCCTGGTAGGCTGCGGCCCATGGGGTCGCTAAGAGTCAGACAAGACTGAGCGTCTTCACTTTCACTTTTCACTTGCATGCATTGGAGAAGGAAACAGCAAACCACTCCAGTGTTCTTGCCTGGAGAATCCCAGGGACGGGGGTTGTGTGTGTGGGGGGGAGCCTGGTGGGCTGCTGTCTATGGAGTCGCACAGAGTCGGACACGACTAAAGCGACTTAGCAGCAGCAGCAGCAGACAATAGTGCATTGAGCTCCAAATCATCTTAATCAGATGAATTATTGAATGACACAATCTATAGATTTCTTCTAATGAGATTTCACCGCCCCTTTAGTTTCAGTAAAATATCACTTCTCACATTAACGTTTTAATATGAATTTTATTAATTTTGTATTTTATGTGCATGGGCTTCCCTGATAGCTCAGTTGGTAAAGAATCCACCTGCAATGCAGGAGACCCTGGTTCGATTTCTAAATCGGGAAGATCCGCTGGAGAAGGGATAGGTTACACTCCATATTCTAGAGCTTTGCTTGTGGCTCAACTGATAAAGAATCCGTCTGTAATGCGGGAGATCTGGGTTTGACCCCTGGGTTGGGAAAATCCCTGGAGAAAGGAAAGGCTACCCACTCCAGTATTCTGGCCTGGGGAGCCCCATATAGTTCACAGGGTCGCAAAGAGTTGGACGCGACTAAGCGACTTTCACTTTGATGATCAAGAACTGTGAACCGAAGATGTTTATACTTAACCTAAGTCTTGTATGTATAAAGGTGTTATAATATTTTTAAAATAGTCAGTATGAGACTGGTCTCTTATATGAAGAACTGTGCCTTAGTTTTGGGAAATACCTAATGCCCCTGTGTTCAGACCCTAGACATGCCGCTGGAAGAAGCTCATCATATTGTGGGCCTGAGAATTATTTCTCGTAGAGACTGTACCTCATAAACAGATCATTGTACACCCGGACATGTCCACTCATTCACTTATTCATTCATTTTTCAAATATGTTTAAGCCATTTGCTCTGAACTAGTGTTCTGTGTATTTTGAGAAGTTGGCCACTGAGATGAATAAGATTAAGTTCCTGATCTCAGGTGCATCAAACCTAGTTTGAAAAACAATACACAAAGGATTCCAATACGGTGTAGAAATGACAGTGATATATGCGCATACAAGGTATGGTGGGAAGAGAGGTGGGTCCTAATTCAGCCTGAAGGACTGGATCAGTACTTTCATAAGGAGTTGGCATGTAAATTGGTTCTTAAAGAAGGAATAAAAAGTTGCCTAGGCAAAGATTCTAGACAGAAAGGAAGAACATTCTAAGCAGAAACAGCTCATCCCCTGGTTCTAGGGGACCAGTGAGGGAAATGACAAGAAGAGGTCTCAGTTCAGTCTTTTTCACACTCACACTGTAACTTAAGTTGCCTAAATGAGCTTATTGCTCAGTGTGATCAGACAATAGATGGTGGGCCTGGAAAGCCTTAAGGGAACTGTATTTCTCTGCATCTTAAAGACAGAGGAAGTACCAACTGTCTCAGCGTCGGACACCATTGCAAAGTCAGCAGAAATTATTTGGTGCTTCCTTCCTTGAGCACTACACTCACCTCATATACCTATTTCCCTTCTATGCCTACAACTTGATGTTCAAGCTGGTTTTAGAAAAGGCAGAGGAACCAGAGATCAAATTGCCAACATCTGTTGGATCATCAAAAAAGCAAGAGAGTTCCAGAAAAACATCTACTTCTGCTTTATTGACTATGCCAAAGTCTTTGACTGTGTGGATCACAAGAAACTATGGAAAATTCTGAGAGAGATGGGAATACCAGACCACCCGACCTGCCTCTTGAGAAACCTGTATGCAGGTCAGGAAGCAACAGTTAGGACCAGGCATGGAACAACAGACTGGTTCCAAATAGGAAAAGGAGTACGTCAAAGCTGTATATTGTCACCCTGCTTATTTAACTTATGTGCAGAGTGCATCATGAGAAACGCTGGGCTGGAAGAAACACAAGCTGAAATCAAGATTGCCGGGAGAAATATCAATAACCTCAGATATGCAGATGACACCACCCTTATGGGAGAAAGTGAAGACGAACTAAAAGCCTCTTGATGAAAGTGAAAGTGGAGAGTGAAAAAGTTGGCTTAGAGCTTAACATTCAGAAAACAAACATCTGGTCCCATCACTTCATGGGAAATAGATGGGGAAACATTGGAAACAGTTTCAGACTTTATTTTTTTGGGCTCCAAAATCACTGCAGATGGTGACTGCAGCCATGAAATTAAGACGCTTACTCCTTGGAAGGAAAGTTATGACCAACCTAGATGGCATATTCAAAAGCAGAGACATTACTTTGCCAACAAAGGTCTGTCAAATCAAGGCTATGGTTTTTCCAGTAGTCATGTATGGATGTGAGAGTTGGACTGTGAAGACAGCAGAGTGCCGAAGAATTGATGCTTTTGAACTGTGGTGTTGGAGAAGACTCTTGAGAGTCCCTTGGACTGCAAGGAGATCTAACCAGTCCATTCTAAAGATCAGTCCTGGGTGTTCTTTGGAAGGACTGATGCTAAAGCTGAAACTCCAGTACTTTGACCACCTCATGCGAAGAGCTGACTCATTGGAAAAGACTGATGCTGGGAGGGATTGGGGGCAGGAGGAGAAGGGGACGACAGACGATGAGATGGCTGGATGGCATCACCGACTCGATGAACGTGGGTTTGGATGAACTCCGGGAGTTGTTGATGGACAGGCAGGCTTGGCATGCTGCAATTCATGGGGTTGCAAAGAGTCGGACACGACTGAACGACTGAACTGAACTGAACTGAACTGAGTTCCTTTTCCGGGTAAATATCAAAAGATGTACAGCAGACTGCAGGAACAGAGGGAGAACGACAGAGGGCGCTGCTCCCTTTCGTTGGTGGCTTGATAATAAATTCATCTTTCAATTCTGAGAACCTTTCTCTCTTGCTCATCCTACAGCATGATCCTGTAGGGGAGTTTGTCTTGCATAACACACGAACCAAGATTTTCTTGAAGATTTCAACAAAGGATCAAGAAAGGAAAGGAGTAGTTTTTTCAACTTTCGTGTATCCCCAAACTTAGCCTCCACGGCTTCTGAGCCAGCTATGCTCTCAGCTTTGTGCTTAGGACTTGTGACCTTGTTGATAATGCGTGAGTAACGTTTATTTAAAATTTCTAAGATGTTCTAATCCTTTGTTTTAGGATGTCATGTAACCTCTATCAAGCGGGAGATGGTCTCTCTTCCTTAGCCAACTTAACAAAGTCTTACTGTGTGTGTGTGGTTTTCTTTTTCTTTAAGGAGGGACCAGTGCAGACTCGGTGACCCAGACAGAAGGTGTTGTTACCCTCCCCGAGACGGCATCTCTGACTCTGAAGTGTACTTATCAGTCCAGCTATTCAGTTTCTCTTTTCTGGTATGTCCAGTACCAAAACAAAGAGCTTGAGCTGCTCCTGAAAAGCTCATTAGGAAACCAGAAGGTGACCAGCAGAGGCTTTGAAGCCACTCATATCTCGAGTGACAGCTCCTTCCACCTGCAGAAATCCTCCGTGAAAACATCAGACTCAGCTGTGTACTACTGCGCTCTGAGTGACACAGTGAGAGAGGCTGCAAGGGGAGCTGAACACAAACCCAAGGGCACAGATGGGGTCAGGCTGTGGGCAGCTCTCCAGAGTTCTATGCTAGAGGCATCGTCAAAGTACTTTCAGCTCTGAAGCTCAGAGCTAAGAACCTTGGAATTCTTGGATTGCCCTACAGAGAGGAATCTGGGGTTCAGTTCAGTTCAGTCGCTCAGTCGTGTCCGACTCTTTGCGACCCCATGAATCGCAGCACGCCAGGCCTCCCTGTCCATCACCAACTCCCAGAGTTCACTCAAACTCACGTCCATTGAGTTGGTGATGCCATCTCATCCTCTGTCATCCCCTTCTCCTTCTGCCCCCAATCCCTTCCAGCATCAGAGTCTTTTCCAGTGAGTCAATTCTTTGCATGAGGTGGCCAAAGTACTAGAGTTTCAGCTTCAGCATCATTCCTTCCAAGGAAATCCCAGGGCTGATCTCCTCCAGAATGGACTGGTTGGATCTCCTTGCAGTCCAAGGGACTCTCAAGAGTCTTCTCCAACACCACATTTCAAAAGCATCAATTCTTCGGCGCTCAGCCTTCTTCACAGTCCAACTCTCACATCCATACATGACTACTGGAAAAACCATAGCCTTGACTAGACGGACCTTCGTCGGCAAAGTAATGTCTCTGCTTTTGAATATACTATCTAGGTTGGTCTTAACTTTTCTTCCAAGGAGTAAGCGTCTTTTAATTTCATGGCTGCAGTCACCATCTGCAGTGATTTGGGAGCCCCCAAAAATAAAGTCTGACATTGTTTCCACTGTTTCCCTCTCCTTTTCCCATGAAGTGATGGGACCAGATGCCACGATCTTCGTTTTCCTAATGTTGTTCCTTTAAGCCAACTTTTTCACTCTCCTCTTGCACTTTTATCAAGAGGCTTTTTAGTTCCTCTTCACTTTCTGCCATAAGGGTGGTGTCATCTGCATATCTGAGGTTATTGATATTTCTCCTGGCAATCTTGATTCTAGCTTGTGTTTTTTCCAGTCCAGCATTTCTCATGATGTACTCTGCATATAAGTAAAATAAGCAGGGTGACAATATACAGCCTTGATGTACTCCTTTCCCTATTTGGAACCAGTCTGTTGTTCCATGTCCAGTTCTAACTGTTGCTTCCTGACTTGCATACAGATTTCTCAAGAGGCAGGTTAGGTGGTCTGGTATTCCCATCTCTCTCAGAATTTTCCACAGTTTCTTGTGATCCACACAGTCAAAGGCTTTTGCATAGTCAGTAAAGCAGAAATAGATTTTTTTTTTTTCTGGAACTCTCTTGCTTTTGCGATGATCCAGCGGATGTTGGCAATTTGATCTCTGGTTGCTCTGCCTTTTCTTAAACCAGCTTGAACATCAGGAAGTTCACGGTTCATGTATTGCTGAAGTCTGGCTTGGAGAATTTTGAGCATTACTTTACTAGCGTGTGAGATGAGTGCAATTGTGCGGTAGTTTGAGCATTCTTTGGCATTGCCTTTCTTTGCGACTGGAATGAAACTGACCTTTTCCAGTCCTGTGGCCACTGCTGAGTTTTCCAAATTTGCTGGCATATTGAGTGCAGCACTTTCACAGCATCATCTTTCAGGATTTGAAATAGCTCAACTGGAATTCTGTGGGACAGTGTAAAGAGGAACCTAAGTGCTTTTCTCCAGAAATGCCTGTTTTCGGCCCATTCACATTCCCCCAAAAGGCACAGAATCCCTTGAAATGTCATTAACTCTTTGGTGACAATTCAGTTGATATATACTGAAATATCTCACAACTTGTTAATGAAAACTCCCAGGAACATTGTTAATGGATGACTGTGTGATCTGGAAGGAAGTCTCTGGTTTTAATAATTCAGGCTATTTGTATGTCTTGCTGAGATACAAATCTCCAGACACTTCATCTTCAGTGACTAAGAGCTTTATTCTCTCTTCCGTTGACTTTTCCATCCCTATGGCTGCTACAGCAATGCTGCTACCTAAGTAAGCTCCAGGAGGAGAGTTTTCTGACAAGATAATCCTTCTGACAATGGCCCTGTGGGTCAGAGCAGCCCAGTTGGTAAATATTGCAGGCATGTTGTGTATTGTTTGTATTCAAACAGGATACAGGATATTCTCTTTGCCAATAATAATGTCACCTCAGGGGAAATCTATTCATCAGTCATATTTCTGACATATGGAAAAAGTGTTTATGTACTCTTACAATAAGCTATCTTTGGAGTGGAGTGAGCTTTTCCCCTGCTCCAAGAAACTAGGAGAAAGTATCACCCACTCCCAAGGCAGGAACCTCTCCCCATTCCTCTGCCCATGAGCAGGAATGTGGAGCCCCTTGGGTCAGCGCTCTGCAACAATCATGCCCAGTGCACAGAGCATCCCCTCTGCATCTCTGAAGGTTGAACTCCTGTCTGCGCCTTTGGGGATCAGCCTTTCTGGAAGGACAGTGGGGGACACAGAAGGTGTGGAAAGAGATATGTTTTACCGCCAGGCAGTCAGGGAGATGTGGCCTAGACACTGATTATTTGTCATCTCATAATTTATAAACACAGCAATCAAAATACAGAGTTTAATAGTTAGAATAGTTTTAATGGTCCTGGAGGAGGTAGTCCCCATCCTCATTTAACAGCGTGCATGTCTGGACACCCACCTGAAGTTCAGTGCAGACTTCCTCCCGAACATCCTAGAGTCCTGCACACTGGGTGTTGGCCACCTGAGCACTGGGGCTTCAACATCTTGGTAAACAGGCCAGAGAAAGGGAGAAGGAGATGAAAAAACAAAAATAAATCTTACAATGGAAAAAAAAAGTGTTCAGGCAGGGTTTATTTCCCTGGTGGTAACTGTATCAGCTCCCTACTTCTGGTCTGATCTCTCATTCCACATCTCTGGGTCCAGGCTAGTGGGACTACAGACAGAGCAGAGGATTTTTTTTTTTTTTTTTGCTTACCTGCTCCTCAGTCAACTGAAAACAATTTGATATAGGAATCACGTCTGTTGGACCCTAGCGATTCCTGAACATGCACAAAAGTTTAAGAGCACCTAAGTGACCCGCTGAGCCAGAGAGTCCTACCAGCATGATAACTTGACTCAAGACCCTAATTTTAGGGGCAATTTTGGTTCAGGGGATAGGGCTCTGCACTCCCAAAGCAGGGGTCCCAAGTTCAGTCTTTGGTTAGAGAACTAAACCTCACAAGCTGAAGCTAAGACCCAGGGCAGCCATAAACAAATAACAACTCAACAAACAGCTGTGAATTTAAAAGTAACTCTAATTTTAGTAGAAGTTCATTAAACTGGTGAGAAAATCTCTGTAGGTGGAAAGGTACATTTCAAGAAGATTGTTCTTGAAATTGCTCTTAGTTCAAGTGACCAAGTCATAGCCATTGTTACTGGATTGACAGCACTGCCCTGAAAACCCGTGTGAGGCAACCTCACACCTGACTGCAGCCAGAGTCTCCATGCCTTACAATGGTTTATGTCAGCAAAGAACAATGTTTTGACTTCTTACCATAATACAACCATACTTTCCATAAAGTAAATCCTAGAAAAAGCAGCAGCTATGAAATGACTTTGTTATATCTTCTGCTGGGTTCACTCCACTTGCACAAATAATTGCACAGGAACCTCGACAAACAGGCTGATAGACACTGAGCAGAGAGTTCTTTCCACTGAGATTCCTGAATCTCTAATAAAATAAATAAACAGGAGCCTGATAAACAGCACACACATGCCTTTGAAATGAAGCAAGCCTGGTTAATATATTAAGCATCTGAACTTGACTGACTCAAAAAAATACTTAGTTGAATTAAAACAAGAATATGACAAGTGCTATCATCCAAGTATGGTCCAGGGGCCCCAAAGGAGATCTTTTCAGGGAGGTTTACCAAACTCACTGAGGTTTCTCTCTTTTATTGCAGATTGTCACTCAGCCCAAGATTCACCTTGGATCTCCTCCCTCCTCATGCTACCGCCTTGCCCTTGTCTCTCCCTTTCTCTCTTTTGTCCACATCCCTCCTCTCTTGTACAGTGGTCCACAAATTTCTAGGTTCCATCTCAATCCCACAGTGAGACAGTTTTGGTAAATCCCTCCTGCCCTGGTGCCTGGAAGCTGCCTCCATGAAGTACGCTGGGCAATGTCAGTGCTCATCTCATCTGTCTTCCTTATCTCTGTGCTCCCTGATGTACAAGATCCAAAATTTGTTTCATATATTTTGTCCAGTTTTCTAGTTGTAAGGTCAACTCTACCTTTAACTGTGAAAAAGAAGTAATGTTAATTTTTTGGGGGCATTTTTACAACTGTGTCATTTTATGATGGTAGGGTATGTAATAATAACCTTATCATTAACCACACATTATTTGACACCTGCCATAGGTAAGATTTCCTCCATGGCATGTTGACTGAGTCTTGGGGATGAACAGAGCTAGTTCAGGTAAGAACTTGAGGAGAGGAGGGAGCACTTTACATTCAGGAGGATCCTTCTCTGACCCATGGAAATCTTGGAGACGCATGGAAGGAAGAAATCTGACTATTCCATCTAGAAATTGTAACTGGGGTTTCTTGCGAAGCTAGAGATACCTGTACCATGCAAAAAATTATGGAAGTAATAATAGAATATTTCCCTAAGCACGCTTATGTTTAGGACTCTCTTCTTAGGGTCCTGTCCCATTCTCCTATATGTACCCCACAAGCTATTATCAGGAGAAATAGGTCAGACTCGACTGTGGTGCAATTTTCAAGATCACCACCAGAGGGCGGGGCTTCCTTCAGATGCGGTTCCTCATTGTATTCAGGAGCTGGTTCACTTGCCTGCTTTGTAGCCACAAGACAGAATATTGCTGCAGTACAGAAAGGGGCTCTCAGTTTCTGAGCGAGGAGCTTCTGTAATATCCAGATGGAGACTAGATTTATTAGATTTGTGTGTTCCACGGAACAAGGATCATTTTCTTTTGCGAACATGCATCTTGTCACTCACTCAGTTCTTCTGATCATCTTAATATTCAGTAAGTAACATTTTATACTACATGTTAATGATTTTTCATTTTTCTATGATTATAGGTAAGTTTTATTTTTCTTCTCTGGCTGAAAACTCTCCTCCTGTACATTTCTACTATAACAAAGTGATTTTCTTCCAGGAGGGACCAATGGTGACTCAGTGAACCAGACAGAAGGCCCAGTGACTGTCTCAGAGGGGGCTCTCATGACCCTGAACTGCACTTACCAGATTGCTAATTTGGCACCCTATCTTTTCTGGTATATCCAGCATCTCAACAAAGCTCCTCAACTCCTCCTGAAGGGCTCGATATCAGACCCGAAGCCAAAGAGTGAAGGTTTTCAGGCCACTCTTGTTCAGAGTGACCGGTCCTTCCACCTGCAGAAACGGGCAGTGCAAGCATCAGACTCGGCTGTGTACTACTGTGCTCTGAGTCACACAGTGACACAGGGCTGCGGGGGAGCTGAGCACAAACCCAGAGTGCAGATGGGGCTCTGGCTGTGGGCAGCCCTGCAAGGGGGTGGCTCTTTCTGTCTTAGGTGTTTATGCTAGCTGTGCTGTTGTTTATGTGCTAAGTCATGTCCGACTCTTTTGCGACCCTGTGACTGTAGTGGGCTCTTCTGTCCATGGGATTTCCCAGGCAAGAAGATTGGAGTGGGTTGCCATTTCTTTCCCTGGGAATTATCCCAACCCAGGAATGGTACCCATGTCTCCTGTTTGTCAGGCAGATTCTTTACCACTGAGCCACCTGGGAAGCTCTCATTTTATGCCAGAGGAATCATCAAAGTACTTCCAGCTCTGAAGCTCAGTGCCAAGAAGCCCACAATTCTTGGACTGGTCTACAGAGAGGAATCTTGGAGGAACAGTGAAAAGAGGAATCTAAAAGGCCTTCTCCAGAAATGCCTGTTTTTAGCCCAGTCACATTTCTCCAGATGACATAGAATTCCTGGAAGTGACGTCAACTCTGTTCAATGACAATTCAGTTGATATATGCTGAAATATGTCACAACCTGTGATGAAAACTCCCAGGGCACCTCGTTCATGGATGAATATATGGCCTTGAAGCTGCTGTCTCAGTGTTATAATTCAGACCAGAATTGTGTGTCTTGCTGAGTTTCACCTGCAGACACTCCATCTTTAGTGATTGGGACTACACTCTCTCTCCTTGACTTTTCCACCTCTTATGGTTGCTCAAGAAAAGCTGCTGCTGTGAGTCCCATGAAGATGGTTTCCTGAGAGAATATTCAGAATTTTCTGTCAAGGGCCCCGTGGGCCAGAACAGTCTAGTCAGTGAACCTTTTGTGCATGAGGTGTCTTGCTTATATGTTGGTGACACAGCTCCACCCGCATCTTGTCATCATGGCAGCTCTTTACAGAATGCTGGGTCATGATCCCGATTCTGGTCTTGAGGATCTGTGCTGTGAGAAATTCTGGACATAAGCATGACCACAGAACCTGACATATTACTATATCGGTGTGTTGAGGCCTCTGATCCTTTTGAAATGTGTCAAATTCAGTGACCAAGCAAACACTCAGTCCATTAGTGAAAAGAGGGCACCATGGACTTTTGTTGACCGGGATTCTAAATTCTTGACATATTCACAGTGTTCCCACAGCAGAGGAGCAGAAAACAGAGAAATGTGTGGCTCTCACTGTAACTTGCAATGAATGAAACTCACCGAGAGAAATTCGTCCTGGCATTCTGGAGTCTCTGATCCTCACCTATGCTTTATCCTCTTGCATGATTCTGTGGGACTGACAGGTAAAGATGAAGGCTTTGCAGAGCCTGAACCTTCTGTGATTTCAGAGCCTCTTCTTAAGAAAAAGAAAATAAAATTACAAATCAAGTTTCTTGGGCCCAGGACACTAAGGGATCCTGAGACACAAGATGAATTTGCTTCATGGTAAACTCTCTTCATAAATCTTACCTCTTTAAGATCAAAGCATTATAACCATCTTACTTTGCCCTGATATTGGCAGATTAGAACCCCCCAGGACTCTTTCTGTCCCAGCACTTGATCTGTAATTAATATGAGTATTTTCAGCTCCATCACTTTTTGAATAACAACTTTATAATGATAATTCACATATCATCACTTTCTCGCTTTTAACTGTACAGCTAAGTGGTGTTTAGCATGTTCACAGAGTTGTGCAGTCATCTGCTGCTGATAAGTCGCTTCAGTCGTGTCGAACTCTGTGAGACCCCATAGACGGCAGCCCACCAGGGTCCCCCATCCCTGGGATTCTCCAGGCAAGAATACTGGAGTGGGTTGCCATGTCCTTCTCCAATGCATGAAAGTGAAAAATGAAAGTGAAGTCACTCAGTCGTGTCCGACTCTTAGCAACCCCATGGACTGCAACCTACCAGGCTCCTCCATCCATGGGATTTTCCAGGCAAGAGGTCATCAGTACTATCTGATTCCAGAACACCACCGCAGGAAGAAACTTTGTACCCATTAGTGGTCACTCCCATTCCCCGTTTCCCCCAGACACGGGCATCCACTCCTCTGTTCTCTGTCTCTGTGGATGTGACGGTTCTGGGCGTTTCCTAGAGATAGGATCAGCTCGCATATGACTGTTTGTACCTGTCTTCTTTCGCCTCGTGGAATCTCTCCATGGCGTGTCTCCATATCAGCTCTTCACTATGCCTTATGGTCACTTAATAGGCTGCTCTGCGATATTACCTATTCTCCTTATCCATTCTTCACTTGAATGATTGTTTTGGAAACATTTTAGTTATTTCCACTTTTTAGCTCTTTTAAATGATGCTGGTATGAGCACTCATGTGCAGGAGCTCTATTGCTCTAACCGAATGTACTTTCAGTTAGAGGTTTGACATTTTGTGTTTTCATATTTGTTTCATTTCATTTTGCTTTATTTGATACCAACATTTCCTTATGGATGTGAAATGAGTAAGTACAAGAGAAAATGCTCTTTAAAATTATGCTTTCATGCTTACATGAGATATAATCATTCCAAGCTATACCTGCATTCACTCAGGAAAACTTTTTGAGCGCATACTCATATTTGTCAGTAACATGAATAAGTGTTGAGAATATAGTATACATGACCGAGTCTCCTGCTTCAGGATTGTATTGCTTTAAGACACCACACATGTCTTAAAATAATGTTTCTTTCACAAATCATTTTATTCACTCACTGAGCTCTGTTTGTTCCCATTATGTGACATTGATAGGTTTATGGGCAATGGGCTAAGCTTTTAAAATCCCTCTCCACCTCTTCATGTAGATACTAGGAAACTTCCAATTTAAAAATCTTAAAATTGAAGTGTAGAGATGTTTAGTAACTTAATCAAGTTTACATAACCAGTTAGGAGCAGAGCTTGGGTAGGATGTCAATCTTTCTGATGCATGACTAATATTCTTAAAATCTAGTTGATAGAACCACCATGAAAACTGTTTTTTTTTTTTTTGGTTAAATATCATTGCCTTCTTAGAATTTTATAATTTTTGAAATTTTCATTTGTTGAAAAATAAGTTAATGCAGTAATCAAAACTGTACTTTACTCAATGGGCAATCACAAGAGTATATATATATATTCCTGAATACAGAAACCAAAAAGTTGCAGTCATCATCATTTATGTCTTTGAACATAAAGTTGCTCAGATTCTCTGTGATTGAATAACCTGCTTATTCCAGGGCTTATAGCTGAGCCTCAGTAGCCATATGAAAGGGGCATACATTACAGGTCTTTGCCATATAAATGAGGACTATATTTTTCAAATAAAAAAACCCCTTTGTGTGGCAAATATGTCTCCTCACTGGGACTGTAAGACACAGCATTTTCTGTTCTGCTACAGTGTATATCTTATGAAAGCAAACTCTTTTTTAGACAGTTAGTAAATATGGGTCTAGGCTTCCCCGGGGGCTCAGTGGTACAGAATCCGCCTGACGATGCAGAAGATCTTCTTCAGGAGGAGTTCAACCCCTAGGTCGAGCAGATCCCCTGGAGAAGGATATAGCAACCCACCCCAGTATTCTGGTCTTGGAAGTCCCATGGACAGAGGAGCCTGGTGGGTTAGAGTTCATGGGGTTGCAAAGAGTCGGGCACAACTTAGCGATTAAACAGCAACAATACGGGCATGATGAGGAAGTTTCATTGCTTTTTCTCAAACATTAGTAATTTGTGCCAAAACAGAAACTTTCAAATGCAATTTTTTCTCAATAAAAAAGCCTAAAATCTAGTGTTTGCTTTAGTGGCTTCACAAATTTCTAGGGTTTTCAAGTGAAAGCTACCTGATAAAGCTGAGAGGGAGGGTAAAAAGAATGCTGATCCATCTTCCTCTCTAGCATTAAGCAAATTGGTTTATCAAGAATTCTCCAGGTCAGAATCCTGGAGTGGGTAGTCATGCCCTTCTCCAGGGGACTTTCCCAACCCAGGGATCAAACCCAGGTCTTCCACATTGCAGGCGGATTCTTGACCAACGGAGCCCTTATGAAGAAGAATACTTTTAAAATTTTGATGACCTTGGTCTTACATGTTTTCATGGACCCATGTCTAGAGCAGTGAGACACAACTCCCAATATTTAAGATGTCAAAGAGTTTTAGACTATGATGCTAGCAACAGATGTCAATAGAGATTGAACTCTGCTGGCATTTCTAACAGGATTTCTGTTGCTTTTGATAATGCTTTGGCTTCGGATTTGTGTATTTTCAGGGTTTTTCTTATCCTAATTTACACCACAATTAATGGGTGTGGTTTGGAAGAGTTGAGGATGATTCAGAAATACACGTATTGAGTTTTAACAGGAGTTCTTATATTTAGGCACTGACTAAAATTTTCTGAATTTACTTTTGTTTACACAAATACACACATGTAAATTGTGATCACGTACACATGTATTTTTCCCCCTTGCCGCTATTTAACATGGCACACACTTGACAGATTTTGTGATGCAGAGGCAAGACATGAAATCATTCATAGACAACAAAATATTTCGCAGGTAACTTTTACCAGATTCCATAGGAGGCAGAGACAAAGATTGCAGTGAAAAATTCTGCCTTTCTGTTAGAGTGGAAACCCCATTGTTCCTTTTGATTCTCTGATCCAAAGAATGAACTGAACATGATTCCATTTTACCACTGTTTATTTCTAGTCTGAGAGTGTTCTAATTTGACAAACTGATGTGCAGAAGTCTAGCATTGCCCTCCTAGAAAGGAAGCGTGAGACACGACACAGACACACTGCCCTCCAGCTGCTGACTCAGTTTCCTGCATGGAGCAGAAGCGTCTCACAGCCCAGGAGCTCTGCCTGAACCTCTTGAGCACAGGGTGCAGAATTCAGACCTGGATCTGAAATGGAGCAGAGGATGCGTCACTGCAGGGAGGAGCTGCCCATGTGCTGGTTGCCAGTGCGCCGAGGGCGGGCAGAGCCTCTGTCTGTCTTGGTGAGGGTGGCCACACACAGGACTCATGCCCTCTCTCAGTGCCAAGGTTGTGGGGAGGGCAGATCAGTGTTACTGATGCATCTTGAAAGGCAGGGATAATGGGCAATGGAATCGGGGCATTAGGTCCTAAGCCACTTCATCCCCTATACCATCATGGTTGTAGGTAAAGGCTCTTTCCTGCAGGATCCAGCATGACCCAGAAGGTAACTCAAGTCCAGTCTGCAATTTCTGTGGTGGAGGAGGTTGCAACCTTGGACTGTGTATATGAAGCTAGCAGTTATGGCTATTATTTAAAAATCAGACATCACATTGAAAACTGGATTTCAAGGTACTCTGTAAAAATATCTAAGAGCACAATATCCTCTGGCTGCTGCTGCTGCTGCTAAGTCGCTTCACTCGTGTCTGACTCTGTCTGACCCCAGAGACGGCAGCCCACCAGGCTCCCCAGAATCCCCCTGGGATTCTCCAGGCAAGAACACTGGAGTGGGTTGCCATTTCCCTCTCCAATGCATGAAAGTGAAAAGTCAAAGTGAAGTCCCTCAGTCATGTCCCACTCCTAGCGACCCCATGGACTGCAGCCTACCAGGCTCCTCCATCCATGGGATTTGCCAGGCAAGAGTACTGGAGTGGGGTGCCATTACCTTTGGTAGAGGTCAAAAGTCATGTTTGACTACATAATGCCTTTGATATAGACTCATTTTATGTTTAAAATCTATGCAGATTTACCATTTACAACTTGAAAAGCCAAAAGAAAATTTTAATTTATTAGTCATAATATAGAAGCTGATCCACAAAGCAAACAAATCTGAATTAACATCTCATGGAAATATATCTGGTTTTTTTTCCTGTGATTTTTATCATCACAGCATGGATCCCAGTGTGAGAAATTTCAGTATAGTTTATTCATTCATTCTTAGTTTTCTGGTCAGCATTGGGGAAACATTAGTTGGCAAGACAGATGTGATGTCTGCTTTGATGGAGCTCATGTTCCAGGGGGCTGTAGTAGTATCCAGTACTGGATAGTAGCAGAAAGGACATTAAAGCGCAGACTGTGTGACTTTAAGCAAGTCATTCTCTTCGACTTTCTGCTTCCTCGTCTGTAAAGTGTAAAGGTTAGTTATGAGCCTGCTGTTGAGTTAGTGTGAGTCGCGCAGTCGTGTGCAACTCTTTTGAGACCCTATGGACTCTAGGCTGCCAGGCTCCTCTGTCCATGGAATTCCCCAGGCAGGACGACTCGAGTGGGTTGGCAGTTTTTTTCTTCCAGAAGATCTTCCCAACCCAGGGACTGCACCTAGGTCTCCTGTATTGCAGACAGATATTATTTCCGTCTGAGCCACCAGGGAAGTCCTTTCCAAAATTTTACTCACTTCACAGGACCACTTAGTTCTCTACCCTTTTTGAGTTCCTAACACCCTCCCTGACTTAAGAAAGGACTATCAGATGTTGTAGAAGTTATCAAGGCGCTGCTCACATTGCTTCACAGTGTAATAAGAAGCCACGGGTGCAGGAAGAGAGTAGAGTGACATGGGAAGCCACCTGCCTTTAACACATCAGGAGCACTGTTCTGCATCGCTGGACTGGAGAGGCCGGTGGAAAAGGGAGAGGCATGCAGGCAGGAGGGGAGGACAGGCCCAGCCTTTGTTCTTTCATCCCGAACACTTTTGTATACATTTGATATCATCCTTAATAAAAGGATGAATTGAAATTAGCTGGATTCAAACCCTGTCATCTGCATCACAGCATGACTTCTGAGGTACTCCTTAGTCTCTCTGTGCATCAGTTTCTTAATAGGTAAAATGGCAATAATAGAACCTACTTTATGGACTTAAGAATCAAAATCATCTATATATCTCTATCTGTTTAAAATCATTATAAAATTAAATTATATATAAACACACCTGCCTGTGTGTTTTATATAAATAAAATATTAAGCACAGGTAAATATTACAGCATCTTGATACAGCAGGGATCACTCACTGATGACCATTATTAATATAAAAGGCAGAGTTTTTTCCAGTAGCTACATCAGATTTTCATTCATGACATTTTATTTTTTATAAGACAAAGTTTCCCCTTATTTTTCAGGAAAGGAACCAAAGCTCAGGGAAAAGCCAGGGCCGTGTTGGCGCTGCTAGGAATGTCGCCTACAGGGTTTGGTAGCCCTGTGGTCAATGTTCCCATCTCGGCAGCCCCTCCAGACAAGCCCCCGGTCCTGACAGAGACGAGCAGGTGACTTATGCTCAACATAAAAGTGCCCTTCTCAGCGCCAGGCAGGGCCACTTTAATTCCCCCGACTATATAACTGAAGGTGCATTTTCCCATATTTGTTAATAGATCAATGGAAAAATGCTCTAAGACATGATCACTATTCACTGCAGCCTTCAAACTGATTTGCTTTCAGCCTTGCACACAGTTAATTAACATTCAGCAAAGTTCCACATGTCAGGAGAAAAGATAATGAGGTAATGGCATTTTTTACCTAAAAAAAAAATACCGCTATTGGATAACTTGTGAGATACAAAATTTCTATGTAAGTTAACGAGAGATTTTTTTTTCCTGTTATTGTTTTAAGAGTATATAACACTTTTTCAATATAACTGAAACTTGACTGATTGATGAATTCATTTTCCCTGAGATGATGCAATCACTGGCAAAGAGGATATTCTCATCCTGTACCCAGTTTGAAGGCAGACTACCCTTGGAGTGGACTGAGTTTCTCACCTGCTCCAAGAAACTAGGAGAAAGTGTCAGCCCCTCCCAAGGCAGGAACCTCTCTCCACTCCTCTGCTCATGAGAAGGAATGTGGAGCCCCTTGGGTCAGCGCTCTGCATCTCTGCTACAACTGGGCCCATTGCACAGAGTTTACCCTGCGCATCTCTGTAGGCTGAACTGCTGTCTGCAACTTGGGGACCAGACTTTCTGTAAGGACAGTGGGGGACACAGAAGCAGAAAAGAGGTAGATGCTTTATTTCTGAGCAGTCTAGGAGATGTGGCATAAACACTGAATCATTGTCATTTAAAAATCTATAGGCACAACTATAAAAATGCAGAATTTAATAGTTATAATGGTTTTAATATTCCTGGAGGATGTAGTCCTCATCCTTATTTAATAGGGGGGATGTCTGAACACCCACCTGAAGGTAAACAGGTTTCCTCCAAACAACCTAGAGTCTTGCACACTGGGTTTTGGACCCGTGATCACTGGGGCTTCAACATCTTGATCAACAGGGCCTAGGAAGGGAGAGGGAGATGAAAATACAAAACGAAATCTGAACAGCAAAAGGAAAGTATCCAAGCAGGTTTTATTCCCCTGGTGGTAACTAGTCAGCACTCTACTTCTGGTCTGACCCCTCTTTCCACATCTCTGGGTCCAGGCTGGTGGGACCAGACAGGGCAGAGGATTTTTTTTTTTTTTTACCTGCTCCTCAGTCAACTGAGAGCAGTCTGAGATGGGAATCATGTCTGGTTTTGGTTTCCACGTTGTGGACAACTCTGTAAGTTTCCAGAATGAATGCTGGAGCCCAGGGATTCCTGAACACGCACACCAGTTTAAGAGAACCTCGGGGATCCGCCGAGCCAGAGAGTCCTGCCAGCATAACTTGACTCAAGACACTAATTTTGGCGGGGAACTTGGTCCAGGGGATACGACTCTGCGCTCTCAATGCAGGGGGCCTGAGTTTGATCCTTGATCAGGGAACTAGATCTCACAAGAGGAAATGAAGACCGAGCACAGCCAAAAAAAAAAAAAAAACAAACAAACAAAAAACAGAACAGCTCAGCAAACAATTGTGCATTAAAATAATACCCTAATTTTAGAAAAACAGGTCATTTTGACTGTTGAGAAATTCTATGTCCATTGTTAAGTATCGTTTGAAGAAGACATCTTTTGTTCAACTGACTTGGTCATTACCATTTAGAAACATTTATTTTTAATTGGAAGATAATTGGAAAGCCACAGGTAAAAGGATGACAGTAGAAACCTTTCCAACTCGATACACAAAATAAATTCAAAATGGATTAATGACTTAAATGAAGGCCAGAATCCATCAAACTCTCGGAGGAAAACAGGCAGTACACTCTTTGACATACTTCACAGCACGATCCTCTTTGACCCACCTCCTAGAGTATTGGAAATAAAAACAAAAATAAACAAATCAGAGATACGTGTAAAAATTATGGAAGTAATAATAGAATATTTCCCTAAGCATGCTTATGTTTAGGACTCTCTTCTTAGGGTCCTGTCCCATTCTCCTGTATGTACCCCACAAGCTATTATCAGGAGAAATAGGTCAGACCAGACTGTGGTGCAGTTTTCACGATCACCACCAGAGGGCGGGGCTTCCTTCAGATGCGGTTCCTCATTGTATTCAGGAGCTGGTTTCACTTGCCTGCTTTGTAGCCACAAGACAGAATATTGCTGCAGTACAGAAAGGGGCTCTCAGTTTCTGAGCGAGGAGCTTCTGTAACATCCAGATGGAAACAAGATTTATTAGATCTGTGTGTTCCACGGAACAAGGATCGTTTTCTTTTGCGAACATGCATTCTGCCACTCACTCAGTTCTTCTGATCATCTTAATATTCAGTAAGTAACATTTTATCCTACATGTTAATGATTTTTAATTTTTCTATGATTATAGGTAAGTTTTATTTTTCTTCTCTGGCTGAAAACTCTCCTCCTGTACATTTCTACTATAACAAAGTGATTT
The DNA here is from genome assembly GCF_032405125.1 of Capricornis sumatraensis. Lineage (NCBI taxonomy): Eukaryota > Metazoa > Chordata > Mammalia > Artiodactyla > Bovidae > Capricornis > Capricornis sumatraensis. The sequence continues at coordinate 77,495,773 of NC_091070.1, forward strand.
TCTTCCAGGAGGGACCAATGGTGACTCAGTGAACCAGACAGAAGGCCCAGTGACTGTCTCAGAGGGGGCTCTCATGACCCTGAACTGCACTTACCAGACTGCTGGTTTTTCTCCCTATCTTTACTGGTATATCCAGCATCTCAACAAAGCTCCTCAACTCCTCCTGAAGGGCTCGATGTCAGACCCGAAGCCAAAGAGTGAAGGTTTTCAGGCCACTCTTATTCAGAGTGACAGGTCCTTCCACCTGCAGAAACGGGCAGTGCAAGCATCAGACTCGGCTGTGTACTACTGTGCTCTGAGTGACACAGTGACACAGGGCTGCGGGGGAGCCGAGCACAAACCCAGAGTGCAGATGGGGCTCTGGCTGTGGGCAGCCCTGCAAGGGGGTGGCTCTTTCTGTCTTAGGTGTTTTATGCTAGCTGTGCTGTTGTTTATGTGCTAAGTCATGTCCGACTCTTTTGCGACCCTGTGACTGTAGTGGGCTCTTCTGTCCACGTGATTTCCCAGGCAAGAAGACTGAAGTGGGTTGCCATTTCTTTCCCTGGGAATTATCCCAACCCAGGAATGGTACCCATGTCTCCTGTTTGTCAGGCAGATTCTTTACCACTGAGCCACCTGGGAAGCCCCTGTTTTATGCCAGAGGCATCATCAAAGTACTTCCAGCTCTGAAGCTCAGTGCCAAGAACCCTGCAATTCTTGGATTGGTCTACAGAGAGGAATCTGGGAGGAACAGTGAAAAGAGGAATCTAAAAGGCCTTCTCCAGAAATGCCTGTTTTTAGCCCAGTCACATTACTCCAGATGGCATAGAATTCCTGGAAGTGACATTAACTCTGTTCAATGACAGTTCAGTTGATATATGCTGAAATATGTCACAACCTGTTGATGGAAACTCCCAGGGCACCTCGTTCATGAATGAATGTATGGCCTTGAAGCTGCTGTCTGAGTTTTATAATTCAGACCAGAATTGTGTGTCTTGCTGAGTTTCACCTGCAGACACTCCATCTTTAGTGATTGGGACCTTTCACACTCTCTTCCCTTGACTTTTCACCTCTTATGGTTGCTCAAGAAATGCTGCTGCTGTGAGTCCCATGAAGATGGTTTCCTGAGAGGATATTCCTTCTGTCAAGGTCCCCGTGGGAAGGAGCAGTCTAGTCAGTGAACCTTTTGTGCATGAGGTGTCTTGCTTATATGTTGGTGACACAGCTCCACCCGCATCTTATCATCATGGCAGCTCTTTACAGAATGCTGAGTCATGATCCCGATTCTGGTCTTGAGGATCTGTGCTGTGAGAAATTCTGGACATAAGCATGACCACGTAGGTTGGCATATTATCTTTCTCACGGTATTGAGGCCTCTGTTCCTTTTGAAATGTGTCAAATTCAGTGACCAAACAAACACTCAGTCCGTTAGTGAAAGAGGGCACATGGACTTTTGTTGACCGGGATTCTAAATTCTTGACATATTTACAGTGTTACCACAGCAGAGGAGCAGAAAACAGAGAAATGTGTGGCTCTCACTATAACTTGCAAGTGAATGAAACTCACCGAGAGAAATTCGTCCTGGCATTCTGGAGGTCTCCCAACCTCACCCGTCCTTTATACTTTTGTATGATTCTGGGGGACTGACAGGTACAGATGAAGGTTTTGCAGAGCCTGAGCCTTCTGTGATTTCAGAGACTTCTTAAAAAAAGAAAATGAAATTGCAGAGTCAAGTTTCCTGGGCCCAGGACACTAAGGGATCCTGAAATATGAGCTGAATTTGCTTCATGGTAAACCCTCTTCATAAATTTTACCCTCCTCTTTAAGATCAAATCATTATAACCATCTTATTTTGTCCTGATCTTGGCAGATTAGAACCCCCCAGGACTCTTTCTGTCCCAGCACTTATCTGTAATTAATATGAGTATTTTCAGCTCTATCACTGTTTAAATAACAGCTTTATAAAGATTATTCACATGTCATCAACTTCATGCTTTTAACTGTACAATTGAGTGATTTTTAGCATGTTCACAGAGTTATACAGTTATCTGCTGCTGCTGCTAAGTCGCTTCAGTCATGTCCGACTCTGTGCGACCCCATAGACGGCAGCCCACCAGGGTCCCCTATCCATGGGATTCTCCAGGCAAGAACACTGGAGTGGGTTGCCATTTCCTTCTCCAATGCATGAAGGTGAAAAGTGAAAGTGAAGTCGCTCAGTCTTCACAACCCTGTGAAGTGCAGCCTACCAGGCTCCTCAGTCCATGGGATTTTCCAGGCAAGAGTACTGGTGTGGGGTGCCACTGCAGTCATCAGTACTATCTGATTCCAGAACACCACCCCAGGAAGAAGCTTGGTACCCATTAGGAGTCAATGCCGTTCCCCGTTTCCCCCAGACACGGGCATCCACTCCTCTGTTCTCTGTCTCTGTGGATGTGACGATCTGGGCATTTCCTAGAGACAGAATCAGCTCGCATCTGACTGTTGTCCCTGTCTTCTTTCACCTCGTGGAGTCTCTCCATGGTGTGTCTCCATATCAGCTCTTCACGATGCCTTATGGTCACTTAATAGGCTGCTCTCTGATACCACCTATTCTCCTTATCCATTCTTCACTTGAAGAATGATTGTTTTTGAAATATTTTGGTTATTTCCACTTTTTAGCTCTTATAAATGCTGCTGGTATGAGCACTCATGTGCAGGATCTCTATTGCTCTAACCGAATGTATTTTCAGTTAGAGGTTTGATGTTTTGTGTTTTTATATTTGTTTCATTGCATTTTGTTTTATTTGGTACCAACATTTCCTTATGGATGTGAAATGACTAAGTACAAGAGAAAATGCTCTTTAAAATTATGCTTTCATGCTTACATGAGATATAATCATTCTAAGCTATACCTGCATTCATTCAGGAAAACTTTTTGAGCACATACTCATATGTGTCAGTCATATGAATAAGTGTTGAGAATATAGTAGACATGATCGAGTCTCCTGCTTCATGATTGTATTGCTTTAAGACACCACACGTGTCTTAAAATAATGTTTCTTTCACTAATCATTTTGTTCACTCACTGTGCTTTGTTTGTCTCCAGTATGTGACATTGACAGGTTTATGGGCAATGGGCTAAGCTTTTAAAATTCCTCTCTGCCTCTTCAGGTAGATACTAGGAAACTTCCACTTTAAAAATCTTAAAATTGAAGTGTAGAGATGTTTAGTAACTTAATCAAGTTTACATAACCAGTTAGGAGCAGAGCTTGGGTAGGATGTCAATCATTCTGATGTATGATTAATATTCTTAAAAACTAGTTGATAGAACCATCATGAAATCTGTTTTTTTTGTTGTTATTGTTAAATACCATTGCCTTCTTAGAATTTTATAATTTTTGAAATTTTCATTTGTTGAAAAGTAAGTTAATGCAATAATCAAAACTGTACTGTACTCAATGGGCAATCACAGCAGTTATATATATTCCTGAACACTGAAGTCAAAAAATTGCAGTCATCATCATTTATGTCTTTGAACATAAAGTTGCTCAGATTCTCTGTGACTGAATAACCTGCTTATTCCAGGGCTAATAGCTGAGTTTCAGTAGCCATATTAAAGGGAACATATATTATAGGTCTTTGCCATGGAAATGAGGGCTATATTTTTCAAATTAAAAAAAAACCCCTTCATGTGGCCAATATGTCTCCTCATTGGGGCTGTAAGACATAGCATTTTTGTTCTGCTACAGTGTATATCTTATTAAAGCAAATCCTTTTTTAGACAATTAGCAAATATGGGTCTGGGCTTCCCCGGGGGTTCAGTGGTACAGAATCCGCCTGCCAATGCAGAAGATCTTCTCCAGGATGAGTTCAACCCCTGGGTCGAGCAGATCCCCTGGAGAAGGATACAGCAACCCACTCCAGTATTCTGGTCTTGGAAATCCCATGGACAGAGGAGCCTGGTGGGTTACAGTTCATGGGGTTGCAAAGAGTTGGGCACAACTTAGCGACTTAACAGCAACAATACAGGCATGATGAGGAAGTTGCATTGCTTTTTCTAAGCACATCAGTAATATGTGCCAAAGCAAATCTTTCAAAGGCAATTTTCTCTCAATAAAAAATTCCTGAAATCTAGTGTTTGCTTTAGTGGCTTCACGAATTTCTAGGGTTTTCAAGTGAAAGCTACCTGATAAAGCTGAGAGGGAGGGTAAAAAGAATGCTGGTCCATCTTCATCTCTAGCGTTAAGCAAATTGATTTATCAAAAATTCTCCAGGTCAGAATCCTGGAGTGGGTAGTCATTCCCTTCTCCAAGGGACCTTCCCAACTCAGGAATTAAACCCAGGTCTTCCACATTGCAGGCAGATTCTTTACCAGATGAGCCACCAGGCAAAGCCCTTATCAAGAACAATAACATTTAAAATTTTGATGACCTTGGTCTTACATGTTCTCATGGACCTACATCTAGAGCAGTGAGACACAAATCCCAATATTTAAGATGTCAAACAGTTTTAAGACTATGATGCAAGCAACAGATGTCAATGGAGATTGAACTCTGCTGGCATCTCTAACAGGATTTCTATTGACTTTGATAATGCTTTGGCCCTGGATTTGTGTATTGTTAGGGTTTTCCCTATCCTAATTTGCACCACAATTAATGGGTGTGTTTTGGAAGAGTTGGGGGTGATTCAGAAATACACGTATTGAGTTCACAGAAGTTCTTATATTTAGGCATTGACTAAAATTTTCTGAATTTACTTTTGTTTACACAAATACACACATGTAAATTGTGATCACGTACACATGTATTTCTCCCATTGCTGCTATTTAACATGGCACACACTTGACAGATTTTGTGATGCAGAGGCAAGATATGAAATCGTTCATAGACAACAAAATATTTCACAGGTAACTTTTACCAGATTCCATAGGTGGCAGAGACAAAGATTGAAGCGAAAAATTCTGTGTTTCTGTTAGATTGGAAACCCCATTGTTACTTTTGATTCTCTGATCCAAAGGAGAATGAACTGAACATGATTCCGTTTTACTACTGCTTATTTCTAGTCTGAGAGTGTTTTAATTCGACAAACTGATGTGCAGAAGTCCAGCATTGCCCTCCTAGAAAGGAAGTGTGTGAGATGACACAGACACACTGCCCTCCAGCTGCTGACTCAGTTTCCTGCATGGGGCAGAAGCATCGCACAGCCCAGGAGCTCCGCCTGGACCTCTTGAGCACGGCGTGCAGAATTCAGACCTGGATCTGAAATGGAGCAGAGGACGCGTCACTGCAGGGAGGAGCTGCCCATGTGCTGGTTGCCAGTGCGCCGAGGGCGGGCAGAGCCTGTCTGTCTTGGTGAGGGTGGCCACACACAGGACTCATGCCCTCTCTCAGTGCCAAGGTTGTGGGGGCACAGATCAGTGTTACTGATGCATCTTGAAAGGCAGGGATAATGGGCAATGGAATCAGGGCATTAGATCCTAAGGCACTTCATCCCCTATACCATCATGGTTGTAAGTAAAGGCTCTTTCCTGCAGGATCCAGCGTGACCCAGAAGGTAACTCAAGTCCAGTCTGCTATTTCTGTGGTGGAGAAGGAGGCTGCAACGTTGCACTATGTATATGAAACTAGTAGTTATGGCTATTTTTTAAAAATCAGACATCACATTGAAAACTGGATTTCTAGCTTCTCTATAAAAGTAACTAAGAGCACAACATCCTCTGGGCTAGAGATCAAAAGTCTTGTTTGACTGCATTTTGCCTTTGATATAGACTCATTTTCTGTTTAAAATCTATGCAGATTACCATTCACAACATGAATAGCCTAAAAATAAAATTTTAAATTATTAGTCATAATATAGAAGCTGATCCACAAAGCAAACGAATCTGAATTAACATCTCATGGAAACATAGCTGTTTTTTGCCCTGTGATTTTATCATCACAGCATGGATCCCAGTATGAGAAATTTCAGCATAGTTTATTCATTAATTCTTAGTTTTCTGGTCAGCATTGGGGAAACATTAGTTGGCAAGACAGATGTGATGTCTGCTTTGATGGAGCTCATGTCCCAGGGGGCTGTATGGTCTCCAGTACAGGACAGGAGGCAGAAAGGACCTCACAGCACGGACTGTGTGACCTCAAGCGAGCCATTCACTCTGACTTTCTGCTTCCTCATCTGTAAAGTGTGAAGGTTAGTTATGAAACTGCTTTGAGCTAATGTGAGTTGCTCAGTCGTGTGCAAGTCTTTTGTGACCCTATGGACTGTAGGCTCCCAGGCTCCTCTGTCCATGGCACTCCCCAGGCAGGATGACTCGAGTGGGTTGCTATTTTTTCCTCCAGGGGATCTTCCCGACCCAGGGACAGAACCTAGGTCTCCTGTATTGCAAACAGATACTTTTTCCAACTGAGCCACCAGGGAAGTCCTTTCCAAAATTTTATTCACCTCAAAGGACCGCTTAGTTCACTATCCTTTTTGAGTTCCTAACACCCTCCCTACTTAAGAAAGGACTATCAGATGTTGTAGAAGTTGTCAAGATGCTGCTTGCATTGCTTCACAGTGTAATAAGAAGCCACAGGCACAGGAAGAGAGTAGAGTGACATGGGAAGCCACCTGCCTTTCAGTTCACCTCAGTGCAGTCGCTCAGTTGTGTCTGACTCTTTTCAACTCCTGATTCGCAGCACGACAGGCCTCCCTGTTCATCACCATCTCCCAGAGTTCACTTAAACTCAAGTCCATCGAGTCCATGATGCCATCCAGCCATCTCATCCTCTTTCGTCCCCTTCTCCTCCTGCCCCCAATCCCTCCCAGCATCAGAGTCTTTTCCAATGAGTCAATTCTTCGCATGAGGTGGCCAAAGTACTGGAGCTTCAGCTTTAGCATCATTCCGTCCAAAGAAATCCCAGGGCTGACCTCCTTCACAATGGACTGGTTGCATCTCCTTGCAGTCCAAGGGACTCTCAAGAGTCTTCTCCAACACCACAGCTCAAATGCATCAATTCTTCATTGCTTAGCCTACTTCACAGTACAACTCTCACATCCATACATGACCACAGGAAAAATCATAGCCTTGACTAGATGGACCTTAGTCGGCAAAGTACTGTCTCTGCTTTTGAATATACTGTCTAGGTTGGTCATAACTTTTCTTCCAAGGAGTAAGTGTCTTTTAATTTCATGGCTGCAGTCACCATCTGCAGTGATTTGGGAGCCCAACAAAATAAAGTCTGACACTGTTTCCACTGTTTCCTCATCTATTTCCCATGAAGTGATGGGACCTGATCCCATGATCTTCATTTTCTGAATGTTGAGCTTTAAGCCAACTTTTTCACTCTCCTCTTTTACTTTCATCAAGAGGCTTTCTAATTCCTCTTCAATTTCTGCCGTAAGGGTGGTGTCATCTGCATATCTGAGGTTATTGATATTTCTCCCGGCAATCTTGATTCCAGCTTGTGTTTCTTCCAGTCCAGCATTTTTCATGATGTACTCTGCATAGAAGTTAAATAAGCAGGGTGACAATATACAGTCTTGACGTACTCCTTTTCCTATTTGGAACCAGTCTGTTGTTCCATGTCCAGTTCTAACTCTTGCTTCCTGACCTGCATACAGATTTCTCAAGAGGCAGGTCAGGTGGTCTGGTATTCCCATCCGTTTCAGAATTTTCCACAGTTTATTGTGATCCACACAGTCAAAGCCTTTGGCATAGTCAATAAAGCAGAAGTAGATGTTTTTCTGGAACTCTCTTGCTTTTTCCATGATGCAGTGGATGTTGGCAATTTGATCTGTGCTTCCTCTGCCTTTTCCAAAACCACCTTGAAAACAGATCAGAAATACTGTTTTGCATCGCTGGACAGGAGAGGCAGGAGGAAAAGGGACAGGAATGCAGGCAGGAGGGGAGGACAGGCCCAGACTTGGTTCTTTCATCCCGAAAACTTTGGTATACATTTGATATCACCCTTAATAAAACGATGAATTGAAATTAGCTGGATTCAAACCCTGTCATCTGCATCACAGCATGACTTCTGAGGTACTCCTTAGCCTCTCTGTGCATCAGTTTCTTAATAGGTAAAATGGCTATAATAGAACCTACTGCATGGACTTAATCAGAATCAGCTATATATTTCTATTTAAAATCATTATAAAATTAAATTATATACAAACACACCTGTTTCTGTGTTTTATAGAAATAAAATTTTAAGCACAGGTAAATATTATGGCTCGTGACATTGTACAGGAGACAGGAATCAAGACCATCCCCATGGAAAAGAAATGCAAAAAAGCAAAATGGCTGTCTGGGGAGGCCTTACAAATAGCTGTGAAAAGAAGAGAAGCAAAAAGCAAAGGAGAAAAGGAAAGATATAAGCATGTGAATGCAGAGTTCCAAAGAACAGCAAGAAGAGATAAGAAAGCCTTCTTCAGTGATCAATGCAAAGAAATAGAGGAAAACAACAGAATGAGGAAGACTAGAGATCTCTTCAAGAAAATTAGAGATACCAAGGGAAAATTTCATGCAAAGATGGGCCGGAGAAAGGACAGAAATGGTATGGACCTAACAGAAGCAGAAGATATTAAGAAGAGGTGGCAAGAATGCACAGAAGAACTGTACAAAAAAATCTTCATGACCCAGATAATCACGATGCTGTGATCACTAATCTAGAGCCAGACATCTGGGAATGTGAAGTCAAGTGGGCGTTAGAAAGCATCACTATGAACAAAGCTAGTGGAGGTGATGGAATTCCAACTGAGCTGTTTCAAATCCTTAAAGTTGATGCTGTGAAAGTGCTGCACTCAATATGCCAGCACATTTGGAAAACTCAGCAGTGGCCACAGGACTGGAAAAGGTCATTTTTCATTCCAATCCCAAAGAAAGGCAATGCCAAAGAATGCTCAAACTACCACACAATTGCATTCATCTCACATGCTAGTAAAGTAATGCTCAAAATTCTCCAAGCCAGGCTTCAGCAGTTCATGAACCGTGAACTTCCAGATGTACAAGCTGGTTTTAGAAAAGGCAGAGGAAGCAGAGATCAAATTACCAACATCTGCTGGATCATGGAAAAAGCAAGAGAGTTCCAGAAAAACATCTACTTCTGCTTTATTGACTATGCCAAAGGCTTTGACTGTGTGGATCACAATAAACTGTGGAAAATTCTGAAACGGATGGGACTACCAGACCACCTGACCTGCCTCTTGAGAAATCTGTATGCAGGTCAGGAAGCAAGAGTTAGAACTGGACATGGAACAACAGACTGGTTCCAAATAGGAAAAGGAGTACGTCAAGACTGTATATTGTCACCCTGCTTATTTAACTTCTATGCAGAGTACATCATGAGAAACGCTGGACTGGAAGAAACACAAGCTGGAATCAAGATTGCCGGGAGAAATATCAATAACCTCAGATATGCAGATGACACCACCCTTACGGCAGAAACTGAAGAGGAATTAAAAAGCCTCTTGATGAAAGTAAAAGAGGAGAGTGAAAAAGTTGGCTTAAAGCTCAACATTCAGAAAACGAAGATCATGGCATCAGGTCTCATCACTTCATGGGAAATAGATGGGGAAACAATAGAAACAGTGTCAGACTTTATTTTGTTGGGCTCCCAAATCACTGCAGATGGTGACTGCAGCCATGAAATTAAAAGATGGTTACTCCTTGGAAGAAAAGTTATGACCAACCTAGATAGTATATTCAAAAGCAGAGACAGTACTTTGCCGACTAAGGTCCATCTAGTCAAGGCTATGATTTTTCCTGTGGTCATGTATGGATGTGAGAGTTGGACTGTGAAGAAGGCTGAGCGCCGAAGAATGGATGCTTTTGAGCTGTGGTATTGGAGAAGACTCTTCAGAGTCCCTTGGACTGTGGGGATATCCAACCAGTCCATTGTGAAGGAGATCGGCCCTGGGATTTCTTTGGACGGAATGATGCTAAAGCTGAAGCTCCAGTACTTTGGCCACCTCATGCGAAGAGCTGACTCACTGGAAAAGACTCTGATGCTGGGAGGGACTGGGGGCAGGAGGAGAAGGGGACGAACCAGGATGAGGTGCCTGGATGGCATCACAGACTCAATAGACGTGAGTCTGAGTGAACTCTGGGAGATGGTGATGAACAGGGAGGCCTGGCGTGCTGCGATTCATGGGGTCGCAAAGAGTCGGACATGACTGAGCCCCTGAACTGAACTGATTGGATAACTTGTTACATACAAAATCTCTGTGTAAGTCAAGGAGAGATTCTTTCCTGTTATTATTTTAAGAGTATATAAACACCTTTTCAATAATCTGAAACTTCATTGAATGATGAGTTAATTTTCCCTGAGATGATGTGATCACTGGCAAAGAGGATATTCTCATCCTGTCCCTAGTTTGAAGACAGGCTGCCGTTGCAGTGGACTGAGTTTCTTACCTGCTCCAAGAAACTAGGAGAAAGTGTCAGCCCCTCCCAAGGCAGGAACCTCTCCCCACTCCTCTGCTCATGAGCAGGAATGTGGAGCCCCTTGGGTCAGCGCTCTGCATCTCTGCTACAACTGGGCCCATTGCACAGAGTTTACCCTGCGCACCTCTGTAGGCTGAACTCCTGTCTGCAACTTTGGGACCAGACTTGCTGTAGGGACAGTGGGGGACACAGAAGGAGAAAAGAGGTATATGTTTTATTTCTGGGCAGTCTAGGAGATGTGGCTTAAACACTGAATCATTGTCAGTTATAAATTTATAGGCACAACTATAAAAATGCAGAATTTAATAGTTATAATGGTTTTAATATTCCTGGAGGATGTAGTCCCCATCCTTATTTAACAGGGGGGATGTCTGAACACCCACCTGAAGGTAAACACAGATTTTCTCCAAACAACCTAGGGTCTTGCACAATGGGTGTTGGACCCCTGAGCAGTGGGGCTTCAACATCTTGATCAACAGGGCCTAGGAAGGGAGAGGAAGATGAGAAAACAAAACAAAATCTGAACAGCGAAAGGAAAGTATTGAAGCAGCTTTTATTCCCCTGGTGCTAACTGTGTCAGCTTTGTACTTCTGGTCTGACACCTCTGGGTCCAGGCTGGTGGGACTACAGACAGGGCAGAGGATTCTTTTTTTTCTTTCTTTAACCTGCTCTTCAGTCAACTGAAAGCAGTTTGAGATAGGAATCATGTCTGGTTTTGTTTTCTGCGTTGTAGAGAACTCTGTAAGTTTCCAGAATGAATGCTGGAGCCCAGGGATTCCTGAACATGCACAAAAGTTTAAGAGAACCTCGGAGATCCGCTGAGCCAGAGTCCGGCCAGCTTGGTAACTTGACTCAAGACCCTAACTGTAGGGGGAACTTTGGTCCAGGGGCTAGGACTCTGCGCTCCCACGCCGGGGGCCTGGGTTTGATCCTTGGTCAGGGAACTGGATCTCAGATGCCGAAATTAAGACCCGGCCCAGCCAAAAACAAAACAGAACAACTTGGCAAGCAGCGTGCATTTTAAAAATACCTTAATTTTGAAAAACAGGTCATTTGACTGTTGAGAAATTCTATATCCATTAGTAGGTATCGTTTGAAGAAGATTGCTCTTGAGTTCAACTGACTTGGTCATTCCCATTTAGAAACATTTATTTTTAATTGGAAGATAATTGGAAAGCCACAGGTAAAAGGATGACACTAGAACCCTTCCCAACACCATACACAAAATAAACTCAAAATGGATTAACGACTTAAATGAAGGCCAGAATCCATCAAACTCTTCGAGGAAAACATAGGCAGTACACTCTTTGACATACCTCACAGCACAATCCCCTTTGACCCACCTCTTAGAGTATAGGAAATAAAAACAAAAAATAAACAAATCGGACTTAATTGAACTAAGGTCACAGCATTGATCCTGGGCTGACAGCACTGCCCCGAGAGCCCGAGTAAGGCAACCTCCCAGCGTTCCCATGCCTTAGAATGGTGTATGTCAGCAAAGAGCAATGCTTTGACTTCTTACCATAATACAGTCTTACTTTCCATGAGGTAAACCCAACCCTAGAGAAAACAAGCTATGAAATGACCACGTTAAATCTTCTGCTGGGTTCACTTCACTAGCCCAGATAATTGTACAAAAACCAGACAAATGGGCTGACAGACACTGAGCAAACAGTTCTTTACATAGAGATGCCTGAATCCTCAATAAAACAAATAAACAGAAGACCGATGAACACCACGTACACATGCCTCTGGAATGAAGAGTGCCTGGCTAACATATTAAGCATCTAAACTTGACATTCTAAAAAATACTTAGTTGAGTTAAAACAACTATGTGACAAGAAGTAAAACTATGGTGATTGTGTTTCAAGAACCAAGGTACCTAAGTAAGGCCACCTGTCCCTCATAAGGCTAAAGGTGTAAGGTTGCTGTCATCCAAGGATGGCCCAACTCCCCTCCACTCCGCCCCCCAACCCCTGCTTTGTATCTCTCTCTCTCTCTTTTGTCAACATTCCTCCCCTCCTGTACAGAGGCCCCTAACGTTTAGATATTTCAGGATCTCCGTTCTCCTATTCCATCTCAATCCCACAATGAGACAGCTGCACTATTTTCGGTAAATCCCTCATGCGCTGGTGCCTGGAAGCTGCCTCCATGAAGGAAGGTGGGCAACGTTAGTGCTCATCTCATCTGTTTTCCTTATCTCTGGGCTCCCTGATGTTCAAGGTCCAAAAATAGTTTTCCAATTGGGAGATCAACTCTACCATTATCAGTGAAAAAGAAGTCACGTATTTTACTTTTATTGTGTTTTATAAATCTGTCATTCCATGATAAATCAGGATAATAACCTTGGCATTTAACTACAAATTATTTGACACCTGCCTCAGATAAAATTTTCTCCACGGCATGTTGACAGTCAACATGAATATCACTACTTCAGAGAGATTACTTGGGGAGAGGAGGGAGCAGTTTCCATACAGAGGGATCCTTCTCTGACCCATGGGAATTGAGACATGCGCAAGAAAGGAACTTCTGACTATTCCATCTAGAAATTGTAACTGGGGTTTCTTGCGAAGCTAGAGATACCTGTACCATGAAAAAAATTATGGAAGTCATAATAGAATATTCCCCAAGCACGCTTATGTTTAGGACTCTCTTCTTAGGGTCCTGTCCCATTCTCCTGTATGTAATCCCACAAACTTTTATCAGGAGGAACAGGTCAGACTAGACTTTAGTGCAATTTTCACGATCACCACCAGAGGGCGGAGCTTCCTCCAGATGCGGTTCCTCACTGTATTCAGGAGCTGGTTTCCCTTGCCTACTTTGTAGCCACAAGACAGAATACTCCTGCAGTATAGAAAGCGGCTCTCAAATTTTGAGCGAGGAGATTCTGTAACATCCAGATGGAGACTAGATTTGTTAGACTGATGTATTCCAGGGAACAAGGATCGTTTTCTTTTGCGAACATGCATCCTGTCACTCACTCAGTTTTTCTGATCATCTTAGTATTCAGTAAGTAACATTTTATTCTAAATGTTAATGATTTTTCACTTTCTTATAATTATGGGTAAGTTTTATTTTTCTTCTCGGACTGAAAACTCTCCTCTTGTACATTTCTGTGATAACAAAGTGATTCTCTTGTAGGAGGGACCAATGGTGACTCAGTGAACCAGACAGAAGGCCCAGTGACTGTCTCAGAGGGGGCTCTCATGACCCTGAACTGCACTTACCAGGCCACATATTCGAATGTCTATCTTTACTGGTACGTCCAGCATCTCAACAAAGCTCCTCAACTCCTCCTGAAGGGCTTAACAGCAGACAAGAAGGTAGAGCATGAAGGTTTTCAGGCCACTCTAGTTCAGAGTGACAGGTCCTTCCACCTGCAGAAACGGGCAGTGCAAGCATCAGACTCGGCTGTGTACTACTGTGCTCTGAGTGACACAGTGACACAGGGCGGCAGGGGAGCCGAGCACAAACCCAGAGTGCAGATGGGGCTCTGGCTGTGGGCAGCCCTGCAAGGGGGTGTTGTTTCTCTCTCCAGCGTGCTATGCTAGAGGGATTGTCAAAGCACTTCCAGGTCTGCTCCTAAGAGCCAAGGACCTATGAATTCTTGGGTTGCCCTACAGAGAGGAATCTGGAGTGGGACAGTGCAAAAAGGAACCTAAGAGCTTTTCTCCAGAAATGCCTGTTTCCGGCCCATTGACATCCCCCCAGATAGAATATCTTAAAGTGACATTAACTCTTCAATGGCAATTCAGATTATATATGCTGAAATATTTCACAGTGTGTTAAGGAAAATTCCAGGGCACATTTCTGATGGATGACTGTGACCTGGAAGCTAGTCTCTGGTTTTTAGAATTCAGGCCAAGATTGTGTATCCTGTTGAGTTTTACCTGCAGACACTCCATCTTCAGGGACTGGAGCTTTATTCTCTCTTTCCTTGACTTTTCCATCCCTTCTGGTTGCTCCAGAAATGCTGCTGCCTAAGTGAGTTCCAGGAGGAGTGTTTCTGAGAAGATATTCCTTCTGTCAATGGCCCTGTGGATGAGAGCAGCCCACTCTGTAAATATCTCAGGTGTTGTGTGTATTGTTTGTGTTCAATGGGTACAGGATATTCTCTTTGCTAATAACCTCATCTCAGGGAAATGGATGCCAAAGAATGTTCAAATTACCATACCTTTGCACCCATTTCACATGCTAGCAAGATTATGCTCAAAATCCTTCAAACTCTGCTTCAGCAATATGTGAACCAAGAACTTCAGATGTACAAGCTGAGTTTAGAAAAGGCAGAGGAACCAGAGATCAAATTACCAACACCGGCTGGATCACAGAAAAAAGCAAAGGAATTAAAAAAAATCTCCTTCTGTTTCATTCACTATTCTAAAGCCTTTGACTCTGTGGATCACAACAAACTGTGGAAAATTCTTAAATTATGGGAATACCCAAGAAACCTGTATGCAGGACAAGAAGCAACAGTTAGTACTGCACATGGAACAATGGACCGGTTCAAATTTGGAAAAAGAGTACTCCAAGGCTAGATATTGTCACCCTGCTTATTTAACTTACATGCAGAGGACACCATGTGAAATGCTGGGCTGGATGATTTACAAGCTGGAATCAAGTTTGCCAGGAGAAATAGTAACAGTCTCAGATATGCAGATGGTACCACTCGAATGGCAGAAAGCAAAGAGAAAGTAAAAAGCCTCTTGATGAGGGTGAAAGAGGAGAATGAAAAAGCTGGATTAAAACTCAACATTCAAAAAACTGAGATTATGGCATCTGGTCCCATCACTTTATGGCAAATAGATGGGGAAAAAGTGGAAACAGTGACAGATTTTATTTTCTTGGGTTCCAAAGTCACTGCAGATGGTGACTGCAGCCATGAAATTAAAAGATGCTTACTCCTTGGAAGAAAAGACGTGACAAACCTAGACAGTGTATTAAAAAGCAGAGACATTACTTTACCGACAAAGGTCCCTATAGACAGAGCTATGGTTTACCCAGGAATCATGTATGGAAGCAAAAATTGGACCATAAAGAAGGCTAAGCGGCAATCTTGAATCTGGAATTCTGATGCAGTTACCACCAGCAGATTAAACCTGCTGGAATATGGAAACTGAAGCTCCAATTCTTTGGCCACGTGATTGCGAAGAACCAATTCACTGGAGAAGACCCTGGTGATGGGAAAGATTGAGGGCAAGAGGATAAGAAGGTGACAAAGGGTCAGAAGGTTGGATGGCATCACTGACTCAATGGACATGAATTTGAGCAAACTCTGGGAGATAGTGAAGGACAGAGAAGCCGGACGTGCTGCGGTTCCTGGGGTCGTAAAGAGTCAGACATGACCTAGAGACGGAACAGCAGCAAAAGCAGCGAAAGTTAATGTACCAGTCAGCCGTATTTCAGACCGTGGAAGAAGTGTTCATGTGCTCTCACAATAAGCTGTCTTGGCAGTGGGGTGGGCTTTTTGCCAACTCCAGAGACTAGGAGAGGTTACCACCCACTCGCCAAGCAGGAGCGTCTCCACACTCCTCTGCTCACGAGCAGGAAAGCGGAGCCTCTTTGGTCACTCCCTGTGTCTCTGCTACACTTGTGCCCGTTGCACAGAGCGTCCCCTCATCTTTTCAGGCTGAACTCCTGTGTCAACTTCCGGGAGCAGACTTTCTGGAAGGAGAGTGGTGGGCACAGCAGGTGGGAAGATATGCATGTTTACTGCGGGGCAGGCTGTGAGGTGCGGCCAGGACACTGATCACTGTCATTTCATAATTTATAGGCGTGTGTGCACTGTATCTGGTGCTCAGTTGCTAAGTGGCGTCCGGCTCTTTGCAATCCTGTGGTCTGTAGCCTGCCAGGCTCCTCTGTGCATGGATTTTTCTAGGCAAGAATACTGGAGTAGGTTGCTATTTTCTCCTCCAGGGGATCTTCCTGACCCAGGGATGGAACCCTCATCTCCTCAACTGGCAGGCAGATTCTTTACTGCTGAGCTACTGGGGAAAACCAATTTATGGACACAACTACTTAAATGCAGAGTTTAGTAGTTGCAGTAGTTTTATGGTCTTGGCAGATGTTGTCACCATCTTCACTTAGGGTGAATCCACACCCACCTGAAGGTAAGCACTGCCTTCCTCCCTGACATCCTAGAGTCCTGCACACTGGGTGCTGGCCACCTGAGCACTGGGGGTTCAACAGCTTAATACAGAGGCCTAGAAGTGGAGAGGGGGATGAAAGAACAAAGATAAATCCTAACGGACGGGAAATACAAGTATTCTAGCAGGTTTTGTTTCCCTAGTGGTAACTCGTCAGTTCTCTGCTTTCGGTCTGATCCCTCATTTCACGTACTGGGGTCCAGGCTAGTGGAAGTACAGACAGGGCATAGGATATATATTTGCTCACCTGCTCCTCAATCAACTGAAAGGAATTTGAGATAGGAATTGTATCTAATTTTGTTTCCACATTGCAGATAACCCTGTCAATTTCCAGAATGAATGCTGTAAGCTAGGGATTCCTGAAAATGCACAACAGTTTAAGAGAATCTAGGTGATCTGCTGAGCCAGAGAGTCCTGCCAGCATGATAACCTCAACTCAAGATGCTAATTTTAGGTGGAGGGTTGGTTCAGTGATTAGGAGTCTGCACTCACATCGTAGGAGGCCCAGGTTCAATCCCTGGTCAGGGAACTAGATCCCACACGCCTAAAATAAGACCTGGCATGACAAAAAAGAAACAAAAAGAACAGCTCAGCAAACAGATGTGCATTAAAAATGACCCCAGCTTTGGTAAGAACTAACAAAATTCATTTTAACAGGTGAGAAAATCTCTGTAGGTGAAAAAGGCACATTTGGCTGTTCTTGGTTCATCTGACTGAGTCACAACCATTGTTACTGGACTGACAGCGCGGCCCTGAGAGCCCATGTCAGGCAGCCTCCCAGCTGTCTGCAGCCACACGTCCCCAGGCCTAAGAATGGTTTATGTCAGCAAAGAACAATGGCAACAATTCTTACCATAATATAGTCAGACTTTGCATAAAATAAACCCTATCCTAGAGAAAAGAACAAGCTATGAAATGACCCCATTAAATCCTCTGCTGGCTTCACTTCACTAGCACAAATAATTGCACAAGAAACTGACAAACAGGCTGACAGACACTGAGCAAGCAGTTCTTTCCACTGAGATCCCTGAATCCCTAATAAAATAAACAAACAGAAGACAGATAAACACCACACACAGGCCTCAGGAATGAAGAGTGCCTGGCTAAATTATTAAGCATCTAAACTTGACATTCTAAAAAAAATACTTAGTTGAATTAAAGCAAGAATGTGACAAGAGGTAAAAAGATGCTTCAAGAACCAGGTTACCTAAGTAAGGCCACCTGTCTCTCATGAGGCTAAAGGTGTAAGGTGGCTTGTCATCCAAGTAGGGTCCAGGGCCCCAAAGGAGGCCCCTTCAGGGAGGTTTACCAAACTCATTGAGTCTTCTCTCATTACTTACAGATCAGTACTCAGTCCAAGATTCACAGTGACGCCTCCCCCCACCTCTTTGCCCTCATCTCTCTCCCTCTCTCTCTTTCGCCCACATCCCTCCTCTCTGGTCTACTGGTCCACAAATTTCTAGGTTCCTCAGGATCCCCAAAATATTATTCCATCTCACAGTGAGACAGTTGGGCCATTTTTGTTAAATGCCTCATGCACTGGTGCCTAGAAGCTGCCTCCGTGAAGAAGGCTGGGTGATGTCCTGGCTCATCTCACCTGTTTTCCTCATCTCTGTGCCACCTGATGTCCAAGATCCACAACTTGTTTCACATATTTTGTCCAGTTTTCTAGTTGGAAGGTCAACTCTACCTTTATCAGTAAAAAGTAGTAACAGCAATTTATTTTTTAATTTTACAAATACGACATTTTATGGTGGATGGGGTAATAACCTGCTCATTCAAGCACACATTAGATGAGATCTGCCTTAAGGGATCTGGTGGCTCAGATGTGCAAAGAGTCCACCTGCAGTGCGGGAGATGCAGGAGACTCTGGCTCAATCCCCATGTTGGGAAGCTCCCCTGGAGGAGGGCATGGCAAGCCACTCTAGTATTCTTGCCTGGAAATCCCGTGGACAGAGGGGCCTGGCAGGCTATAGTCTCTAGGGCCACAGCGGCAGACACAACTGAGCAGCTGAGCAGAGCACAGGGCGCAGGGGCCGTTACTGGTCACTCAGCCGCATGTTATTTGAGACCTGACTGAGATAATGTTTCCAACATTATGCAGCATTCGAGCATTCCAGCAGCATGTGGGCTGTGTCTTGGGGATGAATAGAGTGAATTAGGTGAAGGTCTAGGGAGAGGAGGGAGCGCTTTCCATGCAGAGGGGTCCTTTCCTGACCCATGGGAATCATGGAGACATATGTAAAGAAAAAACCCTCTGACTATTCCACCTAAAAATTGTTAACTGGCATTATTTGCAAAGCTAGAGATACCATACCACACAGAAAATCATGGATGTAATGATGGAACGTTTCCCAAAGCATGTTTGTGTTTAGGGCTCTCCTCTTAGAGTCCTGTCCCATCCTCCTGTGTGCACCCCACAACCATCATCAGGAGGACTAGGCCAGGAGCAGGTCAGGATGAGCACAGTGAAAAAGCTGACTTTAAACTAAGCATTCAAAAACTAAGATCATGGCATCCAGTCCCATCACTTCATGGCAAATAGATGGGGAAACAATGGAAACAGTGACAGACTTTATTTTCTAGGGATCCAAAATCACTGTGAATGGTGACTGCAGACATGAAATTAAAAGACACTTGCTCCTTGGAAGAAAAGCTATGACGAACCTAGACAGCATATTAAAAAGCAGAGATACTACTTTGCTGACAAAGGTCCATATAGTCAAACCTATGATTTTTCCTGTGGTCATGTATGGATGTGAGAACTGAGCGTGGAAGCATTGATGCTTTTGAACTGTGCTGTTCAAAAGAGAGCCCCTTGGCTCTTGAGAGCACCTTGGACTGCAAAGAGATCAAACCAGACAGTCCTAAAAGAAATCAGTTCTAAATATTCACTGAAGGACTGATGCTGAAGCTGAAGCTCCAATACTTTGGCCACCTGATGTGAAGAGCCAACTCATTGGAAAAGACCCTGATGCTGGGAAAGATTGAAGGCAGGAGGAGAAGGGGATGACAGAAGATGAGATGGTTGGATGGCATCACCGACTCAATGGACATGGCTTTGAGCAAGCTCTGGGAGCTGGTGTTGGACAAGGATGCCTGGCCTGCTGCTGTCCATGGGGTCACAAAGAGTTGGACACGACTGAGTCAAGGCTATGGTTTTTCCTGTGGCCATGTATGAATATGAGAGTTGGACTGTGAAGAAGGCTGAGTGCTGAAGCATTGATGCTTTTGAACTGTGGTGTTGGAGAAGACCCTTGAGAGTCCCTTGGACTGCAAGGAGATTCAACCAGTCCATTCTGGAGGAGATCAGCCCTGGGATTTCTTTGGAAGGAATGATGCTAAAGCTGAAACTCCAGTACTTTGGCCACCTCAGGAGAAGAGTTAACTCATTGGAAAAGACTTTGTTGCTGGGAAAGATTGGGGGCAGGAGGAGAAGGGGACGACCCAGGATGAGATGGCTAGATGGCATCATGGACTCGAACGTGAGTCTGAGTGAACTCCGGGAGTTGGTGATGGACAGGGAGGCCTGGCGTGCTGCGATTCATGGGGTCGCAAAGAGTCGGACACGACTGAGCGACTGAACTGAACTGAACTGAACTGAACTGAGCGACTGAACTGAACTGAACTGAACTGAGCGACTGAAATGAACTGAACTGAACTGAACTGAAAGACTGAATTGAACTGAGGTCAGGTATGGCTGTGGTGTAATCTTTAAGATCACCACCAGAGGGCGGGCTTCTTTCAGATGAGACTCCTTTTTGTATTCAGGAGCTGATTTGACTTGCCTACTCTGTACCCACACGACAGATGACTGCTGCTGTGCAGAAAGGGGTTCCCAGTTTCTGAGTGAGGAGCTTCTGTAACATCCAGCCGGAGACTAACTTTGTTAGATTTGGTGTTTCTAGGGAATGAGGACTGTTGCCAGAATGTTTTCTGCCACTCACTCAGTTCTTGTCATCCTCTTAATACTCGGTAAGTAGCATTTTATCCTAAAATGATTTTTCATTTTCCTGTGATAACAGGTAAGTTTTATTTTTCTTCTCTGGCTGAAAACTCTCCTCCTGTACATTTCTACTATGACAAAGTGATTCTCTTGTAGGAGGGACCAATGGTGACTCCGTGAACCAGACAGAAGGCCCAGTGACTGTCTCAGAGGGGGCTCTCATGACCCTGAACTGCACTTACCAGGCCACGTATTCAGATTCCTATCTTTTTTGGTATGTCCAGCATCTCAACAAAGCTCCTCAACTTCTCCTGAAGGGCTCAATGACAAACCAGAGGCCAGAGCATGAAGGTTTTCAGGCCACTCTTGTTACGAGTGACAGGTCCTTCCACCTGCAGAAACGGGCAGTGCAAGCATCAGACTCGGCTGTGTACTACTGTGCTCTGAGTGACACAGTGACACAGGGCGCGGGGGAGCTGAGCACAAACCCCAGGGGAGCAGGAGGCTGAAGTCAGGAAGAGGTATATTCTCTCCTTGATCAGAATCTAATTTATATTTAGAGTTTTTCAGGAAAACCAATCAAGCTCAGGTCTAATCCTAGAAACTTAGTAGGTTGGAAATTGCTCTACAGGGATAATAGGGTGGATGTCAGTCTTAAAGAAGACCCAAGCTCCAATCCCCAGAAGCACTCCTGTTCAGCTGGAAAGATTCCTCTCTTCTCTAGACTGACTTTTTAAAAAATCTATTTTTCTCATAATCTAAGATGGATATTAGATGCCACAGAATTAATAATTCATTTAGAGAAAAGGAATAGATGATTAAAAGCCACATCACCTGAATCATAATCATAAAGCAACACAGAGGTGCCAAACAAATCACACACCAGTCTGCATGTGGCTGAAACGTAACGCTGTTAAGGTGCTGTTTCCGGTGAAAGCCTTTGAACTGGAGCTGCTGCAGCCGTGGGATGAAAAAGCGTTTGTGACTTTTGAGTGGCCGTGTTTCTTTTATTACTTATTTGTTTATTTAGTTTTGGCTCAGCTGGGTCTTTGTTGCTGAGCTCGGGCTCTCTCCAGCTGCAGTGAGTGGAGGTTGCTCTTCACTGCAGTGTGTGGGCCTCTCAGCACGGCGGCTTCTCGCTGCAGAGCACAGGCTCCAGGGGCAGCGCGCGGGCTCAGGGGCTACATTTCTGATACAAGGAAATAAGAATGCATGGTCTGGTGAGCTCGTACTCATTTTGACTACAGGGTGGATATTTAAAAGCAAGATTATTTTAGCACACATTATTGATTACTGTTAGACACATAAAGCTGGACAAATTTTGTCCACCAGGAAACTTGCTATGATTGCATTAAACAGACAAGGAACTTTATCCAGCATAAATTTCCCCAGAAACCCATGCCTTGGAGTGTAGGAAGAAAAGTTATGATGATTGAGAGTAAACAGTTTTATCTTTCTGTATTAAAGAAAAACTTGCCAGCTTATTTCACTGTAGATTTTGGCTGCAGATCCCTCCCCCCAAAAAAGAGCTATACAAAGATGGACGACTATTTGTTCTCAGAGGTCACTATAATCATAATAAATTGTTTTTGTCACAAAACGTATGTCTATCCTAGATGCATCGACTGAATATGCCTGCAGCCCTGATGTAGTTGTTGTTAATTACAGCATGGCAACCCACTCCAATATTCTTGCCTGGAGAATCCCATGGACAGAGGAGCCTAGTGGGCTACAGTCCATGGAGTCACAAAGAGTCAGATATGACCAAGTGACTTTCAAGTCTAAATGGGCAGGTTACAGTCACCAAGCACATCAACGAGCCACGGCATGACACAGGCAAGCTGACGTCAGCCAGTTACGTTTCCTGCTCTGGTGCAGAAGCACCTCACAGCTCAGTCATTGTGCGTGTGCCCTGCAGGCACAGGTCAGGCATCTCCACCCGGATTTGAGAGGGAACACAGAGCATCTCACTCAGAGGAAGAGCGTCCAGCATGGGGCTCCCTGGCCTGCTCAGAGCTGTCATAGCCTCTGTCTGCCTTGGTAAGGCTGGTAAGGACGACCGCAAACACTCAGCTCTGCTCAGCTCCCATGTGTAGAGGTAGGGCAGGCTATTATTGTCTGTTGGGGTTTAGGGGAGTTGCTTAACTGGCAGAGGAATGAGAACTCTTAATCCTCTGTTTGTTCCTTGAAGCCCTCTGAGTTCCACCAGGAGAATCAGCCTCTTCCTTTCTGTCTCTGTCTCTCTCTCTTAAATATATATATATATATATATATATGTTTTTTTTTTTTTCTTCTCTCTAGGATCCATCATGGCCCAGAAAGTAACTCAAAATCGGTCAGAAATTTCTGTGCTGGAGAAGGAGGATGTAACCTTGAACTGTGCATATGAAGCTAATAGCTATACTTATTATTTATTCTGGTATAAGCAACCACCAAGTGGGGAAATGATTTTCCTTATTCATCAGGAGTCTTACAATGAGCTGAATACAACAAAAGGTCAGTATTTTTTGAACTTCCAGAAAGCAACGAGTTCCATCAGCCTCACCATCACAGACTTACAGCTCGAGGACTCAGCGGTGTATTTCTGTGCTCTGAGAGACCACAGTGATGCCGCTGCCTGAGGGAGCCTCACAGAAACCTCAGCTGTTAACATGTGGAGTCCCCCAGCTATGAACACCTTAGTGAGATTCTTGGTTAGGACAGGAGAAGGTATGGGGGTTAGAAGTGAAAACCTCACTGCTAAGAAAATGCTATCTTTGGCTCAGAGAGCATATCTTAAAGTGTCATTCAGCAAAAATACCTTTATCTTCAATTCTTTATCTTGCAGAAGATTGTTTGCCATTTTTTTAATTTAAAATAGTGACTTTATTAAAGTATGAAATTTGGCTTTAAAAAATTCAATAGAATTTGACTAAATCTGCATCTGAGTTGTCAGAGTTTTAGGTTCACTGCACAAATATTTATGCATTGCTAAGTCTGGCCATCATGTGGATCTGAAATATCTCTGAAAGGACACTTCTTGGACCCTCCCTGTGCCCTGCCTCACCTGTGCCGTGAATGACTTGGAATGATGTGCATCGAGTAACTGTTACCACAAATCTTCACCCCAAGGAGAAATGAAACCCTACAGTTTGCTCAGAACTAATCTCATCACCTGGTCACATTCCCTATGTGTGATTACAAAGTTATGTATGTGTAAGGTAGAAAAAAGAATATGCAAAGAAGGAATGCTAAAGACAAAATAACTCACCAATTTTACTAGTCAAAAAAAACTCTATTAGAGATTCATACCTCATAGGATATTTCTAGTCTGAATTTTTACCTGACAGTATATTGTGAAATAATTATTTCACAACATTATTTACAGGTCAACATCACACATTCTAATGGTGATATTCCAATGTGTGATTTTACCATACTTTTGGGCTAATTCATTTTACTAGCTTTTTAGATTGTTTTACTCACTGTAGTAAACAATACTGGAATAAACACAAGGTATTTGGTGGTTTTCTTGACGACTCCTAGGAGTTTAATAGGAGTTTACCATTAAATCTTTCTGATGTGGCTCCCTGCTCATTTCTGTGACCCTGGAGAATAGAGCGTCTTCACTCTGCAATTACTAAACAGTCATATTTTCCTTGTTTCACAAAATTCTTTCATATGGAGGCTTTGCTTTATACTTTAGTCCCAGTTAACTCCAGATGGCTTCAATTTTGGATGATTCCACACCACGCATGTGCAGAGTAGCTGGCATGTAACATCTAAAAGAGTTGAGTCTCTGCACTATTGCTTGGTGATACTAGGTGGGAATTAACCTAGTAGGTTTGCCTTCATCTGGAATTCCAAAAAGGAAGATACTCTTCCTTGTGTAAGGATTTTCTACCCCTATTGTACAAATAACAATGATCCCAATAAAGAGCAACTTTCCAGAAAAGAAAGTATAAGTGTGTGTGTGTGTGTGTGTGTGTGTGTGCACGACGCACATGTGTGTGAAAGAGGAGAGAGAGATGAGAGAGAGAGACAATAGACTTACGTAGCCAAGTCATCAAGTAATTAACTAGTTAAAAGAGTTGAATTTTGTAAAGCATATTGGAAAGAAGGAAGTAAAGTCATCTAGAGACCAACTTTTAATGAAGAAAATAGATGTAAGCAGTTTCAAGGAACAAATCAAACACGTGAAAAAAGAAAAATGTATCCTAGAATTGACCCTTTGCAATCCCATGGACCGTAGCCCACAAGCCTCCTCTGTGCATGGGATTTCCCAGGCAAGAATACTGAAGTGGGTTGCCATTTCTTTCTCCAGGGAATCTTCCCGACCCAGGGATTGAACTTGCATCTCCTATAATTGGCAGTCAGATTCTTTACCACAGTAAAGTGAGAGAAGTTGTCGTTGCAACCTAACGTGAGCTTCAAAACCCTCCAGACTCCAGGGGAATGTTTCAAACTCTCTGAGTCAATCCTTTGAATCTCCTCTAACTTGAGGAAGATGGAGAAACACACACCAGCACAGCTTCACTTTGTTCCCTTTTGTTTGTAATAGTTTTAAAATCTATTTGGCTGTGCCCGCTCTTAGTTGCAGCACATGGGATCTAATTCTCTGTCTGGGGTCAAACCCAGGTCCCTAGCCTCGGGAGTCCAGCGTCTTAGCCACTGCACCTCCTGTGAAGTCCCTATTTATTCTGCTCTTTAGTGAATTATCAGTTTTCTCATGTATCATTACTGTGCAGAATAGGCTAAGGAAAGTTAAAGAGTGGCTTATATATGTTTTGCAAGCGTCTTCAAGCTTGTATCGTGGTCTCTCTCCGTGTGTTCTCATCTACTGCAGGCTGTCTTCAAAGCCCAAGACGAAAGGGATGTTGCAATTAATATGCTTTTGCGTATCTACGTCTATATCTATAATTATGTATTGCATTTTTCAGTTGCTCAGTCATGTCCGACTCTTTGTGACCCAATGGACTGCAGAACACCAGGCTTCCCTGTCCTTCACTATCTCCCAGAGCTTGCTCAGACTCATGTCCATTGAGTCAGTGATGCCATCCAACCATCATCATCCTCTGTCATCCCCTTCTCCTTCAATCTTTCCCAGCATTATGGTCTTTCCAGTGAATCAGTTCTTCACATCAGGTGGCCAAAGTATTGGCGCTTCAGCTTCAGCATCAATCCTTCCAATGAATATTCAGAACTGATTTCCTTCAGGATTGACTGGTTTGCTCTCTTTGCACTCCAAGGGACTCTCAAGAGTCTTCTCCAACACCACACTTCAAAAGCATCAATCCTTCTTTATGGTCCAACTCTCACATCCATACATGACTACTGGAAAAGTCATAGTTTTGACTATATGGACCTTTGCTGGCAAAGTAATATCTCTGTTATGACTATAACCGTGAGCTCCATAGGGTCAGGAAACGTGAATGCATTGTACATTACACAGCACATAGCACATAGTGGTTACACAGTAAATATTGGTTGACTGAAGAAGAACAATTAATTCATAAAATCAACAGACATAGAGCTTCTACCCTTTGGATGCTGTTAGGTAATTGTGGATCTATTATTTCTTGCAGTTCATTTCTCATCCCCATAAGAATACTTCTGTTTATATGTATCAGAAGTTCCCTTTCTGTTTGAACAGATTTTCTTCATATGGTACTATTTTCAGGCTTGCAATTAAATTAAATGGTCTCCCTCCTGTTGGCATAGACAGAGCCATCTTAATCACCTGAGTGAGTCTATAGTAAGGTATATAGACTTGTTCTCTGGTAAACTTGGAAGTCCCTCATATCAGTGATTCTTCTAGGTTTCAGCCAATGTTAATGTACCCCTGTATTATCTCTTTTCTGCTTTCATCTCTAGACTTTTTAATCTTTGAATTTTAGCCTCAAATATTTACTTGCTGTGGCTAAAGATATGAATCCTATTAACCTAAGGATGGTAGTGGGCAAGGAGGGAGCAGTGGTCCAGGTTGAAAGGAAGTCATAGTTACCTTAGTTCTCTTTGAGTCCCAATACTTTCCCTTTCCATCCTAATCCTAGGGTTCAAAGGAAATGAGCTTTGTGTAGCAGGTATTCTCCATACACTAGATACTGCCCATGAGTACAACTGCATGGTGTCACACTATCCGTCTCTATTTACCTTTACCATTGCCAGGACTTTTGCTGCTTCTTTGTATATTTTTTCTTTCAAATCTAAAGACCTAGTTTAGGGATAAACACTCCTACCACTGGGAGTCCTAGCCTAAGACAGGAAAAATGCCTTGTCTGTTTTTCTAGTTTCTGTTTTCAAGGCCTGACTTATTTTGATCAAGAACAATTTTAAGCTCCTGGATTCACAACCCTCAAGAAAATGTTTAGAATGTGTTATCCTCAGTTGTAATATTTGTATTAAAAAAATTGGTATTTAAAAGACTCTCCCCCTGGGACAGTAGAAAGAAGAATCACTACATCCTTGGAGAAATTAGCTGTTTGACCTTGGAATGCTGTCTGTGAAAACAAGGTCCATGGAAGCCTGTAATTTTCTCAAAAAGCAATAACAGAAAGAGGGAATTTTCATCCTTGGGACAATTTGTAAAGAGTATTCTCTTCTTCAAGAAACTCATGCTCAATTATAGGAAAGAAGTTATAGACAAGAAAGGAGATTCTGACTTTTAGCTCAGTTTGATGACTTAAAGATTGACAGGCGTTTTTCTCAGAGAACTTTAAAGTTAAAAAACGTGAATGTTGGAAGAGATTACAGTTATCTTCTTCAAACGTAAGACAGATGTAACCATTATCTGAATCTATACTGGAAAGCATTGCCCTATAATACACGATAGAGGATTTCAGAGGAGAAGAATTGAGAATGGCTTGGCTTTTTACTACAATTTTAACTTTACTCTTTAGGTGGAGAAATCACAGTAAGTATAAAAAGGGAAAGCCACAGGCTCAAAGTACAAATTTTTTCTCACTCCCCTATGAGAAGTCTTCAATCCACATTTTGGTTATGCTGCTTTGAACTAGTTACTTGATAACAACGAATAGGTAAAGGCTGAAACAAAGATGAGGACACAGCCCCTTTAAAAATTATTTTAAAATATATACATTATAAAGGTTAACTCAAAATGGATCGTGGACTTAAATGTAAAATATAAAACTATGCAACTCTAAAAAAACATAAGAGAAAAACTTCAGGCTTGCAGCTCAGTAAATCTTGGATCTGACACTGAAAGCATGATACACTCACACACACATGCACACACCAAACTGAATCAACATTAAAAACCTTTCCTCTGTAAAAGACCCTGTTAAAATACGAAAAGATAAGTTACAGAACTGGGGGTGAAAGTGAAAGTCGCTCAGTCGTGTCCGACTCTTTGTGACCCGTTGGACTAGACAGTCCATGGAATTCTCCAGGCCAGAATACTGGAGTGGGTAGCCTTTCCCTTCTCCAGTGGATCTTCCCAACCCAGGGATCGAACCTAGGTCTCCCGCATTGCAGGTGGATTCTTTACCAACTGAGCTATGAGGGAAGAAAACGAGCCTTGGATTCGAACAGGTGTTTCACCAAAGAAGGGATATACAGACTGCAAATCAGCTCCTGAAAAGATGTTCAACAACATTAACCATCAGAGAAATGCAAATTAAAGCCACAGTGAAATATCACTACACAAATCTCAGTGGGGCTAAAATAAAAAATGGTGATAACACAAAATTCTGGCAAACATGGGAAAAACTCAATCACTCACAAATTGCTGATGAAGATATAAAATGATACGGGCATTCTAGAAAATAGCTTGGCAGTTTCTCATAAAGCTAAACATGGAATCACACATTTGGATACTTATTCTAAATAAATAAAATATTTTATTCACATAAAAACTTGTACCTAAATATTCATAACAGTTTTATTCACAGCAGCCGAAATGTGGAAACAACCCAGTGTCCCTCAGGGGTTACCGGCTAAGCAAACTGTGGCGCATCTATGCCATGGAATGCTACTCAGAAATAAAAAGACCAACACGCTGGACACATACAGTGACTTGGATAGATCTCGTGATTTTACTACTTATGCTAAGGGAAAAAAATCTCATAGGTTACTTCTATGTAATTCCATTTCTAGGGCCTTGTTGTTGTTTAGTCGATAAGTCATGCCTGACTTTTTGCAACCCCATGGACTCCCGCCAGGCTCCTCTCTCCATGAGATTTCCCAGGCAAGAATACTGGAGAGGGTTGCCATTTCCTTCTCCAGAGGATCTTCCTGACCCAGGGAGTAAGCCTGCATTTCCCGCCTTGGCAGGCAGATTCTTTCATCATTGAGCCCCTAGGGAAGCCACTCTATGACATTACTAAACAACAAAATTGTATGGACGAAGAACAGACTAGTGATTTTCTGGGGTTAATGATTAGGGAAGGGGGTCAGTGTGGCTGCAAAGGTGTGCATGGCCTCGGAAGCCTTGTTATGATGAAACAGTCGTGCATCTCGATTGTGGTGATGAACCTACATGTGATAT
This sequence comes from Capricornis sumatraensis, assembly GCF_032405125.1. Taxonomy (NCBI): domain Eukaryota; kingdom Metazoa; phylum Chordata; class Mammalia; order Artiodactyla; family Bovidae; genus Capricornis; species Capricornis sumatraensis. The sequence goes on from NC_091070.1 coordinate 77,524,725, forward strand.
CCATGAATACGTGAATCTGTACTTGTGTAACCTATACACGTGATATACACGAATACGTGAATCTGTATGTGTGTAACCTATACATGTGATACACATGAATGCATGAATCTGTATGTCTGTAACCTATACACGTGATATACATGAATACGTGAATCTGTACGTGTGTAAAGTTGAATAGAGCTACACACACACACACACACAAATGACTGCATGCAAAACTGGGGAAATCTAAAAACTGAAACCTGTGGATTTTACTAATGTTAATTTCCTGGTTTAGATACCATGGAGGAGACCGGATAAAGAGTACACAGAGCCTCCTTGTACATTTTTGGAAACTTCCATGAATCTATAGTGATTCAAAATTGAAAGTATTTAATAAATGACATGCAATTTCTATAATGTTCGCAACTGTAAATCACCTCTTGAGCTTCGTTACACATCCCTCATCCAGCTCCCGGATTCAGTTAGTGTCTGTTCTACAAAGAGCTCCTGCATTTATCTTGCAGTCATCTCTCTCATCTTCTTTCTGAGATACACATTCAGAAACAAAGAAAAGCTGCCTTCTAAGTATGCTTGTAAGAGAGCTTGCTAAGTGTGGTTAAAATGAATTAAATCAAAGGATGCTAAAATGTATATGTTAGTTCAATGCCTTTTAAATCACTGAGAAATTACCAAATTTTCAAATTAAAAGTCCAAGAACAACAAACTCCAAACACTGTTACTGTAAGAACCTCTGTGCTGCTTATTCTTTCTTGTCGCTGAGTGGGTAAAGGGTCAAGTGACATCAGAGCAGTGCGGGTGAGAGCTGATGCTCTTTTTCCACATTGAAGCTGATGGGGTTGGGGCAGAGTGTGCTGTTCAGACAAGTCTTAAGAGAGCTCCTATAAATCGTGGTCAAGTCCACAACACAGACACACGTTCAATGACAAAATCCAGTGGGGTGTCCTAGAACCAAGCACATTAAGCAATGCTAGTTTTGCTGTACTTATCTTCTGCGACCCACTCTGCCCTGTGACTTTCTGACCTGTCTGATGTCTATATCGGAGAGCTCTTCTTTCCCTCTGCCATGATCGCCCGTTCTGTTCTCCCAAGATCTATCAAGTTCTTGACCCTGAGTTTTAGTTTTGCTTCGTCCCTGAAGCCAGGCAAAAAATTATTTGAAGAAATGGATTTCTTAACTTATATTCCCAATTCTCTGCCAAACAGGTTTCCAGTCAGATGCACAGCTGTTCTCTCCCTCTGCTTCTCTCAGCACTCTCGTCTCTTTAAGGTCTCACTGTGAGATTCTTGTGTACCATAGAGGGAAACATAATCCATCACACCTATGCCACTGCTACTAAGTCCCTTCAGTCGTGTCTGACTCTCTGTGACCCCATGGACTGTAGCCTTCCAAGCTCCTCTGTCCATGGGATTCTCCAGGCAAGAATATGGGAGTGGGCTGCCATGCCCTCCTCCAGGGACCTTCCTGACCCAGGGATTGAACCCATGTCTCTTGCAGCTCTTGCACTGGCAGATGGGTTCTTTACCAGTAGTGCCACCTGGTAAGCCCCATTACACTGATGCTTGGGCTCAACTCCTATAACCCTTGGTAGCAGTTTAGCTTTAAAGTACATTCAAGGAACAATGACTTGATTAAAACTGCAGGCAGAGAAGGCTTTTCTGATTACTGAGTTAGACCTCCTATGTACTGTGGCCACCAACATAAAAGATGTCCTTCCCTCAATATTTGTCTTTGTAGGTGGCATAGTTGGTCCTGTGAGATGTTTATATGCGTGACCACCAGGTGGCAGTGATTCTATTCCTTTCATTTTTCCAGTGCCTTAAAAGAAAAGCATGACAGCTACTAGAGGATTTGCTCGTGATTGGCTGAGCCGGGAACAGAAAGGCTCTCCTGTGCATTAGAGAAGAACTAAGACACAGGAGCAGCTCCTCAGGGGAGAAGATTTGGAATCATTAAGATTGCATCAAGAGTGAGATTGCAGGATGGAGAACATGCTGGAATGTGCATTCATAGTCTTGTGGCTGCAGCTTGGATGTAAGTTGCAGGTTAAGAGATGGGACCCTACGGGCACGTTTTCCCAAAGACGGGGAGGAGAGAGAGAGGAGTTTAGACTCTGCTCATCCCAGGCTTTGTGTTGGAACTTTTAAGTACTGCTGAACTGAAAGCTTTGTGTTGTTTCTGATTTTGTTTTCCTGAACAGGGTTGAGTGGTGAAGACCAAGTGGAGCAGAGTCCTCAGACCCTGAGAATCCAGGAGGGGGACAGTATCAGTCTCAACTGCAGCTACACTGTCAGCAATTTTAGAGGGCTACAGTGGTATAGACAAGATCCTGGGAAGGGCCCCGAACTCCTCTTCTTTCTTTACTCAGTTGGGGATGAAAAGCAGGAAGAAAGACTGAGAGCCACTTTGTTAAAGAAGGGAAGTTCTCTGCACATTGAAGCCCCCAAACCCGAAGACTCAGCCACGTACCTCTGCGCTGTGGAGACACAATGCTTCCCAGGCACCTGCAGACTGTACCCAAACCCTGAAGCTGGGGCTCTAGAATAAGGGCGTCTTTGCTGTTTTCCTTCCGCCTGAGCACCCAGAGCCTCTTCCCAAGTGGTCCCATGGAGAACGAACTCCTGTGACATAGCCAGACAGCAGAGGTTACTGGGCATTCTGTCCAGGGTCCTAGACAGTCCCCCCCTGTGCCCATGGATCAGTCTGCTCTTTCAAACCGCCCAGAGCTCCCCTCGTGTAGATTCGAAAGGGATAGTGGTGGTATGGAGTCTTGGCCCCTTGAAAAGACACCACAGGAATCTACCTTCTTCCCTGAAATAAATTTTTTGACATTCTCTTGGAATAGTCTGGCCACATGTGTGTAAGAGAATCTTTCCCATTTTAATACATTCTCGAAGGTCATATCTCCACCAGCCCTATTACTACATTTCTCTTCTCCTTAGTAATCAGTCAGTTGACTGTATAGACTTACTGTCTCCATCTCTGCAAGTCCAGTCCTCCCCTCCTTGAACCTGACTTCTGTGAGCATTATTCTGAGAGATGTTCTCACTTAAACCAGTGGCTTTGGTGGTGATAAAGCCAATGATTATTTTTTAACCTCGTCTCATCTGAGATTCTCACTTTCTCATCCTTTTTAAAAATAAAATTTCTTTTTTTTAAAATCAAAATAATACTCTCATTTATTTACATAATCAAACAGCACTCTCTTTTTCTTCTCTCTCTTCCACATAGTCTATTTTTGCCTCCCCAGAGGAACCACTTCTTATTCTCAGGTGATGACACTGACATTTATCTCAACATTCAAAACGATCCTTGGCTTTCTCTTCTCTCTCTCTGTAACTGAGGTACAACACATATAATAAAGTGTGTAAAACTGAAGCTTAGAACTCAGTGAAGTTTCACCCTGGTTAATATCTACATGCATAGGATATATATTATATCTGGTTTTCTTCACTCAAGATAATATCTTTGCAATTCATTGGTGTTGCTTTGCTTATGTCTTATTTGTTGTTTTTTTAATTGATGTGTAGAATTCCTCTATATGAATATCTAACAATTTAATTATCCATCCTCCCAGAAGTAGATATTTGGGTTGTTTGGATTGATTACAGTTTTGTGCTATTGTGAAAAAAGCTGTGTGTGAGGAAAAAAAAAAACACAGACTTTTTTTCCTTCTTGTGTAGGGAAAAACCCATCTCTGCCCTATTATGCCCTTCTTTCCTGTGAGTCTCCTTTACTACTGGCACAAAGCATTTCTGGTCAGCAAATGTATTTTTTTCCCATACCAACCAATTCTCTGCAATCCTACCTGAGTATCCTATCATTCTAGTCAGTTCTGACACTTTCTACTTGAAAAAAGCATGACAATCAAAAGCCCAAGTGATCAACTGTGGTTCTGAACAAAAGACTGTAGATAGAAGATTCCCCAAACAGGACAAAACCAAACCAAACCCTGGGCTCAATTAATTCGCTAGAGTTACTCACAGAATTAGGAGAAATATTTCACTTATTTTTAACTGTTTATTATAAAAGGCTATGATAAAGGATACAGGTGAATATCCGGATGGCAGAGGTGTGTAGGGTCAGTTTGTGAGGGGAACTGTAGAGCTTCCGCGTCCTCTCCAGGGACCACTTGCCCAGCACCTCTGTGTGTTCACCGACTGAAAGCTCTTCAGTAGGTCTGGGGTCTGGGCAGTGGTCCTACCAGGTGACTCCCCAGCCCACTTGGCATTCTGCATTTTCATTTTAACTGCAACCCACAAATGATATAGCAAGTCCTACTTAACTGCTAAGATCACCTATAAAATGTTGAATAGAATTCTTCTTATTCCCAAACTCAGAGGTAAAGCATTCAATATTTCACTGTGGTTAATTATTATAGGTTTTGATAAATATTCTTTATTTATTTAAATTGATTTTTAAATGTGAAACCAACTTTTGTTTCTAGAGTTAAGTGCTCTTAGGAATGTTGTTTTGTCCTTTTTACATAATGAAACATTGATTTGCTATTATTTTATTGCACACTTTCCCCTCTTTTTCCTGAATGACACTAGTATTCAACTTTTTCTTTTCCATGTTAATGTCAGATTTTGGTATCAAGATTGTAATGGTTATTAGGTAACTTGCAATTTATGGCTTCTTTTCTACCTATAGAAGAATTTGTGTAGGCTTTTTAATGATTTAGAAACAATTTTCAGAAAGTTCACTATAGTGAGGCCATGTAAGCATAGCCTTATGGGAGAAACTTAATAATCCTTAAGTTATGGATTCAGTTAGTTTAACAGATAAAGGGTTCTTTATATATTTATTTTCCTCTTATGATGGTTGATAAATTTTTTTCTGCTCATGTTTTCTTATTTGCTACCTTTACTTTCTTTTATTTTAACTTGATATTTTTCTAGTTCTTTGAGTTGCAACTTTGCCTATTAATTCTCAACATTTCTTCTTTCCTGACAAATATAATTTAAATTCATAAATTTGTCTCTAATTACAAATATTCTTTGACTTACAATGGTGTTATGTGCCCAAAAACTGATCATAAGCTGATAGTATCTTTAGTCAAAAGTTCATTTAATACACCTGAACTCTGAACATCATAGCTCAGCCTAGCCTACCTTAAACAAGTTCAGAGCACTTACATTAGCCAACAGATGGACAAAATTATCTAATAGAAAGCCTGTCTTATAATTTGATGCTGACTGCCCTGTATAATTTTTTTGGCGCTGTACTGAAGATGAAAAACTGAGTGGCTGTCTAGGTTCAGGATGGTTGTGTGTTGGTTGTTTTCGCAATTGAGTCACTGACTGGGAGCTGCAGCTCGCTGCTGATGTTCAGCATTAAAAGACAGCATCATACTAGCCCATGAAAAGATCAAAATTCAAAATCAGAAGTGCATTTCCTACTGAATCCATATTATTTTTGCACCATTGTAAAGTTGGAAAACCGTAAGTCAGGGGCTTCCTGTACTGCTTTTGCTGCATCTTACATGTTTTGATATGTCATATATTCATTACTATTCAACTAAAATATTTCCATTTGAAGTGGGGATTTAATATCCTATGGTGATATTGTCAGGGACCTAAGAATGGCCAAATCCTGCCCTGCTCACCACTGGGAAGATTCCTGAAGATGCTGTATGTATTAGCTTAATCCAAACAGAAAGTGAAGAAGGACTTTTAGCTGACCCCTGGACCTAATTTCCTTCAGGACTTAATATCACTGGTCCTCTGATTACCTCTAGGAAAGGTGGGTTTGAGGTTCATACCTAAGTAGAGTTTCCTACTTCCTTCTGAATCCAGAATAGCAAGCTTAGAATTCCTATAAGGATGAGATGGAAAGATAGGACACACTTCAAATCGGCCAAGAGTTGATTTACTTTTCAGGCATTTGGGCTGAAAGAGAAAGAAGAGGCAGCCATTCCCAGGGCACTAAATTAGCCCTCTATAGAAATGCATTATCACAGGTAGGCAAAGACTTCAAAATGCAGGAGCTTTAAGCAGAATCAGTGGACTCTGCAGTCCTGTGTTTTAAGTTAGACTGAGAACTGATCTTCTGGGCTTCTCTGGTGGCTTAGATGGTAAAGAATCCGCCTGCAGTGCAGGAGACATGGGTTCAATCCCTGGGTCAAGAAGATCCCCTGGAGAAGGGATTGGCTATTCACTCTAGTATGCTTGCTTAGAGAATTCCATGGACAGAGGAACCTGGCAGGATGCCGGCCATGGGGTTGCAAAGAGTTGGACATGAATGAGCGACTAGCATTTTCACTTTTTTTTTCAATCTCCTACTCAGAAATGGACTCTGAATGACAATATCAGCCCTCCTCACTCCTCCTTTGTGGGTAGAAGAAGAGGGGAGGTTTGCAAAGAAGGGAAGAAAAAGTGGAAGCTTCCTGATTCAAGGAGAGAGACAAGGTATTCTTATTCATATCATCCGGTTTTGTTCAGTTTTAATCTTTTGGGTTTATAGCTTTATAGTCTGCCCAATGTCTTCAGTGGAATAGACCAGAGAATTATCATGAGATTCTTATTTTACCTGCTGTCTTTTTGTCATTTTCTTCTTTAACATCAGAGTGTTTATTATCATTTATTGAACCACTACCATATGCCAAGTCCATTACTCAGCACTTTAGATACTCTTTTTATAATCTAAAACACACAAACTAATATTAATCTATCCTCAGGTAAGGAAACTTAGCCTTCAGTTCAGTTCAGTTCAGTCGCTCAGTCGTGTCCGACTCTTTGCGACCCCATGAATCGCTGCACACCAGGCCTCCCTGTCCATCACCAACTCCTGGAGTTCACCAAAACTCATGTCCATCGAGTCGGTGATGTCATCCAGCCATCTCATCCTGTGTCATCCCCTTCTCCTCCTGTCCCCAAGCCCTCCCAGCATCAGAGTCTTTTCCAATGAGTCAACTCTTCGCATGAGGTGGCCAAAGTATTGGAGTTTCAGCTTTAGCATCATTCCTTTCAAAGAACACCCAGGACCAATCTCCTTTAGAATGGACTGGTTGGATCTCCTTGCAGTCCGAGGGACTCTCAAGAGTCTTCTCCAACACCACAGTTCAAAAGCACCAATTCTTCAGTGCTCAGCTTTCTTCACAGTCCAACTTTCACATTCATACATGACCACTGGAAAAACCATAGTCTTGACTAGACGGACCTTTGTTGGCAAAGTAATGTCTCTGCTTTTGAATATGCTATCTAGGTTGCTCATAACTTTCCTTCCAAGGAGTAAGCGTCTTAATTTCATGGCTGCAATCACTATCTGCAGTGATTTTGGAGCCTCAAAAAATAAAGTCTGACACTGTTTCCACTGTTTCCCCATCCATTTCCCGTGAAGTGATGGGACCAGATGCCATGATCTTAGGTTTCTGAATGTTGAGCTTTAGGCCAACTTTTTCACTCTCCTCTTTCACTTTCATCAAGAGGCTTTTTACTTCCTCTTCACTTTCTGCCATAAGGGTGGTGTCATCGCCATATCTGAAGTTATTGATATTTCTCCCAGCAATCTTGATTCTAGCTTGTGCTTCTTCCAGTCCAGCGTTTCTCATGATGTACTCTGCACGTAAGTTAAATAAGCAGGGTGACAATATACAGCCTTGACATACTCCTTTTCCTATTTGGAAGCAGTCTGTTGTTCCATGTCCAGTTCTAACTGTTGCTTCCTGACCTGCATGTAGGTTTCTCAAGAGGCAGATCAGGTGGTCTGGTATTCCCATCTATTTCAGGATTTTCCATAGTTTATTGTGATCCACGCAGTCAAAGGCTTTGGCACAGTCAATAAAGCAGAAATAGATGTTTTTCTGGAACTCTTTTGCTTTTTCAATGATCCAGCAGATGTTGGCAATTTGATCTCTGGTTCCTCTGCCTTTTCTAAAACCAGCTTGAACATCTGAAAGTTCACAGTTCACGTATTGCTGAAGTCTGGCTTGGAGAATTTTGAGCATTACTTTACTAGTGTGTGAGATGAGTGCAACTGAGCCTTAAACATGTTTAAAGATGAAGGGATTTCTAAGATAAATGCTGCAGGCAACATAAAATGAGAATTAAAAAATAAAATCTCCAGAGTTAAACAGTTCAAAAATATTCTGCTATATAGCAGAAAGTAACATAACATTGTAAATCAGTTATACTCCAACAAGAATTAATTTAAAATGTAAATAACCAGTTTGAATAAGTCCAAAAAAATCTTTGCAAGTCAGAAATAAGTCTCCTTATTCTTTTGACAACTGTATGCTGCTACTGCTAAGTCACTTCAGTCGTATCCGACTCTGTGTGACCCCATAGACGGCAGCCCATCAGGCTCCCCCATCCCTGGGATTCTCCAGGCAAGAACACTGGAGTGGGTTGCCATTTCCTTCTCCAATGCATGAAAGGAAAGAGTGAAAGGGAAGTCACTCAGTCATGTCCGACTCTACGCGACCCCATGGAGTGCAGCCTACCAGGCTCCTCCATCCATGGGATTTTCCAGACAAGAGTACTGGAGTGGGGTGCCATCGCCTTCTCCATTGACAACTGTATAGTATTTATAATACAGATCTATCATAACATATTGAAATTTGTATTGAAGGATATTTAAATATCCTTGCTGCATACAATATGCAATTTTATAATGTATTTATAAGGCCATTTCTTAAAAAATTCTCAGACAAGTGGAATTTCTGGCCAATGATATGTAAATAGCACCTATGAATCTTATTTAGCTTATACTTCAGTTATAGGACGTGAAAGTGCCCATTTCTTGATTTATCACACACACTGAATGTGAATATCATGATTCTTAACTCTTTTTGCAACCTGATGGCTGAGAAATGATAGAAAGGGATTTTTAAAAAAAATGTGAATTAAAGAAAACAATTCTGAAGAATTAAAGTGGCAAGACGAGGGAGCAGTTACAGCAATCTGAAGAGGTTCAGCTGCAGCTGTGCAGTAAAACTTACAATTTCTTCTTTTCTAACATAAGCATTTACACTTACATTTCTCTCTAGGTACCTATGTGTATTGGTTACTCAGTAGTGTCTGAGTCTTTGCCACCCCATCGACTGTAGCCCAGCAGGCTCCTCTGTCCATGGAATTTTCCAGGCAAGAATACTGGAGTGGATTGTCATTCCTATCTCCAGGGGATCTTCCCCACCCAGGGATCAAACTTGGGTCTCCTGCATTGCAGGCAGATTCTTTACTGTTTGAGCCGTCAGAGAAACCCCTCTAAGTACATACTTAGCCACATTCTACAAATCTGATGTGTTAAAAATTGTTTTCCCCAGGAGGAGAGAAAGAGGAGGGAAAGAGATGAGCAGTTCTCTGGCAAGGCTGGGCTCGGTCCTGAGGTGATGGTGTTTCCATGGCAACCTCCCACTCTTGGCAGCTGGGTTTCCGGCACAGTCCTCCTCCGTGCCTGTGTGACTTGCTCTGATTGGCTGGGCTGATGCTGTTTCCTGTAGAAAGTTTTGGACAGAAGAGGCAGCAAAGCATATCTTTTATCCTGTGAGTCCTCGAACATTTTAGACACAAGAATTCAGTTCTCAGTGAGTCTACGTGACAGAGGAATGGACACATCCCTGAGCCTGCTCATCCTTTGGTTACAACTAGACTGTGAGTTAGAGGGATTTGGAAACAGGGCAAAGAATGGGCAACTCCCGGATATTCCTCTCCAGGGAAGATAGAAAGTCAGGGAGCTGTACCTGCATGGTTTCTGGGAGTTCCTGTGGAGAGCGAAAAAGAAGACTTAAAATTAGTTTCCAAAGAATAATCAGCAGCTTACCAGCCTGTCTCTGTTTTCTCTTTCTGAACAGGGGTGAGCAGTAAACAGGACGTGAGTCAGAGTCCTGAAGCTCTGAGCGTGAGAGAGGGAGACAGCTTGGTTCTCAACTGCAGTTACACCGACAGCGCTCTGTACTTCCTTCAGTGGTTCAGGCAGGATCCCGGGAAAGGGCTCACATCTCTATTGTCAATTCAGGCAAATCAGAAAGAGCAAGCACGTGGAAGAATTACAGTCTCGTTGGATAAATCATCAAGACACAGTGCTTTATACATTGCAACTTCTCAGCACAGTGACTCGACCACCTACCTCTGTGCTGTGAGGCACAGTGCACCCAGGGAACCTGTTCCCAGTACTCAAACTGCAGATGGGGCTCCAACCACGTCCTGTCTTGGCGCTGAGGAAACTTTTTCCATTAAGGGGTTCCTATATTGACTTTCTTTCCAGATAGAGGCAATTAGCAAGGGTAGGGTGACTTGAGAGGATAGCCCTGAAACATGTGCATTCCCATAGGTAACACAGATGAGCAGTGCAAGTTCCATGCATGCAGCAGGGCACCCAAAGCCCAGGCTCTGGGACCACCCGGAGGGATAGGGTGGCAGGGGAGGTGGGAGGGGTGTTCAGGATGGTGGGGACTCAGGTATACCTGTGGCCGATTCATGTTGATGTATGGCAAAGACCATCACAATATTGCAAAGTAATTATCCTCCAATTAAAATAAATAAATTTTAAAAATCTGATGAAATGATCTAAAGTTATATTGTGAATTGTTTGATCATTAGATTTTCATCAGCTTCAATTTTAATGATAGTTTTACAATCTAAATGGGAAAGAATTTGAAAAAGAATAGATACATATATATGTGTAACAGAATCGCTGTGATGTACACCTGAAACTAACACAGCATTGTTAATCAGCTATTCTCTGATTTAAAATAAAAAGTTAAAAAATAGTAGTTTTGTTGAGATTAAGTAACATTTCACACAGCTCACTCTTTTAAACGAACAACTAAGTGTGCATCTGGTATACTCACAACATGGCACAGTCATCCCCTCTACCTAGATTTGAAACCTTGTCGTCACCCCAAGAGGAAACCACACACCCATGAAGCAGTCACTCCCCTTGCTCCCCACGCACATGTCCCTGGAAGCCACCCACCTGCTTTCTGACCATGGATTTACTTATTTTATGTATTCCATGCAAATGGAATCATACAACACATGGCATTCTTGCATTGTTTATTTTATTTAGCATGATACTTCGGGAGTTCATTCAACTCAGGGCCAACTGTTAGTGTTAGTTAGTCAGTGAAAGTCTCTCAGTTGTGTCCAACTCTTTGTGACCCCGTGGACTATACAGTCCATGGAATTCTCCAGGCCAGAATACTGGAGTGGGTAGCCTTTCAATTCTCCAGGGGATCTTTCCAACCCAGGGATCAAACCCAGGTCTCCCGTATTGCAGGCAGATTCTTTACCAGCTGAGCCACAGGGGAAGCCCAAGACTACTGGGTAGCCTATTCCTTCTCCAGTGGATCTTCCCTACCCAGGAATCGAACCGGGGTCTCCTGCATTGCAGGTGCATTCTTTACCAACTGAGCTATGAGGGAAGCCCAGGAATAACTGGAGAAAGGCAAATGTTCCTCCTTACCCAATCACATAGGATGTCATACTGCTAATTAGCCTGCTGACATTGTCCCTGTTCTTCCCACCCCCCTCCACCCGTCTGTTTTGCTAGAAGTTTGTCAGTTTTACTGATCCTCTTAAAGAACCAACTCTTTGTTTCACTGATTTTCTCTATTGTTTATCTCTTTTAAATTTCATTGATTTCTCCTTTTATCATTATTGCTTTCTTATGCTTGTTTTGGATTAATTTATCCTTTCCTTGTCTAGGTTCTTCAGATAGAAGCTTAGATAACCTATCTGAGATTTTATTCTTTTTTAATATTTGCATGTAGTGCTAAAATTTCACTCTCAATACTTCTTTGGCTGTGTCTCCCCAATTTTGGTATGTTGTATTTTCATTTTTACTCAATTCATGGGAAATTCAGTGATTTCCCTGAAGACATTCTCTATGACCCATAAATTATTAAGAAGTGTGTTGTTTGGTTGCCAAATGTTTGGCAATTTTCCTGTATCTTTCTGTTATGTATTTATACTATTATTTCATTATGGTTGGAGAACATACTCTTTATATTTCAGTTCTTTTACATTAGATGCTGCATTTTTTTTAGGTCCCAAGATTTGGACTTACCTGGTATATATTCCATGGACACTTGAAAAGAAGTATATTCTGCTCTGGTTGGGTGGAGTGTTGTATAGGTGACTATTAAATCCTACTGGTTAATGGTGTTATTGAATTCTTTTATATATCTGCTGATTTTCTGGCAAGTTATTCTACCAGCTGTTGAGAGAGGAATATTGAAGTATTTACTTATATTTCTAGACTTGTCTCTTCTTTTTAGCTCTGATTTTTGTTCCACCTATTTTTCAGCTCTGTTAGTTGGTACACATACATTTAGGATTGCTATGTCTTCTCGTTAATCATCCTCTTCATCAGCAGATAATGTTTCTCTGTCTCTGGTTATTTTCTTTGTTCAGGAGTCTGTCTATTTTATCTGATATTAATATAGCCATTATACTTTCTTTTGATTAATGTTTGCATAATACATCTTTTTCCATTCTTTTACTTTGACTATGTATTATTCGAAATGGATTTCTTTCAGACAGTTAGAGTTGGGTCATGTTTCTTAATCCACTTTTTGTCTGAACTGTTTTGTCACTGGTGTGTTCAGATCAACTTCTGTGTCTTAGTTTTTTTGTGTAGATCACTTGCTTTCATTGTCTTGATATTTTAGGGCTTAGCCTTCCATTTTATTCGATTTTTTGTTTGTGCTCCTTTTTGTTCCCTATGTTTTCCCCTCTAATCTCCTGTGAGTTAGTCACCATTTTCTAGGGTTATACTTCAGTTTATCTGCAGTGCTGTGTGTGTGTGTGTGTGTGTGTGTGTGCGTGTGTGTGTTAGTTGCTCAGTTGTGTCTGACTTTTTGTGACCTCATGGATGTAGCCTACCATAGAATTCTCCAAGCAAGAATACTGGAGTGGGTAGCCATTCTCTTCTCCAGGGCATCTTGTCAACCCAGGGACTGAACCCGGGTCTCCTGCATTGTAGGAAGATTCTTTTACGGTCTGAGTCACAAGGGAAGCTCCTATAGTGTTTAGACATGTCTTATTGTATAGCTGTTTTTATATGGTTGCTCCAGTTATTGCATTATACATAACACAGTCTTTTGGTAATATTATTTTACCTATTTGAATGAAGTATATAAATATTGCCTCCCTTTACACCTATTTATTCTGCCCATTCATAAAATAATTTTCTTTAGTATTTCCTCCATGTGTGCTTAGAGCCTCATTAGACAGTGTTATAATTTTTTCCAGATATATAATTATATTATTATATGTATGTTATTATATAACATATATAATATGCTATAATAGATTTCCACCACATATAATTGAGGAAATCCAAGAGGAAAAGTCTACTGTATTTCTCCACACTCTTGCTTAGTGTAGTCTTGATCCCTTCTTGTCGTTTCAAGCCTCCGTCCTTTATAATTTTATTTCTGTTTATAGAGCTTCCTTTAGGCATTATTAGGATAGGTCTTCTGGTGACCACGTTCTTAGTTTCCTTCATCTGAGAATGTCTCAGTTTCGCCTTTATTAGTGAAGGCTTCTGGATTAATGGCCCTTCTCTTTCTGCAGTTGAAATATATTGGATTATTTCCTTCTGGCTCATAGTTAAATCTGGAAACTAAAAAAATTGTAACAATGTGATTTTTGTTTCATTCTAAAAATTATTTTGCATCCAACACTTAAAAGTTGAAGGATAGCTGACTGACAATATTATGCTAATTTCTTCTGTAGAGTAAAGTGACTCAGTTATACATATATAGACTTTCTTTTTTATTTTCTTTTCCATTATGGTTTACCCCTGGATATTGAGTATAGTTCCCTGTGCTATTCAGTAACACAGGGAATTTTTAAATCACATTTCTGTGTTTTTTTAAAAAGCCAAATTTAATACAGTTCAAGGCTGACAACATATAAATCCTCTTCTGTACATAATCATAATGCTTAGAAATTCAGCCACAGAAGGGCAGCAAAAAGATGGGGCATGTTAATGAGAACAGTGAACTTCTCCGTAGTTCTCTATTTGGCCTCTGGAGGGCACTGCTGCTTAAATTGGAAATGGCTTTTCTGTAAAAGATCAGAACCTCAGAAAACCCCCATGGTTTAAAGAGATATTCTGACCATTTTTTACACAGTAAGATGTAAAGCATCTCAGACACCAGAGGTAGGCGTTTGGTTAAGACAGCGTCTCTTCCTAACAACCTCCCTACAACCTCCATCAGAAGAAATATAAATCCTTTGTCATTCTTAACTTCAGAGAAACTGGATTCAAGTCAGCCAGTCTTCGGGCTTATTTGTGGGGAACCTGTTAGAAAGGAGCTCACTGAAGCTTCACTGCTCCACTATGACCTTGGTGTTCACCTTGATGCTTGAGATGCTCCTGTTTCTGAGTGAGTACTGCTCCATTTTACTCCTTTGTCCACACGTGGAATATTGCTCCGTGTTGAAGAGAGACTTTTTGTTTTAGCTGAGTTCACTGATTCAGCACTGATGTTTCAGCAGGAGCTGGAGCCCAGTCAGTGACCCAGCCTGATGACCACATCACTGTCTCTGAAGGAGCCCGTCTGGAGCTGAAGTGCAACTACTCATCTTCTTTTTCACCATACCTCTCCTGGTACGTGCAGTACCCCAACCAAGGACTCCAGCTTCTCCTGAAGTACGAGTCTGGAGACAGTCTTGTTTCAGGCATCAAAGGTTTTGAGGCTGAATTTAGGAGGAGTGAGAAGTCCTTCCACCTGAGGAAAATACCAGCTCATTGGAAAGACTCGGCCAAGTACTTCTGTGTGCTGAGTGACACAGTGCCTGGCACTGCAGGAGGAGCTGAACACAAACCTCAGGACACTGTAGCTCAGCCTTTGTTATGTTTAGGAAGTTGGCATGCTCTGTGAAGGCAAACAGTATAGGCAATACAGAATCCTGGAAGTGTTTGGTTCCCATGGGCATCTTACATTTTTTTCTTCATTTTTTCTTGTCTTTTCTATTCTATTTTACCATTTGCAAAGGAAAGACTCCTGTTTTCTGAAATTTGGTATTTTTGTCCTCTAGAATCAGGATTCTAGAGAAAATGAGGCCGTAGAATTTTCAACAAGCTGGAGAAAGTTACTTACTCCCATGTCATTTGGAATAGTGATGGGCTGAGATATAATAGCTTGAGGTTGGCCATGTGACTTGATATAACACAAGTCAGAGAATTTGCTTTATAATATTAATCTCATCTCTCAAGCAAACAAAAAAACCCAGGATAATGGCTTATTTCTAACTGTATTATCTCCAGACTATTTTGCTAGTATCCTAAGAGGCTTCTTTCCTTAAAGGACTTTAACTCTTTGACTAAAGCATTTGGGACTGGTGCAGCTAATTACTGCTGGCACTTAAAGATGTATATGGGTGACCTTTCCAAAGACAATAGAGTGTGAAACAAAAAAAGGCCTCCTTTATTCATCAGTCCCCAACAATAGGCTTCCCAGGTGGTGCAGTGGTAAAGAATCTGCTTGCCAATGCAGGAGACACAGGGCATCCTCCTTAATGAGTAGGAAGATGAGGAGAGCCATGAAGAGGTGATTAAATCATCTTTACGGGGCAGTTCTTCTGGGCCTGTGTTTATCTTTGGCCGGATACCTCTCTCCTTTTCCCACAGGAGACCTGTTTCAGGGCACTCCTGAATGAAGCATGCGCATCTCTTCACCAGGATGGACTCCAGCACAGAGCTGTGTGGGCTGCTTGGCATCATCTGTTATGAGGTGGTGCCACCTTCCTTTTTGAGCTCCAGGGAATCTTTCTGTGCCTGTATAGTTTTCCTTGACCTCTTGACCTCAGAAATGGTCACTTTTTAACTCTAGCAGAGCTCAGCTCCTGCTGTTAATTGTCTTAGGTACTGAGGCTGAGCTCCCTTTGACAAGCTAATTAGCATGACAGGTTAATGAATCTGAGAGCTGAGGTGTTGGGGCAAGGGCTTCATTCGGAAAGCTGGCTGACCAAGAAGATGGCAGACTAATGTCTCAAAATAGTCATCCTGTCTGGGTCTGGACGCCAGGTTCTTTTACAGAAGAGGGAAGGGGAAGGCGAGGAAACACATTAAAAAGGCAAAATTAATCTTGTAAACGTCTCCTAGAATGGCAAGCCTCAGGCAGGGGATGTATCAATTTCTTCTTTCCTCCCATCCACAGGTGGACAGGTCATGAACAAAAAGCACTTGAGCAGTCATGCAGAGGGGCTGATTCTCTGAGGAAGCCCATTATGCATGATTACAATAACAAAAGCAACGAAAAGCAAGTCAAAGGAACAGTTCCAACAGGTAGAATTGGTCCTTCCCTCAGTGCTTGGAGTGTGTAGGGAAAACAAAGCTTGAGTTTTACTCTGCTTGACACACACCAGCTGTCTAGCCCATGGGGCCCATCTACCTCCTGCCTCCGAATCTCATCCTGAGGTTTCCAGTGCTCAGTCGGGTCTTGCTCTTTGCCATCCTGTGGACTGTAACCCACCAGGCTCCCCTGGCCATGGGATTTTCCAAGCAAGAATACTGGAACTGGTTGCCATTTCCTTCTCCAGGGGATCTTCCCGAGCTAGGGATCAAACCCCCATCTCTTTCGTCCCCTGCATTGGGAAGTATATTCTTTACCACTCCATCCCCTGAAAAACTCTTTCAAATGGGGATTAGTAATAATAGAGGAGAATAATTTTGTGTGAAGAAAAGCTAAATCATTATCGGCATATAAGAAGCATGCTTTTTGATGAATATTCCTTTCAATAATAGCTCTGCCTTATTCCTTGATTCAAGCACTAGACATTTATGACCACAATGCAAAATAGCTGTATTTGTATTGATTGTTATTATCTTTATCTATGTTGTTATCTTTATCCACAGCTCTCAGGAAAGTCCCCTGGATCAAACAGGGAGTCATAAACAAAAGGTTAGATGGAAAATTTTGAAGTATAGATACCAGCTTTTTCTGACTTTTTTCCACTTTTATTGCCTAAGATTTATTTATTAATATATATCAGGAGAAAATATGAACATCCATTTCACAAGTTCAAAATTATGTATAAAACATTGAATGTCACCTTTTCCCTCCACTCTCACCCTCTTTAACCTGTTTTTAGTTCAGTTGAGACCAAAGGGTGGGGCTTCCTGTCACAGAGTGTCAGCTGAGCAGGGTTTCTTGGCTGAGCTGATTGGTTGTAGGAGCTGAACCATCCAGACAAGTCATGACACTCACCACTCAGGGTTTGCTATGTATCTTGTGAACATTTTCCAGCAACAAGGCAAAGAGTCATGAAAAGGCTAGTGGACACTGTACTGGGGCTTCTGTTTGCCCAGGTTTGCTGTGAGTTGGGGCTGCCCCAAGGGGAATCTGAAGGAATGAGCAGCTTCTCTTTTGTTGAAGGAGGGAAAGGAGCTGACAAGTCCTGCAGACTTTCTACCCTTATCATTTATGGGGTTGGGGGTGTACCTTCCGGGCTTTGTAGGAGCTCTGTGACCCTCACCTGTGACTGTTTCTCTCCTTCTCATCAGGTGTGAGCGGGACGGATGTGATGCAGAGTCCCCCAGCCCTGAGTCTCCAGGAGGGAGCCAGCTCTACTCTGCGGTGTAATTTCTCCACCTTCGCAGACAATGTGCAGTGGTATCTTCAGAACTCTGGGGCCCGCCTCATCCACCTGTTTTACATTCCTTCAGGGACAAAGCGAGATGGAAGATTAAACGCCACCACAGTCCCTACAGAACGCCACAGCTCACTGCACATTTCCTCTTCGCAGACCACAGACTCAGGCACTTACTTCTGTGCTGCGCAGCACAGTGCTCCCCAGGCACCTGCAGCCTCTACACAAACCCTCCACGGGCTCAGCCCCTCCTCCAGCCAGAGTCACACCGTGAGGCCATCACAGGGCATTTGCAGTGCTTAATGTTACTCACCTTTATCAGGACAGTTTTAACCACAGATACTTTTTGGCCCTGCAGATTATGGACTTTGGTCTTTATCTTCCCTTCTCAGTCTGTGTCTCTCTCCTTCTGCACTAGAAAATTCTAACTGGGAACTAGCAGAGTAGTTGATAAGAGGATAGAATTAAAATAAATATTTAACCACTTCTTCCCAGGTGGCTCAGTGGTAAAGAATCTGCTTACCAATGCAGGAGATGCAGGAGACATGGGTTTGATCCCTGGGTGGGGAAGATCCTCTGGAGGAGGAAATGGTAACCCATTCCAGTATTCTTGGGAAATACTGGGAAATCTCATGGACAGAAGAGCCTGACAGGCTAACAGTCCATGAAGTCTCAAAGAGTTGGACATGACTGAGTGCCAGAGCATTCTTGCTAAACTCAAAAACGTTAAAAAGTGAAAGGAATTAAATGAAATCACTCCACTAAAGATATTATCCAGCTTAGTTGCCTTCTCCAGAATGTTCACGTCTGCCTCACCATGAAGTGTTCCAACAGACAACTGCAAATATTTACATGCCACCCTACCACTGTGGAAAGCAAACAAAAAATGTTTGCTCAATGTTTAATATGAACTTCGAGAAGGAAATGGCAACCCACTCCAGTACTCTTGCCTAGAAAATCCTATGGATGGAGGAGCCTGGTGCAGGTTACTGTCCATGGGATCGCAAAGAGTCAGACACGACTGAGTTATTTCACTTTCACTTCACTCTGATAAGTTAAAACAAATGAATTCTCTTATAATTCTGGGTTGAAGAAGTATGAAAACAATTTTGCTGGTTACAGTCATGATCTTGGCTGGTTGGTTCCTTCTAGAGGCTGTAAGGAAGAGTCCATTTCCTTGTGCTTTTCTAGCTTCTGGAGGTCACTTGGGTGATTCCTTGGGTCATAGCCCTTCTTTGAATCACTGCAGCCTCTTACTTCTACCACCTCAGCTCCTTTCTCTTCTGGAGTCAAATACTCTTCTGCTTCTAAGGTGTAGGAAATAAGTAAATAAACAGAAACTCATTTAATAGATTTGGGAAACAGGGGGAGCTCTCATACTCTGTGAAGATAACAGGATTAAAGGGCAGAAGAAAGATGCCACCTCTTTTCCAAGCAAACACTGGGCCAGTGAAAAACCATGGACTCTGTTCACTTTGTGTGTGCATGTGTGTGTGTGTGTGTGTGTGTGTGTGTGTGCAGGGGCCCCTCTTGTTGAGAGCACTGTCTCTAGAGGGCATGGTCTCAGTAGTTGCAGCACATGGGCTTTCTAGTTAAGGCACATGGGCTTAGTTGCCTGGTGGCCTGTAGGATCTTAGGTCCCTACCAGGGATTGAACCGCATCCCCTGCATTGGAAGACAGATTCTTAAGCACTGGGCCACCAGGGACATCCCAATGTAAACAAATGTAAATGTCTGTTTGCAGTAGCCCTCCCAACTTCCTTTTCTTTTCTCTTGTCCTGTGGGGACTTGCATGAGGCTTGCCATGGTTGCAGACCACAAATTGCAATCCTTTGCTGATCCCAAATAAACTCATCTTTCTAGAGAAATATCTGATAGTCTTTTTTTTTGTGTTTTTCATGTCAGCAAAGGATGCATGGTATGTATAGGACCTACTCAGATAATCCAGAATAATTCATATCAAGATCCTTCAACTAATCCCACACCCAAGCCCTACTTTGCCACATTTTAATCTAATTAAAACTTTAAAAATGGAAACATAGTTGACTTACAATACTATATTAGTTTCAGATGTACAGCATAGTCATTTGATATTTTTGATAAATTACATACCATACAAAATTACTTTAAAATATTGATCATATTTCCTTTGGTGTACATTACTTATAACTTATTTAATAAACTTATAATTTGTTTATTTTATGACTGAGTGTGTGTGCCTCTTCATTCCTTCCCTAGTTCACTCCCACACTCACTCCTCTCCCATCCAGTGACCACTGGTTGTTTCATTGTGTCTGTGAGTCTGTTTCTCTTTTATTTTTTTGTTTTGTTTTTCAGATTCCACATATGTGTATTAAAACATACGGTTTATTTGTCTCACTCTGACTTATTTCAATAAGTATAATACCCTCTGGGTCTATCCATGTTGTCCCAAGTGGCAAGATTTTACTTTTTGATGGTAATATTTCACTATTTATATCTATATTGCTCTATCTATCTGTCTATCATCTATCTCTTCTTTATCCATTCATCTGTGATACGAATGAGCACAGAGATGTCTTCAGTATCTTGACTATCATAAGTAATGTTTCTGTGAGCACTGGGGCGACTATATATTTTTGAACTAGCTCTTTTGTTCTCTCTGGATAAACACCCAGGAGTGAAGTTCTGGATCATGGAGTAGTTCTATTTTTAATTTTTTTAAAAAAATTGTCAGTCATTTTGCTGTTATCTTTTCCACCACAACCACCAAAACCAGATAGGATCCCAGTCTCTATCTCTCCCCCCAAAAAGGTGCTGCCTCCTTTCTGAGCAACTGAGGAAGGATAAGCCTCCAGGGCGCAGGCATCATTCCACTTTTAATCTGGGGAGGGCAGAGCGGGGAGAATCTCCATACTGCTTTCCACAGAGGCTGCACCAGCTTACATTACTACCAACAGTGCACAAAGATTCCCTGTTCTCACATCCTCACCAACCCTTGTTATTTCTTGCCTTTTTGATGACAGCCCTGGTAAGGTGATTTGCTCATTTGTTTTTCTGATTTGCATTTTACTGATAACTGAAGATACTGAGCATCTTTTCATGTGCCTGTTGGCCATCTGTATACCTTTTTTGGTAAAACAGGTCCTCTGCCTGATTTAAAATAAGATTATGTTTTTGATTAAATGTATAAGTTCTTTATATATTTTGGATATTAAATCCTTGTCTACATGTTGTTTGCAAATATCTTTTCCTTTTTTTCAGATTTCCTTTTCTTTGTGTTAATGGTTTTCTTCTCTGTGCAAGAGTTTAGTTTTATTATAAAAAAATATTATCAAGATGAATGTCACAGAGCATACTGTCTATATTTTCTTTTAGGAGTTTTATGATTTCAGCTGTTACATGTTAGTCTTTAAAACATTCTGAGTTATTTTTATTCATGCTGTGAGAAAAATTTCTAGTTTCATTCTTTTACATGTAGCTGTTCAGTTTGCTCAAAACCTACTTATTGAAGAATCTGTCTTTGCCCCCACTGTATATTCTTGCCTCTTTTGTCATAGATTGATTGATCATAGGTGCATGGGTTTATTTTGGTTCTATTTTGTCCCATTTATCTATGTCTGTTTTTGTGCCAGTACCATACAATTTTGGATTACTATGACTGTGTAGCATATTTTCACATCAGAGAGTGTAGTATTTTCAACTTTTCTCCTTTTTTCTCAAAATTGCTTTGGCTGTTGAGGTCTTCTATGGTTCCATACAAATTTTAGGATTATTTTTTCTAGTTCTATGGAAAATGCCATGGGTAACTTGATGAGGATTGCATTGAATCTGTAGATTGCTTTGGGTGTATGGATATTTTAGCAATATTAACTCTTCCAGTCCATGAACACGAGATATCTTTCTATTTATTTGTATTGTCTTCAATCATTTTTATCAATTCTTACAGTTCTCAAAGTACAGGTCTTTCAATTCCTTTGTTGAAATTATTGCTAATTATTTTATTGTCTTAGATTCAATTGTAAATTGGATGTTTTCTTAAATTCTTTTTCTTATAATTCATTATTAGTATATAGAAATGCAAAAGATTTCTATATATTCATTTCATACTCTGCAACTTTACTGAGCTTTACTTTCATTTATTTATCCTAATAGATTTTTGATGATACCTTACAATTTTCTATACACAACATCATGTCATTTGCAAATAGTGGCAGTTTCTTTCTTCACACTTGGATGCCTTTTCTTTCTTTCTCATATCTGATTGCTATGGCTAGGACTCCCAGTACTATGTTAAATAGAAGTGGTGAGATTTGCAGACTTGTCTTGTTTAAGGTCTTAGAGAAAAAGCTTTCATTTTTTAAAACAATTGATTGTGATGTTAGCTGTTGGTTTGTCATAAATAACCTTCATTCTTTTGAAGTACTTTTTCCCCATATCAAGTTTATTGAGAGCTTTTATCATGAGTGGATATTGAATTTTGTCAAATGCTTTTTCTGCATCTACTGAAGCAATTATGTGGTTTTTATCTTTCATCCTGTTGTTGCGGTATATCACATTGATTGATCTGAGGATACTGAATCATCCTCGCATACCTGGAATAAATCCTAGATGATCATGATGTAGGATTACAAAGGGTCTTTTTAGAATAGTTCTAGTTCACTTGCTTATTGTTTCATTCTGTTGGGGTCTTAAATATTTCTTTACAGTTGTTGTCTCAATAATAGATTCAATAAATAGTGCAAAAACAAAAACAAGCTAAACTCATGTCATCAGTGTGCAGACAAAAAATAAAAAGACAGCAGTATTAAGTGTGGGCAAAATATATAACACAATTTTCTAATTTAGAATCTATTTAAAGACATGGTCTCTTCAGTATAAAGGGCTCTTCTTGATTTGATGTTGACATTATGGGAAAAAAGACAACTCCTTACACTGATTCAGTCTGAGGGTCAATATTTCAACAAGGCAAAATCTCCTCCTGTCTCAAGAAATCACTGGTTCAAGATGAAGACTTGGTTACTTATTTCAGTGCTCTGATTGATGTTCATAGGTGATGAAATGAATTTTTAAGAAGCTATATACATTTTTTCAGCGTAACTTCTAACTATGGCCACAAAGGGGCAATGCTGCTTTGGAGATTCCTGTAATGCTTGTCCCACAAACACATATTCTTCAAGTAGCCATAAAGGATCCCTTAAAAATCTACTAAATTATTATCTCCTATTATGGTTCTGTTTACATCTATCAATCATGTATGAATGTATGTATGTTTCTATCTATTCATCCATCTACCTAGGTAGTATCTATGTATACTGTAGTCTAATACTTTGAAAATATGGCTTTGAAAATCAACACTTCTCTTAATGATGCATGTGGTCCTCAAGGATATGGCCACATGTAGCTTCTCTAACATAAATGTATACCCCACTTAGTTAATCTGTGCCTAGAGTTCAGTCCTCCATCTTTATGGAAAATGCAGTAGTGTTGTAAGTTCCAGTTCAAGTATCGCCTCCATGAAAACTGTTACCTGGCTGAGTTGAGAAGCATGGTTTATCACGTTTTTCTTTGTCATATCTTAGAGATATACATTTCTCCTTAGTAGCTTTTTTCTGATTGTACTTAAGTATTGGGCCTCAGTTAACTGAAGATGGGAACTGTCTCTTTCCTTCTTGAGATCCAAGTATTGAATATTAAGTAGTCACTTAGCAGCACTCATTAAATATATATTGAGATGCATTCATGAATGAATAAATGAAAAAGAAAACATATCAGAAGTCCAACAAACAATAAAATTTCCCCTTAGAATGTTGGGGTAGATGGGATTAGACTGAGGAATGAGAACTTTTATTATTTCTCCTGTTGGACTGTAATGATGTTTTCTTTGATCGAATTTGAGATGACATCAAATACAGAGACAAAATTCTGGGCTTCTAAAACATGTGCTCCTTATTTATTTTAACTTTACAAATAGATGGGGCAAATAGATGGGGAAAGAGTGGAAACAGCAGCAGACTTTATTTTGGGGGGCTCCCAAATCACTGCAGGTGGTGACTGCAGCCATGAAATTAAAAGATGCTTGCTCCTTGGAAGAAAAGTTATGACCAACCTAGACAGCATTTTAAAAGGCACAGACATTACTTTGCCGACTAAGGTCCATCTAGTCAAGGCTATCGTTTTTCCAGTAGTCATGTATGGATGTGACAGTTGGACTGTGAAGAAGGCTGAGCACCAAAGAATTGATGCTTTTGAACTGTAGAGTTGGAGAAGACTCTTGAGAGTCCCTCGGACTGCAAGGAGATCCAACCACTCCATCCTAAAGGAAATCAGTCCTGAATATTCATTGGAAGGACTGATGTTGAAGCTGAAACTCCAATACTTTGGCCACCTGATGAGAAGAACTGACTCAATGGAAAAGACTTATGCCAGGAAAGATTGAAGGCAGGAGGAGAAGGGGACAACAGATAATGAGATGGTTAGATGGCATCACTGGCTTAATGGACATGCGTTTGAGTGAACTCTGAAAGTTGGTAATGGACAGTGAGGCCTGGTGTGCTGCAGTCCATGGGGTCGCAAAAAGTAGTACATGACTGAGTGACTAAACTGAACTAATATCTTCAGTAGACTTTAATTTGTATTTGTAATTAAAAAAAAAGAGAGAGAAAAGCTCATCTTGTGATTTCATGGGAGTCCCTCTCTTCTCCCTTGTAAAATAATGTAATCCCTGTTAAGATATCAAGTTGTCCTGATACATGATTTTTAACCTTCTTGGAAATGTGAAGAAAGGGGAGAGAACTTCTAAACTAAGCATATTCCATGTGTAAGGAGGGGATTTCTGCTTTTCAATGAAAGTAATTTTGAGCAAGTCTAAGATAGAGAAAATAGGGAAGTGCTTGTTTTGAAAAAAATAGCTTTAGTTGAAAGTACTTGTGAGAAGGTGGGGCCTCTTGAAAGAATTAAAGCCGATGCGAACCTTAAGTCAGAGTTCCAGCTGGCTAAGGAGACCAGAAGAAGAACCTGAGCTGTCATTGAACTTTGGTGCCAGGAACAATGGACAAGATGCTGGGAGCATCATTCTTAATTCTGTGTCTTCAAGTAGACGGTGAGTTATGATGGAGAAACCCTAGGATATCTCATTAATTTGGGGGAGTGAGAAAATTGGAGTATGGACAAATTCATGCAGATAGAAACTTAAGGAAATATCAGTTTGTGGGCCTAATGACTTTTTATCTCTTTAAACAGGGGTGAGTGGACAACAGAAGGAAAAAAGCAGCCAAGAGCAGGTAAAACAGAGCCCTCAATCTTTGACAGTCAAGGAAGGAGAGATTTCCATTCTGAACTGTAGTTATGAGAACAGTTTGTTTGACTACTTCCCATGGTGCCGGCAATATCCTGGTAAAGGCCCTGCACTCTTGATAGCCATACGTTCGGTTATGAATGAAATGGAAGATGGAAGACTCACAGTTTTCCTCAATAAGAGTGCCAAACAGCTCTCATTGCATATTGCAACTTCCCAGCCTGGAGACTCAGCCACCTACTTCTGTGCAGCAAGTGCACAGTGCTCCCCAGACACCTGCAGCCTGTACCCAGATCTGCAGCCGAGGCTCCAGACACACCCTGCTGTGCAGATGAAATATACACATATACAAGTTTGTGCATAAAAAGTCCTAATATAAGGAAACTAAAATTATACAGAATTTCTTCTTTCACCAAATTGGAATTGATAGAGAAAATCAATTGTGAAAAAATGTCTCTAAAAACTCCCAAACACTTGGAATTTAGGCACTAAATTTAAAACAACTCATACGTATGTTTAAGAAGCAGTTACAATGACTGTTAAAAAGTATTTGAAAGAAAATATAGAGAGAACACAAGCATATACATATGTATGCTGCTGCTGCTGCTGCTGCTGCTGCTGCTGCTGCTGCTGCGGCTAGGTCGCTTCAGTCACGTCCGACTCTGTGCGACCCCATAGACTGCAGCCCACCAGGTTCCCCCGTCCCTGGGATTCTCCAGGCAAGAAGACTGGAGTGGGGTGCCATTACCTTCTCTGACATATGCATGAGGCACAGCTAAATTAATACATAGAAGGAAATTTATCTCTTTTAAGTACTTTTATTACCAAAGAAAAAAGGTTGAAAAAATTATCTAACCTTTCAACAAAAGAAGATAGAAAAAGAAATATAAAACCCAATATATCTAAAAGAAAGGTAAAATTAAAAATTCATATTGGTGAACTCTAAAGCAAACAATAGAAATAATCATTAAATATAGTTACTTTTCTTAAAATGATTAATATCATTGATCTATTCCTAGCTAGAATTATCAAGGAAATTATCAATATAATAAAAGAAAATATGAATTATACACATGAGAAAATCATATGCAGTGTGAAAATGGTAATTAAAAATATTATTAATAAATTTTTGCCACTGGGTAATACTATAGTAGTAGACTCACACAAGGAGAAAGCTGATTAATAAAACTGATCTGTTTCTAGGTAGAAGTATCAAGGGAAAAAGAGAAAAAGCATAAATTATGAATATAAAGAATGAAAACGTAAACCATACTACAGATGCTAAAAGGATAATTAAAAAATCATTGGCAAGTTCATGTCACTAAGAGTATAGAAGTCAACCCATACAAGTGGGGAAAATTGATTTTTTTGACAAAGGTGCAAAGACAATTCAACAGAGGACAGTTTTATCAGCAAATGATACTGGGACAAGTGGATATTAATATGCAAATGATTGGAACTTGGCCTAAATCTCACACCTTATACAAAACATTGAATTCAGTCTCAAATGGATCATACATTCAAATGTAAAACTATAAATATTTTAGAAGAAACCATAAGAGAAAATCTTTATAATGTACAGTTAGGCAAAAAGATTTTTGACATGACACTAAAAGCACAATCCATAAAAAAAACTTAGATTTCATTAAAATGAAAAACGATTGCTCTGTGAAAGTTATTATTAAGAGAATGAAAAAGACAAACCACTGAATGGCAGGAAATGTTTGCAGACTATATTTCCATCAAAAGAGTGGTATTCAGAATACAATGGACTCCTAAACTCAGCAGGAAGAAAACAAACAATCCAGTTGAAAAATGAACTAAAGACTAACACAGGCACTTTAACAAAGAGGATATGTAGTAGGGATAAAAGCATATAAATAAGTATATGAGCAAATGTTCAACATCAATAGCCGTTAGGGAATGTAAATTAGAGACACAATGAGAGAGCACTCCACGACTGTCATAAAGGCTAAAACTAAAAGTATTGACAATACCAAGTTCTGGCAACGGTGCAGAGAAACTGGATCACTCATGCACTGCTGGTGGGTGAATGGTACAGTCATTCTGGAATACGGTACATCAGTTTCACACAAACTTAAATATCCACTTTCCTTATAATTCAGCAATCACACTTGTGGTATTGATGCTTGAGAAATAAAAAAACTTATGTTCATACAAAAATCTGTAGATGAATATTCATGGTAGCTCTATTTGTGACGGCCCCAAACTGGAAACATCTTCATTGGGTAAACTGATGGATAAATAGACATATTATTTACAGATCTTCTTCAACTTATGATGGAGTTATGTTCTAAGAAACCATTGTAAGTTGAAAATATCGTATTAAGGAGAAAAAAGCATTTACTACATCTAACCCTCTGAACATCTTATTTTAGCTTTATTATGCTCAACAGTTACATTAACTTACAGTTGGAAAAATCATCTAACACAAAGTTTATTTTATAGTAAAGTATAGAAAAATCTCATGTAATTTATTGACTGCTGAGCTGAGAGTGAAAAACAGAAAGGTTGTGTGGGTGCAGAAAGGTTGTTTATGCTCCTGATTCTGGGGCTGACTAGAAACTCAGCTCACTCCCAGCATCACCTGAGAATATCAGGCTGCATGGTGCTAGCCCAGCAAAAGATCAGAATTCAAAGTGTGCTCTCAACTGAATGGCTTTCTCACCACCATAAAGTCAATAAGCATAAGTCAAACCATCCTTAGTTGGGGAGAGTCTGTAGTGATTAAAAGGAACCGATTACTGAGACATGCAATCAGCTAGACTAATCTCAAGAGTGTTATGCTGAGTGGAAAAAAGTCTATCTCAGAAGGCTACTTGATGTATAACACATTGGACAGTATGGTTATGATCCATAATGATTCCATACATAAGGTGTGATTCTACTTACATGACATTCTTAAAAGGAAAAATATAGAAATGAAAAGGAGATCAGTAGTTGCCAGGGGTGATCAGGGATTGCAGGGGTGAGAATGTGTGCAAAGGGACATTTTTTAGAGTGATGGGACAGTTCTGTATTGTGATTTCTGTGACAGTTACAAGAACCTACACCTGTGATAAAATCTCATAGACTTATGCATCAAAAAATGCCTGTAAAAACTGGTGAATCAGAGTAAGTTCTGAGTTTTGATAAAAATTTATCAGTATCAATTTCCTTATATTTATGTCTGTAATTATTCTGTTAATATATATATTTCATTTTATCATGCTACTGCCTAGGCTGCTGTGGGCATCCATGGTCTCTTCTACTTAGTTATAAATAATTGCAAACCAGGGCATCGGCTGCCTGTCTGCACTCCGAGGTGAAATGAGACAGAGGAGTAGACATCTCAACTAAATGCACACTTTTATTCCTGCATCCCTAGTTACCTTGTCCTAAAATTAAAGGACTGGCACTGTTTTAGAGAACTTGTCTGTACTTTCCTTTCTACTTGTCTATCTACCTTTGACTATTTTATGTTAATTCTTCCATTAAAACAATGAAACCAGATGGAAGATTGACAGTTACATTCTACATGATCTGGTAAGAGTATACAGAACTTCAGTCACCAGCTTCTGTGGTACTGACAGGTACTAAGTGTCTGCAGCCAGTAGATACCAAGTTTGGCAGGAGTGCGTTATAGCATGTGTCACAGAAAGATCTGGCATGCTTCTATTGACTTTATTTTACAAAGAGAAAAATAATGAGCCACTAACAAGTGAGACTGAACCCTTTGGGCCAATGACATAGAAAACGTGACATGAGGACAACTCTAGGAAGCATGGTCTAAGAAGCATGATTCAACTTTGGGAGGCAGCAGGTCTGAATATCCTGATCCTTCTCAAAGTCTAATAAGTAAGACTCAACGTCAGCCTTACAGCTGGAAGACTCTACAAACTACTCTTGTGCAGTCTGGGAACTCACAGTGCTTGAAGTAACGGGAAAAGCTGTACAAAAAAAGTTTTATTCCTGTTATAATTTCATAACACATAGATAATGGAATAGATTCCGAAAGTCAGAAGGACTGATTTGTTATTGTTTGATCTTGAAGTAACTTATTTACAGGAAAATCTAACTAGAGCCCTAGAACCCAGTAAACAAGAGATATATTAACTATTTGGATAAGACTGCCTTTCATTAAAAAAGATGAAGGTCTATGAGCTTCTTAAAAGAGTCATTAGACACTGGATGGAGGAAAGTTGGCATAGGCTAAATGATGACCAGTAAATAGATTATAAGAAGGGTTCATGGCATATACTAAATTATGTTCTAAATGGGCTGGTAAAGTTATTCTGCTGATTAATTACCAATGTATGTCAACTTGTTTATTCTTCAGTTCTGCTCAGCTCAAACCTTTCATGAGAATTGCTTTTTTCAGGTCCCTTTCAGATACTGCATAAGTCATTAGTGATCAGGTAATTCATGACCCGAGAAAGACAAGTAGACAAAATAAAGGTCCGTGGTGGGTGAGACTTTTTCTCATCTGTGCACAGACCACGTGGTCTACAAGCATGACACCTCCCACTTCCTGTTGGGGGGAGTCACACAGGTATTGGGTACTATGTATTTGGGCTGCCAGGCACTCAAAGACACTGAACTCTCATCTTGAGGCAGAACTGACACATTCGTGCAGGGGATTCCATCC
Organism: Capricornis sumatraensis; assembly: GCF_032405125.1. NCBI lineage: Eukaryota > Metazoa > Chordata > Mammalia > Artiodactyla > Bovidae > Capricornis > Capricornis sumatraensis. The sequence continues at coordinate 77,554,196 of NC_091070.1, forward strand.
CTCATGCTGCTCTCCAGTTTGCCCTGGGTGTTCCTGGCCTTCACCTTCTCTGGTAGGGATGCTTGCAAACATGGGTGCGCGTGTTCAGGGTGAAAGGCCTGCACACAGGCACGAGGTGATTCACAGGGACGTGGGGAGGAAAGGAGGATCGGAGGAAAGCATATCTATTGTGATTTCAGTTTGGGTTTTCTTTGGGTCTCAAATTAGCCTAATTCCTACATTATTTTGTTCACTACTTCAGCTCAGTTTTCTGATTTTTTCCACAGGATCTGGTGTGGCCCAGAAAGTTACCCAAGACCAGCCATACGTAACCAGTCAAATAGGGCAATCTGTCATTCTGAACTGTCGGTATGAAGTAAAGTGGAGTGGGTACACGCACTACCTTTTTTGGTATAAGCAGCTTCCCAGTGGAGAGATGACTTTCCTTATTCGTCAGGAATCTTCTGGCCCGAATGCAAGGAATGGCCGCTACTCTGTAAACTTTCTGAGAGCACAGAACTCCATCAGCCTCACCATTTCAGCCTTACAGCCGGAAGACTCCGCAACGTACTTTTGTGCAGTCTGGGAACTCACAGTGCTTGAAGTAATGAGAAAAGCTGTACAAAAACCCCAGAGCTTAATAAGAGAGAGACCCCCTGCTGCAGGACCCCAGCTGAAATGCACACCTGCAGACCTCAGACAAGAAATGGTAGTCCTGTGGTTGCTTCATCTGTGGTCTGGATCAGAAGATTTAATTTTAAACAAAAGCTCCTTCCATGTCATTTGGAAACAGGTGTCCAGAGTAACTTTCTACTAATACTTTCTCTGTCTTGAATTTTTGACTTTATTTTTTTAATTTAAATTTATTTATTTTAATTGGAGGCTAATTACTTTACAACATTCTATTGGTTCTGCCACACATCAACGTGAATCCACCACAGGCGTACACGTGTTCCCCATCCTGAACCCCCCTCCCACCTTCCTCCCCGTACCATAAAACAATCATATGGAACATCATTGTCTAAAGTTGAATACTTGCTCCATAATACATCAAAGTGGCAGCTTCACCTAAAGACCCTCACATGGCAAACATGGGTCTAGTTATAGTTATCTGGAATCATCACGAAAATCATTCCCTTAGTCCTTTCCTCTTAGACTTTGTGTCACTGAAGTTACAATCAGAAAAGCGGAACCACTAGTGGTGTCGAATAGGAGATCAGTTATTGAGATTAGAACTCCGGCAATTGCTAGAGCTGGAGGAGTCATACAAAGCTGCTATCTTTGTATCTGGTGCTGAGACTGAGTTCACTGCTAGCCAGCAAGAGTGACATTTGAGGGAAAGATGGGTGTAGACAAAAGCAAGGATGAACTGTGACTCATGAGGACATACGAGAACCCTGAGGATAATGGAACCCGCATAACGCACCAAAGCTTGTCTCTCACCTCCTTGTCTCACAAGAACAAGTGACCTTGAGGAGAAGAGTGTCACCTGCTGTTATGCTACATGCATACTTGGCCCAAGACGACAGACGATTTGGAGATCTGGTGGGAGGCGGAAGAGCTGTGCGTCACCAGTAAGATGACGAAGTGGATCAGCAGCACCATGTGTGAGCTGCCACAGTGCCTGGAGCCCTGCACCAGCCAGCAGAATATAAAAGTACGGCTACCTCCTGACAAGTGCCTTCCAAATCGATTTCTAGATAGTTAGGCTGGGGCAGTACAAAGTTACTGCAATAGCTTAACTATATAATTGATTTGTTAACTAGGCGTCCATCAGTACCTCTTTTAACAAAACAACTTTGTCATAAAGTCAACAGGAAAACTATTCTTCCTGCTGATATGATGCAATAATTCCTCATTCACCCAGTATAAGTTAACTCCCTTCTGCAAAATTATACCAAGTTCATTTATCCATTTTTTGGGTGATGTTCTTTCCTCTTCTAGCTGAATCACACTCTTGCATTGAAACCTGTATCTTAATAACTGAGATACAATGAGATATAAGATTAACTTGTATTAGCACATTGTATGTTACTACAGGCAAGAATATGAGACAGGGGATTTAAAAATAATTAATGTATGTGTAAATATATTCATATCAAAATGAAAAACATTAATAACATTTTACTTTTTTGTTACTGAAAATGACCACATAATTGTCGCTGGTATTTATAACTACTTCCGTTACCCATTCCATAACCTATTTGCTTATAGGAAGCACCTCCACTCACTGCTGTATTGACTTCCTCCACAACAAGGTCCTTATTCAGGAGCAATGTTACATGAAATGCCATAAAGATGAATAAGGAATTCTGCAAGTGGGCCATCGTGGTTTTGGCAGAAGTTTGCAAGGCATTGAAGAAGAATCCCAGGGTCTATTTAAGTGGAAATAATCTTGCCAATAAACACGGAAAAGTGATATATTGTATTCTGGGAAACACCATTTGAATGATACCTGTTTTCTTATCAGAAGCAATAGCAGTCACCAAAAGAAAGCAGTTCTACAGTTCTTAAAGAAAACAAACAAAACTTTCAAGCTAGCTTCTTATGAACATGAAAATGTATTTTTAAATAGTCTTTATTAAAAAAATAACTGCCAAGAGGATAGAAAGTCAATTCCAGACTGGTAGACCATATTTGCAATGCATATTTCTAAAAAAGAACTCAAGTGTAGGATATATGAAAAGCTCATAAATCAAAAAGAAAAGAAGATAGTTAAACAGAATGGAGAAATCTTGGAGACCAATTTAGAAATATCATATCCAATAGCCAGTAAACAGACAAAAATGGCCTTGATTTTATTATTCATTAGGGAAATCAAAATAATACCTACCTCCTCTGGGTGTTCCTTTCGTGTCTTTTCTGCACCCTGAGAGTATCAATGCCTCAGTGTAGCTAGTAGATATAACCCTAAAAGTATAGAGAAGAGTAATGAGTCTCCAGGAGAATAAGTGATTAAATATCTTTCTAGAGACTCCCATCACTGACCTGATATGGAGGGGAAAAAAGGAGTAGAAGGTTACAGACCTGGACATTGAAGGAAAGGTAGGTTTTACTAGAAAAAAGAAAGTTGATATTTATTGTGCTTACTGCATTTCAGGCAATGTAGAATGCATTTCAGATTCATTATCTAATTTAAATATCAAAACTATGATTTTATTGTTCCCAAGTTTTTAATCTGTGAGAAATGAGACATAACTTTTCTAACTGTGATGCTGCTAAGTCACTTCAGTCGTGTCCAACTCTGTGCGACCCCATAGACGGCAGTCCACCAGGCTCCCCCGTCCCTGGGATTCTCCAGATAAGAACACTGGAGTGGGTTGCCATTTCCTTCCCCAATGCATGAAAGTGAAAAGTGAAAGGGAAGTCGCTCAGCTGTGTCTGACTCTTTACGACCTATGGACTTCAGCCTACCAGGCTCCTCCATCCATGGGATTTTCCAGGCAAGAGTACTGGAGTGGGGTACCATCACCTTCTCCGATATTTAAAGTCTAAACCACCCTAAAAACTACCCCTAAAATCATGCTTATGTAAAACCTGCCTGGAATAGATTAGATACAATGCATATAAACACATATATACCACTCTCTAGTATAAAATTTTTCAAAAAATATATGGACAATACAATAATTTATAAAGAACAGATGTTTATATTAACACTGTAATAAAGCACAAACTCAGAAAAAAGTGATCAAGGGTATTACATCTCATGGATAAGGCAACTAATGTTGCCAACTACAGTATTTCAAAATCCTTTACAAAAGGAGATAGCCTAATAAATTTTAGTTCAGAGTTTGTGTTACTTTTTCTTTTCTTTTCATCTGATTCCATTTTAAGCTTAACTTCTTCAGCTGTAATAAGCATCTCTAATTTTTATTGCCAGGCAGCGTGTAATATCTTAGAGGGCTCCTAAAGAGACAGACTTGGAGTATGGAGAAGCATTTGACCCCAGGAGGGCGGATGTCTTGATGGTGGTGACATTACCGGTTAAAACTGGAAGTTAAAGGGAACCAGGAAAGAAGATGCCAAACCATAGATACAGTTGCCCCAGGAGCAGTATATGAGGACATCATCCACTAACCAGTTAACAGTGCTGAATGCTTTGATGTTGTTCAGTCGCTCAGTTGTGCCTGACTCTGCGACCCCATGGGCTGCAGAATGCCAGGCTTCACTGTCTTGCACTGTTTCCTGGAGTTTGCTCAAACTCATGTCCATTGAGTCGGTGATGCCATCCAACCATCTCGTCCTCTGTTGTCCCCTTCTCCTCCTGTCTTCAATCTTTCCCAGCATCAGAGTCTTTTTCAGTGAGTTGGCTCTTTGCGTCAGGTGGCCAAAGTACTGGAGCTTCAGCTTCAGAATCAGTCTTTCCAATGAATATTCAGCTGAATGCTTTAGCAAGTTTCTTATGCAATAGTGTCCTAGGAAGAATAAGTGGCTACAGAGAAAGAAGAGATATTATTACTTAAACACTCTAAACATGTTTCTATATCAAGACCTGTGTCCCTTGCCTTTGCCCCCTCTACTGTGGCGCTATTACCCAAAACATCTACATGGTGTATCTCTGAACTTCCCTTACGTCTTTACTCGAATGTTACCCCTTGGTGAATGCTTTATCTAAATGTTTCTGTTTTCGCTCCTAGAGAATCAGGTTCCAGCACAGCGGATGCAGCAAGAATGAAAGCTGGAGCACTGACACCTGGTGTCCCACTCAAACACTTTGTGGGGCTACATTAGCCTCCTTGCTCCCCTCAGAGATCCTGGGTCAAATTGTGCAGAAGCCCAGGCACCAATTTTAGATCCAGCCACAGGGGGGCAGCATCCGCAAACCCGCCCTGCTTTTTAAGACGTGTGAGTAAAATAGGGGTAAGTTTGATTGGCTGTCTCAAAGGGCAGTCACTCCTTTCTTTTTTCTTTGCAAAAGGCCGTGTAGACCACAGAAACGTGTGTGGGGCTGCAAAAGCTTGTACAAGGGAAACCCTTTAGGAGCAGGCAGATTCAGCAACTCTTCCTGACGAGGGAGAAGAGGGAAATGCTGCTCATAGCACCAGTGTTGATCTTATGGATGCAAATACCACGTGAGTTTGGGGTTTCCCTGATTGCTTCCAGAGAATTCTGCACAGTGGAATATGATCTGCAGGAAACTGTAGAAGTGAGATTTTCTGATAGAGAGGAGGATGTTGAGAAAAACTCAGAAACTAAAAAGTGGAAAGACGGAGGGAGTTGGGCAGGGAGACATGGAAAGGAGAAAAATACACAAGAAGAATGAGAGAGACCGTTGGGGCTGAGAGAATAGACAAGTGATTAGACCTTCTCTGATACTTCTCACCGTTTTCTCAACAGAAGTGAACGCACAACAGATAAGCCAAATTCCTCAATTCTTGCTTCTACAAGAAGGAGAAAACTTCACCACGTATTGCAATTCCTCAAGCACTTTTTACAGTTTACAGTGGTATAAGCAGAGCCCGGGGGGAAGTCCTGTCCTCTTGATGACACTAGCTAAGGGTGGAGAAGTGAAGACGGAGCAGAGACTGACAGGTCGGCTTGGAGAGACCATAAAGCACGGCTCCCTGCACCTCGCGGCTGCCCAGCTCTCAGATGCAGGAACCTACTTCTGTGCAGGGCACAGTGCTCTGGAAGCACCTGCTGTCTGTCCCCAAACCTCACTGTGAACTCCAGGGATCGCTCGTCTTCATCTCTCCTCAGGGCAGGGGCCAGAGAAAGCTGAAGTCACGATAACTATGAAGAAATTGAATTTTTAATTTAAAAAAATCCCTGGACTCAAACAGTGTTACTAGATAATTCTACCAATCTTTCTAAGTATTAGCATGAATTATGCAATATTTCTTCCAGGGAAAAAAAAAGAAGAAAAGAATCCCTCACTCATTTTATGAAGCTAGTGTTACCCTGAAATTAAAATCAGACAAAGATTATAACAGAGAACTGCAAAGAAACATATTTCATGAATACAGACATGAAGTTTCTTAAAAATATTAGCAAGTAAAATTCATCTATATAAAAAGAGTAATATACCAAGCACAAATGGATTTTTTTCAAGGATGCAAATGACTTCAAATTGAAAATCAGTTGATGACATTCACCATATTAACAGGATAAAAAAGAAAAATTACATCATATTAATCTATGTAGAATAAACTTTTGCCAAAATTCAACAATCCACTATGGTGAAGACTTTGAGAAACATGGGCACAGTGGGGAAGTTCCTCCATAGCTAGCAGTATGCTTACTAACAAAAGACTGTATATGTTTCCCTAAGACTGGGAACAAGGTACGCACATCCACTCTCATCCCTCTCCTTCAGCACAGAGCTAGATGTCAGAGCCAGTGCAATACAAAAAGTAGATGTAAAGAGAGTTTTGGACCAGAAAAGAAGTGAAACTGCCAGGCAATATGATTATCTATATAGAAAATCTCATAGAACATATCCCCCAAAACTCTCAGACCTATTGAGCTCAGCAACACCATAGGAAATAAGATAAATGTATGTAATCAACTGTATTTCTATATATTAGTGATGGACATGTGGACCTCGAAATTAAAAGTATAATATCATTTACAATGACTCGAAAAAAGACCCTGAGTGGTCTTTTTTGTACAGAAAACATGTACAGAAATTTTAAGCTGAAAATTACAAAACGCTGAAGAAAGAAATTAAAGAAGACGGATGATGAGACATCATGAGTTTGCAAACTGGAAGTTTCAAAGCAGTAAACATGACACGTCTATCCAGATTTATATACACATGTTATAAAACTCCTGTTAAAATCCATCAGGATTTTAAAAAACAAATACAGGCAAGATTATTCTAAAATTTATATGAACAGGGAGAGACTCTGGAATACTTTTTAAAATCTTGAAGAAATAAGTCAAAACAATCGGTCAATCTGATTTCAGGCTAGAGTCATCGAGGTTATTTGGTGCTGGTACAGGGATAAACACACAGTTCAGTGGAAATGAACAGAGAACCCATAAATAGATGCACACAAATATACCCAACTGACCTTTCCTGGCAAAGTGCCAAATAAATTTGATAGAAGAAGGATAACCCTTTCAACAGATAATGTTGGAGAAAGTTGAAATCCATTGGCAGGAAAAATTAACCTTGATTCAGGTCTCACACTTCATACATACATTCTTTAAAATGGATCACAGACTTAAATGTAAAACGTTAAATTATAAAAAGTTTTAGGAAAAAATACAGGACAAAAGTTTGATATGTGTATGGGCCAAGAGCCTTTGGACTTGACAACAAACAACAGTCTATAAAATTTTCTAAAAATGACAAACTAGACTTCAAAATTAAGATTTTTTGCCCTGCAAAGCAACTGTAAGAGCATGAAAAGACAAGCTACCAATTGTGAAAAACTATTATTTGGAAACCATATATTCCACAAGGAAGTAATATCTAGAATATATAAATAACTCTCAAAGCTAAACAGTATTTAAATAAGGCAAACATTTCACTTAGACCATGGGCAAAGAGCTATTTCACTAAAGAATATACAGATAGCAAATAAGCATATAAAAATATATTCAACATCATAAATCATTGGAGAAACACAATTAAAACCACAATAAGATATCACTGAGAGCACAGTCTAGAGTTTGTGTGGTAGCAGCACAAAGTGGGGGCTTCCCAGGTAGCTGAGATGGTTCTGCCTGCAGTGTGGGAGACTTGAGTTAGATCCTGGGTCTGGAAGATCCTCTGGAGAAGGGAATGACAACCCACTCCAGTATTCTTACCTGGAGAATTCCATGAAGAGAGGAGCCTGGCAAACTACAGTCCACGGGGTTGCAAAGAGTTGAACAAAGCTGAGTGACTCAGGGAGGAGGGAAGGAGCACAGTTCAGTTCAGTTCAGTCGCTCAGTCATGTCCGACTCTTTGCGACCCCATGAATCGCAGCAGGCCAGGCCTCCCTGTCCATCACCAACTCCCGGAGTTCACTTAGACTCACATCCATCGAGTCAGTGATACCATCCAGCCATTTCATCCTCTGTCGTCCCCTTCTCCTCCTTCCCCCAATCCCTCCCAGCATCAGAGTCTTTTCCAATGAGTCAACTCTTCTCATGAGGTGGCCAAATACTGGACTTTCAGCTTTAGCATCATTCCTTCCAAAGAAACCCCAGGGCTGATCTCCTTCAGAATGGACTGGTTGGATCTCCTTGCAGTCCAAGGGACTCTCAAGAGTCTTCTCCAACACCACAGTTCAAACGCATCAATTCTTCGGCACTCAGCTTTCTTCACAGTCCTACTCTCACATCCATACATGACCACAGAAAAACCATAGCCTTGACTAGACGGACCTTAGTCGGCAAAGTAATGTCTCTGTTTTTCAATATACTATCTAGGTTGGTCATAACTTTTCTTCCAAGGAGTAAGTGTCTTTTAATTTCATGGCTGCAGTCACCATCTGCAGTGATTTGGGAGCCCCCCCCAAAATAAAGTCTTTTGCCGGGGGCCAGCATGAAGAATCCCACCCGTGACAAGGTCATGCGGAAGGAAGCCTGACAAAATGCAAGGACGTGATCAGACTTCAGGGGTTCCCCCTGGAATTTCCTGAGCATCCACCCCCCCCCAAAAATAAGAATCTGCCTGCTTTCCACTTTTCTGATATTCTCTGAAAAAAGTCAAATCAGGGCTTTAGTCTTCTGCATTTGAAAGGGATGTTTCAGTTAAACCCCCTCTGATAGCTCTCTAGCTTGCCTAACAGGTTCCTCCTTTACAGCTTGTGAATTGCTTACAGCCCCCAATCCGTGAGAGGCACAAAGCTTAAAAGCATCTTAAAGATACAGAGCCTTTTCTAAAGAGCTAAAAATCATATTGGTGACGGGATTTCACTGTTGACTCAATGATTACTGCCAGGCCTCCATATTCTTTATCTTTTAGGCACCTGGGAGGATGTTAATCAATGTAATCGGGATGTAGAAAAAGATATATAGTAGTTTTGATGTTAGCAACATTAGACTTTTGAGTTAATTACTTTTCTTTTGTTATAAATCACTGTACTCCTTTTACTTGTTATAAGTTGCTGTATCTTTGCTATGTAAGAATGTAACTTTATTTAGTGCTTTCCGAGAGTGGCACTAGACTTTGGGGAGATCAACACAAATAAGTCTTCTGGTTGACAAACCCTTATCAGAAAAAAGGCTGTAAAATGTTAATTGGCCCTTTTGGCTGGAAGATGATGTAAATTACCTAAGACTTGTGTATACCACTAGGCATGCAGAGAGAAAAGCCTGGTTTTGATAAGAGTCTGGGCTGCTAACACTGCATAATTTTGTATTACCGATTGATCTCTATGTACAATCCAAAAGGTATAAAAGGCCTTTCTAGACAATAGAGGCCAGGACCAGTCACTGGACTGGTTTCCCCTGTGTCTCCTCTTTACTCTAATATCAGGCTGAATTCCCATCTGGAGCGGGGCGGCTCGCCATGTCTACTTGCTTGTCCTGGCTTTTAAGACCCGCGTGAAAGGGAGCCTAAGGTGGGGCACCCTTCGATACTCAAGTGGATGCCGGTGGCCCAATGTAGATAGTGCCAGCTCCTTGTCTGGAACTTTATTGGCCTTCCCCGTAAGCCAAGTTATTCAGCCTTCTTTCTCCACTTAATTTTCCTACCATACTATTTCTTCCTAATCTAATCTTATATTTCTATATTAATAAATAAATCAGTTCTCCTCGCCAATGCTGTCCCCGCTTCGAATTTCCTGGATCCACCAGGGCTGGACCCCGGCAGTCTGTCACAGTTTCCACTGTTTCCCCATCTATTTTCCATGAAGTGATGGGACCAGATGCCATGATCTTAGTTTTCTGAATGTTGATTTATGTTAGTTTGATTAGGTCTCATTTATTTCTTTTTCCTTTTGTTGCCCTTGCCTTTGAGACAGAAAAAATATGGCAAAGAGAAATGTCTTTGAGCATAATGCCTATATTTTCTTTTTCAAGTTTTAAAAGTTTCAGGTTTATATTTTGGTCTTTAATCCATTTTGCGCTTATATTTGTATATGTTGTGAGAAAATGTTCTAGTTTTAGTCTTTTCCTTTTAGGTGTTCAGTATGGTCAACACCACTTACTGAAGAAACTGTCTTTTCCCCATTTCAATAAGTTATATAAAATCATTCAGAGTAATATCTCTACATGGTCACAGAGGGCAACACTGCTTCAGAGACAATTAATGTTTGTCCCAAATACACAGATTCTTCAAGGAGCCAGAAAGGATCCTTTAAATATCCATTAAGTTTTTATCTCCAACTTTGCTTCCATTTACATCTCTGACTCTTGTATGTACGTAGGTATCCATCCATCCACCTAAATAGTATCTGTGTATATTTTAGTCTAACAGTTTGAAAAATATGGCTTTGAAAATTAATATTTCTTTAAATAGCATGTTTTATCCTTTGACATTAAGGCCATGTTAGTTTCTCTAATATAAGTTTATAATGTTTTCACCCAGATATATCCCAAACTCCAATCATACTGAGTTAATCAGTGCCAGAATTCCTTACCCCATTCTTTACTAAGAAATATACTGGTGATATAAGTTCCAGTTCAAGCAGCTCCTCCATCAGAACTGCTCTCTGACTGAGTCCAGAAGTGAGTCCATTATCATTTTCTTGGGTCCATCATATAGAAACACATTTCTCTTTAGTAGCTTTTATCTGAATGTACTTGTATTTGGAGTGGGTTGACTGAAGATTGCTACTTCTGTTTTTTTCTTTTATGAGACCTAAGGATGACCATTTTAGGCACTAGTAAATATATATTGAAGACATACATGGATGAATGAATAAATAAAAAATAAAACACACCAAAAATTCAACAAAAAATAAAAAATTCCCTTAGAGAACTGGAGTAGATGGGATTAGATTGAGGAGTAGGAATGGTTATTATTGTCTCCTTTTGACCTGTGATAATGTTTTTCTTTGATAGTATCTGAGATGACCTCAAATACAGAGACCACAAAGTCTTTTAAAAAAAATGAGCTCCTTAATTTCTGTTTCTATACCCTGATGTGTTGACCTCTAAAGCCAAATTGGTTCTTCACATTTTTGTATTTTACCTGTGAGAATAAGATGTAACTCAGTGTGAGAAATACCAAAAATGTTTCATTACTGAATGATCGTGGTTCCATATCTTCTGAATTCTGCAGAATTTGCCCAGCTAATCTTATCAATTTGGAGATGAAAGATTCTCCAGAACAAGTTATTCCAGTGCTTCTCAGTTTATTTTCTCCATGCTTATTCTTGGGAACATTTATTTGTCTGATTTATATTTTATTAGAAGTATAAATTGAAATTGATCTAATTATATTTTATTAATTCTTAGGATCACGTAAAGTGTGGAAACCCTGAACGATATTGTTAAAATGTAAATTCCATCAGGGCAAAAGGACTATGTATCTTTATGTTCTGCTCCATAAGCTCTGCTTGTAATGATATATTATGCCTGTTGTGTTCTCAATAGACTTTAATTAGTATTTGTAAAAAAAAAAAAAAGAAATGCCCCTACATACTAATCTTGTGACTTTATGGGAGTCCCTCTCTTCTCCATTGTAAATAACTCTAGTCCTATTAAAATATCAAACTGTCCTGACACATGATTTTTAACCTTCTAGGAGTTATGAGGAAAAGGAAGAAGGGGATAGATAGTGTGAGAGAAATTCTATCCTGCACTTTATCCTTGTAAGGCGGGCATTTCAGATTCCCGATGAATTTAATTTTCAGTGATTCTAAATCAGCACAGAATGAGAAATACTCTCCTTTTGAGAGAGAGGTTTAAGAGAAAGCACTTGTGAGAGGGTGGGGCCTACTGAAAGAATAAAAGCAGCTGTGAACTTTAAGTCAGAGCTCTAGCTGGCTGAGAAGAGCAGCAGAGGAGCCTGAGTTGCCACTGAGCACTGGCGCCAGAAACAATGGACAAGATACTGGGAGCATCCTTTTCGCTTCTGTGGCTTCAACTAGGCTGTGAGTTGTGGAGGAGAAAACCTAGGATATCTCATTAATTAAGGGGACTGGGAAAACTGGGTTACAAACAAGTTCATGCAGATAGAAACTTTAAGAAATAAACATATGTCTCTGGAACTGATGGCTTTTTATCTCTTTAAATATGGGTAAGTGGCCAACAGAAGGAAAAAGTGACCAAGAGCAGGTGAAAGAGCACCCTTAATCTTTGACAGTCCAAGCGGGAGAGCTTTCCATTTTGAACTGTATAGTTCAGAATGGACTATAGTTTTTTTTTTTTTTTTTTTTTTACTACTTCCTATGGTACTGGCAATACCCTTATAAAGGCCTGAATTTTTGATAGCCATACATGAAATGGAAGAGGGAAGATTCACAGGGAAGTGTTCCTAAATAAGAGTGCCAAACAGCTCTCATTGGACATCACAATTGCCTTGCTTGCAGACTCAGCCACCTACTTCTGTGCAGCAAGTGCACAATGCTCCCCAGGCAGCTGTAGCCTGTACCCAAACCTACAGCTGAGGCTCCAGTCACACCCTCCTATGTAGATGAAATACACACGCAGACACATACAATTTGTTTGTGCATGAAAAGTCTTAATATATTGAAGAAAACTGACATTATACAGAATTTATTTTTTGAACAGAATGGAAACGATATGGATCAAGTGCAAAGAGATGTCTCTAGAAACTCCAAAATATTTGATACATATTTAAATCTTATAACTTTAAAACAAGCTTAAGTTAAAACAATTACAATGGATGCTAGAAGATATTTTGAAAGTAAATGTTGGGAGAGCACACTATATAAATATGTATGAGATGAAGCTAAAATAACACATAGAAGAAAATTTATCTTTTTAAATACTTATATTAATGAAGAAGAAAGGTTGATAAACTACTATCAAGGCTTTCAGGAAAGGATGATAGAAAAGCAAACTAAACCCAACATAAACTGAAAGAAGCAAATAATAAAATGTCCAAATGGTGAAATACAAAGAAAACTATGGAGCTAACCATAAAATCAGTCAGTTCAGTCTTTGTGACCCCAAGGAGCAGCACACCAGGCTTCTCTGTCCATCAGCAGCTCCCAGAGCTTGCTCAAACTCATGTCCATCAAGTTGGTGATGCCATCCAACCATCTCATCCTCTGTAATCTCCTTCTCCTCCTGCCTTCAATCTTTCCCAGCAACAGGGTCTTTTCCAATGAGTCAGTTCTTCACATCAGGTAGCCAAAGTATTGGAGCTTCAGCTTTGGGATGAGTCCTTCCAATGAATATTCAGGGCTGATTGCCTTTAGGATGGACTGATTGAATCTCCTTGCAGTCCAACGGACCCTCAAGAGTCTTCTCCAACACCACAGTTGAAAAACATCAGTTCTTTGGCACTCAGCTTTCTTGATAGACCAATTCTCACATCCAGACATGACTACTGGAAAACCATAGCTTTGACTATATGGATCTTTGTCAGCAAAGTAATGTCTCTGCTTTTTAATATGTTGTCTAGCTGGTGATAGCTTTGCTTCCAAGAAGCAAGCATCTTTTAATTTCATGGCTGTAGTCACCATTCACAGTGATTTTGGAGCCCAAGAAAATAAAGTCTGTCACTGTTTCCATTGTTTCCCCATCTATTTGCCATCAAATGATGGGACTGGATGCCATGATCTTAGTTTTTTGAATGTTGAGTTTTAAGCCAACTTTTTCATTCTCCTCTTATACTTTCTTGAAGAGGCTCTTTAGTTCCTCTTCACTTTCTGCCATAAGCGTGCCATCATCTGCATACCTGAGGTTATTGATATTTCTCCTGGCAATCTTGATTTCAGCTTGTGCTTCATCCAGTCTGGCATTTTACATGATGTACACTGCATATATGTTAAATAAGCAGGGTGACAATATGCAGCCTTGACGTACTCCTTTTCCTATTTGGAACCAGTCTGTTTTCCATGTCCAGTTCTAACTGTTGCTTCTTGACTTGCATACAGATTTCTCAGGAGACAGTTCAGGTGGTCTGTTATTCCCACCTCTTGAAGAATTTTCCACAGTTTGTTGTGATCCACACAGCTTTGGCATAGTCAATAAAACAGAAATATATGTTTTTCTGGAATTTTCTTGATTTTTCTATGATCCAACGGCTGTTGGCAATTTGATCTCTGGTTTATCTGCCTTTTCTGAATCCAGCTTCAACATCTAGAAGTTCACGGTTCACATACTGTTGAATCCTGGCTTGGAGAATTTTGAGCAATACTTTAATAGTGAGTGAGAAGAATGCAATCGTGTGGTAGTTTGAAAATTCTTTGGCATTGTCTTTCTTTGGGATGGGAATGAAAATTGACCTTTTCGAGTCCTGTGGCCACTGCTGAGTTTTCCAAATTTGCTGGCATATTGAGGGTAGCACTTTCACAGCATCATCTTTTATGATTTGAAAGAGCTTAACTGGAATTAGATCACCTCCACTAGCTTTGTTTGTAGTGATACTTCCTAACAAAGGTCCATCTAGTCAAAGCTATGGTTTTTCCAGTAGTTGTTATGGATGTGATTGCTGGACTATAAAGAAAAATGAATGCTAAAGAACTGATCCTTTGAACTGTGGTGTTGGAGAAGACTCTTGAGAGTCCCTTGGACTACAAGGAGATCCAACCATTCAATCCTAAAGGAAATCAGTCCTGAATATTCATTGGAAGGACTGATGCTGAAGCTGAAACTCCGATAATTTGGGAGCTGATGGGAAGAACTGACTCCTTGGAAAAGACCCTGATGCTGGGAAAGATTGAAGTTGGGAGGAGAATGAGATGATAGATGATGAGATGGCATCACCAACTCGGTGGACATGAGTTTGAGCAAGCTCTGGGAGTTGGTGATGGACAGAGAAGCCTGACATGCTGTAGTCCATGGGGTCGCAAAGGGTTGACCACTGATACATAGTGTGATTCTGCTTAAACAACATTCTCAAAGGGACAAAATATAAAGATAAAAAGGAATCAGTAGTTAGCAGGGTTATAAAGAGTTGCAGAGATGGGGAAGGTATTCAAAGAGGATTTCTTTAGAGATGAAACGATTTTGTGTTATGATTTTAATGGTGTTACAAGAACCTATACATGTGATAAAATTTCTTAGAGTGACGCATCAAAACCTAAGAGTGTATATGAGAACTGATTTATAAAGTTATGGTATTTTGAAGAAATTTTATTAATATAAATTTCTTGATAGATATGTGATTATTATATTAATATATATCTATAGTATATAATATGATGCTCTGCAAGCTGCTGTAGTCATTCATGATTTCCTCTCCTTAATTACAAATAATTTCAAGCCTGGGCATTTGTTGTTTGTCAGCACTCAGATGTGAAATGGAACAGAAGAGTAGATGTCTCAGATAAATACAAACTCACCTCCCCGATTCACTCATTCATGAATTACTTTGATCCATGAACTTGTGCTCTTTTAGACCTTGTCTGTATTTTCTTTTCTACTTGTTTATTTGCCTTTGGTTCTTTTATATTAATTCATCTATTACAACAATGAAACCAAATGGAAGACTGACAGCTACATTCCACATGAACATGAAACAGTGCACAGAATTTGAGTCACCATCTTCTGTGGTGTTGACAAGTACTAAGTGTCTGCAGTTTGCAGATATTAAGTTTTGTAAGAGTGCATTATAGCATTATGTCACAGAAAGATCTGGCATGTTTATCTTAACTTTATTTTATAAAGAGAAATAATAATGAGCAACTGACAAATGAGACTGAATACTCTGGACCAATGAGACACAAAATGTGACATGAGGATGAGTCTAGGACACGTGGTCTAATAAGTACAATTCTACATTTAGAGGCAACAGGATTGAATATCCTGATCCCCTTCAAAGTCTAATACATAAAAATCAATATCAGATTTCAAAAGAATAATATTTTATTCCTGATATAATGTCATTTAAATATAAACCACTGAGTAGCCTCTGACTTTCAGATGGACTGATTGTTAAAAATCATTTCATGTTGAAGTAGTTTTGTTGATTGAAAAACCTAAGTAGAGCCCTGCAACTCAGTAAAAAAAAAAAAAAAAGGCAGAGATACATTAATTACTTTTCACCCAGAAAGCCTAAGAATTGTGAATGCTTTAAAATAGTCACTAGATTCTGGATGGAGAAAAGTAAGCATAGGCTAAATTAATGACCAATCATAGGCTATACTAAATTATATCTTAAACAGAGTGGCAAAATTATTTTACTGAATCAATGTATGTCAACTTGTTTAATCTTCAGTTTCCCTCAGTTTAAACCTTTGATATTAATTCTTTCTTCCTGCCTTTTTTCAGGATCTGCCAAACTTAATGACCAGGAAAAGAGAAGTACACAAAGTAAAGGTGTGTGGTGAGCCAGACTTCATCTGTACACAGACCATATGGTCGATGAACATGACACCCTACTTCCGGTTTGGGGGAGTCACACAGGAACCCAGGTGCTATGTATCTGCGCTGCCAGGCCCTTACAGACACCGAACTCTCAGCTTGAGGCAGAATTAATCGCATTTGAGCAGGGGAATCCACGCCTCATGCCACTCTCCAGCCTGCTCTGGGTGTTCCTGGCCTTCTCCTTCTCTGGTAGGGATGCTTCCAAACATGGGTGCACGTGTTCAGGGTGAAAGGACTGCACACAGGCACAAGGTGCTTCACAGGGACTTGGGGAGGAAAGGAGCATTGGGGAAAAGCAGGCATCTTATGATTTAAGTTTAGTTTGTAAATATTTGGGTCCAAAATTTGCCCAATTTCTACAGTATTTTGTTCACTATTTCAGCTCTGTTTTCTGATTTTTTCCACAGGATCTGGTGTGGCCCAGAATGTTACTCAAAACCAGACAGTCATAATCAGTCAAGTGGGGAAGACAGTCACCCTTAACTGTCAGTATGAAATAAGCAGGAATGTGCATGACTACTGGATTTTTTGGTACCAGCAGCTTCCCAGTGGAGAGATGACTTACCTCATTCATCAGTATTCAGAAGACAGGAATGAAAGGGATGGCCGCTACTCTGTAAACTTCCAGAAAGCACGTAAATCCATCAGCCTCACTATTTCATTCTTAAAACTGGAACATTCTGCAAAGTATTTCTGTGCTCTCTGGGTACACACAGTGTTTGAATTAATAGGAAAAGCTGAATAAAAACCCCAGAGCTTAATAAGAGAGAAACCCCCTGCTGCAGGACCCCAGCTGAAATGCACACCTGCAGACCTCAGACAAGAAATGATAGTCCTGTGGTTGCTTAATCTGTGATCTGGATCAGAGGAATTAATTCGAAATGAAAGCTTCTTCTATGACATTTGGATTCAGGTGTCCAGAATAACTTTCTACTAATACATTCTCCTCTTGAATTTTTGAATTTAAATCAATCATACAGAACATGTGTAACCTTGTCTAAAGTTATAAACTAGCTCTGTAATAATGTAAAGTGACAGTTTCACTAAAATACACTCATATCACACACCTGGGTCTAGTTATCTAGAATCATCATGGAAATAATTTCCTGAATCCTTTCTTCCTGGACTTATGTCACTTAAGGTGCAATTAGACAAGCAGAACCACCAGTGGTAGGGAATAAGAAATTAGTTATAAAGATTAGAACTCAGGCAATTGCTAGATTTGGTGAAAGAGTGTATACAAAGCTGTAATCTTGTATCTGGTGTTGAGAATAAATTCACTGTTAATCAGCTAGAGTAATCGTTATAGAACAAAGCTGGAAATAGACTGAAGAGTGGACAAACTGTGACTCATAAGGACATATTAGAATCATGGGGATAATGGAAGCCACAAGGCACACTAAAACTTGTGTCCGTCTCACCTCCTTCAGTCTCACAATAGTGGGTGACCTTAGGAGAAGTGGGTGTCATTTGACATCATGCTTAAAATTGGCTTAAAACTCAACATTCAGAAAAATAAGATCATGGCCTCTGGTCCCATCACTTCTTGGCAAATAGATGCAGAAACAATGGAAACAGTGATGGACTTCATTTTTGGGCTCCAAAATCATTGCAGATGGTGACTACAATCATGAAATTAAAGACACTTGCTCCTTGGAAGAAAAGTTATGACCAACCTAGATAGCATATTAAAAAGCAGAGACATTACTTTGCCGACTAAGCTCCATCTAGTCAAAGCTATGGTTTTTCCAGTAATCATGTATGGAGGTGAGATTTGCATTATAAAGAAAGCTGAGTGCCAAAGAATTGATGCTTTTGAACTGCAGTGTTAGAGAAGACTCTTGAGAATCCCTTGGGCTGCAAGATCAAACCAGTCCATCCTAAAGGAAATCAGACCTGAATATTCATTGGAAGGACTGATGTTGAAGCTGAAACTCCGATAATTTGGCCACCTGATGTGAAGAACTGACTCATTGGAAAAGACCCTGATGCTGGGAAGGATTGAAGGCAGGAGGAGAAGGGGATGACAGAGGGTGAGATGGTTGCATGGCATCACTGACTCAATGGACATTAATTTGAGTAAACTCAGGGAATTGGTGATGGACAGGGAAGCCTGGAGTGCTGCAGTCCATAGGGTCACAAAGAGTCGGACACGACTGAGTGACTGCACTGAACTGACCTGAACTTACATACATACTTGGCCCCAAACAAAGAGAAGATGAGGAGGAGATTTGATGGGAAGTGGAGGTGTTGTGAGTCAACAATAAGATGAAATGTCACATCAGCAGAAACATGTGTGAGTAGCCATAATCCCTGGAGCCCTGCACCAACCCCCAAAATATAAACACTGTGGCTGCTTCATCACAACGACCTTCCAAACGTCACACAAATTTCTTTTGTGGCCAGCCCTAAGCCAGAACAATACAGGAAGCACATTCTGGGAAAGACATTTCCAGTCAGTTAAGGCAGCTCAAGACTGCTACAATACGCTCTGTTCATTTGGCATCCATCTGTACTCTTTTAACAGCTTTTGAATAAAGAAGATAGCAAAACTATGCTTCTTGGTAATGTCGTTGTTGCTGTTCAGAAACTAGGTCGTGTCTGACTTTTTGTGACCCCATGGACTGCAGCACAAAGCCTCCTCTATCTTCCACTGTCTCCTGGAGTTTGCTCAAATTCATGTCCATTGATTTGGTGATACCATCCAACTGTCTTATCCTCTGCTGCCCTCTTCTCCTTTTGCCTTCAATCTTTCCCAGCTTCAGAGTCTTTTCAAATGATATGGCTCTTCTCATCAAGTGGCCAAAGTGTTGGAGTTTCAGCCTCAGCATCAGCCCTTTCAATGAATATTCAGGGTTGATTTCCTTTAGGATTGGCTGGGTTGATCTCCTTGCAGTCCAAGGGACTCTCAAGAATCTTCTCCAACACTACAATTCTTGCTAATATGATGCAGTAGTTCCTCATTCAACCCAAAACATTCTAAATGTATCCTTCAAAGATTATAGCAAGTTCATTTATCCATTTTTGGGTTATGTTACTTTCTCTTTTAGCTAAGCCACACTCTTCCACTGAATCATGTGTCTTCACTACTGAGATATAAAAAGATATAAGATTGACTTATATTAGCATATCTTGTTATCACATGTAGCAAATGGGAGAGGGGAGTTAAAATTGGTAATATAATACATAAATATATTTATATAAAAATGAAAAACAAATTTTCATGTTATTGTTCTTATTTCTGCAAATGACAACATGGTTATAGCAGGTATTTATAACCACCTCTTCCATTATCCATCCTATAACCTCTTTGCTCATAGCAAGCACTTCCATTCACTGCTATATTTCACTTTCTATAAAGCAATCTCCTTATTCAGGAGCAATGCTATGAGGAAAGTCATAAATTTGAATAAGGAATTCTGCAGGTCCACCACTCTGGATTTGGCAGATGTTTGCAAGCCATTGTCTTCTGGGAAACATCATTAAAATATCTAACTTCATATTAGAAGTGATAGAAGCCACCAAAATATATTTTTTAAAGAGCTTAAAGAAAACAAGCAAAATATTCAAGCTAGTATCTTATGAACATCAAAGTATATTTTTTAATTGTGTGTTTGTTATAAATCACTGCTAAGAGTTTTGAAAGTCAATGCACAGACTGATAAACGGTATTTGCCATGCATATTTCTGAAAAAGGATTCAAATGCAGAATATGTTAGAAGTTCCTTGAAATCATTAGGAAAACAGATAATAAAGAATGACAAAATCTTGGATATCCAACTCAGAAATAAGATATGCGATAGCTAATAAATATATAAAAACCTTAATATTATTATTAATTAGGGAAATGAAAATAATACCTTATCTTGGTGTTCCATCTGGGTTCTTTCAGTACTCTGAGTGTATCAATGTGGCTAGGAGAATATGACTCCAGGAAACAGGGAGAAATAATGACTGTCTCCAGGAAACTAAGTGATTAAGTGAATTTTCTAGAAGGTTCCATCATTGAACCGATCTGGAGAAAAGAACAAACAGTAACAAATTACAGACCTGGACATTGAAGAAGAGGTAGGATTTCCTGGAAAAAAAGAAAGTTGGCATTTACTGAGCTTTACTCAATGTCAGGCGTTGTAGTTTGCGTTTCAGATTCATTATCTAATTCAAATATCAAAACCCTAAGAGATAGGTTTTATTGTTTCCTTTAAAAAAAATACTTTGGGAATGAGCCCTATATTTCATAACTGTGAAAAGCTTCTTTACCTTTTATTATTGGCCAGTGTGTTGTATTTTAGAGGACTGCTTAGAAGCAAGGTCTGGACTATGGAGAAGCACTTGGCCCCAGAACTGGGTGGTTGGATGTCTCAGTGATGGTGACATTACTGGTTTAAACTGGACGCTAAAGGAAACGAAGAAAGAAAATGCCAAACATAGATTCAACTGTCCCAGGATCAGTAAATGAGGAAAGCATCCACTAACTAGTGCACAGTGCCAGATGCTTTAGTAAGTTTCTGATGTAATAGGGTGCTGGGGAAAACAAGGGCTACAATGAGATTTCATTCCTTAAACACCCCAACCTTGTTTCCCAATCAAGACCTGTGCCCCTTGTTTTCCCCTCTTGACTGTGATGCTTTGCTGTTGTTTAGTCACTAAGTCATGTCTGACTCATCCTCTGTCCGTGGGGTTTCCCAGGCAAGAATACTGGAGAGGGTAGCCATTTCCTTCTCTGTGGGATCTTCCAGACCCAGTGATTGAATCCGCTGGAAACGATTTTTTACCACTGAACCCGTGATGCTATCTCCCAAATATGAACATGATGCACCTCTGAATCCCTTCATGTTTCAACTCAAATGTCACCCCTTTGTAAATCCTTTGTCTAACTCTGTTTTTCTGTCCTAAGAATCGGATTCTAGCACACTGCATGCAGCAAGAATGAAAGCTAATATACTGCCAGCTGTTGCCTTGCTCAAATATTTTGTGAGGCTTTCTCTGGCTTCCCTGCTCCCCTCCTGTGATCTTGAATTCAATTGTGGGAAAGCCTAATCACAATAGGAGCTGCCAAGGCTGAACCAGTCAGTAAGCTTCCCAGTGCAGAAATCAAGAGGGAGAGGATTCAGGAAAACTGGCTGTTTGTTTGTTTTTTATTTTGCCCACCACATGTGAAAGTGGTTGATTCCAAATAACAAATATAACACGAGAGATGATTATGGCTGCAGAGTTATAGGCTACCTTGGATAGAAAGTTTGGAATTGTTGCACAAGATAGATTTTTCTCTATGAAATCAAATTGCATTTACTGCTCTGTCCTTTCTTGTAGTATAGAAATATCCTGAGAAGTGGGAGCAAGAGTCAATTATGAAAATACTAATAAACAGTAGTAGCAAACACAGGTTGATATACTCTTTCTATGTTATATTATGATACCCATTCTCTCAATATAATACCTTATATTTAATGTAGTTAACATCAATTGAAGACTCTTGAGAGTCCCTTGGACTGCAAGGAGATCCAACCAGTCCATTCTGAAGGAGATCAGTCCTGGGTGTTCTTTGGAAGGAATGATGCTAAAGCTGAAACTCCAGTACTTTGGCCACCTCATGCGAAGAGTTGACTCATTGGAAAAGACTCTGATGCTGGGAGGGATTGGGGGCAGGAGGAGAAGGGGACGACAGAGGATGAGATGGCTGGATGGCATCACCGACTCGATGGACAAGAGTTTGAGTGAACTCCGGGAGTTGGTGATGGACAGGGAGGCCTGGCATGCTGCAATTCATGGGGTCGCAAAGAGTCGGACACGACTGAGCAACTGAACTGAACTGAACTGAACTGAATGGGAACTGATTTCCCATTAACAGTAAGAAACATCATAGACCGCTGATACTTATGATAACACATGAAATCTCCTCTGTAAACTGTTAAACAATCCTCAGAAAAATATTGAGCTTTGTCTTGTAGATAGACTCCTCTGGAATTTCATGCTGTGGCTTCCTAGCCTCAAAGGTTTTGTACATTAGCACAGCTCGCTGAGAGCCTATGACAGAGAAGGTGTTGCACTAAGTGATTTGCACGTGTGTTCACAGTTCTTCCTGGAACCCCTCAAAGTCGTGTCCACCCTACTTTAGGAAGACAGTGGAGCAAAGTGCTTAAGACCAAAGGCTTAAGCTGTATTTCTAGATATAGCATTCATTAGTTGTGTAATGTGGGGATTGTGACAGTAGTTTTTATGCTTCGATTTCCTCATCTCTGCACTGTGGTTATTGATAGAATTTACCATGCAGGGTTCTTATAAGAAACGAATGAAGTAATGAATGCTAATGCTGAGTCCAGTGCCCAGCAGAAAGATACTGGCTACTAAGTGAAATAAAATTGAATATGAGACAGTTTCAATACCTTGCCTGGTGTTTCAGAGTAGGTGTCACAGTGAAGCGCTCCCTCCATACCTTACTTAGAGCAGATGCTCTTTCTCATCCCAAGAGTCACTCTCTATCTTAGCACAGTTTTGTATTGTCATTAAAGTGCTTACCACTATTTAAAATTGTCTAATTTTTCTTAAAAGAAAGCTGTTCAATTTTTTCCCTCCTACTGCACTCTAGGCCTTAAAAAAATTCTCTTCAGTGTTGCATCTTGCATTCCTGAACAGTGCATAGCACTCACAGGAGACTTTCTATCTATCTATCTATCTATAAATAATTGAGCAGGACCTTATGAGGCAGACCACTATATCTGCCTCAATGTCCTCTCTCTGCCTCTTGTGTGTAGAAAAACTTTAACTCCTAGACATTCCCCAAGTTCCAAATTATAAATTTAAGCAGAGAAGTGAGAAAATGCAGAAAGAAAAGAAAACAATCAAGCAAGACAAAACAATAATAGTTTCAGTTTAGTTCAGTCGCACAGTCCTGTACGATCTTTTGAGACCCCATGGACTGCAGCACGCCTGGCTTCCCTGTCCATCATCAACTCCCAGGGCTTGCCCAAACTCATGTCCATCGAGTTGGTAATGCCATGCAACCATCTCGTCCTTTGTCATCTTCTTCTCTTCCTGCCTTCAATCTTTCCCAGCATCAGAACGTTTTCCAATGAGTCAGTTCTTCGCATCAGGTAGCCAGAGTACTGGAGCTTCAGCTTCAGGATTGGTCCTTCCAATGAATATTCAGGACTGATTTCCTTTACAATTGACTGGTTTGATCTTGTAGCGCAAGGGACTGTCATGAATCTTCTCCAATAGTTTCGCAATTAAACAAAGTCAAGGACCTTTAGATCCCCCTCAAGGACTACACGTAACATTCTGAGCCAAGCCCTTTGAGCTGTTTTTCAGAATCTGAAACCCCTACCAAGTGGAAGAAGTTACCTGTATGCGCTCACAGGCACTAGACCTCAGACCTCAGACTGTGTGTTAGTCTCTCAGTCGTGTCCAATTCTTTGCAATCTCATGAGCTGTAGCTGCCAGGGTACTCTGTCTGTGGAATTCTCCAGGCAAGAATACTGGAGTGGGTTGCCATTTCCTTCTCCAGGGGATCTTCCTTCTCCAGGGATCAAACCTGGGGCTCTTGAATTGCAGGTGGATGTTTACTGTCTCAACTACTATGGAAGCACCAGACTGCAGACTGGTTGGAAACAAAAGGTTGATTGTGTTGACTCCTGATTAACTCACCAACAATGAACCAGAAGAATGTCTACAAGCTGATTATGAAACCCACAACTCCCTTCCCTCACCTTATCTTTAAAACTTTTTCCCCACAGTCATCTGGGAATTCTAGGATTTTGAGTCCTGGCTGCATGGACTACTTGCTTGGTGCCCTGTGATAAACATTGCATTTTGCTTCACTGCAACCCACATGAGCAAGCAGGCCCAGGAATGGTTCAGCAATATATATTGTTGTTTAGTCGCTAAATCACGTCTGACTTTTTTGTGACCCAGTGGACTGTAGCTTGCCAGGCTCTGCTATCCACAGGATTTCCTAGGCAAGAATACTGGAGTGGGTTGCCATTTCCTTCTCCACAGTATCTCCCTGACCCAGTGATCGAACTCGTGTCTCCTGCTTTGCAGATGGATTCTTTACCAGTGAGCCACCTGGGAAGCTAATACGTGTGTGTGTGTAGTGCAAAAGATAAAAGTATTTCTAGAGTTCACACTACTCAAATTCTAAAATAAAAGATTAAATTGGACTCATTTTGATTTGTTAATTGAGAATTGTCAACATCTTTACCTTGCAAGCCACTTCAGATTGATTTAATTTATCTAATGGTCAATTGGCTTGGCCTCTACTTCAGTAATTACGATAGCTTTAGATTTCAGGATTCTGCCATATTAGTTGAAGGAATGCTTCCTGCTGTTGGAGCCCTACGCTTCCTGGTTTGGACACAGACCCTCCAATCTGTGGGTAAATTTATCAAGGAATTAGTAGTCTCATCAGAAATAAGCTCCATAGCAAATGAGTTTTCTGAATGGTGTGGTCATGTCCTCACAATCCTTTCCTCTAGTGGACTGATTGCTGTGATCTGGAGAAAAGAGAAAGGAAATCGATCTGTAGTGACTACTGTGTGTCAGGGCTTCACGGGTGTGCTGGTTGGTAAAGAACTGGCCTGCCAATGCAGGAGATGTAAGAGACGGGGGTTCAATGCCTGGGTCAGTGTTTAGACGCGGGTTTGATCCATGGAGGAGAGCATGGTAACCCACCCTGGTATTCTTGCCCGGAAAATCCCAATTACAGTAGAGCCTGATGGGCTTCAGTCAATGGGTTGCAAAGAGGCAGACACAACTGAGCAACTAACAATATATTACACTACTGTTAGTCTCACATCCCCTCCCCAAACATACATTTATACTTCTAAATAGGAGACATTAATGAGACTTTTCAGATATTCCTTTATTACCCATAGCTGCATCTCTTTTCTTAGGAAGGTAAGTCAGGAGTTAGCTGTTGAGACCTTCCAATCCTGTTTCTCTCTTAGAACACGACTTAAGTTTCAGTATTCATGAGCTTCCCTGGTGGCTCAGACAGTGAAGAATCTACTTGAAATGCGGGAGACCTGGGTTCGACCTCTGAGTTGGGAAGATCTCCTGGAGGAGGGCATGGCAAGCCTCCCCAGTATTCTTGCCTGGAGAATCCCCACGGACAGAGAAGCCTAGCGGGCAAGAGTCCATGGGGTCAAGAGTCAGGCACGACTGAGTGACTGAGCACACAGGTGGAAGGCACTGCTCTGATTTTTAGCACCTACCCCATACTGTTTAGGTGAGATGAGATGAGGTGGTTAGATAGCATCACTGAGTCAATGGACACGAATATGAGCAAACTCTGGGGCATAGTGGAGGACAGAGGACACTAGTGTGCTTGGGGTCACAAACAGTCGACTTAGCGACTGAACAGCAGCCATGCTGTTTCCTTTGCTTATTTCGGTTGTTCACTGGAAAGAAGGTTTTGCAGTTGATCTGCAGTACCAGAGTCCAAGAAGTAGATTCAGCTTCTGAACAGTCTTAATTAATGCTACCTTGTACTAATAAATTTTCCTGGATGCATTTTATTTTACCAATTACATATTGAGCTCACAGATACTGTTCCTTTTGCAATTTTCAAAGGTCCTAGGGAAATTGTGGGCCCCAAATCACTGTTTAAATAAATATGTGCATGTTGAATTAAACTAACAGTCTTCCTGGACTGTAACAGATAAGACAGAACAAAATTCTTATTTATTTTTAAGCAACTCTATTGAGGTATAAGTGACATTCCCTAAAATTCATCCATTTTGAATTTCCAGTTTAATAATTTTTAGTAAGTTATCCTTCATCCCCAATTATAGTTGTTCTTTATTTCCACACTTGGCCCCACAGCAACCACTGACCATATTTACACTTTTATAAGTTCCTTTCATGAATATTTCATATTAATGAAATCATTCAATATGCAATCTTGTGTCTGGCTATTATTCCTTAACATAATTTAAAAAATTATTTATCTTGTAGCATACATTAGTATTTCACTTATATTTATTGATGAATAGCAATTCACTGGCAAATGAATTACATTTCGTTTATCCATTCACCAGATGTTGCACATTTTGGTGCGATTAGAAGAATAACCACAAAGAAAGTTCCCAGTATTTTTAGAATATACCTTCACTAACACTTACACATTTACTGAGTATCACAAATGTAGGTGGTGTGGCAGATTCCAAACACTATAGACTACTTACCCAGGTAGATATGCAATGTGATTTTTACTATGCCACCTACCATAAGTGAGATCTCAAGTTAGTTACTTGAGCTTTTTCAGCTTTAGTTTTCTTGTTTGTAAGTTGGAAATAATATCTCTATTGCATAACTTTTATATTAGAATGGTGTTTGTAAAAATTAATGCATAATTAATAATTTAATGCATAACACTTGTGCACATTTATAAACTGGGATTTGAAAATTCATAAATTTTATCAAAATTTTATGTAAAAGATTCCTAACCAAAGTGTGTTTTCTTCCACATTTGCAATTCCAATCTCTCTCAAGTTGAATAATAGCAGCCCATCCTAAGGCAACCCAGTTCTGAAAGGTTGTCGGCTCTCTTTGCATTGTGAGCTTGTGAGAGATATCCTTAATGTTTATGAAGGGTATCAAGAAAGCAGAGTTTGATCCCTCCTTGAACCACAGGAAACTGATTCTAGGGCAGAAATGGTGTATTTCTAGTACATGTATGTGTTATCCTCTCTTATTGGCTGGGCAACCTGATGCGGAGTCCTATTACCTGAAGCAGAATGTTCCACAGATCTAGGCTTGCAGAACTTTCCATATTGAAGATACTTGATCAGGATAAATGGAGAGGAGAACTTTTCTAGCCTCATTACTGTTCCTGTGGCTTCATCCTGGTCATAAGTCCAGGGGCAGCTGAAGACGTTCTGAGCAGTCTGGGGTGGTGATGGGCAAGGTGGGGAGCACAGTCAAGCACCTCCAGGTTCTAATATTTGGGAATGTGAAGACAATGAATACTCTGTAGATCAATTATTTTCTGTGTGTGACCTTGTCTTTCTGAACAGGAGTGAGCAGCCTCTTGACTGTGGAACAGCGTCCTTCTTCACTATGTTCAGGAAGGATAGAGTCCCAATTTCACCTGCAGTTCCCCTTCCAGCTCTTTCTTTGTTTTACACTGGTACAGATGGGAACCTGCAAAAAGCCCCCAAGAACCTGTTTGTAGTGAGTGTAAGTGGGGATGAAAAAGAGCAAGGACGAGTGAGAGTCACTCTGAATACTAAGGAGGGCTACATCTCCCTGTATATCAGAGGACTGAAGACTCAGCCACATACCTCTGTGCCTCCACATAGTGCCACTAAGTCCCCTGCAGCCCATACCCAAAGCCTTGCCTGCTGCTGCTCTGGGACCAGAGTTGAGGAAGAGCCATGTGTGGGTTGGAAAAGGGAAAGCCAAGGAACTACAGTGTTTTCAGTAATCAGGGGGAAGTGGAACCACAGATTAACAGGCATTTCAGTCACTGTAGTTCCCTCAACTAACTAGACTGTACTGAACATCACTAACCTTGACTCCCACCAGTATATTGGCCATATCATTGAGTCAGAGCTCTAGCCTCTTTTCCCGTGGTTTAAAATGTACTAAGTGATTGCTCAAAGATATCAAACAAAATGATGTGGTTCAACTAGATCAACATTTAAACTCCACTGTTGCTATATCCTAAGAGCTAGACCTTCTATGGTGTTTCTTCATATTCAGGAATGAGACATGAACAGACACCTTCTTCTCACATACCTGGCAAGAAAATCTGCATGTTTTATACCAGAACAGTCAATTATGCCTTATGAACTCATTGGAGAGAGTTTGATTTTGGTTCAGTTCAACTTTCTCACTGCATGGCTATTTGTATTTCACTTCTTCTCATATGAAGCTATTTGCATTTTTAAAACTCACTTTTGATATCTGAAAGGAGCATTTATAGGGGAAGTCCACCACTGTCTCCTGAGAAACATGTATGTGGGTCAAGAAGCAACAGTTAGAATCAGACATGGAACCACAGACTGGCTCAAAATTGGGAAAGGAGTATGTCAGAGCTGTATATTGTCACCCTGCTTATTTAACTCTGTGCAGACTACCTCATGCAAAACCCTGGGCTGGATGAATCACAAGCTGGAATCAAGATTGCTGGGAGAAATATCAATAACCTTAGATATGCAGATAACACCACGCTTACGGTAGAAAGCCAAGAGGAACTAAAGAACCTCTTGATGAGGGTGAAAGAGGACAGTGGAAAAGCTGGATTAAAACTGAAAATTCAAAAAACTACGATCATGACATTAGGTCCCATCACTCCATGGCAAACAGGTGGGGGAAAAGTGGAAGCAGTGGCAGATATTATATTCTAGGTATGCAAAATCACTGCATGGTGACTGCAGCCATGAGATTAAAGGACACTTGCTCCTTGGAAGAAAAGCTATTACAAACCTAGACAGTCCATTAAAAAGCAGAGACATCGCTTTGCTGACAAATATCCATATAGTCAAGACTGTCATTTTTGCGGTAGTCACGTATGGATGTGAGAGTTTGACCATAAAGTCTGAGCATTGAAAAATTGATGCTTTTGAGTTGTGGTGCTGGGGCAGACTCTTGAGAGTCCTTGGACATCATGGAGATCAAAACCGTCAACTCTAAAGGAAATCAATCCTGAATAATCTTTGGAAGACTGCTGCTGAAGCGCCAATACTTTGGCCATGTGATGCGAAGAGCCAGCTCATTTGAAAAGATCCTGATGCTGGGATAGATTGAGGGCAGGAGGAGAAGATGGTGACAGAGGATGAGATAGTTGGATGGCTTCACCTACTCAATGAACATGAATTTGACAAACTCTGGGAGATAATGAAGGACAGGGAAGCCTAACATCCTGCAGTCCATGGGGCCTCAAAGAGTGGGACACAACTTAGTGACTGAACAACAACAACAACTTAATCAGAAGAGAGAAAAGAGTCTCCTCTTTTCTCTGGGGCAACCAGAGTGGGTCACTTGGAACTTTGCCACAAAAATGTACTTAACCTAGAATGCCCGTTATAGGTGACCACTGGATAAACGAACCCCTGAAAACATTCATCAAATTAGAATGGGAAAAAATTCAACCCTGGTAAGAACGAGGAGGAAATATGGCATAAAAGCCTCAAGGTGGGATTTGTTCCAATTGCTGTCCTCCAGGGGGTGATGTTGCATAAACTGGAAATGTCACCTCCAACAAAAGTTCCATTTCACTCCTATGAGCTTCTGTATCTCGCAGCTCACTGAGGTACACATTTGAACTGGCTCAACACCAGGAGCAGTCATTGTCAAGGAAACATTTCTTCCTGACAGTCACTATAATTTGCTTATATAGTGATCTTTTGAATCTCAGATTTCCCTGTAATAGGACTCAGCACACTCTGGCACATTCCTTCCTGCTTCTTAGGGAAGATCTTCCACAATATGGCTCTCATCTTAATTTTTGCATAGTCAGATTTTCCACCACCCTTGTCCTGTTGGGAATGCTCTTCATAGGGAATCAGTAACATTATATCCCATGCTCCTGCCTCTATAGAACAAACCAGTTCTGGTTGAAATCTGAACAGAGACATTGTCTTATTATAGACAGATTTGCCCTGGTTTCATTGATTTAGCACTAATGTTTCAGGAAGAACTGGAGGCCAGTCAGTGACCCGCCTGACAATCACATCAGGGGCCCCCTGAAGTGGAGGTACAACTATTCCTACCTCTAGTGAACTTCCTTATCTCTTCTTGTATGTCCAGATAGAATATGAAGGAAAAAAAGGCTTTGTTTATCCAGTGGTCACCTATAACGGGGATTCTAGGTTAAGTACATTTTTGTGGCAAAGTTCCAAGTGACCCACTCTGGTTGCCCCTCTCCTCTTTTCTCTCTTCTAATTCTATTTCTCTAATATCCACTGTGTGGCCAATTAAAATTGTTATTACTTTTGTTTTTCTACACTGTCTCTCACAGTTCCTTTAGTCAGCATTTCCAACAGTCTTGAACTGTTCATCTGATCCTGAGAGTCTGCAGATCACTTCAGTTTTACTTCAGTGAAAATATACAAGTCCTCATTTTCTATCCCCTTTACCTCTAAATCCACATACAGGGAACCATTATTAATCATAGACTCTGAGAAAAAGAATTGATTTTCATATGCTTTAAAAAATACTTATTGTTCTTTTAAAATAACCTACTAGGGGTAAAAAGCAGAATACAAAAAACAATAATCAACAGTTAAAATGTATTTAGTGTAAAATAACTAATGGGAAGGTGCAATAATATATCAGATGGAGCCCATACTGGTGCTCTGTGAGGAACTAGAGGGTTGGGATGGAAAAGGGGAGGGAGACTCAAGAGGGATGGTATATATATGTATATAAAACCGTGACTGATTCTTGTTGTTGTATGGAGAAATTAACACAACAATGTAAAGCAGTTATCCTCTAATTTAAAAAATAACAAAATAAATAAAATATGATGTATTTAAACCTGAAGTTTTATTTAAAATTTATTTTTATTTTAAAATTATATGTTTTAATAAAAATTAAAAAATTTAAAATTCTAATTTCAGTGCCCATCTAGAGATTGAAAATAATATAACTCTTTTTGTAGGTTCAGTCTAGAATATATATATATAATTTAAAAATGAAACTGTTTAATACTGCAAAGTGTTCCAGCCAAGACTGTTATGAATACTGTGCTAATTTGTGAGTACCCTTCAGAATCACAGGTTTGTACACAGGAGATGCCAAAAAAAAAAAATAAAAAAGATCCTGAGAACTCCTGAGAAAATATTTCATTATGCAAGAATCTTCTGCATCCATGCCATCTGAGACTAAAACTATGGCTAGATAATTAATTTTTGTTTTCTCTTCCCTAAAATCCTTCACAAATTCAAAATCAGAGTCTGCCTTCACTGCAATGTTCTTAGAAAATGCCCCTCAGGTCCTAAAATAATGACCTTTCTATTTCCCACTGTCCTCCACTCCTCTGCAGCCCGTTCTAAATTGGTTGAGGAGGGAGGGTGGGGCTTCCTGTCACAAAGTGAGGGCATGAACAGGACTTGTTGGGTGAGCTGACTGGCTGCAGGAGCAGGAACATTTCCAAAACAGCTTATGACACTTCCCCCCTCAGGGTTTAGTGAAGTATCTTACAGTGAAAATGTCTCAGTAAAAAGAGGAAGCATCATGAAGAGGCTAGCAGGCACTGTGCTGGGGCTTTTGTTTGCCCAGGTTTGCTGTGAGTTGGGGCTGCCCCACAGGGGCATCTGAAGGATTGAGCAGCTGCTGTATTTTTAAGGGAGGGAGAGGAACTGACAAGTCCTGCAGACCTTCTATCCTTCTCATCATCTGTGGGAGTTGTGTGTGTGTGTGGGTCACTTCCACTATTTTGTCAGAGTTACAATGACCCTATCCTGTGACTGTTTCTGTTTCTCATCAGGTGTGCAAGGGCTGGATGTGGAGCAGAGTCCCCCAGCCCTGAGTCTCCAGGAGGGAGCCAGCCACATGCTGAGGTGCAATTTTTCTGCCTCCGTGACCAATGTACAGTGGTATCTTCAGAACCCCAGCGGCCGCCTTATCCACCTGTTTAACATTCCTTCAGGAACAAAACAGGATGGAAGGTTTAATGCCACGACAATCCCTAAAGAACGTCGCAGCTCACTGCACGTTTCCTCTTCGCAGACCACAGACTCAGGCACTTACTTCTGTGCTGTGCAGCACAGTGCTCCCCAGGCACCTGCAGCCTGTACACAAACCCTCCGTGGGGCTCAGCCCCTCTCCAGCCACAGTCACACCGTGAGGCCACCACAGGGCATTTGCAATGTTGACTATTTCTTATCTACACTGGTACAGTTTTACTCACAGACACTTTTCGGCCCTACAGATTATGAACTTGGTCTTTATCTTCCTTTCTCAATCTGTATTTCCTTCTGCACTAGACACTTCTAACTTGGAGCTAGCAGAATAGCTGATAAGAGGACAAAAATAAAATAAATATTCAACAACAGTATGCTGAACTCAAAAGTGGTAAAAAGTGAGAAGAATTCAGAGAAAGAATAACTCCAATAAAGTTGTTATCCTGATTAGTTAGATGTCTCAGGAATGTTCAGATCTGCCTCACCAGAATGTGTCCCCAAAGACACTTGCATCATCCCATCCTACAAGTGCAGCAAAGTGAACAAGGACAACAAAGCTTACTCAGTGTTCACTATGAGCTTGGTAACTTAGAAGCAACTTATTCTGGGTGCAAGAACTCTTAAACCCATTTAACTGTCTATAGTCAAGGTCTTGGAAGAGTTGATTCCTTCTTGAGATCTAAGGGATAATCCGTTTCCGTGCCTTTTTTAGCTTTTGAAGGCCAACTAAATTCTTTGGTTCATGACTCCTTCTTGAATCACTAGAACTTCTTGCTTCCCTCACCTTCCTCTTTGGGAATCAAATATCTTTCTTTCTCTGTCCTATAAGGTATAAAAAATATTAAACAGAAATCTCAGTTAAACAGCGTTGGGAGATGGGGGGAACTCTCTTGACCTGTGGACATAGTGGAGAGCAAAGGGAAGATGAAAGATGCCTCTTATTTCCTGGCAAGGACTCAGCCAATGAAAAGCCGTGGACTCTTGTTTACTGTAGCCCTCTCAGCTTCCTTTTTCAATTTACATTGTCTTAAATTCTTTTCAACAATGTCTTACAGTTTTCAGAGAACAGGTCTTTCACCTCATTGATTAAATTTATTCCTAGGTACTTTTGATTCTTTTTGATTCAACTAGAAATTGGATTGCTTTCTTAAATTCCCTTTCTGATAATTATTATTAGTGTATAGAAATGCAACAGATTTCTGTATTTAATCTTGTATCCTATAACTTTATCTTGTAATCAACTTTGTTGATTGTTTCTATTAGTTTTGTTGGTGGCGTCTTTACAATTTTCTATATTGAGTATCATGCTGTCTGTAATTAGAGACAGTTTACCTCTTTCTTTTCAACTTGGATGCCAATGATTTCTTTTTCCCACCTGATTACTCAGACTAGGACTTCTAGTACTATGTTAAATAGAAATGGTGAGAGTTGCATCCTTGTCTTGGTACTGATCTTAGAGAAAAAGATTAAGTTTTTTACCATTTAGTATGATGTCAACTGTAGGTTTGTAACAAATGGTCTATTATTTCGAGGCATGCTCTGTTTATACCAAATATGTTGACAGTTTTTATCATGAATGTTAAATCTTGTCAAAATCTTTTTCTGCATCTATTGACATAGTCATGTAATTTTTATCCTTTATTCTGTTAACATAGTATATTACCTTGCTTGATTTGTGGATAGTGAACCATCGTTGCACATCTGAAATAAATCTCTTGATCATGATGCATGATTCTTTCAAGTTTTGTTGAATTCAGTTTGCTACTATTTTGTTAAGAATTTTTGCATCTAGCTTGGGGCTGGTGCACTGGGATGACACAGAGGGATGGTACAGGTAGGGAGATGGAAGGGGGATTCAGGATGGGGAACACATGTATACCCATGGCGGATTCATGTTGATGTATGGCAAAACCAATACAATATTATAAAGTAATTAACCTCCAATTAAATTAAATAAATTTATATTAAAAAAGAAAAAAACAAACAAAAGAATTTTTGCATCTATATTCATCAGAAATATTGGCCTGAATTTTCTTTTTTGTAGAATCTTTGTCTGATTTTGGTATCAGGATATTGTAGGCCTCAGAGAATGGGAGTGAGAGCATTTCCTAATCTTTGATTTCTAGGAATAATTTGCAAAGGGTGGGTACTAATTTTTCTTTAAATATTCAGTTGAATTTCTTCTTGAAGCATATGACCCTGGATTTCTGTTTCTCGGGAATTTTTTGATTATTGGTTCAACTTAATTACTAGTAATTGGTCTGTTCAAATGCTTTTTTTCTTTCACATTCCATCTTGGAAGACTGCGTGTGTCCAGGAATGTATTGTTTTCACAGCCATATTTTTAGGTTCCAGGCATTAGGACTTGAATAACTTTGGGAGCCCTTTTTCAGGCTACCACATTTATTACAGCAATTCCGGCTATCCATTTTCCACCCATCTGGCACTTGCTGTTATCTGCTTGCTTATTTGCCTGCTGACTTGACTATTTCAGGTAAGTTAAGTTTTCCCACAGTTTACAGCCTATGATGTTGTTCCTCAAAGGATATAGTCTTGGGTATGTTCTCAGACATCCTGATGCAGTAGTGGTTTAGCAAGGCTCTTTAACAGTCTTTTTCTCTAATTTCTATGCTAGACTATTTGCTTCTGTTTGTATTACACCTAGACAATAGACTCCACTAATTGCGGGCTGGTTTTTTTCAACAGTGCTGCTGCTGCTGCTGCTAAGTCGCTTCAGTTGTGTCTGGCTCTGTGCGACCCGTAGACGGCAGCCCACCAGGCTCCCACGTCCCTGGGATTCTCCAGGCAAGAACACTGGAGTGGGTTGCCATTTCCATCTCCAGTGCATGAAAGTGAAAAGTGAAAGTGAAGTAGCTAAGTCATGTCAGACTCTTAGTGAACCCATGGGCTTCAGCCTACCAGGCTCCTCAGTCCATGGGATTTTCCAGGCAAGAGTACTGGAGTGGATTACCAGTGCCTTCTCCATTCTACAATGCTATGAAGCCATAAATTGTTCCCAGGTCTCATCTAATTAAATCAAGCCGGTTTGCCGAGCCAGCCTTTGAAACTTTTCTTTGAGATCTTCAGACCAGAGAGGACTTTTCCTAGTTATCCCCTTTTCCTGTACTTTCTGTTAAGATTTTAAGTTGTTGTCTATGAATTAACTTGTTGCTCTCATTGAGTTGCAGCCTTCTCTTAATTGTTTACCATAAGCATCTCCATTGTTTTCAACAGCACCCTTAAACTTGGGCTTCCCAATGATGGTTTCAAATAAAGTCTTCTCAAAGGGGGACCTCTGCTTTTACACCTGCTTCTCTCCATGGGCATAACACCTGAGCCGCTGCTCTGGACCTGTAAGAAGGGACAGTTGGCTGCTTGTCTCCGAGTGACATCCCTGAGTTATGAGAAGCGTGATGGAAGGGAGCAGTAGCCTCTTGCCTTCTTGGCTTGCCTTTGCCAGCATGAAATCACCACTCTATGAGCTGGGATGAGGGCAAGAGGACCCAGTATTCTCAGCCTACCATGCCTGATGTAGAACCCCTGTGCTATAAGTGAGGTGAGAAGTGGCCATAGACCTGTCAGCTTTTGTTGTTTGTAACACAGTTTCTGTAACACAGACCTGGGGAGGTAAGAAAGGACAGCAG
This sequence comes from Capricornis sumatraensis, assembly GCF_032405125.1. Taxonomy (NCBI): domain Eukaryota; kingdom Metazoa; phylum Chordata; class Mammalia; order Artiodactyla; family Bovidae; genus Capricornis; species Capricornis sumatraensis. The sequence continues at coordinate 77,589,840 of NC_091070.1, forward strand.
CCAGCCTCTCTGTAGGAGATATGATTACTCTATACTGCGAACTGGAGAGAGAAAGACCTTGTGTCCTTGGTTGTATCCACCTTGAATAGAACTTCCATCATCTTGAGCTGGGGATAGGGAGTGGGTCATGGTACAATTGCCACAGATTCTTTCTGCTATCATGGAGATTTAGTAGATTTTATGAACAAATGTGTCTCTATTACCCTTTTTATATGCTGTATAACCTAAAGACTGTGTCCAAAGTCTTTAGTTTCTCAAAAATAATTTTCATCTGTTTTAACTGTTTTGTTGGGGAGAGTATCCATAAATCAACTCACAAAGTCATTCTGGAAGGTACAGTCTTTTACTTACATTATTAGCACAAATAGAATAGGATTAGACAGAATATAACCAAAAGTTGAGCTTTTCTTTGAGATTCATTGGCTTTCACCACTGACAAAGAAAGCTGTCTTGTTGTCTTTAGCCTAAACCTGCCACAAATAGAATTCTGCCGTGAATCTCCATGTTAACACAATCATGTTTTCTGAGAGTATTAATACTGAAAAACAGGAAAATCATATCTTTTCTGAAACACTAGTTGTACTTAGAGCTATCATCCATAGTATAAAGATTAACAGTCATATCTTCTAAGTTTTGGCTCTTCAATAGAAAGCATCATTAGTGTTGGTTTTTATAATATCCAATACTAGCATATCAAAGATAGCATAATTATGAGAAGAAGTATAATTTTTCATGAATGAAAATAATGGACAAACTATTCAAATACTCTCTGCCTTAGACCTCGAGAGGAAGATCCGCCAGGCTCCTCTGCTTGTGGGATTTTCCAGGCAAGAATACTGGACTGGGTTGCCATTTCCTCCTCCAGGGGATCTTCCCGACCCAAGGACTGAACTGGAGTCTCTCAGGTCTCCTGCCTTGGCAGGCGGCTTCTTTACCACTTGCACCACCTGGGAAGCCCACTGACTAGGGAAAGGGAAAAGGCCATACAAGAGGAAGGTTTCAGAGGTTCCTGATGTTCTGTCTGCCTGATTTTGTGGGGAGCGCTAGAGCACATATCAGAATATATTGTACCACTTAGACAAAAGAATTGGATAGTCACAGATATCAGTTGCTATCTAAGCTGCTGGCAGCAAAACACAAAGAACTTGGGGACTGAGCACAGATGAAGTTCCTGAGAAAAGTTGAGCAAGGTGCCAACAATGTCTAATATAGCCACTGTGACATTTACTCCTTGGAACAGTCCTGCAGGTTTCACTGCTCTTGCTATGATTCAAGTCAAATTCTCCAATGTTCACATTTGTCTTTGAACTTTCTTTGCCTATCCATCCAGCCCTCATCTCTTTCTAGCCACGTCTACACATGTCTTCCCCAGCACTATCCGCTTTAATCTTCACACTGCTCTGCTCCCTAAGTGATGAAGGACATTTTTTTACTCACAAACCCACATTCCTCTCCTGACCCTGGGCATTTCTTCCCCAACCTTTCCTTCAGACCTGTTACTCTTTGACCTTTGATATTACTTCTCTTATTCACTATATTTTCCAGAATCATCTTCACCATCCAGAGGTGGTGGATTGTTTTATTCTCTCTCTGCAGATTGTTTTATTCTCTATCAGCAGAAATGGTCATGTGATCTTAAGGACATCAGAAGCTGAAGGACATCTGTGATACCGATGTATGTGAATGAAGAGACAGAGTATGCGGATGTCTTAAACCTGTACAGATTCATAATTTAAAACTCACTTTTTATACTTCAACCCTTATCAAAAGTATTCTAAGCAACCTGACTGTCAGCTTAGGATCCATGATCACCTTGGAAATATTCCATTTGCCTAATTTATGTTTTAGGAAAATTATAAATTGAACTTGATTGGTTTTCTATCATTTTTTAGGGTCATGTAAAATGTGGACACATCTGAAAGATTGTGGCAAAATTGAAGTTCCGTCATGGCAAAAGGGCTATATATTCTTTGTTTGGATCCATGACTTTATCTTGTAGTGATATATATTATGTTTCTGCGTATCTTCAATAGACTTTAATTAGTACTTATGATAAAAAAGGAAATATCCCTCTGCACACTATTTGTAACTTCACGGAAGTCTCTCTCTTTCCCCTTGTAAAATAATGTAATCTCCATTAACATATCATGCTGTGCTGATATATGAGTTTTTCTAGGAGGTGTTAAGAAAAGGAAGAGGTGGAGAGCAGGAGAGAAATTCTAACCTGCTTTTTACCCATGTGTAAGCAGAGTATTTCTGATTCCCAATGAAATTAATTTACAGCAATTCTAGCCTCAATATGGGGAATACTTTCTTTGAGAGAGAGAGGTTTAAGTGAAAGCACTTGTAAGAGGATGGGGTCTGCTGAAAGCGTTAAAGCAGATGTGAACTTAAAGTCAGAGTTCTAGCTGGTTGAGAAGACCAGAAGAGGAACGGGAGTTGTCACTGAACTTTGGTGCCAAGAAATGGACAAGATTCTGGGAGCATCATTTTTACTTCTGTGGTTTCAATTAGACTGTGGGTTGTGGTGGACGAAAACTAAGATATCTCATTAATTAGGGGGAATGAGAAAATTGGGGAATGGACAAATTCATGCAGACAGGAACTTTAAGAAGGAAATATTAATTTGTGGACCTAATGACTTTTTATCTCTGTCAACAAGGGTGGGTGGACAAGAGAAGGAAAAAAGTGACCAACAGCAGGTGAAACAGAGCCCTCAATCTTTGATAGTCAAGGAAGGAGAGATTTCCCTTCTGAACCGTAGGAGAGGAGTGCATTTGACTACTTCTCATGGTACAGTCAATACCCTGGTAAAGGCCTTGTATTCTTGGTATCCATAGGTTAAGTTATGAATAAAAAGGAAGATGGGAGACTCACAATGTTCCTCAGTACGAGTGCCAAACAGCTCTCATTGCACATCACAGCTGCCCAGCCTGGAGACTCAGCCACCTACTTCTGTGTAGCAAGTGCATGGTGCTCCCCAGACCCCTGCAGCCTGTACCCAGATCTGCAGCCGAGGCTCCACACACCCTGCAGTGCAGTTGAAATACACACACACACATTAGTTATGCATAAAAAGTCCTAATATGTGTAAGAATACTGAAATTATATAGAATTTATTCTTTGATCAAATTAGAATTGACTTAGAAAATCAATAGCAAAAATATATCTTTAGAAACTTCCAAATATTTGGAACTTAGGCATTAAGCTTTTAAAAAAAAAAACCCACTTAAGAAGTAATTAGTGGGCTATAAGAAAATATTTTGAAAGAAAATATAGTGAGAACACATACATACAAATATTTATGAGAGACAGTTAATAGTTTATGTAGGAGAGATTTATCCTTTTAAATGCTTATACTGCTAAAGAAAAAGGCTGAGAAAACAATTATGTAAGCTTTCAACAAAAAAAGACTAAATATTACAACTAATGTAAACTGAAACAAGAACATAATAAAAAAATGTCAAATTGGTTAAATAGAAAATGATAGAAATAACTATGAGATACCAAGTCAATTCTGCTGAAATGATTAAGAAAATATATATTCCTAGGTAAAATTATCATGGTGAAAAAAGAGAAAGCACAAATTATAACTATAAGGAATGAAAAGTGAGCAATAATACAGATGCTACAGTGTTAATCAGATAGACTCCCTCTGGTGTCCACCTGAAACTGTTACAGCATTAATTGGCTGCTGCTGCCGCTGCTGCTAAGTCGCTTCAGTCGTGTCTGACTCTGTGCGACCCCATAGACTGCAGCCCACCAGGCTCCCTGTCCTTGGGATTCTCCAGGCAAGAACACTGGAGTGAGTTGCCATTTCCTTCTCCAGTGCATGAAAGTGAAATTAATTGGCTATACTCCAATATAAAATAAAAGTATAATAAAAAATACAAAAAGGATAATAAAATCCATTAACAAGTATATGCTACTGAGTTATCACAAGTGGGGATGTGGAGAAAGTTGGGAAATCTGACTCTTTGGCAAAGGTGCAGTGACAATTCAATGGAGGAATGATACAAGCAAATGATTTGGGGACAACTGGATATATTCATAGCCAAGTAACTGAAACTGGGCCTAAATCTCACACCTTATACAAAAATTTAAGGAGAATCTCAAAATGGACCATACCTCCATGTGTGAAATATAAAACTATGAATCTTTTTGAAAAAAAAAACATCTTCAGGACCAATTGTTAGACAAAATGATTTTTGTCATGACACTTAAATCACAATCAATAAAAAGAAAACTATTTCATCAAAATTAAAAATGCTTGCTCTGTGAAAGATACTATTAAGAGAATGAAAAAGACAAAGCACAGAATGGCAGGAAATATTTTCACAATGTATTTTCATCAAAGGATGGTATTCAGAATGCAACGTACAGGAATGCAACTCAGCAGGAAGAAAACAAGCAATCTAACTGAAAAACGAACAAAAGGTTCACCCAGACACTTCATGCAAGAACTTTGTATTAGGGAAATAAGCATGTAAATAAGCATGTAAACAGATGTTCAACATCATTAACCATCAGGAAAATGCAAATTAAAGCCACAATGAGATACCAGTCCACATCTTGCTTAATGGCTAAAATGAAAAATACTGATGATAACAAGTCCTGGCAATGATGTAGAGAAACTGGATCGCTCAGACACTGCTGGCGGGAAAATGGTACAGTCATTCTGGAAGACAGTTTAGCAGTTCCACATAAACTTAAATATTCACTCACCTTACAGCTCAGCAGTCATACTCCTTTACGAGCATTTATACTTGAGAAATGAAAACCGTGTTCACACAAAAGTCTGTACATGAATATTCATGGCAGCTGTGTTTGTGGTGGCCAAAAGCTGGAAACCAGCCAAATGTTCTTCATTGTGTGAATAGATAAATATGCTGTGGTACACCCATACAATAGAATATTACTTATAGATCTATCTCCACTTGAAATAGGGTTAAGTCTCAATAAACCAATTAAGTTAAAAATATCATAAGTATAACATGAATATAATAAACATTGTGAATCAGAGTTTAGCCTAGCCTAACCTTAAGGTATTGTACTGAAAGTGAAAAACAGAATGATTGTATGGGTGCAGAATGGTTGTAGTGTATCAGTTGTTTACCCTCATGATCCCAGGGCTGACTGAGAGCTCACCTTGCTGTTGCTGTTCAGCATCATTAGAGACTGTCATACAGCATGTTACCAGCATGGGGAAAGGTAAAAATTGAAAATACAAAGTATGGTTTCTAGTGAATGTATATATGCCTTTCTCATAACCATAAAGTCAAAAATTCAAAGTTTGTCCATCATAAGCTGGGGACAGTCTGTAGTGATTAAAAGAAATATGCTATTGATTCATGCAATAGCCTAGATGGATCTCAATGGTGAGTGAAAAAAGTATGTCAGAAGACTACATGGTACATGCTTACACACTATATTATTACCGTTGCATACATAATGTATGCGTTTACTTTTACAGCATTCTCAAAAGGACAAAATATAGATATTAAGTTTTGTTGGAGTGCATTATAATACTATGGCACAGGAAGATTCAGCATGCTTATTTGAAGTGTATTTTGCAAGAAGAAAAAATAATAAGCAACTAACTAGTGAGACTGAACAATTTGGGCCAGTGGGATGGAAAATGTGACATGAGGACAATTTCAAGACACATGATCTAATAAGTACAATTCTACTTGTGGAGGCAATGAGACTGAATATTCTGATCCATCTCAAAATCTAATAAATAATACTCAATATCAGGTTTCAAAAGTATAATTATTTTATTCCTGTCATAAATTCATATAAACACAATCAATAGAATAGACTCTTAAAGTCAGGAGGACTGATTTTTTTTTTTTATCATTTGATGTCAGATTAATTTTACATATTGAAAAAAACTAAGTAGATCCCTAAAACCCAGAAAAAAATACATTAAAAATTTTGGATATGACTACATTTTACATAGAAGACCAAAGATCTGTGAGTTTTTAAATAAAGTACTTAGATTCTGGATGGAGCAATATAACTGTAGGCTAAATAAGTGACTAGCAAGTAGGTTACAAGAAGGGTTCATAGCTTATACTAAATTTTATTTTAGACCTGTTCATGTTGCAGCAAATGGTATTATTTTATTCTTTTCTTATAGCTGAATGGTTTCATCATGGGTTTCCCTGGTGGCCCGGCAGTAAAGAATGCATTTGCCAAGCAGGAGACACGGGTTTGACCCCTGGGTCAGGAAGAACCTCTGGAGAAGGAAATGGTACCCCCCTCCAGTATTCTTGCTGGAAAGTTCCATGGACAGAGCAGTCTGGAGGGCTACAGTCCATGGGGTTGAACAACAGTGGGACATGACTTAGCAACTAAACAACAATGGCAACAATTTCATTGTACATATGTTCCACATCTTTATCCACTCCTCTGTTGATGGATATTTCATTTTGCTGTACAGAAGAAGCTAAGACAACACTGTAAATCAACTACACTCTAATAAAATGTTTAAAAACAAAAAACAAATGCTGTTTTAAATGGGATGGCAAAATTATTGTGTTGAATAATTATCAGTGAATGTCACCTAGTTTGTTCCTCAATTCCCCTCAGCTCAAACCTTTATTACTAATTGCTTTTGTGAAGCCCCCTTTCAGGATCAGCCTAACTTAATTACCAGTGAAAGAAAAATTGACAAAGTAAAAGTTTGTGGTGAGCCATAATTTTTTTCCCATCTGTGCACAGACCATATGATGTATGGAAATGACAAACCCCACTTCCTGTTTGAAGGAGTCACACAGGACCTGAGGTTATATGTATATGTGCTGCCAGGCACTCAAAGACACTCTCAGCTTGAGGCAAGACTGAGCACATTTGTGCAGGGGAATCCATGCCTCATGCTGCTCTCCAGCCTGCTCTGGGTGTTCCTGGCCTTCATGTTCTCTGGTAGGGATGCTCCCAAACATGGGTGCGCGTGATCAGGGTGAAAGGCCTGCACACAGGCACGTGGTGCTTCACGGGGACTTGGGGAGGGAAGGAGGACTGGAGAAAAGCAAGCACCTTATGAATTCAGGTTGTTTTGGGGGGTGGTGGTCCTAAATGAGTCTAATTCCTACATTATTTTATTCATTGTTTCATCTCTGTTTTCTGATTTTCCCCGCAGGATCCAGTGTAGCCCAGAAAGTTATTCAAGACCCGCCAGACATACCCAGTCGAGTTGGGGAATCAGTTACCCTAAACTGTCGATATGAAACAAGTCAGAACAGTTACAGCATTTTTTGGTACAAGCACCTTCCCAGTGGAGAGATGATTTTCCTTACAAAGGATGGCCGCCACTCTATAAATTTTGACAGATCACGTAAATCCTCCAGCCTCACCATTTCAACCTTACAACTGGAAGATTCTGCAAAGTACTTCTGTGCTCTCTGGGAACTCACAGTGCTTGAAGTAATAGGAAAAGCTGAACAAAAACCCCCAAGCTTAATAAGAGAAAGCCTCTCTGCTGTAGGACCCTAGCTGAAATACACACCTGCAGATCCCAGACAATAAATGGTAGTCCTGTGGTTGCTTCATCTGTGGTCTGGATTAGAAGATTTAATTCTAAATAAAAGCTTCTTTCATGTCATATGGAAGCAGGTGTTCAGAGTAACTTTCTACTGGTACATTCTCCTCTTGAATTTTTGACTTTAAATCAACCATACAGAACATGTGTGAAGTTGTCTAAATTTGAAAACTTGCCCCATAATAATATAAAATGACACTTTCACCTAAAAATCCTCACATCACAAATCTTGATATAGTATCTGATATTGTTGTAAAAATTCTTTCCTTTTTTTTTTTTTTGGCCTTTTTTTTTTTAAATTTTTACTTTATTTTACTTTACAATACTGTGTTGGTTTTGCCATACATTGACATGAATCAGCCAAAGGTGTACATGAGTTCCCAATCCTGAACCCCCCTCCCACCTCCCACCCCATATCATCTCTCTGGATCATCCCCGTGCACCAGCCCCAAGCATCCTGTATCTTGCATCAAACCTAGACTGGCGATTCGTTTCTTACAAGATAGTATACATGTTTCAGTGCCAATTTCCCAAATCATCCCACCCTCTCCCTCTCCCTCAGAGTCCAAAAGTCCGTTCTATACATCTGTGTCTCTTTTGCTGTCTCACATAAAGGGTTATCGTTACCATCTTTCTAAATTCCATATATATGTGTTAGTATACTGTATTGATATACATGTGTTAGTATACTGTATTGGTGTTTTTATTTTTTTCTGGCTTACTTCACTCTGTATAATTGGCTCCTGTTTCATCCATCTCATTAGAACTGATTCAAATATATTCTTTTTAATGGCTGAGTAATACTCCATTGTGTATATGTACCACAGCTTTCTTATTCATTCATCTGCTGATGGACATCTAGGTTGTTTCCATGTTCTGGCTATTATAAACAGTGCTGCAATGAACATTGGGGTATGTGTGTCTCTTTTTATTCTGGTTTCCTCTGTGTGTATGCCCAGCAGTGGGATTGCTGGGTGATATGGCAGTTCTATTTGCAATTGTTAAAGGAATCTCCACACTGTTCTCCATAGTGGCTGTACAAGTTTGCATTCCCACCAACAGTGTAAGAGGGTTCCCTTTTCTCCACACCCTCTCCAGCATTTATTGTTTGCAGACTTTTGTTTCGCAGCCATTCTGACTGGTGTGAAGTGGTACCTCATCGTGGTTTTGATTTGCATTTCTCTGATAATGAGTGATGTTGAGCATCTTTTCATGTGTTTGTTAGCCATCTGTATGTCTTCTTTGGAGAAATGTCTATTTAGTTCTTTGGCCCATTTTTTGATTGGGTCATTTATTTTTCTGGACTTGAGCTGCATAAGTTGCTTGTATATTTTTGAGATTAGTTGTTTGTCAGTTGCTTCATTTGCTATTATTTTCTCCCATTCCGAAGGCTGTCTTTTCACCTTGCTTATAGTTTCCTTTGTTGTGCAGAAGCTTTTAATTGTAATTAGATCCCATGTGTTTATTTTTGCTTTTATTTCCAGTATTCTGGGAGGTGGATCATAGAGGATCCTGCTGTGATTTATGTCGGACAGTGTTTTCCCTATGTTCCCCTCTAGGAGTTTTATAGTTTCTGGTCTTACATTTAGATCTTTAATCCATTTTGAGTTTATTTTTGTGTGTGGTGTTAGAAAGTGATCTAGTTTGATTCTTTTACAAGTGGTTAGCCAGTTTTCCCAGCACCACTTGTTAAAGAGATTGTCTTTACTCCATTGGATATTCTTGCCTCCTTTGTTGAAGATAAGGTGTCCATAGGTGTGTGGATTTATCTCTGGTCTTTCTATTTTGTTCCATTAATCTATATTTCTCTATTTGTGCCAGTACCATACTGTCTTGATGACTGTGGCTTTGTAGTAGAGCCTGAGGTCAGGCAAGTTGATTCCTCCAGTTCCATTCTTCTTTCTCAAGACTGCTTTGGCTATTCGAGGTTTTTTGTATTTCCATACAAATCTTGAAATTATTTGTTCTAGTTCTGTGAAAAATACCGTTGGTAGCTTGATAGGGATTGCATTGAATCTGTAGATTGCTTTGGGTAGTATACTCATTTTCACTATATTGATTCTTCCGATCCATAAACATGGTATATTTCTCCGTCTATTAGTGTCCTCTTTCATTTCTTTCATCAGTGTTTTATAGTTTTCTATATATAGGTCTTTAGTTTCTTTAGGTAGATATATTCCTAAATATTTTATTCTTTTCATTGCTATGGTGAATGGAATTGTTTCCTTAATTTTTTTTTCTACCTTCTCATTGTTAGTGTATAGGAATGCAAGAGATTTCTGTGTGTTGATTGTATATCCTGCAACTTTACTATATTCATTGATTAGCGCTAGTAATTTTCTGGTGGAGTCTTTAGGGTTTTCTATGTAGAGGATCATGTCATCTGCAAACAGTGAGAGTTTTACTTCTTCTTTTCCAGTTTGGATTCCTTTTATTTCTTTTTCTGCTCTGATTGCTGTGGCCCAAACTTCCAGAACTAAGTTGAATAGTAGTGGTGAAAGTGGGCGCCCTTGTCTTGTTTCTGACTTTTAGGGGAAATGCTTTCAATTTTTCACCATTGAGGATAATGTTTGCTGTGGGTTTGTCATATATAGCTTTTATTATGTTGAGGTATGTTCCTTCTATTCCTGCTTTCTGGAGAGTTTTTATCATAAATGGATGTTGAATTTTGTCAAAGGCTTTCTCTGCATCTATTGAGATAATGATATGGCTTTTATTTTTCAATTTGTTAATGTGGTGAATTACATTGATTGATTTGTGGATATTGAAGAATCCTTGCATCCCTGGGATAAAGCCCACTTGGTCATGGTGTATGATCTTTTTAATGTGTTGTTGGATTCTGATTGCTAGAAGTTTGTTGAGGATTTTTGCATCTATGTTCATCAGTGATATTGGCCTGTAGGTTTCTTTTTTGTGGCGTCTTTGTCAGGTTTTGGTATTAGGGTGATGGTGGCCTCATAGGATGAGTTTGGAAGGTTACCTTCCTCTGCAATTTTCTGGAAGAGTTTGAGTAGGATAGGTGTTAGCTCTTCTCGAAATTTTTGGTAGAATTCAGCTGTGAAGCTGTCTGGAACTGGGCTTTTCTTTGCTGGAAGATTTCTGATTACAGTGTCAATTTCCGTGCTTGTGATGGGTCTGTTAAGATTTTCTATTTCTTGTTCAGTTCTGGAAAGTTGTACTTTTCTAAGAATTTGTCCATTTCTTCCACGTTGTCCATTTTATTTGCATATAATTGCTGATAGTCTCTTATGATCCTTTGTATTTCTGTGTTGTCTGTTGTGATCTCTCCACTTTCATTTCTAATTTTATTGATTTGATTTTTCTCTCTTTGTTTCTTGATGAGTCTGGCTAAAGGTCTGTCAATTTTATTTATCCTTTCAAAGAACCAGCTTTTGGCTTTGTTTATTTTTGCTATGGTCTCTTTTGTTTCTTTTGCCTTTATTTCTGCCCTAATTTTTAAGATTTCTTTCCTTCCACTAACTCTGGGGTTCTCCATTTCTTCCTTTTCTAGTTGCTTTAGGTGTAGAGTTAGGTTATTTATTTGACTTTTTTCTTGTTTCTTGAGGTATGCCTGTATTGCTATGAACTTTCCTCTAAGCACTGCTTTTATAGTGTCCCACAGGTTTTGGGTTGTTGTGTTTTCATTTTCATTCATTTTTATGCATATTTTGATTTCTTTTTTGATTTCTTCTGTGATTTGTTGGTTATTCAGAAGCGTGTTGTTCAGCCTCTGTATGTTGGAATTTTTAATAGTTTTTCTCCTGTAATTGATATCTAATCTTAAAGCATTATGGTCAGAAAAGATGCTTGGAATGTTTTCGATTTTTTTGAATTTACCAAAGTTAGATTTATGGCCCAGGATGTGATCTATCCTGGAGAAGGTTCCATGCACACATGAGAAAAAGGTGAAATTCATTGTTTGGGGGTGAAATGTCCTATAGATATCAATTAGGTCTAACTGGTCTATTGTATCATTTAAAGTTTGCATTTCTTTGTTAATTTTCTGTTTAGTTGATCTGTCCACAGGTGTGAGTAGGGTATTAAAGTCTCCCACTATTATTGTGTTACTGTGAATTTCCCCTTTCATACTTGTTAGCATTTGTCTTACATATTGCAGTGCTCCTATGTTGGGTGCATATATATTTATAATTGTTATATCTTCTTCTTGGATTGATCCTTTGATCATTATGTCTTCTTTGTCTCTTTTCACAGCCTTTGTTTTAAAGTCTATTTTATCTGATATGAGTATTGCTACTCCTGCTTTCTTTTGGTCTCTATTTGCGTGGAATATCTTTTTCCAGCTCTTCACTTTCAGTCTGTATGTGTCCCTTGTGCTGAGGTGGGTCTCTTGCAGGCAGCATATATAGGGATCTTGTTTTTGTATCCATTCAGCCAATCTTTGCCTTTTGGTTGGGGCATTCAATCGATTTATGTCTAAGGTAGTTATTGATAAGTATGATCCCGTTACCATTTACTTTACTGTTTTGGGTTCGGGTTTATACGCCCTTTTTGTGTTTCCTGTCTAGAGAATATCCTTTAGCATTTGTTGGAGAGCTGGTTTGGTGCTGCTAAATTCTCTCAGCTTTTGCTTGTCTGTAAAGCTTTTGATTTCTCCTTCATATTTGAATGAGATCCTTGCTGGGTACAGTAATCTGGGCTGTAGGTTATTTTCTTTCATCACTTTAAGTATGTCTTGCCATTCCCTCCTGGCCTGAAGAGTTTCTATTGAAAGATCTGCAGTTATCCTTATGAGAATCCACTTGTGTGATATTTGTTGTTTTCCCCTTGCTGCTTTTAATATTTGTTCTTTGTGTTTGATCTTTGTTAACTTGATTAATATGTGTCTTGGGGTGTTTCGCCTTGGGTTTATCCTATTTGGAACTCTCTGGGTTTCTTGGACTTGGGTGATTATTTCCTTCCCCATTTTAGGGAAGTTTTCAACTATTATCTCCTCAAGGATTTTCTCATGGTCTTTCTTTTTGTCTTCTTCTTCTGGGACTCCTATAATTCGAATGTTGGAGCGTTTCATATTGTCCTGGAGGTCTCTGAGATTGTCCTCATTTCTTTTAATTCGTTTTTCTTTTTTCCTCTCTGATTCATTTATTTCTACCATTCTATCTTCTATTTCACTAATCCTATCTTCTGCCTCCATTATTCTACTATTTGTTGCCTCCAGAGTGTTTCTGGTCTCATTTATTGCATTATTCATTATATATTGACTCTTTTTTATTTCTTCTAGGTCCTTGTTAAACCTTTCTTGAATCTTCTCAATCTTTGTCTCCAGGCTATTTATCTGTGATTCCATTTTGATTTCAAGATTTTGGATCATTTTCACTATCAATATTTGGAATTCTTTCTCAGGTAGATTGCCTATCTCTTCCTCCTTTGTTTGTTTTGGTGGACATTTCTCCTGTTCCTCTACCTGCTGGGTATTCCTCTGTCTCTTCATCTTGGTTATATTGCTGCGTTTGGGGTGGCCTTTCTATATTCTGGTAATTTGTGGAGTTCTCTTTATTATGGAGTTTCCTCACTGTGGGCGGGGTTGTATCAGTGGCTTGTCAAGGTTTCTTGGTTAGGGAGGCTTGTGTTGGAGTTCTGGTGGGTGGAGCTGGATTTCCTCTCTCTGGAGTGCAGTGGAGTGACCAGCAATGGGTTATGAGACGTCAATGGTTTTGGAGTAACTTTGAGCTGCCTGTATATTGAAGCTCAGGGGTGTGTTCCTGTGTTGCTGGAGAATTTGCATGGTATGTCTTGCTCTGGAACTTGTTGGCCCTTGGGCGGTGCTTTGTTTCAGTGTAGATATGGAGGCGTTTGATGAGCTTCTATTGATTAATGTTCCCTGGATTCAGGAGTTCTCTGATGTTCTCAGGATTTGGACTTAAGCCTCCTGCTTCTGGTTTTCAGTTTTATTTTTACAGTAGCCTCAAGACTTCTCCATCTATATAGCACCAATGATAAAACATCTAGTTTAAAGATTAAAAGTTTCTCCACATTGAGGGACACCCAGAGAGGTTTACTGAGTTACATGGACAAGAGAAGAGGGAGGGGGTAGTTAGAGGTGACTGGAATGAGATGAGGTGGGATCAAAAGAGGAGAGAGCAAGCTAGCCAGTAGTCACTTCCTTATGTGCACTCCTCAGTCTGGACCACTTAGAGATGTTCACGGATTTGTACAGGGAAGGGGAGAGGAAGGAAGTAGACAGAGGTGGCCAGGAGGATAAAAAAGGGAAATGAAAAGGAGAGAGACAGATCCAACCAGTAACCAGTTCCCTAAGTGTTCTCCACTGTCTGGAACACACAGAGATTCACAGAGTTGGATAAAGAAGGGGGAGGAAGAGACAGAGGCCACCTGGTGGAGAAAAAGGAGAGTCCAAAGGAGAAGAGAGTGGTCAAGCCAGTAATCTTGCTCTCAGGTAAAACTGGGTACTGAAGCTTGGGTTTTTAAATGTACAAAATTGACAACAAATACCAAAAAGCAAAGATTAAAAATCTAGAGTAGTTTTGGATTTTCAAAAATACAATATTAAAGAAAAGAAGAAGAAGGAGAAGAAAGAAAAAAAAAAGCCACAAGAATTATTAAAACAACAACAACAACAACCACACAAAGAGTATATATGGCATTTGCTTTAAAAATAGGGTCTTTTTTTTTTGAAAGTAATAGTAGGTTATAAAAATAAAAATCAAAGGAGGAATAGAGGACTTAAAAACTTACAAAGGTTAAAAAAAAAGAAGAGGAAAAAGAAAAGAAAAAACAATCACACAACAATATCAACAACAACAACAACAAAAATGAATGATCGTAAAAATAGTAAAGATATATCTGGCCCTTTCTGTGGTGTTGTGGGCAGTGTGGGGTCACTTCCAAGGCGGTTCCCTCTGTTTAACTTCTTCTGTTTGCTGGTCTCTTCAGCGTCTGATTTCCGCCCTGTCACGGGGCATCGGGTGTGGGGGTGGACACTTTTTTTTTTTTTTAGGCTCACTTGTTCAGTCGTGCTGTGGGGATGGAGGGATGCTGCAAACAAGTAACATTGGTGTGTGCTTGCAGTGTCTCAGCTCCGCTGGGCTGGCCCCTGCTCGGGGGCACACACCGCTCAGGCTCTACATTGCTCCACTGGGAACCGTCTGAGGCCGGCCCTAGGCTGCATGCACCTCCCTGGTCTAAGCCGCTCAGGCTTGGTGCTCAGGTAGCCCTCAGAGGTGCAGATTCGGTTGGGCCTGTGTTTTGTGCCCTTTCCAGGTCTCAGTAGCTCAGGTGTTTGGTGAGCGCAGTTGCTGTGACTTATTGCCTTTTCCATCTCTGCTGCTCAGATTTCTGGGTGTATCACTGGTGTCCCTTCTCTGGTGGCTAATGACTGTCCAGAACCCCCAGAAGTTTTAGTTAGTAAAGAAGCCTGCTTGCATTTTGGTAGGTAATGTCTCTCTTGGGCTGCGATTGCCCCCTTCCAGCCCTTACGGCTCTGGCTGCCTGTCCCCAGAGGGCGATGGTCTGCAGCCAGCTATTTCTGTTCCATCCTCTGTTCTGTGTGCGGTCCTGGTGGTGTCTTATGTTCGAGCTTTTCGCCTGGTAGGTATCCCACAGTCTGGTTTGCTAGCCCAAGTTAGTTCGCTCTGGTTACGGGCTGGGCGTTCTGCCTGAATCTTACAAAGCACTGCAGCCCGTGCCTCCCGCGCCTCCCTGCCCAGCCCCCACTTGCTAGTGGTGGATGCAGGCGTCTGTGCTGCTTCTTCGCTGGGGGAGTTATTGTTGGGCTCATAATCTGTTGGTTTTAACTATTTATTTTTCCTTCCTGTTATGTTGCCCTCTGTGCTTCCAAGGCTCGCCACAGACTCAGCAGTGAGTGTTTCCTGGTGTTTGGAAACCTCTCTTCTTGATTCCCCTCCTGGGATGGAGCTCCCTCCCTACCTCCTTTGTCTCTTTTTTCATCTTTTATTTTTTTTCCTACCTGTTTTTGAAGACAATGATCTGCTTTTCTGGGTGCCTGATGTCCTCTGCCAGCATTCAGAAGTTGTTTTGTGGAGTTTGCTCAGCGTTGAAATGTTCTTTTGATGCATCTGTGAGCGACAAAGTGGTCTCCCCATTCTATTCCTCCGCCATCTTAGGACCACCCCGGTTCTTTCCTTTTAAGGCTTCCCAGGCACTAGGGGTAAAGAACTAGCCTGCCAATGCAGGAGACGTAAGAGGCAGAGATTTGATCCCTGGTTTGGGAAGTTCCACTGGAGGAGGGCATGGGAACCCACTCCAGTATTCTTTCCTGGAGAATCCCCTGGACAGAGGAGTTTAGTGGGCTACAGTCCATAGGGTCGCAAAGAGTAGGACATAACTGAAGCGACTTATTATACAGCCCTTTCCTCTTAGATTGTGTCAGGGCATAATCAGAGAAGGAGAACTACCAGTGATGTAGAGTAAGAGGTTAATTATAAGGATTATTCCACTTCTCTTGTGGCTCAGCTGGTTAAGAATCCACCTGCAATGCAGGAGACCTGGGGAGAGTCCCTTGGACTGAAAGGAGATCAAACCAGTCAATCCTAAAGGAAATCAGTCCTGAATATTCATTGGAAGGACTGATGCTGAAGCTGAAACTCCAATACTTTGGCCACCTGATGTGAAGAACTGGCTCATTGGAAAACACCCTGGTACTGAGAAAGAGTGAAGACAGGAGGAGAAGGGGATGACAGAGGATGAGATGGTTGGACAGTATCACTGGCTCGATGGACTTGAGTGTGAGCAAGCTCTGGGAGTTGGTGATGGACAGGGAGGCCTGGTGTGCTACAGTCCATGGGGTGATCACCATTTGCAGTGATTTTGGAGCCTCCCCCAAAATAAAGTCAGCCACTGTTTCCACTGTTTCCCCATCTATTTGCCATGAAGTGATGGGACCAGATGCCATGATCTTTGTTTTCTAAATGTTGAGCATTAAGCCAACTTTTTCACTCTCTTTCACTTTCATCAGAGGCTCTTTAGTTCTTCTTCACTCTCTGCCAAAAAGGTGGTGTCAGCTGCATATCTGAGGTTATTGATATTTCTCCCGGTAATCTTGATTCCAGCTTGTGCTTCTTCCAGCCTAGAGTTTCTCATGATGTACTCTGCATAGAAGTTAAATAAGCAGGGTGACAATATACAGCCTTGACGTACTCCTTTTCCTATTTGGAACCAGTCTGTTGTTCCATGTCCAGTTCTAACTGTTGCTTCCAGACCTGCATACAGATTTCTCACGAGGCAGGTCAGGTGGTCTGGTATTCCCATCTTTTCAGAATTTTCTACAGTTTACTGTGAGCTACACAGTGAAAGGCTTTGGCATAGTCAATAAAACAGAAATAGATGTTTTTCTGGAACTCTCTTGCTTTTTCCATGATCCAGAGGATGTTGGCAATTTGATCTCTGGTTCCTCTGCCTTTTCTAAGTCCAGCTTTAACATCTGGAAGTTCATGGTTCACGTATTGCTGAAGCCTGGCTTGGAGAATTTTAAGCATTACTTTACTAGCTTGTAAGATGAGTGCAATTGTGTGGTAGTTTGAGCATTCTTTGGCATTGCGTTTCTTTGGGATTGGAATGAAAACTGACATTTTCTCATCCTGTGTTTTCCAAATTTGCTGACATATTGAGTGCAGCACATTCACAGCATCATCTTTTAGGATTTGAAATGGCTCCACTGGAATTCCATCACCTCCACTAGTTTTGTTAGTAGTGATGCTTTCTAAGGCCCACTTGACTTCACATTCCAGGATGTCTGGCTCTAGGTGAGTGATCACACCATCATGATTATCTGGGTTGTGAAGATTTTTTTGTTCAGCTCTTCTGTGTATTCTTGCCACCTCTTCTTAATATCTTCTGCTTCTGTTAGGTCCATACGATTTCTGTCCTTTATCGAGCTCATCTTTGCATGAAATGTTCCCTTGGTATCTCTAATTTTCTTAAAGAGATCTCTAGTCTTTCCCATTCTGTTGTTTTCCTCTATTTCTTTGCACTGATCACTGAGGAAGGCTTTCTTATCTCTTCTTGCTATTCTTTGGAACTCTGCATTCAAATGGGTATATTTTCCCTTTTTTCCTTTGTTTTTCATTTCTCTTCTTTTCACAGCTATGTAAAGCCTCCTCAGACAGCCATTTTGCTTTTTTGCATTTCTTTTTCTTGGGGATGGTCTTGATCCCTGTCTCCTGTACAACGTCATGATCCTTTGTCTATAGTTCATCAGGCACTCTGTCTATCAGATTTAGTCCCTTAAATCTATTTCTCACTTCCACTGTATAATCATAAGGGATTTGATTTAGGTTATGGTCTAGTGGTCTTGTCCACTTTCTTCAATTTAAGTCTGAACGTGCTCCCTGTTAATATGATGCAATAATTCTTGATTCAAGCAAAGAAAGATCTCTCCTTCAAAGAAACTACCGAGTTCATTTATTCATTCACAGGTGATGTTCTTTCCTCATCTAGCTGAATCACACTCTCTCATTGAATTCTGTATCTTAACTACTTAGATACACTGAGATATAAGATTAAATTATAGTGGCATGTTTCCTTTTACCACAGGCAGGCAAAGAGGAGAGAGAAGCTAAAAAATGGTTAATGTAAACATAAATATATTCATGTAAAATGAAGATAATTTTATAGCTATTATAGCTTTCGTTACTGCAAATGACCACATGATTGTAATTGGATGTTATAACTACCTCTTCTATTACCCATTCCATAACCTCTTTATCATAGCAAGACCCCCCACTCACTGTTGTACTTGACTTCCTATAAAGCAAGCTCCTTATTCAGGAGCAATGCTATGTGAAAAGTCATAAAGGTGAATAAAGTATTCTGAAAGTTCACCACTGTGGTTTTGGCAGAAGTTTGCAAGGCATTGAAGACAAATCCAAGGGTCTAATTTAGTGGGAGAAAATCTTCCTAATAGGAGAAATCAATATGCTGTGTTCTGGGAAACACCATTAAGAATGATGCTTGAGTTCTCATCACAAGCAATGGCAGTCACAATAGGAAAACATTCTCAAAGTTTTTAAAGAAAACAAAACTGTCAAGGAAGCTTCTTATGAGCATGAAAGTATATTTTTTGATTGTCTTTTTTGTTAAAAATCACTGCTAAGGGAGTGGAAAGTCAATGTGACTGGAAGGCTATATATGCAATCTACATTACTGAAACGAGAATCAAATGCAGAATATATTAAAAGCTCATAAACCAAAATGAAGTGAAAATAGTTAATAATAATGGCAAAATCTTGGAGATCCAATTTAGAAATATTATATCCGATAGTAGCTAGTAAACATGCAATATGTCCTTGATTTTACTATTTTTAGGGAAAACCAAATCAAGCCTCACCTGATCCATCTGTGTCCTTTCAGCACCCTAAGTGTATCAGTGTAACGAGCTGGGTATCACAACAAATGGATAAGGAAAAAAACACAAGCTGGAATCAAGATTGCCAGGAGAAATATCAATAACCTCAGATATGCAGATGACACCACTCTTATGGCAGAAGGTGAAGAGGAACTAAAAAGCCTCTTGATGAAAGTGAAAGAGGAGATGGAAAAAGTTGGCTTAAAGCTCAACATTCAGAAAATGAACATCATGGCATCCGGTCCCATCTGTTCATGGGAAATAGATGGGGATACAATAGAAACAGTGTCAGACTTTATTTTGGGGGGCTCCAAAATCATTGCAGATGCTGACTGCAGCCATGAAATTAAGAGACACTTACTCCTTGGAAGAAAAGTTATGACCAACCTAGATAATATATTAAAAGCAGAGACATTACTTTGCCGACTAAGGTCCATCTAGTCAAGGCTATGGTTTTTCCTGTGGTCATGTATGGATGTGAGAGTTGGACTGTGAAGAAGGCTGAGCGCCAAAGAATTGATGCTTTTGAACTGTGGTGTTGGAGAAGACTCTTAAGAGTCCCTTGGACTGCAAGGAGATCCAACCAGTCCATTCTGAAGGAGATCAGCCCCGGGATTTCTTTGGAAGGAATGATGCTAAAGCTGAAGCTCCAGTACTGTGGTCACCTCATGCTAAGAGTTGACTCATTGGAAAAGACTGATGCTGGGAGGGATTGGGGGCAGGAGGAGAAGGGGACGACCGAGGATGAGATGGATGGATGGCATCATGGACTCGATAGACGTGAGTCTGAGTGAACTCCGGGAGTTGATGATGGACAGGGAGGGCTGGCGTGCTGCGATTCATGGGGTTGCAAAGAGTTGGACATGACTGAGCGACTGAACTGAACTGAATTGAACTAGGAAAGTAAGTGATTAAGTAAATGTCCTAGAAGCTTCCATTACTGAAATGATGTGGGGGGAAATAGCAGGTCACAAGCCTGGCCATTGAAGGAAAGGAAGGTTTTAGTAGAATAAAAGAGTTGCTATTTATTGAGCTTACGATATGTCAGGCACTGTAGGATGCATTTCCTATTCATTATCTAATTTAAATATCAAAACCCTATGGGACAGGTTTTATTGTTCCAATTATTTTTATCTTAGAGAAATGAGACACAACTTTCATAGCTGTGAAAAGAGTCTCAAACCTTTATTGTCATCCAGATTGTACCATTTACAGGGCTCCTTGGAGAAGATTTGGATATGAGGAAGACTTGACCCAGAATAGGATGAATGTATGTCTCAGTGCCAGTGAAAATATGAGTTTAAACTGGAACCTAAACAAATCTATGAAGAATGGTTCTATCAAGATCTACACTCTTTCTAGAACTACACCCAAGAAAAGATGTCTTTTTCATCTTAGGGGATTGGAATGCAAACATAGGAAGTCAAGAGATACCTGGAGTAACAGGCAAGTTTGGCCTTGGAGTACAAAATGAAGCAGGACAAAGGCGAACAGAGTTTTACCAAGAAAACACACTGGTCATAGCAAACACCCTCTTCCAACAACACGAGAGCCCACCCTACACATGGATATCACCAGAAGATCAATACAGAAATCAGATTGATTATATCCTTTGTAGCTGAAGATGGAGGAAATCTATATAGTCACACAATGAAAATCTGGAGCCAACTGTGGCTAAGATCATGAGCTCCTTATTGCAAAATTCAGCCTTAAGCTGAAAAAAGTAGGGAAAACCACTAGACTATTTAGGTATGAACTAAATCAAGAACTTTATGATTATAGAGTGGAGGTGGCAAATAGATTCAGGGATTAGATCTCATAGACGGAGTTCCTGAAGAACTGTGGTTGGAGGTTTATAACATTGTACAGAAGGCAGTGACCAAAACCATTCTGAAGAAAAATAAATGAAAGAAGGCAAAATGTTTCTCTAAGAAGGGATTACAAATAGCCGAGAAAAGAAGTAAGAGACAAAGAAGAAGGGGAAAGATATATCCAAATGAATGCAGAATTCCAGAGAATAGCAAGGAGAGACCAGAAATCTTTCTTAAGTGAACAATGCAAAGAAATAGCAGGGAACAGTAGAATGGGAAAGACTATAGACCTCTTCAAGAAAATTAGAGATACCAAGGGAACATTTCATGCAAAGATGGGCACAATAAAGGACAGAAATGGCAAGAATCTAACAGAAGCAGTAGAAATTAAGAAGAGGTGGCAAGAATACACAGAAAAACTGTACAAAAAAGGTCTTAATGACCCAGATAACCACGATGGTCACTCACCTAGAGCCAGGCATCCTGAACTGTGAAGTCTGGTGGGCCTTAGAAAGCATTATTACAAACAAAGCTAGTGCAGATGATGGAACACCAGCTAACCTTTTAAAATCCGAAATGATGATACTTTTAAAGTGCTGTACTCATTCTGCCAGCAGATTTTGAAAACTCAGCAATGGCCACAGGGGTAGAAAAGGTCAGTTTTCATTTCAATACTAAAGAAAGGCAATACCAAAGAATGTTCAAACTATCGTACAATTGCACTCTTTTCATAGATTAGCAAGGTAATGCACAAAATCCTTCAAGTAGGCTTAAGCAGTATGTGAACCAAGAAATTCCAGATGTATAAGCTGGATTTGGAAAAGGCAGAGGAACCAGAAATCAAATTGCCAACATTCACTGGATCATAGAAAAAGTAAGGGAATTCCAGAAAAGCATCTACCTCTGCTTCACTGACTACACTAAAATCTTTGAATGTGTGGACCACAACAAACCGGAAAATTCTTAAATAGATAGGATACTAGTACACCCTACCTGCCTCATGTGGAACCTGCACGCAGGTCAGGAAGCAACAGTTAAAACTGGACATGGAACAACAAACTGGTTCAAAACTGGGAAAGGAGTATGTCAAGACTGTATACTGTCACTCTGCTTATTTATTTATTTATTTATTTTTATTTTTTTTTCTAATTTATTATTTTTTTTTAAATTTTAAAATCTTTAATTCTTACATGCGTTCCCAAACATGAACCCCCCTCCCACCTCCCTCCCCATAACATCTCAGTGGGTCATCCCCATGCACCAACCCCAAGCATGCTGTATCCTGCGTCAGACATGGACTGGCGATTCAATTCTTACATGATAGTATACATGATAGAATGCCATTCTCCAAAATCATCCCACCCTCTCCCTCTCCCTCTGAGTCCAAAAGTCCATTATACACAGCTGTGTCTTTTTTCCTGTCTTGCATACAGGGTCGTCATTGCCATCTTTCTAGATTCCATATATATGTGTTAGTATACTGTATTGGTGTTTTTCTTTCTGGCTTACTTCACTCTGTATAATCGGCTCCAGTTTCATCCATCTCATCAGAACTGATTCAAATGAATTCTTTTTAACGGCTGAGTAATACTCCATTGTGTATATGTACCACCGCTTTCTTATCCATTCATCTGCTGATGGACATCTAGGTTGTTTCCATGTCCTGGCTATTATAAACAGTGCTGCGATGAACATTGGGGTACATGTGTCTCTTTCAATTCTGGTTTCCTCGGTGTGTATGCCCAGCAGTGGGATTGCTGGGTCATAAGGTAGTTCTATTTGCAATTTTTTAAGGAATCTCCACACTGTTCTCCATAGTGGCTGTACTAGTTTGCATTCCCACCAACAGTGTAGGAGGGTTCCCTTTTCTCCACACCCTCTCCAGCATTTATTGCTTGCAGATTTTTGGATCACAGCCATTCTGACTGGTGTGAAGTGGTACCTCACTGTGGTTTTGATTTGCATTTCTCTGATAATGAGTGATGTTGAGCATCTTTTCATGTGTTTGTTAGCCATCTGTATGTCTTCTTTGGAGAGATGTCTATTTAGTTCTTTGGCCCATTTTTTGATTGGGTCATTTATTTTTCTGGAATTGAGCTGCATAAGTTGCTTGTATATTTTTGAGATTAGTTGTTTGTCAGTTGCTTCATTTGCTATTATTTTCTCCCATTCCGAAGGCTGTCTTTTCACCTTGCTTATAGTTTCCTTTGTTGTGCAGAAGCTTTTAATTGTAATTAGATCCCATTTGTTTATTTTTGCTTTTATTTCCAGAATTCTGGGAGGTGGATCATAGAGGATTTACATTGTGTGTAGAGTACATCATACATCATGGGAAATGCTGGGTTGGATGAATCACAAGCTGGAATCAAGATTGCCAGGAGAAATACCACCAACTTCAAATATGCAGATGATACCACTCTAATAGCAGAAAGGGAAAAGTAACTAAAGAGCCTCTTGATGAGGGTGAAGGAGGACAGTGACAAATTGACTTAAAACTCAACATTCAAAAAACTAAGATCTGATCCCATCACTTCATGGCAAATAGATGGGGAAAAAGTGTAAGCAGTCACAGATTTTATTTTCTTGGGCTCCAAAATCACTGCAGAAGATGACTGCAGCCATGATATTAAAAGACACTTGCTTCGTGGAAGGAAAGCTATGACAAACCTAGACAGCATTTTAAAAAGCAGAGACATCACTTTGCCAACAAAGGTCCATAGAGTCAAAGCTATGTAGAGTCAGTAGTCATGTATGGATGTGAGAAGTGGACGCTAAAGAAGGCTGAGTGCCGAAGAATTGAGGCTTTCTAATTGTGGGGCTGCAGAAGACCTTTGAGAGTTTCTTGTTAACAAGGATATCAAACCAGTCAATTGTAAAGGAAATCAACCCTGAATATTTATCAAGAAGACTGATGCTGAAGCTGAAGCTCCAAAACTTTGACCCCCTGATGTGAAGAGCTGACTCATTGAAAAGACCCTGATGCTGGGAAAGATTGAGGGCAGGAGGAGAAGGGGGTGACAGAGGACGAGATGACTGGATGGCATCATCCACACAGTGGACATGGGTTTGAGCAATTCTTGAGATAGTGAAGGACAGGGAAGTCTGGTGTGCTGCAGTCCATGGGGTCACATAGAGTCAGACACGACTGAGTGACTGAACAACAATAAGACTTCCATTGAGTATTTGTGAATGTTTGTTAAATGAACAAAGCATGATTACCATAACATTTACTCCCATGTCTTCAGTAGAATTTTCCTCAACTCTAGACTTGGATTCATTGTTTATTGTCCATTTTGTTCACAATTTATTGTTTATTTTGTTCATAATAATAACCCTCTGTTTATACTACTGGATCCTTTTGTTTGGCATGCATTCCATAAAATTGGAAGATTGTTTTCAGAATAATTTAAACAATTGCTCAACATAATTTTTTCATTAAATCATGATAATGATTTATCGGCTCATTCAGGATACAAGTAATTCTTAAGTGTCTACTGTGTACCAAGCTCTCTTATAAAGATTGAATTACATGGCCTTTGAAGTAAAATTTAAACATAAGAAGGTTAGAGACAAATGAAAACTTAAAGAGATCAACCAATGAGAATCATATGACTGCAGTAAAACAGTCAAAGATAATTAAAACACTGCTATGGAGTGTTTAGGATCAAGAAAATACAGATGAGTACAGAGGTATTACAAGTAAGATGTGTGTGCTGTGTGCTAAGATGCTTCAGTCGCGACTGACTCTGCGAGTCATGGACTGTAGCCCACTAGGCTCCTCTTTCCAGTGAATTTTCCAGGCAGAATATTGGGTTGCCATGGGCTCTTCTCCAGGGGATCTTCCTGATCCAGGGATTGAACCTGGGTCTCTTAAGTTTCCTGCATTGGCAGGTGAGTTCTTTACCACCCGCGCCACCTGGGAAGCCCATTTACCTGCAAACTTGAGGGATTTTTCAGAAAGTTCCTTGCTGACTTTTGGTCTGGATTTAGATCTGCAGTTCTTCTCTTCAGTCACAAGAGGGGGCTGATTCATCCGAAAACAGTGTTTCTGGGCGAAGGGAACGGAAATTTATTTTCCATTGATGTGCCCCCCAAAAGGGAAAATGACATAGTTTCATCTTCTTCAGACAACTTGTGCCTTATTATCCCTTGTTGAATGTGTGTGGTCAAGGATTCAGGTTAGCCCAATAGCCTAAGCCCTTTCCAAGCACCTTCCTAACACACTCTCCCATTTCCCTGCTCTGATTATCCCTTCCCTTTTCTATTCCTGATACCCTTTTTTCCCTCCTCCAACTTTTTCTACCACTCACACGCACCTCCACCCCACCTCCACTTCGGTTGCCTTCATTTCTGTCGATTCCTCTGCCTTAGCATCCTTGCTGCTCAACATCCACAAGCATTGGCATAGGGAACATGAGGATTAAGGACCACTGTTCAAGGAGGAGGTGAACACCATCTATGTCAATCAGTTAGTTTATTAAGATCAAATTCTGGAAAATGTCTACCTAGTTGGCAATAGATGCATGATTCCAAGAACCCTTACAAGAGCTGCTGCAAGTTCTAGGATGTGTAGCTATTAGTCTCAATGTTATTAATTTTTCTTGTCTCCCAGAGCACCTCACTGCCTACTTTTAAATCTCTCATTAATTTTCTGGAATGTGGATGGAACTTTTCATCATTTTACAACACAGAGCTCAGTACATTTTTCTGGGACTAAACCATGCATTCCTCAAGCTTCATGGAGCATCAGCTGTTTCTTAAGAAACAAATGAAAGCGCAATGGTTGTGCATAGGCACATCATTGTGATCGGTGTTCCTTTTCCTGAGCCAGACATTAAACTTCATAGATGATTTCAGTGTGAGCTGGGGATGTTTCACCATCTTTGGGGGACATGACTAAAACCTGGGAGGAAGACATAGATAAGGAACTGCTTGATCATTGGCTGAGAAGGTCCTGGCAACAACACAGCAGTATCTGCGCTGGTTGTAAGTTTTTACTGACAGCTGTTGCCTCTGTTCTCTGGAACCTCCTCAAGCCAAGGATCAGACACAAGCCTGAGCTCTGGGCCCATGGTCTAGCTTGTCCTTGAAGTATGAGGCTGGTGACTGGAGTAACGGTGTTTCTGACCTTGGGTAAGTGTTCTGTGCCTGCAAGGGGTGACTTGAGGCCAAAGGGCCACAGAGAATCACTTGCCCTCTGCTCCTCTCCCTGCGCTGTACTCCGCATTATCGTGATGGAACCGAGAAACAATCTGTGCGTTTGCTAAAAAGGCCCATCTTCTACATTACAGTTTAAATCACAGCCACGATACCAGAAGAGTCCTTAGCAGTAAGCAGGTTGTAGGAGTTCTCTGGGCTGATTAAGGCAAGGACCCAGGGAACAAAGCCTATGGAATCTGATTCTTGCCATGTATCTTTGGTCTCTATAATTTTGTTGTTGTCTAGTTACTAAGTTGTATCCAACTTTTTATGACCAAATGGATGCCAGTATGCCAGGCTCCTCTGTTCTTTAATATCTCCTGTAGTAGGCTCAAATTCATGTCCATTGAGACGGTGATGCTGTGTAACCATCTCATCCTCTGATGCCCCCTTCTCCTTTTGCCTTCAACTTTCCCAGAATTAGGGTATTTTCCAATGAGTCAGAATTTGTTTTAGAAACAAAAATTAAGTGAATATTAATTTAGTTTTAATTTGTCTGAAAGTTTTACCTCTATATGGTGTTTTCATGGTTTTTTATATTCTCTACACAACACACAGAACCATCTCATCATAAAAGACCCAGACAGAACAAAACTAAAAGCCCACAGCTGTATCATCTTCATTCCAGCCTAGTTCCCACCTTCCTCTGAGAAAACTGAATCTGATCATTCAAGCTAGCATGCCAGTCTGTTTATTACAATTATCTATATATTTGCATATAATTTTATGCAATTACATACATGTTTACACATACATGCAGATGCTTATGGACACAATTTGACAGGCAAGTTGGATTTATTTGAATTTTTTCCAACTTCCCTTTTGACTTTCAGTTGATAGAGTGTGCAGGAAATCATCCTATAGTAAAAAGTCAGTTTGTGCATGCTCAGTGGTGTCTGACTCTTTGCCATTCCGGTCCTTGATCTGAGTGACATCACTAACATAATGTTCTTTAATCATCAAACAGACTGAGAAATCTATCCTGCTGCATAGGACATGTACCTAAATGTTAATTGCTTTGTTTATCATGCTTTGGAAATTGCTTTGATTCGTGAGTTAGAGATGGGGAAGAGATACTTGTACTCAGTCTTGGGATGTGCAATGAGAGGTGCTGCACCACATTCCAAAGGCCGGCACATCCCTCCAGTCACTTTCTCACTCATTTCCTTCTCTTCATGGCCTTGGAGCTCACTTCCTTTATCCTCACTTCACTTTTCCTGAAACATATCTTTTCATTCCTTCTGTTTATTGAAATATTCTCAGTAATCAGCCCAGTACCCAACATATAGTAGGTGTTCAATAAATATTTACTGAGTAAAGAAATATTCATGACTGATGTTACTAGCAATTGCTAGTAACTAGTAATTGCTAGGGATGCAATAAAATATTGAAAGGGTGAATTGGATCTCCTATGAAAATAATAGAGAGAATTAAAGAACATCACATAAATATCATAATGAAGACAGGGATATATTTGAAAATATTTATTCATAAACTCATTACTGCTTTCCTTCTATTTCCCTTTCTTTTCCTTCTTCCCACACTCCTTTCCTTCCCTCCTCTCCTTACTCTTTTTTCCTATCATTATTAGTGACATATGTCCCCAAGCATTTGGCTAAGCTTTTCCCGTGAATCTTCAGTTTATTTCTATATAAAATTCTTTTTCCATTAAAATTCTTAATACTTTGTGTTTGTCATAAGGTAGTTGACACCAGATATTTTGAAAAATTAGAATTGCATTTAACTATATACCCCTACAAAGAGGTAGGAATTTTCCTCATTTTAGAAAAATTCATAAGAAAAAGTCATTCAAATATCAACTGGCACTCTCAATCAATCCATTTTCCATAACCATAAGCCAACAGAGGTGTTAAAGGTCCATATGATATTGCAGCAATGCTGTGTCCATAGGAGAGACAGTGCTTGCCAGAAAGCCTTTTCTTATTCCTGTTTTTTAGCCCCATTCAGAAATAATCCCTACCAACTGAAAAAATTCATGTGCTGTCTTTGTACCAAATATGTCTTGCTTTAAAACATTCTACTGAAATCATCTTTATAAATTGCAGAATTAATGAGCACTTTTTAACAGAACTGTAGTTAGTTCTACCACTAGATTGTGCTAAGCCACTTCAGTCATGTCCGGCTCTAAGCAACCGTATGGACTGTAGCTCGTCAGGCTCCTCTGTCCCTGGGATTCTCCAGGCAAGAATACTGGAGAGGGTTGCCATTTCCTTCTCCAGTGCATGAAAGTCAAAAGTGAAAGTGAAGTCGCTCAGCTGGGCCCCACTTGGCCACCCAGTCGTGTCCGACTCTTTGCGAACCCATGGACTGTAGCCTATCGGGCTCCTTCATCCATGGGATTTCCTGGGCAAGAATACTGCAGTGGGGTGCCATTGCCTTCTCTGCGGGGAAGCCTAGTCACGTGTATCATGCGCCTGGAGAACCCCACGGACTGAGGAGCCTGGCTGGCTACAGTCCAAAGGGTTTCAAAGACTGAGCGACTAAGCATGTAAGCATGCATGCTAGTCACAATAGGGGCTGTCATTGTTGAACGAAAGTCAGCAAAAATCTCAATGCGGAAATCGCAGGAGAGAGAAGATTCAGGGAAACTGGCTGGTGTTTAATCTTTGCCTACCAGATGTGAAAATGATTGACTTCAAATAACAAAATTTCAGTTCAGCTCAGTTCAGTCGCTCAGTCCTGTCCGACTCTTTGCGACCCCATGAATCGCAGGATGCCAGGCCTCCCTGTCCATCACCAACTCCTGGAGTTCACTCAGACTCACATCCATTGAGTCCGTGATGCCATCCAGCCATCTCATCCTCGGTCGTCCCCTTCTTCTCCTGCCCCCAATGCCTCCCAGCATCAGAGTCTTTTCCAATGAGTCAACTCTTCGCATGAGGTGGCCAAACTACTGGAGTATCAGCTTTAGCATCATTCCTTCCAAAGAAATCCCAGGGTTGATCTCCTTCAGAATGGACTGGTTGGATCTCCTTGCAGTCCAAGGGACCCTCAAGAGTCTTCTCCAACACCACAGTTCAAAAGCATCAGTTCTTCAGCGCTCAGCCTTCTTCACAGTCCAACTTTCATATCCATACGTTACCACAGGAAAAACCATAGCCTTGACTAGACAGACCTTAGTCGGCAAAGTAATGTCTCTGCTTTTGAATATACTACCTAGGTTGGTCATAACTTTTCTTCCAAGGAGTAAGCGTCTTTTAATTTCATGGCTGCAGTCACCATCTGCAGTGATTTGGGAGCCCCAAAAAATAAAGTCTGACACTCTTTCCACTGTTTCCCCATCTATTTCCCAAGGAGTGATGGGACCAGATGCCATGATTTTCCTTTTCTGAATGTTGAGCTTTAAGCCAACTTTTTCACTCTCCTCTTTCACGTTCATCAAGAGGCTTTTAGCTCCTCTTCACTTTCTGCCATAAGGGTAGTGTCATCTGCATATCAGAGGTTATTGATATTTCTCTCAGCAATCTTGATTCCAGCTTGTGCTTCTTCCAGTCCAGTGTTTCTCATGATGTACTCTGCATATAAGTTAAATAAGCAGGGTGACAATATACAGCCTTGATGTACTCCTTTTCCTATTTGGAACCAGTCTGTTGTTCCATGCCCAGTTCTAACTGTTGCTTCCTGACCTGCATACAGATTTCTCAAGAGGCAGGTTAGGTGGTCTGGTATTCCCATCTCTTTCAGAATTTTCCACAGTTTCTTGGGATCCACACGGTCAAAGGCTTTGGCATAGTCAATAAAACAGAAATAGATGTTTTTCTGGAACTCTCTTGCTTTTTCCATGATCCAGCGGATGTTGGCAATTTGATCTCTGATTCCTCTGCCTTTTCAAAGCCAGCTTGAACATCAGGGAGTTCACAGTTCGCGTATTTCTGAAGCCTGGCTTGGAGAATTTTGAACATTCCTTTACTAGCATGTGAGATGAGTGCAACTGTGCTGTAGTTTGAGCATTTTTTGGCGTTGCCTTTCTTTACAATTAGAATGAAAACTGACCTTTTCCAGTCCTGTGGCAACAGCTGAGTTTTCCAAATTTTTTGGCATATTGAGTGCAGCACTTTCACAGCATCATCTTTCAGGATTTGAAACAGCTCAACTGGAATTCCATCACCTCCACTAGCTTTGTTCATAGTGATGCTTTCGAAGGCCCACTTGACTTCACATTCCAAGATGTCTGGCTCTAGATTAGTGATCACATCATCATGACTATCTGGGTCGTGAAGATCTTTTTTGTACAGTTCTTCCGTGTATTCTTGCCACCTCTTCTTAATATCTTCTGCTTCTGTTAGGTCCATATGATTTCTGTCCTTTATCGAGCCCATCTTTGCATGAAATGTTCCCTTGGTATCTCTAATTTTCTTGAAGAGATCTCTAGTCTCTCCCATCCTGTTGTTTTCCTCTATTTCTTTGCATTGATCGCTGAAGAAGGCTTTCTTATCTCTTCTTGCTATTCTTTGGAACTCTGCATTCAGATGCTTATATCTTTCCTTTTCTCTTTGTTTTTCGCCTCTCTTCTTTTCACAGCTATTTGTAAGGCCTCCCCAGACAGCCATTTTGCTTTTTTGGATTTCTTTTCGATGGGGATGGTTTGATCCTTGTCTCCTGTACAATGTCAGGAACCTCCATCCATAGTTCATCAGGCACTCTATCTATCAGATCTAGGCCCTTAAATCTATTTCTCACTTCCACTATATAATCATAAGAGATTTGATTGAGGTCATACCCGAATGGTCTAGCGGTTTCCCCTACTTTCTTCAATTGGAGTCTGAATTTGGTAATAAGGAGCTCATGATGGAGCCACAGTCGATTCCTGCTCTTGTTTTTGTTGACTGTATAGAGCTTCTCCATCTTTGGCTGCAAAGAATATAATCAATCTGATTTCGGTCTTGACCATCTGGTGATGTCCATGTGTAGAGTCTTCTCTTGTGTTGTTGGAAGAGGGTGTTTGCTATGACCAGTGCATTTTCTTGGCAAAACTCGATTAGTCTTTGCCCTGCTTCATTCTGCATTCCAAGGCCAAATTTGCCTGTTACTCCAGGTGTTTCTTGATTTCCTACTTTTGCATTCCAGTCCCCTAGAATGAAAAGGACATCTTTTTTGGGTGTTAGTTCTAAAAGGTCTTGTAGGTCTTCATAAAACCGTTCAACTTCAGTTTCTTCAGCATTACTGGTTGGGGCATAGACTTGGATAATTGTTGTATTGAATGGTTTGCCTTGGAGATGAACAAAGATCATTCTGTCGTTTTTGAGACTGAATCCAAGTACAGCATTTTGGACTCTTCTGTTGACCATGATGGCTACTCCATTTCTTCTGAGGGATTCCTCCCCGCAGTAGTAGATATAATGGTCATCTGAGTTAAATTCACCTATTCCAGTCCATTTTAGTTTGCTGATTCCTCGAATGTCAACGTTCACACTTGCCATCTCTTGTTTGACCATTTCCAATTTGCTTTGATGCATGGACCTGACATTCCAGGTTCCTATGCAATATTGCTCTTTACAGCATTGGATCTTGCTTCTGTCACCAGTCACATCCACAGCTGGGTATTGTTTTTGATTTGGCCAAATAGTATATTCATGTTTTCTTGTAACATCTTGCATGTGATGATTTTGACTGGGAAGAAATAGGCTACCTTGGAAAGGAAGCTCAGAATTACTGCACAAAAGGTTGTTTTGGTTTTGTTTTTTCCTTCTTCTTCTGGTAGGTGAAATTGTTTCTACTGCTCTGTCCTTTCTTGTAATATAGTATAGAAATATCCTGAGAATGGGGGCAAGAATCAAAAATGGGGAAAAAAGCAAAGAATCATAGCAAACACTGCTTTGGTATATTCATTCCAACAACAACAACATCTCAGTCTCTCAATAGAACACCCTAATGAACTGATTTTCCCTGAACAGTAAGAACATGATAGACCATGGAAACTTATGAAAATACATGAAATCTACCATTTAAACTGCCAAATATACCTCAAAAAATATTAAGCTCTATCTTGTGGATAGACTCCTTTGCAATTTGAGAGTTTGGCTCCCAAATCCTCAACGTTCTGTGCATTGCCTGTAACTGAGTACCTATGCTAGGGAAAGTGTTGTGCGAGGTGATTTTCAGGTGTGTTCTCACTCACTTCTTATCCTAACCCTTCAAGGTTGGGTCCACGCTACTTTAGGGAGGCAATGTAACAGTGCTTGAGATGGAAGACTTGGATTATGTTTCTAGATCTATCACTCATTAGTTGAGTGATCTTGGGAGTATCACTTAATTATTTTTGTGCTTCAGTTCCCTCATATCTGCAGTGTGGATATTGATAGAATCTACCATGCAGGGTTGTTAGGAGAAGTGAATGCGATGATGAATGCCAATGTGAGCCCGGTGCCCAGCAGGATACTGACTATTCACAGAAATGGAAACTGAACATGAGAGAAGTTCAATACCTTGCCTGGTGTTGCAGAGTAAGTGTCAGAGTGGAGCCCTCCCTCCATACCTTACTTAGAGCACAGGCCTTTCCTTATTCCAAGAATAACTCTCTATCTTAATACAGTATCTTATTGTCTTTAAAGTGCTTATCCAATGCAGTGGGTGCTATGCTGGTTTGATACTTGCTCAGGGAGCTAAGACCCCATATCCCTTGTCCCCAAAAAACAAAAACATAAAAAAAAAAACAGAAGTAACATTATAATAAATTTAATAAAGATGTTAAAAATGATTGACATCAAGAAAATTTTTTTAAAAAAGAACAAAAATCAACAAGAAATATATTATTCTGGCATTTAAAATATTTACAGAATATCACAAACATAGATGGCATGACAGATTCCAAACACCATAGGCTCCATGCCAGATAGATAAGTGTTCTAATTTTTACTATGCCAATTACCTGATATTTCACCTTGAGTTAATCACCCAAACTCTTTGAGCTTCAGTTTTTGTTACATCCTAAACCTGCTTCTCTTTCTGTTTCTATATATAAAGTAATTCAGATTCAGATTTACTTTAGACTTTAAAGAAGTTTTGGGATTTCTACTGTTTATATAATTACATGGCAACACTTCAGAGACATTAAGGACCCTATAGTGTGTTGGAGGGCGGGCCCCGAAAGATACATTCACATCCTGACCCATGGAAACTGTGAATGTGAACTTAAATTTAACAAAGAACCTTTTCAAATGTAATTAAGCAAAGGATATCAAAGTCCAATCATACTGGATTGTCTTGGTGGGGCCTCAATCCAGTGACAAGTGTCCTTTTAAGAGACACACAGGTAAGAAGCATCTCCTTCCTCACCAGGAAGTCCTTGTGAGGTCTTCTCGATGGAGGAGGAGGCTGGAGGTATGCAGTCACAAGCAAAGGACCACATAGAGCCACCAGAAACCAGAAGAGGCAAGGAAGGAGTCTCTCCTAGAACATTTGCAAGGAATATGTTCCTGCTGACACCTTGTTGTCAGACTTTTGCCCTCCAGGTTGAGGGGACCCGATTCTTGTTTTTTGGAGCCATCGAATTTGTGATGATTTGTTATGGGAGAAATAGGGCTACTGGGGCTCACACAGTTTTCCAAAGGTAACATTTCTAGATAGCTACAAGTAACTCCTGACTCTTTACATTCATGGAAGGGCACTTTTAAATTGCTCTTTGGGAGATTTGGGTTCAAATTCTCACATATGCAAACATACATATTTATTTATCATTCAACAAATGTTTGAGTAACCACTATTTACCAGGTATTACTGGATCAGCAATTTTTGATCCAGTCACAGAGGGGCAGCATCTGCAAACATTGACACTCCCTGGGGAAGATGGGTGGGTATATACAAGGTCGTAAGTCTGATTGGCTGTCTCAAAGTGTACTCACTCCTTTCTATTTTCTTTCCAAAAGGCAGTAGAGACTACATTTCTATAGGTCTGGAAGAAGCTGATACAAGGGAAACCCTTTTAGGAGCAGGCAGATTCAGCAACTCTTTCTGAAGAGGAAGAAAAGGGAGATGCTACTGTTAGCACCAGTGTTGATCTTATGGATACAAATATCACGTGAGTTTGGGGTTTCCCTGATTGCTCCCCAAAAATTCAGCACAGAGGAATCTTAGCTGCAGGCAACTGTAGGAGTGGGATTTTCTGACTGAAATCAGGATGTTGAGAAAAACATAAAAACTAAAATGTGGGAGATAGAGGGAGCTGGGGAAGGAGACACGGAAAGAAGGAGAAAATACACAAGAAGAATGAAAGAGACCATTACAGCTGAGAGAATAAACATCTAATCAGACTTTCTCTGTTACTTCTCATTGCTTTTCTGAACAGAAATGAATGGACAACAGATAAAGCATTTTCCTGAATTCTTGCTTCTGCAAGAAGGGGAGAACTTCACCATGTACTGCAATTTCTCAAGCATTTTAAGCAGCTTACAGTGGTATAAGCAGAGGCCTGGGGGCAGTCCTGTCCTCTTGATGATATTAGCTAAGAGTGGAGAAGTGAAGACACAGCAGAGATGGACAGGTCGGTTTGGAGAGTCCAGACAGCACAGCTCCCTGCACCTCACTGCTGCCCAGCTCTTAGATGCAGGAACCTATTTCTGTGCAGAGGCACAGTGCTCTGGAAGCACCTGCTGTCTGTCTCCAAAACTCACTGTGGGCTCCAGCGGTCTCTCCTCATCTCTCCTCAGAGCAAGGGCCAGAGATAGATGAAGTCATGATGTCTATGAAAAAATTGAAGTTTTAATTAAAAAAAAAATTCCCAAACTCAGTGTCACTGAAGAATTCTGTCAAACATTGAATTATACACAATTTCTTGCAGAAAATAGGAGGAAAATAATTCTTCACTCATTTTATGAGACTAATATTACCCTGAGACCCAAATCAGACAAAGACCATAAAGAACCAAAAACTACAGGGAAATATCTTTTATCTTGAAGACAGACACAAATTTCTGAAAATATATTAGCAAGTAAAATTCATTGATATATAAAATGAATAATATAGTGAGCACAAATGTAATTTCTTTCAAGGGTGCAAGACTCTTTAATATTGAAAATCAATGGATGGAATTCACCATATTAACAAGGTAGAAAAGAAAAATCATACCATCATATTAATCTAGTCAGAAAAAAAGGATTTGCAAAAAGTCAGTAGTCAGTTATGGTGAAAACTCTGAGCAACACAAGAAGAGTGGGGAATCTCCTCAATAGCTAATGGTATTCTTACTAGTAAAAGACTATGATTGTCTCTAATAAAGAGAACAAAACCAGAGTGTCCATTCTCATCACTCCTTCAGTACAGTGCTAAATGTTGGAGCCAGTGCAATAAAGAGAGCAGATGTAACAATCTAATAGAGTTGGAAGAAAAAGTAAAGCTTCCACTATTTGCTGGTAACATGATTATCTATGTAGAAAATCCAAAGAATATACCCCTAAAATTATATTAGGGAAATCCAAATTAAAATTACAAACAGAAACCACTTCACATCTATCATAAGGGCTAAAATGAAAATTACTGACAATACCAAGTTCTGGCAAGGAAGCAGAGAAATCGGATCACTCATGCATTGCTGGTGGGTGAATGGCCCAGTCATTCTAGAAAACAGTCCAAGAGTTTCACATAAACTTAAGTATTCACTTACTGAACAACCCAGCAATCACACTCCTGGGTATTTATGCTTGAGAAAGGAAAACTTTATGTTCACACAAAAATATGTACATTAGTACTGGAAATTAACCAGTGATCTTCACTGAATGAGCAGATAAATATCTTGTAGTACATTCACACAATGAAATACTATTTATACATCTTCCTCAACTTCAATAGGGTTATTTTGCAATAACTCATTTTAAGTTGAAACAATAGTAGGTCAAAAGTTCATTTAATATGGGAAGGAAATCTAAAAAAGAGTGGAGATAATTATATACATGCACAACAGATTTTCTTTGCTGCACTGCAGAAACTAACATTGTAAAGAAACTATACTTCAAAAAAAAAAAAAAAAAAGAAGGAGGGAGGTGGGAGGGGGGTTCAGGATAGAGAACACGTGTATACCTGTGGTGGATTCATGTTGATGTATGGCAAAACCAATACAATATTGTAAAGTAATTAACCTCCAATTAAAATAAATAAATTTATATTAAAAAAATTTAAATGATAACCCATCAAATATATTTAACCTAGCTTCCCTTGAAAGTGAAAGTCGCTCAGTCGTGTCCGACTCTTTGCGACCCTATGGACTGTCTATGGAATTCTCCACTAATGGAGTGGGTAGCCTTTCCCTTCTCGAAGGCATCTTCCCAATCCAGGGATTGAACACAAGTCTCCTGCATTGCAGGTGGATTCTTAACCAGCTGAGCCACAAGGGAAGCCCAAGAATACTGGAGTGGGTAGCCTATCCCTTCTTCAGAGGAACTTCCTAACCCAGGAATCAAACCAGGGTCTCCTGCTTTGCAGCAAATTCTTTACCAACTCAGCTATCAGGGAAGCAGTAGCTTCCCTTAAATGTGGCCAATATTTACATTAGCATACAGTTGGGGAAAAAAATGTCTCACACAATCTACTTTATACTAAAATGATGAAAATCTTATGAATGTGTCGAGTACCATACTGAAAGTGAAAATCAGAATGGTTATATGGATATGAAATGGCTGTAAATGTGTTGTTTGTTTACACTCATGATTTTGAGGCTGGCCAGGAGCTCTGCTCACTGCTGCTGCCCAGAATCACCAGGAAATATCATACTGCATATTGCTAGCCCAGGAAAAGATAAAATTTCAATATTCCAAGTATGGTTTCTACTGAATGCATACCACTTTCTCACTACTGTAAAGTCAAAAATCCTAAATTGAATTATCCTAAATTAAGTTGAGGACAGTCTGTAGTGATTAAAAGGAAAAGATTATTGATATATGCAATAGTCTAGATGGATCTCAGGATGTTATGCTGAGTAAAAAAAAATCTATCTCAGAGGCTACATGGTGTATGATTACACTTACTGGATTATTATGATTGTATACATAGTGTGATTCTACTTATACAACAGTCTCAACAGGACAAAATACAGAGATGAAAGGAGATCAGTAGTGACCTGGACTGTAAAGAATTTCAGGCCTCAGGAGAGTGTGCAAAGAGGGTTTCTTCAGAGAGATGGAACGATTCTATGCCATGATTTTAATGGTGGTAACAAAAGCCTATACATGTGATAAAGCTTCACAGAGCTATGCATCAAAACCAGGGTGCATATAAAACTGAGGTATCAGATCACGATCTGCATTTTAGGAAAATTTTGGCAATATAAATTTCCTGGTATGTACATGTAATTATTATATTAACATATATATTTTAGAATATCATGTTGTGGGCCTTTGTGGTCTCTTCTGCCTAGTTACAAATGATTGGAAACCAAGGCATCAGCAGTTTTCAAGGGTTTCATAGGTGGGAATGGTTGGCAAAGCAAGTTCTTTAAGGTGCTGGTATGGTTCTGTATCTTAATTTTAGTGGTGGTAATAAGAATTTGCAAATGTGATCAATTTCACAACTATGGATAACAAGGTGGATATAAAACATGTGATAAATATAATATACTGATACCTATAATACATGTATTATCTTGCTGTTCCCCAGACTGCTCTGGGCATTTGTGGTCTCCCCTGCTTCCTTGTAAATAATTAGAAACCAGGATATCAGCTGCCTGTCACGCAGAGTTCAAATGGGACAGAATAGATGCTTCAACCTCATATAAACTCTCCTCCCTGTACCACTCATTAATGAGTTCTTTTTAACTTAAACTCTAAGAACTGGCACTGTTTTGGAGACTGTACTTCTTTTTTTAAATTTATTATTTTTTAAATTTTACTTTATTTTACTTTACAATACTGCACAAAGACTGTACTTCTATACTTCTTTATCTACTTGTTTGTTTGCTTTTGGTTCTTTTAAATGAATTCATCTATTAAAATGATGAAACCAAGTGGAAGATTGAGAGATACATACTTCATGATCATGTATAGTATACAAAGCTTCAATCATTAAGTTCTGTGGTATTGACATATACTAAGTGTTTGAACAGGATTGGAAAAGGTCAGTATTCATTCCAGTCCCAAGAAGGGCAATACCAAAGATTGTTCAAATTATTATGCAATTGTGCTCATTTCACATGCTAGAAAGATTATGCTTAAAATCCTTCAGCTAGCCTTCAGCAGTATGTGAACCAAGAAATTCCAGATATACAAACTGGGTTTCAAAGAGGCAGAGGAACCAGAGATCAAATTGCCAACATTCATGGGATCATGGAGAAAGCAAAGGAATTCCAGAAAAGCATCTACCTCTGTTTCATTGACTACACTAAAAACTTTGTATGTATAACAACAAACTGGAAAATTCTTAAGGAGATGAAAATACCAGCCCACCTTACTTGTTTCCTGAGAAACCTGTATGCAGGTCAAAAAGCAACAGTTAGAACCGGACGTGGAACAACCGACTGGTTCCAAATTGGGAAAGCAGTACATCAAGGCTGTATTGCCAGTCCTCTTATTTAACTTATATGCGGAGTATAACATGCAAAATGCTGGGCTGGATGAATCACAAGCTGGAATCAAGATTGCTGGGAGAAATCTCAAAAACCTTGGATATGCAGATGATACCACTCTAATGGGAGAAAGTGAAGAGGAACTAAAGGGCCTCTTGATGAGTGTGAAAGAGGAGAGTGAAAAAACTGGCCTGAAACTCAACATTCAGGAATCTGAGATCATGGCATCTGGACCCGTCACTTCATGGCAAATAGAAGGGGGAAAGTAGAAGCAATGACAGATGTTACTTTCTTGGGCTCCAAAATCCCTAGGATGGTGACTGAAGCCATGAAATTGAAAGATGCTTGCTCCTTGGAAGAAAAGATATGACAAACCTGGAGGTGGGCTAGGTCGCTTCAGTCGTGTCCAGCTCTGCATCCCTATGAACCATAGCCCTCCAGGCTCCTCTGTCCATGAGATTTTCCAGGCAAGAATCCTGGAGTGGGTTGCCATGCCCTCCTCCAGGAGAGCTTCCTGACCCAGGGATCGAACCCACATCTCTTACGTCTCCTGCATTTGCAGGCGGGTTCTTAAACATTTGTGCTCCCAAGAAGCTTAAGATGGCATATTAAAAAGCAGACACATCACTTTGCCGACAAAGGTCTGTATAATCAAAGCTATGGTTTTTCTAGTTGTCATATGTGGTGTGAGAGCTGGACCATAAATAAGGCTGAATGCTGAAGAATTGATGCTTTTGAATTGTGAGGCTGGAGAAAGCTCTTGAGTGTCCCTTGGGCTGCAAGGAGGACAAACCAGTCAGTCCTAATAGAATCAACCGTGAATATTCACTGGAAGGACTGATGCTGAAGCTGAAGCTCCAATACTTTGGCCACCTGATGTGAAGAGCCAGCTCTTTGGAAAAACTCTGATGCTGGGAAAGATTGAAGGAGAAAGGAGCAGCAGAGGATGAGGTGGACGGACAGCATCATTGACTCAATGGACATGAATTAGAGCAACTTTGGGAGATACTGAAGTACAGTGTAGCCTGGGGTGCTGCAGTCCATGGGGTCACAAAGTTTGGACACGACTTAGTGAGTGAACAATAACGAAAAAGTGTTTTAAACCTATAGATACCAAGTTTTGTAGGAGAACATTACAGCATTATGTCACAGAAAGATCTGACATACTTATTTTGAATTTATTTTACAAAGAGAAAAATAATGAGCCACTAACAAGTGAGACTGAACACTGGACTAATGACAGAAAATGAGACATCAGGAGAATTCCAGGACACACGGTCTAATAAATGCAATTCTACTTGTGGAGGGGACAGGACTGAATATCCTGACCTTCCTCAAAGTCTAACAAATAAGACTCAATTTCAAATTTCAAAAGAATATTTTATTCCTGTATAATTTCATTCAAAATTTAAAACTGAATAGACTCTGAAAGTCAGATGGACTGATTTTTTTTTTTGCCATTTTATGGTGAAGTAATTTTATTTATTGAGAAACCTAAATAGAGTCACAAAACTCAATACAAAGACAGAGATATATTAATGATTTTGAATATAAGTTCCATTCACCAAGAAGCCTAAGATCTGCAAGTTTTTTATTTTTTATTTTTATTTTTTTGCAAGTTTTTTAAAAGAGTCATTACATTCTGGATGGAGAAAAGTAAGAATAGGCTAAATGAACGACTGTTAGTAGATTACAGAAAGTTTCATAGGCTATAGTAAATTATATCTTAAACAGGATGGCAAAACTATTTTACTGAATAATTATCAATGTATGTCAACTTGCTTAATATTCAGTTCTCCTCCGCTCAGATTTAACACTGATTGCTTTTTTTCATGCCTTCTTTCAGGATCTGCCTAACTTAATGACGAGGGAAAGACAAGCAGACAAAGTAAAGGCTTGTGGTGAGCCAGACTTTTTCCCATGCATGAACAGACCACGTGGTCTACGAACATGACAGCCCCCACTTCCTGTTCCGGGGAGTCACATGGGTACCGGGTAGTGTGTATATGTGCTGCCACGCACTCAAAGACACTGAACTCTCAGCTTGAGGCAGAACTAAGCACATTTGTTCAGGGGAATCCGTGCCTCATGCTGCTCTCCAGTCTGCTCTGGGTGCTCCTGGCCTTCACCTTCTCTGGTAGGGATCCTTCCAAACATGAGTGCGCATGTTCAGGGTGAAAGAACTGCACACAGGCACGTGGAGCTTCATAGGGACTTGGGGAGGAAAGGAGGGTTGGAGTAAAGCAAGTGTCTTAGGATTTCAATTTTTTGTCTTTGGATCCTATTTAACTCCTACACTATTTTATTCATTGCTTCATCTTTGTTTTCTGATTTTTTTCCCACAGGATCTGGTGTGGCCCAGAAAGTTACTCAAGACCAGTCAGATGTATCCAGCCAAGTGGGGCAGTCAGTCACCTTGAACTGTCGGTATGAAACAAGCTGGAGCGTTTACTACCTTTATTGGTACAAGCAACTTCCCAGTGGACAGATGACTTATGTTATTCGTCAGGGTTCAGAAGTGACAAACGCAAGGAAAGAGCGCTACTCTGTAAACTTTAAGAAAGCAGATAAATCCATCAGCCTCACCATTTCAGCCTTACAGCTGGAAGATTCTGCAAAGTACTTCTGTGCTCTCTCTGTCTCACAGTGCTTGAAGTGATAGGAAAAGCTGTACAAAAACCCTGGAGCTTAGTAAGAGAGAGCCCCCCTGCTGCAGGACCCCAGCTGAAATGCACACCCGCAGACCCCAGACAAGAAATGATAGTCCTGTGGTTATTTAAGTTGTGGTCTGGATCAGAAGATTTAGTTCCAGTTAAAGGCACCTTCTACGTTATTTGGAAACAGGTGTCCGGAGTAATTTTCTACTAATATATTCTCCACTTGAATTTTTGACTTTAAATCAACTGTACATAACATGTGTAAAGTTGTCTAAATTTGAAAACTTGCCCCATAATATTTTAAACTGGCAGTTTTACTTCATCACAAAACTGGGTCTAGTTGTGTGGAATCACCATCAAAACTATTTCCTTAATCGTTCCTCTTAAACTTTGTGTCAGGGCACAATCAGAAAAGCAGAACCATGAGTGATGTAGAATAAGAGATTAGTTCTAGGGATTAGAACTCAGGCAATGGCTAGAGCTGGTGGATGAGTCTGTACAAAGTTGTCATCTTCATATCTGGTGTTGAGCCTGAATTCACTTTAAGTCAGCTTAGAGTATCATTGATGCTTTTGAACTGTGGTGTTGGATGAGACTCTTGAGAGTCCCTTGGACTGCAAGGAGATTCAACCAGTCCATCCTAAAGGAAATCAGTCCTGAATATTCATTGGAAGGACTGATGCTGAAGCTGAAATTCCAATACATTGGCCACATGGTGCGAAGAACTGACTCTTTGGAAAAGACCCTGAAATTGGGAAACATTGAAGGTGGAAGGAGAAGGGGACGAAAGAGGATGAGATGGTTGGATGGCATCACTGACTCAATGGACATGAGTTTGAGTAAGCTCCGGGAGTTGGTGATGGACAGGGAAGCCTGGCATACTGTAGCCCATGGGGTCACAAAGAGTTGGACACAACTGAGCAACTGAACTGAACAAAACTGAACTGAGGATAACATTTGTAAAGGAAAGTCTGATGGGGACAAAAGCATGGACAAACTGTGACAAACAAAGTCATCCTTGAACTATGAGGACAACTGGAACCCGCAAATTGTCTATTCCTAAGGAAGGGAACAAAGGGAGAATATCCACTTCAATCACTCCCCTTCAGCACAGTGCTGGATGCTGTAGCCAGTGCAGTAAAGCAAATAAATATATAAACAATCTTTTAAGCCAGAAAGGCAGTCAAATTTCCACTATTTTCTATCTATGTAGAAAATCCCAAAGAATATACCCTTCAAAACTCCTACAACCAGTAAGTGGGTTCAGAAGGTCTCAGGATATATAAGGTAAACACACAAAATAAAATGCATTTTTATATACTATCAGTAAACAGGTGGATACCTAAATTAAAAATATAATACTATTTACAATGGCTCAAGAAAGACCCTAAATCCTTAGGCATAAATCTAAGAAAACATGTAGAGAACTTATACACAGAAAGCTACAAAACACTGCTACTTCCAAAAAATAAAGATAGCCAATTATTCTAGCTATTATACTAGAAAGACCAACTTTCCCCCAGTGGAGCTGCATAGGCACTTTTAGAGAAAAAAAATTGATGGCACATGTATTATGACCTCTTTTTGGACTTGATTCTGTTTATTGACTTCTTTATTTTATCCTCATATCAACAGACCATTCTATCTTAATTACTGGGGTTTCATACACATTTTGAAATCTGGAAATGCAAGTCTTGTCTTCTTTGTCTTATTCAAGGCTTATTCTAGGTCTTTGCATGTCCACGTAAGGTATAGAATATCTTCTACCACAAGAGATTGAGGTAATTTGATTGGGATTGTGTTGAATTTATGAATTCATTTAGGACAATTGACATTTAACATATGGAGTCTTTGGGTCCATAGCCTCTTTATTTGTCCTCTCTGATTTCTTTCAGTAATCTAGGTCCTCTCTGATTTCCTTCTTTAATGTTGAGACTGCTGTAGAGGCTGCATTGCTGTGTTGTTTAGTCTCTGTCGTGTCCAGCTCTTTGCGACCCCATGGACTGTAGCCCGCCAGGCTCCCCTGTCCATGGGATTTCCCAGGCAAGAATACTGGAGTGGGTTGGCCCTCCCTTCTCTAGGGGATCTTCCCAATGCAGGGGGATTTTCTACAGGTACAAACGTACGATGTTTAAATAAAAATAGTCCACCTGGTTGGCAGGCAGACTCTACTACCACTGAGCCACCTGGAAAGCAAGGCTACTTATAACAATTTTATCTTTTATTTCATAAAGCTTTTTTATCTTAATTGACCTAAATGCCCAGCATCAAATCCGAGCCAGGACTAATTGGGTTAAGAAAAATGTGGATACAGGGAATTAATTATGCCAGAAATTATTTCTGTTCTGAAATAGCCAGAACAGAGCTAGGATACCTGTCAATATGAGAACAGATTTAGTTCAACAGCCAAACAGGTGGTACCAATCTCTTGTTTGGGGTTTTGAAAACATTATTTCATTGAGCAGCCTTAGGATATGTTCTTTGATGACATTAGTGTCTGTAGGCGGCAAGGACTGGTCACCACTGAGTACCAGGCCATGATTTATGTTAGTTACCCCAGACCTCAGAAGTGAGGACATTTCTCATCTCCTATGTGATTTTTATCTCTCAAATCAAAGCTATTTTAGAGTTACTGGAGAGGAATCAAGAAAAGGTCTTGCATATCTTAAATTAGTTCCCAAGCATTCGATAAATGACATTTTAATTGCATTTTCTAATGCTTTTGCTAGAATCTAGAAATAAAATTGATTTTTGTGTTTGGTAACTGTTTCAAT
The DNA here is from genome assembly GCF_032405125.1 of Capricornis sumatraensis. NCBI lineage: Eukaryota > Metazoa > Chordata > Mammalia > Artiodactyla > Bovidae > Capricornis > Capricornis sumatraensis. The sequence goes on from NC_091070.1 coordinate 77,633,670, forward strand.
GCACTAATAGGTTCTAGCTCTTAAACAGCTTGTTTAGAGGTACTTTGTATTTTCTACATGTATAAACACGATCTGTAAATTAAAATAGTTCTGCTTCTCCTTTTCAAATTTAAAATATCTTATTTCCTTCCCCGGTTTGATCCCAGGTCCTTCATTAGGACAGTGAATAGAAGTAGTAAATAGAAGTACCTGTCTTGTTTGTGATCCTGCAGGGAGTAATATTGACTTTGATATTTTCACTGATACCCTTTATTAGATTTGGGAATTTCTCTTTTATTTTTGGATTGTGGGGAGTATTCATCATGCAGAGATGTTAGCCTTTCGTCAAAGTCTCTTGATTTTTTAAAAGTAAATTAAGTACATTATTTTGGTTTTCATCAAGCAAAGAAAGATCACTTCACCTCATATGGTCAAGATATAATCTTCTAAAATTAAAAATTCTGAAAAGAGCCAATAGGCTAAAAAACTTATTTTTAGATTCTCCATATTTTGGTTTCCTTTTTTTTTCGGTTTTCGTTATTATTTAAAATGTCACTTTGAAATGTTTCGTACAGTCTTCTAAACAATAAAGTCAAATAAACCAAGAAACAAAAATGTTTTTTTTTCTACCTTTTGCTAATATAGCAAAATAATATATTCCTATATAGCTTAAATTAGTTTATTTTAGTTCTTATATTTTCAGTAGTAGTAGGTGTTGACTTGTGTGTGTGTGATCCACCACACAACAGACTACCAAAGAATATTTATGAATATTTGTTAAATATTTGTATGGGAATAATATTTATTCCCATATAATAATATTATTTATTAATTATAAATATATAATAATATTTATTCCCATATCATCAGTTTAATTTTCCTCCATCCTAGACTTGTGATGTTTGTTATCTGTTCTTGAATTTTGTCCACAAATATAACCCTCTATTTATCCTGTTGGAGTCTTTTTCTTAACTTGACTGCCATAGTATTGAAAGATTGCTTTCGGAATAATTTCAAGAGTTGTTCAGTATAACTTCTTTCACTAAGTTCATGAATAACAACTCATCTACTCATTCAGAAAACAGAGAACTCTTGAGTGCTTTATGTGTACCAACCTCTCTTTATAAACACTGAATAAACTTTAAATATGGGAAGATAAAAGACAAAAGGAAAACTACAAAGAAGCCAACAACTGAGCGTGTGTGACAAAGAAAGGAGCCAGAAATGATGAAAACAATTTGTGGAGTGGTATAGAATTAAGAAAACACAGATGAATCCAGAGGTCATGCAACTAAGATGTGTGTATCTCAGTCGAATCCAACTCTTGGGACAGCATGGACTGCAGCCCACCAGACTCTTCTGTGCATGGATTTACCCAGGCAGGATACTGGAGTGGGTTTAGTTCAGTTCAGTTCAGTTGCTCAGTCGTGTCCGACTCTTTGCAACCCCATGAACTGCAGCATGCCAGGCCTCCCTGTCCATCACCAACTACCAGAGTCCACCCAAACCCAAGTCCATCGAGTTGGTGATGCCATTCAGCCATCTCATCCTCTGTTGTCCCCTTCTCCTCCTGCCCTCAATCTTTCCCAGTGTCAGGGTCTTTTCAAATGAGTCAGCTTTTTGCATCAGGTGGCCAAAGTATTAGAGTTTCAGCTTCAAAATCAGTCCTTCCAAAGAACAACCAGGACTGATTTCCTTTAGGATGGACTGGTTGGAACTCCTTGCAGTTCAAGGGACTCTCAAGAGTCTTCTCCAATACCACAGTTCAAAAGCATCAATTCTTTGGCACTCAGCTTTCTTTATAGTCCAACTCTCACATCCATACATGACCACTGGAAAAACCATAGCCTTGACTAGATGGACCTTTGTTGGCAAAGTAATATTTCTGCTTTTTAATATGCTGTCTAGGTTGGTCATAATTTTCCTTCTAAGGAGTAAGTGTCCTTTAATTTCATGGCTACAATCACCATCTGATTTTGGAGCCTAGAAAAATAGAGTCAGCCACTGTTTCGACTGTTTCCCCATCTATTTGCCATGAAGTGATGGGACCGGATGCCATGATCTTAGTTTTCTGAATGTTGAACTTTAAGCCAACTTTTTCACTCCCCTTTTTCACTTTCATCAAGAGGCTCTTTCATTCTTCTTTACTTTCTGCCATAAGGGTGGTGTCATCTGCATATGTGAGGTTGTTGATATTTCTCCTGGCAATCTTGATTCCAGCTTGTGATTCTTCAAGCCCAGCATTTCTTATGATGTATTCTGGATATACGTTAAATAAGCTCGGTGACAATATGCAGCCTTGACGTACTCCTTTTCCTATTTGGAACCAGTCTGTTGTTCCATGTCCAGTTCTAACTGTTGCTTCCTGAGCTGCATACAGGTTTCTCAAGAGGCAAGTCAGGTGGTCTTGTATTCCCATCTCTTTCAGAATTTTCCACAGTTTATTGTGATCCACCCAGTCAAAGGCTTTGGCATAGTCAATAAAGCAGAAATGGATGTTTTTCTGGAACTCTCTTGCTTTTTGATGACCTAAATCAAATCCCTTATGACTATACAATGGAAGTGAGAAATAGATTTAAGGGACTAGATTTGATAGACAGAGTGCCTGATGAACTATGGACGAAAGTTTGTTACATTGTACAGGAGACAGGGATCAAGACCATCCCCATGAAAAATGCAAAAAACCAAAATGGTTGTCTGAGGAGGCCTTACAAATAGCTGTGAAAAGAACAGAGGCGAAAGGCACAGGAGAAAAGGAAAGATATACTCAACTGAATGCAGAGTTCCAAAGAATAGCAAGGAGAGATAAGAAAGCCTTCCTCAGTGATCAGTGCAAAGGAATAGAGGAAAACAATAAAATTGGAAATACTAGAGATCTCTTCAAGAAAATTAGAGATACCAAGGGAACATTTCATGCAAAGATGGGCACAATAAAGGACAGAAATGGTATGGACCACACAGAAGTAGAAGATATTAAGAAGAGGTGGTAAGAATACACAGAAGAACTGTATTAAAAAGATCTTCATGACCCGGATAATCACGAAGATGTGATCGCTCATGCTCACCTAGAGCCAGACATCCTGGAATGTGAAGTCAAGTGGGCCTTAGAAAGCATCACTACGAACAAAGCTAGTGGAGGTGATGGAATTCCAGTTGAGCTGTTTCAAATCCTGAAAGATGATGCTGTGAAAGTGCTGCACTCAATATGCCAGCAAATTTGGAAAACTCTGCAGTGGCCGCAGGACTGGAAAAGGTCAGTTTTTATTCCGATCTCAAAGAAAAGCAATGCAAAGAATGCTCAAACTACCACACAATTGCACTCATCTCACATGCTAGTAAAGTAATGCTCAAAATTCCCCAAGCCAGGTTTCAGCAATACGTGAACCGTGAACTTCCAGATGTTCAAGCTGGTTTTAGAAAAGGCAGAGGAACCAGAGATCAAATTGCCAACATCCACTGGTTCATCGAAAAAACTGGAGTGGGTAGCCATTTCCTTTTCAGGAGGCTATTCTTGATCCAGGGATCGAACCCCCATTGCCTACACTACACATGGATTCTTTCCCGACTGAGCCACCAGGGATATTCACCTTTCAGTCTGAGAAACATTTCAAAAGGTTGGCATTCGGTGGGAGTTTAGCTCTGCAGTTCATTTATTCAGTCACTAGAGGGGGCTGCGTCATTTGGAAACAGCGGTCTTTTCTGGCTATCAAGGAAAGGAAGTTTATGCTTTCCATTGATGTTCCACAGAAAAGTAAAAAAAAAAAAAAAGATTTTCATCATCTTTAGACAACTTGATTTTATAATCCTTTGTTGAGTGCGTGTTGTCAAGGATTCAGGGGATCATAGCCTTATAGCCTTAACCTCTTCCATGTACCTCCCTAAACACTGCTTTCCCATTTCCCACCCCTGTTAACTCTTCCCTTCCCGATTCCTTACGCGCTTTTCTCTTCACTCCTCTTTTTCTGCCAGGATCACCCACCTCCACCCTTGTCCTCCCCACATAGTGTGCTTTCCCTTCTGTCTCTTCTCTCTGTCTCTGCATCCTTGGTGTCTCTCTGTCTCAGCATCTTTGGTGCAGACCACCTACAAACACGGGCACAGAGGGCATAAGGATTAAGGACCATTGTTCAAGGAGGATGAGGAGAATACCGTCTGTGTCATCAGTTACTATTTCAAGAACAGATGCGTTGAGAAATGTCTTCCTAGATGGAGACAGATCCATGATTCCAAGGACGTTTTCAGGACGCTGAGCTCTAATGTCTGAGCTCAAGACGTTTAGCTTTCTGTCCCAATGTTATTAATATTTCTTGTCCCTCAGAGCAATCACAGCCTACTTTGAAATCTCACATACATTTGCTAGAACATGGATGGGAATTTTTATCTCTTTACAATGCACAGCTCAGTACAGTTTTCTGGGATTAAACAATGTTTTCCACAAGCTTCATGGAACACTAGAAAATGTCTTTGAAGAAGAAATGATAGAACAATGGTTCTGGATAGACACACAACTGTGATTGGTGTTCCTTTTCCAGAGTCAGACTTTAAACTTCACAGAGGATGGCAGCACACACCCTGTGAGTTGGGGATGTATCCCCTCCTTCGGGGGACATGATTAAAACAGGGCAGGAAAACCTAAACAAGGAACTGCCTCATCATTGGCTGACAAATCCTGGCAACAACAGATTGCAACGGACACCTGCATTGGTTGTAAGTCTCTAACAGCAGCAGTTGCTTCTGTTCTCTGGAAACAAGCCCAGGAGCAGACCCAAGTCTGAACTCCGAGCCCACAGTCCTGGTTTGTCCTTGAAGTATGAGGCTGGTGATTGGAGTAACTGTTTTTCTGACCTTGGGTAAGTGTTCTCTGTCTACAAGGGATGACTTTGAAGCCAAGGAACCGTGAAAGGTCATTTGCTCTCTGCTCCTCTCCCTGTGTTTTATTCAGCATTGTAGCAATGGAATCGAGAACAGCTCTATGCATTTGCTAGGGAGCACAAACTTCCATATGACAGGCTAATTCATAGCCATGATCCAGAAGAGACCTTAGCAGTAAGCAGGTTAGAAGAACTCTCTGGGGTTATTGACCCAAGGACCCCAGGATAAAGCCTATAGGGTCTCAGATTCTTGCCATCTGTCTTTGGTCCCTATATAATAAGCATCAATAATATTTCTGAGGACATAGATAAAAACACTGGAGTAGGGGATAGGTCCAGACAGTTTGGGGAGTGTTGTGCTCTTGATCCATAGAATTACACTGATTTATTGTCAGGGGATAATTTTATTTTCTTCACCCTTTAGGGACTGTGATTAATGCTAAGACCACCCAACCCAGCTCCATGGATTGTGCTGAAGGAGAGGATGTAAACCTGCCTTGTAACCACTCTACCATCGGTGCAAATGACTGTATACATTGGTATCGGCAAAATCCCAATCAGAGCCCACAGTATGTCATTCATGGCTTACGAGGCACAGTGAACCGCAGCATGGGCTCTCTGGACATAGCTCCAGACAGAAAGTCCAGCACCTTGGTCCTGCCCCAGGTCACCCTGAGAGACGCCGCTGTGTACTACTGCGCCCTGAGAGAGGCACACTGGGACAGACGGGGCTGCACCTGCGCAGTATCTCTGGTGGGAAGATGGGGGGACGGAGTGGGGAGAGCAGTCACGAGAGCAAATTTAGACTCTTCTAGCAGGAGAATCAGAGAACAGTAAGAGATGGGAAAAATGAAGGCAAAGGAAAGGGAAGAAGATGGTTAAAAACAGAAGAAAAAGACGACAAGGTATAAGCACCCAGTTTACTGAAGAATCTGAGAAGAATTTTGAGGAACGTCAGAATCATAATTTTAACAGCAATACAGTAAGTGGTGTTAATAATTTTTACGACTCTTTCTCATGTCAATAAAATGTTGCTGTCAGTGTGCTAGTCCCACATAAGAAGTGGGAAACATACACATAATTCTCCTTGTACCAAAGGCTTCTTTCATTTGGATCCAAGGCCAAGTCTAGACTCTGATGTGTTATAGCTTTTCCACTTACCAGAAACAAATTACTCTCTCTGAGAAAGATCTAAAATGTTATTGTTGCTAGTCTAGAACATTCATATTTCCCGTGAAGTTTTTTGAAAGAAACAAAAATTAAGTGAATAATAATTTTTCTCTTTCTAGGCAGGTCTGGAAACCCTGCCTCTATAAGGAGTTTTCATCAATTTGATAATTCCTAAGCAGCACGTGGGGGTTCCCCCATGGCTTAGCAGCAAAGAATCCACCTGCAATGCAGGAGCTGCAAGAGACCCGGGTTCAATCCTTGGTTCAGGAAGATCCCTTGGAGGAGGGCATGGCAACCCATTCCAGTATTCTTCCCTGGAGAACCCCATGGACAGAGGAGCCTGGCAGACTACGGTCTTTAGAGTTGCAAAGAATCAGACATGACTGAAGCGACTTAGCATGCAAGCAGCATGTGGGGCTTACCCTGGTGGCTCAGTGGTAAAGAATCTGCCTGCCAATGCAAGGGACCCAGGTTTGGTCCCTGGTTGGAGAACTAAGATCCCACATGCCTTGGAGCAACTAGGCCTATGTGTTGCTACTACTGAACCATCCTTGAACTGTCCATCTGAACGTTAGTGTCTGCAGATCACTTCCCTTTCACTGCAGTGAAAATATTCAGGTCTTCATCTTCCATCCCTTTTACCCCCAAATCTACTGACAGAGAATCGATATTATTTACAGAGTCTGAGATAAGAGCACAAACTAAAATTATCTTCATCTGGTTTCAAAAGCACTTATTTTTCTCTAAAATATCCTACTAAAATTAAAAAGCATAATGCAAAACTAGTAATCAACAGTTTAAAAATGTATTTACAATAGAAATTAAAAAATAATTTATTCACTTTCACTTTAATAAAAATAAAATTATTACAATTCAATTTTCAATGTCCAGCTGGTGGTTAAGATAACTAATATTGCTCTCAGTGCAGGCTGAGTCTAAAATAAACATATATAACTTTTAAAATCATCAGTACCATTTTTATAGAATAAATATATGCACTAATATACAATTTTTTTCTCTTTCTGACTTTCATCACTCTGTTTAACAGGCTCTAGGCTCATCCACCTCACTAGAACTGTCTCAAATATGGTTTTTTTCACGGCTGAGAAATATTCCATTGTATATGACAACTTCTTTATCAGTTCATCTGTTGATGGACTCTATTTGCGGGGTAAAAACAGAGACACAGACATAGAGAAAAGACTTTGGACACAGTAGGGGAGGGAGAGAGTGGGAAAAATTGAGACAGAAGCATTGAAACATATGCTTTACCATATGTAAAAGAGATAGCTAGTGGGAAGTTGCTGTATGATGCAGGGAGCTGAACACGGAGCTCTGTGACAACCTAGAGGGATGGGTGGAAGGCTCAAAAGGGAGGGGACGTATGTATATTTCTGGCTGGTTCACATCATTGTATGGCAGAAGCCAGCACAATATTGTAAAGCAATTATCCTCCAATTAGAAATAAATTGATTAAAAAAATAAAATTTAAAAATAATACTGTTTAATACAGCAAAGTGTTTCAGCCAATAGAAGCAACTTCTGATCGTGCTGATTCATGAATGCCCTTCAGAACCACAAGGAAGTGCATAAGAGAAGCAAAAGCTGCATCCTCAGCTCTTCCGGGAAAAAGTGTTTCATTAGGGAAGAACCTACTGCATCCATGCCGTGTGAGAGCAAGATGGGGCTGTGTAATTAATGTTTGCTTTCTTTTCCCTAAATTCTCCCAAATCCTAATCAGGGTCTGCCTTCTCCTAAATGTTCTCAGAAAATGTCCCTCAAATCATAAATAATGATCTTTCTATTTCCTTCTCTACCCCTGGCCAGCACGTTCTGAGTGGGTTGCGGTGGGGGGGTGGGGCGTCTTGTCAGTGTCACCTGAGCAGGATTTGCTGGGTGAGCTGATTGGCTGCAGGAGCAGGAACGACTTACGACACTCACTCCCTCGGGGTTTTGTTAAGTATGTTACAGTGAAAATGTCCCATCTAGAAGAGGAAGCATCATGAAGAGGCTAGCACGCACTGTGCTGGGGCTTTTGTTTGCCCAGGTTTGCTGTGAGTTGGGGCTGCCCCACAGGGGATCTGAAGGAATGAGACGCTGCTCTGTTGTTGGGGGATGGAGAGGAGCTGACAAGTCCTGCAGACTTTTTATCCTTCTCATCATCTATGCGGATGGGGAGGGCACTTTCAGGGTTTAGTAGGAGTTACAGTGACCGTCACCAGTGACTGTTTCTCTTTCCTCATCAGGTGTGCGAGGGGTGGATGTGGAACAGAGTCCCCCAGCCCTGAATCTCCAGGAGGGAGCCAGCTACACTCTTCGGTGTAATTTTTCCACTTTCCCACAGAGTATGAATTGGTATCTTCAGAACCCTGGGGGCCGCATCATCCACCTGTTTTACATTACTTCAGGGACAAAGCGAGATGGAAGATTAAATGCCACAACAGTTCCTACAGAACGCCGCAGCTCACTGCACATTTCCTCTTCGCAGACCACAGACTCAGGCACTTACTTCTGTGCTGTGCAGCACAGTGCTCCCCAGGCACCTGCAGCCTCTACACAAACCCTCCGCGGGGCTCAGCCCCTCCTCCAGCCACAGTCACACCATGAGGCCACCAGAGGGCATTTTCAGTGCTTAATGTTACTCACCTTTATCAGGACAGTTTTAACCACAGACACTTTTTGGCCCTACAGATTATGGACTTTCGTCTTTATCTTTCCTTCTCAACATGTATCTCCTTCTGCACTAGAAACTTCTAACTGTGAACTAGCAGAGTAGTTGATAAGAGGATAGAATTAAAATAAATATTTATCCACAGCTTCCCAGGGGTAAAGAATTTGCCAACCAATGGAGGAGATGCGGAAGACATGGGTTTGATCCCTGAGTTGGCAAGATCCTCTGGAGGAGGAAACGGTAACCCACTCCAGTATTCTTGGGAAACACTGGGAAATCTCATGGACAGAGGAGCCTGGCGGGCTCCAGTCCACGGGGTCTCAAAGAGTTGGACTGACTGAGTGACTAAGTACACATGCTGAACTAAAAAATGTTAAAAAGTGAAAGGAATTAAATGAAATCACTCCAGTAAAGATACTACCCAGTGTGTGAGAGGGTGGGGCCTACTGACGAATTAAAGCAGATATGAACTTAGAGCTCTAGCTGGCTGAGAAGAACAGAAGAGGAACTTGAGCTGCCACTGAGTACTGACGCCAGAAACAATGGGCAAGATACTGGGAGCATCATTTTTGATTCTGTGGTTTCAATTAGGCTGTGACTAGTGGAGGAGGAAACCTAGGATATCTCATCAATTAGGCAGACTGAGAAAACTGGATTACAAACAAGTTCATGCAGATAGAAACTCTAAGAAGGAAATAGATGTCTGTGGAATTAACGACTTTTTATCTCTTTAAGTAGGGGTGAGTGGACAACAGAAGGAAAAAAGTGACCAAGAGCAGGTGAAACAGAGCCCTCAATCTTTGACAGTCCAGGAAGGAGAGATTTCCATTCTGAACTGTAGTTATGAGAAGAGTGCATTTGACTACTTCCTGTGGTACTGGCAATATCCTGGTAAAGGCCCTGCGTTCTTGATAGCCGTAGTTCAATTATGAATGAAATGGAAGATGGAAGTTTCACAGTTTCCCTCAATAAGAGTGCCAAACAGCTCTCATTGTACATCACAACTTCGCAGCCTGGAGACTCAGCCACCTACATCTGTGCAGCAAGGGCACAGTGCTCCCCAGGCACCTGCAGTCTGTACTCAAACCTGCAGCTCAGATGTAGCCACACCCTGCTGTGTAGATGAAATACACATGCACACACACACACACACACGCACACACACAAAATCTGTTTGGTCATAAAAATCTTAACATATTTAAGAAAACTGAAATTATATAGAATTTATTCTTCAACCAAAATGGAAACGACACAGAATATCTAGTACAATGAGATGTCTGTAGAAACTCTCAAAATTTGGAATATATGCACTAACTTAAAGATAACCATAGGTTAAAGAAACAATTACTATGACTTTAGAACATATTTTGAAAGTAAATATTGTGAGAGCACATTGTATAGATATGTATGAGATGCAGCTAAAATTATACATAAAAGGAAATTTATCTTTTTAAATGCTTATTTAACTAAAGAAAAAAGGTTGAAAAACTATCATCTAGGCTTTCAGTGAAAGATGATAGAAAAGTGAATTAAACCCAACCTAAACTGAAAGAAGTAAATAATAAAATGTTGGATTGGTGAAATACAAAGAAAGCTTTAGGGATAGCCATGAAATACAAAGTTAATTTTGTTAAAATGGTCAATAAGATTGAAATATTTCTAGGTAGAATTATCAAGGGAAAAAAGAAAAAAACACAAATTATAAATATAAGTAACTAAAAAGAAAATTATTCTTCAAGTTCTATAATGTTAAAAGGGTAATAAAAGAATATAATTAATAAGTTTACGTCACTGAGTAAGTGTATAGAAGTAGCCTTACACAGGTAGGGAAGATGTGTTTTTTTGACAAAGTTCAAAGACAATTCAATGGGGGTAATGAATGAGCAATTGATGAGCAAATGATGTTGGGACAATTGGATATTCTTGGTAAATAATTAAAACTTGGCCAAATATCACACCTTATACAAAATTTGGGTACAGCCTCAAAATGAACCATACATCCACGTGTAAGATGTAAAATTACCAAATCTTTTAGGAAAAACATAAGAGAATATCTTCATGACCTAGGGTTAGACAAACAGAATTTTGACATGACACCAAGAGCACGATCCATAAACAAACTTAGATTTCATCAAAATTAAAAATTTACTCTGTGAAAGACACTGTTTGCTCTGTGAAAGACACTGTTTAGAGAAGGAAAAAGATAAACTGCAGAAATGACAGGAAATACATTTTCATCAAAAGATTGTGTTCCGAATACAATGAACTCTCTAGACAGCAGGAAGAAAACAATCTAGTTGAAAACTGGACGATAGATTTACACAGACACTTCACCAGAGAGCTATGTGGTAAGGAAATAAGCATATAAAAAGACGGCCAGGCTAAGTCAAATATCTCTCTTAGTAAATGTCACATTGCCCTGGAAAATATGTGGGTTATTTTCAGATATTTTTTGATATTGATTTCTAACAATTCCACGATGATTAGGAAACAGACTGTAGGATTTTAATATCTTTAGACCATGAAAATTTGCACCTTGTTTTATGTCCCTGGATATGTACCAATGTCTCCTAGTTTATAGTCTATGGAACCATGAATAGAGTTTGCATCCTACTACTGTGTGAAAATCGCATAAGTCTTAACTATGTTGATTCACAGTGCTTTTCAGGTCTACTGTACCCCCCTACTTTTCTGTATATTCATTCTATTAATTTTTGAGAGTTTGCTATTGAAACTCCAACCAAAAATTTTTATTTATTTACTTAAAGAATAGTTGTAATATATAGTGGAACTGTATTTTGTGCTGTGTTTTCTAAGTCTAATATATACTTTCGTAATTTAAAAAATAAAGAGAAAAAAAGATGGTCAACATTATTAGTCTTTAGGAAAATGCAAATTAAGGCACAAAGAGATACTACTTCACATCTACCATAAAGACTAAAAGTAAAAATACTGACAATATTGAGCTCTGGCAAAGATGCAGAGAAATTGGAGCACTCATATATTGCTGGTGGGTGAATGGCCCAGTCATTCTGGAAAAAAGTTCAGCAGTTCCACATAAACTTAAATATTCACTTACCTTACAACTCTGCAATTACACTCCTGAGTATTTATGCTTGAGAAATGAAAAACTTATATTTACACAAAAATCTGTACATGAATATTCATAGCAGCTATATTCGTGATGACCAGAAGTGGAAACCAGTCAAGTAGTCTTCATTGGGTGAATAGATCAATAAGTCCACTGTAATACATCTGTACAATGACATATTATTTATAGATTTTTTTCAACTTGTAGTAGAATTGTGTCTCAATAAATCATTTTCAGTTGAAAATAACAAAAATGCATTTAATATACCTAACCCAGCCTACATTAAAGGTGCTCAACACTTACTTTAGCCTACTTACTTTATCTTTAGACGGGAGAAATCATCTAATGCAAAGTTTATTTTATACTAAAATGTTGAAAATCTCATGTAGTTTATTGAGTGCTGTACTGAAAGTGGAAAATAGAATAGTTGTATGATTACAGAATGAAGGTAAGTGTGTCAGTTTTTTACCCTCATGATCTCAGGGCTGGCCGGGAGCTCAGCTTATTGGTGCTGCTCAGATCACCAAAGAATATATAGCAAATGTTGCTAGCATGGGAAAAGATCAAATTTAAAATTTCAAAGTGTGGTTTTTACTGAATGTGTATCACTTTCTTACCACTGTAAAGTCAAAAATCCAAAGTCAAGACATCATAAGTTGGTGACAGTCTATAGTGATTAAAAGAAACAGACTACTGATATATGCGATAGCTTAGATGGGGCTTCCGAGGTGGCTCAGTGCTAAGAATTTGCCTACAATGAAGGAGATGCGGGTTTGATCCCTGGGTGGGGAAGATACCCTGGAGAAGGAAATGGCAACCCACTCCAGTATTCTTCCCTGGAAAATTCCAAGGACAGAGGAACCTGGAAGTCTACAGTTAGTGAGGTTGCAAAAGAGTGGGACATGACTTAGCAACTAAAAAACAATAGCCTCGATGGCTCTCAGGATGTGCTGAATGAAGAAATAGTCAATCTCAGAGGCTACATGGTGCATGATTACGCTTATTGGATTGTTTTGATTGTATACGTAGTGTGATTCTACTTATACAGCATTCTCAAAGAACAAAATTAGAGATGAAAAAGAGATCAGTACTCAGGGTTGGAAAGAGCTGCAGGGATGGGGAGAGTATACACAGGGGATTTCTTTAAGAGAAAAAACAATTTTGTGTCATGATTTTAGTGGTGGTACAAGAACCAATACGTGTGATAAAATTTCATGGACTAATGCATCAAAACCAAAAAATGCAAATAAAAACTGATGATAAAGTTATGGTATTTTAATAAAATTTTATCAATATCAATTTCTTGGTATATGTAATTGTTATATTAGTATGTATCTATATTTTATAATATCATTCTGCTTTGCAAGCTGCTGTGGTCATTCATGATCTCCTCTGCTTAGTTACAAATAATTTCAAGTCCAGGCATTCGTTGCCTGTCAGCACTCAGAAGTGAAATGAGACAGAAGAGTAAATGTCTCAGATAAATACAATCTCTCCTCCCTGCTTCAGTCATTCATGAGTTATTTTGATTTTAAATTCCATAAACTGGCACTATTTTAGGCCTTGTCTGTATTTTCTTTTCTACTTTCTTTGGTTCTTTTATATTAATTCATCTATTACAGCAATGAAACCAAATGAAAGATAGACAGCTACATTCCACATGAACATGAAACAGTGCAGAGAACTTCAGTCACCAACTTCTGTGGTGTTGACAGGTACTAAGTGTCTACAGTCTGTAAATATTAAATTGTATAGGAGTGCATTATAGCATTACACCAGAGAAATCTGGCATGTTTATCTTTATTTTATAAGTAGAAATAATAATGAGCAGCTGACAAGTGAGACTGAACACTCTGGACCAATGAGACAGAAAATGTGACATGACAATGACTCTAGGACAGATGACTAATAAGTACAATTCTACATTTAGAGGTAACAGGATTGAATAGCCTGATTGCCCTCAAAGTCTAATACATAAGACTCAATATAAAATTTAAAAAGAATAATATTTTATTCCAGTTATAATTTCATATAAATATACACCACTGACTGGTGGCGCAGACGGTAAAGCGTCTGTCTGCAATGCGGGAGACCCGGGTTCAATCCCTGGGTTGGGAAGATCCCCTGGAGAAGGAAATGGCAATCCATTCCAGAACTATTGCCTGGAAAATCCCATGGACAGAGGAGCCTGGTAGATTACAGTCCACGGGGTCGCAAAGAGTTGGACACGACTGAGTGACTTCACTGATTGACTGATATACCACTGAATAGACTCTGAAATTCAGATGGGCTGATTTTTTTTAATCATTTTATGTTGAAGTGATATTATTGATTGAAAAATCTAAGTGGAGCCCTGGAACACAGTAAAAAAACAAAAAGACATATATTAATTCTTTTGTGTAAGATTGCTATTCACCCAGAAGGCCTAAGTACTGTGAATGTTTTAAAATAGTCACTAGATTCTGGATGGAGAAAAGTAAGTATAGGCTAAATGAATGACCAATCAGTACATTACAAGAATGTTTCAGAACCTATACTAAATTACATCTTAAACAGGATGACAAAATTATTTTACTGAATCAATGCATGTCGGCTTGTTTAATCTTCAGTTTCCCTCAGTTCAAACCTTTAATATTAATTGCTTTCTTCATGCCCCTTTTCAGGATCTGCCAAACTTAATGACCAGGGAAAGACAAGTAGACAAAGTAAAGGTGTGTGGTGAGCCAGTCTTCATCTGTACACAGACCACGTGGTCGATGAACATGACACCCCACTTCCTGTTTGGAAGGAGTCACACAGGAACCAGTTACCATGTATATGTGCTGCCAGGCACTCAAAGACACTGAAATCTTAGCTTGAGGCGGAACTGAGCACATTTGTGTAGGAGAGTCCATGCCTCATGCCTCTCTCCAGTCTGTTCTGGGTGTTCCTGGCCTTCACCTTCTCTGGTAGGGATGCTTCTAAACCTAGGTGTAAACGTTCAGGGTGAAAGGACTGCACACAGGCACATGGAGCTTCACAGGGACTTGGGGAGGAAAGGAGGACCGGGGAAAAGCAAGTGTCTTATGATTTCAGTTTGGTTTTTATTTTAGAGACCTAAATGAGTCTATTTCCTACACTATTTTATTCACTGCTTCATCTCGGGTTTCTGATTTTTTCCACAGGATCTGGTGTGGCCCAGAAAGTTACTCAAGACCAGCCAGACATATCCAGTCAAGATGGGGAGTCAGCCACCATGAACTGTCAGTATGAGACAAGTTGGAGCAGTTATAACATTTTTTAGTATAAGCAGCTTCCCAGTGGAGAGATGATTTACCTTATTGGCCAGAATTCTTATAGCCCAAATGCAAGGGATGGCCGCTACTCCATAAATTTTCAGAGATCACGTAAAGCCATCAATCAGCCTCATTATCTCAGCCTTAAAGCTGGAAGACTCTGCAAAGTATTTCTGTGCTCTCTGGGAACTCACAGTGGTTGAAGTGATTGGAAAAGCTGAACAAAAACTCCTGAGCTGGATAAGAGAGAAGACCCCCCTCCCCCACAACCCCACCCCCTCCCACCCCTGCTGCAGGACTACCGCCAAAATACATACCTGCAGATCCCAGACAAGAAATGATAGTCTTGTGCTTGTTTCATCTGTGGTCTGGATCAGAAGATTTAATACTGAAAGAAAGCTCCTTCCATGTCATTTGGAAGCAAGTGTCCAGGGTAATTGTCTACTGCTATATTCTCATCTTGAATTTTTGACTTTTAAGTCAACCATCCAGAGCATGTGTAAAGTTGTCTAAATTGGAAAACTTTCCCCATAAGAATATAAAATGGCAATTTCACCTAAAGATCCTCATATCACAAATCTGGGTCTAGAAGCTGAAATCGTCGTGAAAATCATTTCCTTAGTCCTTTCCTCTCAGATTTTGTGTCGGGGCACAATCAGAGAAGGGGAACCACCAGTGATGCAGAGTGAGAGATAAGTTATAAGGATTAGAACACAGGCAGTAGCTAGGGCTGGTGGAAGAGTCCATAAAAACTGTTGTATTTGTATTTGGTGTTGAGTCTAATTCACTCTAAGTGAACTAGAGTAACATTTGTGAAGGAGAGTTGGATGTGGACATAAGCATGGAGAAACTGTGACATGTATGGAAGTGTATGAGGACAATGGAGCCCACAAGACACACTAAAACTTGTCTGTCTCTTACTTCCTTCAGTCTCACAGTGGTGGGTGACCTTCAGGAGAAGTGGATGTCATTTGCCATCATGCGACAGGCATACTTGGTCTAATGCAAAGAGAACATGAGTAAGAGATCTGGTGGGAGGTAGAGGAGTTGTGAGTCAATAATAAGTTGAACTATCAGAGCAGCAGCAACAGTATGTATTGCCATAGCCCCTGGAGCTCTGCACCAACCCACGGAACATAAAAATATGGCTACTTCATCACAAGTACCTTCCAAAACTCACACAAATCTCTTTCATGGCCAACCCTAACCCAGAACAAAAAGGGAAGCAAATTCGAGGAAATAGATTTCCAGATAGTTAAGCTGAAACAGTACAAAGGTACCATAATACTTTAACTAGTTAACTTCCCTCCTTGTTAACTAGGTATTCATCGGTACCTTCTTGAACAACACAACTTTCTAATAAGGACAACAGGAAAATTATGCTTCCTGTTAATATGATGCAATTATTTCTTCAATCAACCAAAGCAACCTCTCTCCCTCAAAGAGAATACCAAGTTCATTTATCCATTTAGGGGTGATGCTCTTTCCTCTGATACCTGAATCAGAGGATCCATTGAATTCTTTAACTTGACTACTGAGATACAAGGAGATACAAATTAACTTGTAGTAGCACATTTTATGCTACTACAGGAAGGAAAACTGGAGATGGAAGTTAAAAAATGGTTAATGCATACATAAATATATTCATATAAAATGAAAGTAATTTCATAACTATTATATTTTTTGTTACTGCAAATGGCCACATGGTTGTAACTGGTATTTATAACTACCTCATGTATTACCTATTCTATAATCTCTTTGCTCATAGCCAGAATCTCCACTCACTGTTGTACTTAACTTCATATAAAACAAGCTCCTTATTCAGGAATAACACTATATGGAAAGCAATGTAGTGGTGGGGGGTGGGGGGGTGGGGATGAGATTGGAAAGTAGGTCACAGAAGTGGACTTTGAAGGAAAGGTAATCTTTAGCAGAATAAAGAAAGTTGATATTTATTGAGCTTACTATAATATAGTAAGGCATGGGATGAATTTACAATCCATTATCTAATTTTTGTGTTAAAACCCTATGAGACAGATTTTATTGTTCCATATCTTTTAATCTTTGAGAAGTGAGACATAACTTTTCTAACTGTGAAAAGTGTCCCAAACTTTTATTGTCTTCCAGAGTGTACCATCTTAGAGGGC
This sequence comes from Capricornis sumatraensis, assembly GCF_032405125.1. NCBI lineage: Eukaryota > Metazoa > Chordata > Mammalia > Artiodactyla > Bovidae > Capricornis > Capricornis sumatraensis. Next base: position 77,650,874 of record NC_091070.1, read on the forward strand.
TCCTTAAGAGACAGTTTGGGTATGGAGAGGCACTTGGATCTAAGGCAAGGCAGCTGGATGTCTCAGTGATGGTGAAATTATACAAGTTTAAACTGGAAACTAAAGGCAACTAGGAAAGAAGATGGTAAACCTAGGTACAAACTGCCCCAGGATCAGTAGATGAGGAAATCATCCACTATCCAGTTAAGTGCTAAATGCTTCAGCAAGTTTGTTAGTTGTAGTGTGCCTGGAAAAACAAGAGGCTACAGGAAGAGATATTACTCCTTAAACACTCCAAGCATCTTGTATATCAAGACCTGTGCCCGTTGCCTTTGCCCTCTCTGCTGTGATGCTATCCCTCAAAACATTTACATGGTGCACCTCTGAAAACTCAACTGTCACGCCTTTGTGAATACTTTATCTTAATGTTACTATTTGCATTCCCAGACAATCAGGCTCCAGCGACTGCGCAGCAAGAATGAAAGCGAAAACACTGCCACCTGGTGGCCTGCTAAATATTTTGTGAGGCTGACACTGGGCACCTTGCTGCCCTCTAGTGATCATGGATTAAACTGCGGGCAAACCTAGTCAGTTGTTTTAATGTGCCTGGAGAATCCCATGGACTGAAGAGCCTGAGTGGCTACAGTCCAGAGGTTTCAAAGACAGAGGCTGAGCAAGTACGCATGCACGCTAGTCAAAACAGGGGCTGCCATTGTTGAACCAAAGTCAGTAAACGTCTCAATGCAGAAATCACAGGAGATGAGAAGATTCGGGACAACTGGCTGGTTTTTAATCTTTGCCTACCAGATGTGAAAATGATCCACTTCAAATGACATATATTGGTTTGGCTAAAAAGTATCTTCATGTTTTCTTGTAACATCTTACATGTGATGATTTTGGCTGGCAAGTAATAGGCTACCTTGGAGAGGAAGCTCAGAATAATTGCACAAAGGGTTGTTTTCTTTTTTCCTTCTTCTTCTGGTAGGTGAAATTGTTTCTACTGCTCTGTCCTTTCTTGTAATATACTATAGAAATATTCTGAGGATGGGAGCAAGACTCAAAAATGGGGAAAAAATTAAGCAATCATAGCAAACACTGCTTGGTATATTCATTCCAACAACAACATCTCAATCTCTCAATATAACACCCTAATGAACTGATTTTCCCTGAACACAAAGAACATGATAGACCATGGAAACTTATAAAAATACATGAAATCTACCATTTAAACTGCCAAATATAGCTCAAAAAATATTAAGCTCTATCTTGTGGATAGACTCCTTTGCAATTTGAAAGTTTGGCTCCCAAATCCTCAACGTTCTGTGTATTGCTTGCATCTGACTGAGTACCTATGCTAGGGAAAGTCTTGTGCGAGGTGATTTTCAGGTGTGTTCTCACTCAGTTCTTATCCTCACCCTTCAAGGTTGGGTCCACGCTACTTTAGGGAGGCGATGTAACAGTGCCTGAGATGGAAGACTTGGATTATGTTTCTAGACCTACCACTCATTAGTTGAGTGATCTTGGGAGTATCACTTAATTATTTTATGCTTCAGTTCCCTCGTATCTGCAATGTGGATATTGATAGAATCTACCATGCAGGGTTGTTAGGAGAAGTGAATGAGATGATGAATGCCAATGTGAGCCCAGTGCCCAGCAGAAGGATACTGACTATTCACAGAAATGGAAATTGAACATGAGAGAGGTTCAATACCTTGCCTGGTGTTGCAGAGTAAGTGTCAGCGTGGAGCCCTCCCTCCATACCTTACTTAGAGCACAAACCTTTCCTCATCCCAAGAGTAACTCTCTATCTTAATATAGTATCGTATTGTCCTTAAAGTGCTTATCCAGTGCAGTGGGTGGGGTGCTGGCTTGATTCTTGATTGGGGAGATAAGATCCCACATGCCTTGTCCCCACCCCCCAAAAAATTAAAAAACCCAGAAGCAATATTGTAACAAATTCAATAAAGTCTTTAAAAATGATTGACATCAAGGAAATTCTTTTTAAAAAAAGAAAGAAAATCAACAAGTAGACTCCTATTATTTTTAAAACATATAACCTCTGACATTTAAAACATTTACAGAATATTATAAACGTAGGGGCATGACAAATTCCAAACATGATATGCTCCATACCAGAGAGATAAGTGTTCTAATTCTTACTATGCCACTTCCCTGATATTTCACCTTGAGTTAATCACCCAAACTCTTTGAGCTACAGTTTTGGTATTTGTAAATTAGGAATAATAGTAACTCTATTGTGTGACTTTCATATTAGAATAATGTACATGAAGCAAAAGAAAATTTATCACATTATGTGGGTGAACATTTCTATTTGGGGAATTTGAAAGTTTTAAAAATTTTGTTTAAAATGCATATAAAGATTCTTAACCAAAGCAGAATTCATGTCACATACTACCATCCCACTCTCTCCAGTTGAATAGTAGCAGTCCATGATTAAGCAGCCCACTTCTGAAAGGTTGTCAGTTCTCTTTGTGTGGTGAGCTCATCTCAATGTTTGTGAAGTTGGTCTCAAGAAAGCAGTGTTTGATCCCTCATTTTGAACCACAGGCAACTGATTCTAGGGCAGAAATGGTTGGTGTGTTTCTAGCACGTGTATGTGGTCTTGTCTCTGATTGGTTGGGCAACCAGGTACAGAAACCTATTTTCTCACAGATCTAGGCTGCAGAACGTTCCTCTGCTGAGGATACTTGATCAGGATAAATGGAGAGGAACACTTTGCCAGCCTCATGGCTGATCCTGTGGCTTCATCTTGGCCCTAAGTCCTGGGGCTGCTGAAGACATTCTGAACAATCTGGGTGGTGATGGGGAAGGAGGGAGATGCAGTCAGGCACCTCAGGATTCTAATATTTGGGAATGTGTGAAGGCAATGAACACTGTAGAGAAATCAGTTTCTATGTGTGACCTTGTCTTTCTGAACAGGAGTGAGCAGCCTCTTGACTCTGGAGCAGCGTCCTCCCTCGCTGTGGGTTCAGGAAGGAGAGAGCACCAATTTCACCTGCCGTTTCCCTTCCAGCTCTTTCTATGCTTTACACTGGTACAGATGGGAACCTGCAAAGGACCTCACGAACCTGTTTGTAATAAGTGTAAATGGGGATGAAAAGAAGCAAGGACGAGTGAGAGTCACTCTGAATACTAAGGAGGGCTACAGCTCCATGCACGTCAGAGGATCCCAGGCTGAAGACTCAGCCACCTACCTCTGTGCCTCCACACAGTGCCACTAAGCCCCCTGCAGCCCATACCCAAACCTGTGCCTGCTGCTGCTCTGGGACCAGCGTTGAGAAAGAGCCATTGTCAGGAGGAAAAGGGAAATTCAATGAAAGACAGTGTTTTCAGTAATCAGGGGGAAATGCAGACATAGATAAACAGGCATTCCAGTCACTGTAGCTCCCTCAACTAACTGGACTGTTTCTAAACATCACTAGTCTCCACTACCACCAGTATATTGGCCATATCATTGGTTCCAATTCCTAGGCTCCTGTTTCCCTGTGATTCCAAGTAAACTAGATAGTTTCAAACCTATTTAAAATAATATGGTTATTCCTGGGTAATATTTACCCCTCACTATTGCTACATCCTAAGAGCTAGTCTTTATGGTATTTCCTTATGTGCATGAATGTAATATGGGGATATGCTGTCTCACACATCTGGCATGGAAGTCTGTATGTTTTCTACCAGAACAGTCAATTCTGTCTCATTTAACTCAGAGATTTTGGTTTGCTTTAGTTCAAACTTCCCGCTACATGAATATCTGTATGTCATTTCTTTACTGTGTGGTTGTTTGCATTTTTAAAAATCACTTTGATATCTGGAAGAAGCATTGATAGGGGAAATTCACTACTAAACTTGGTCTCTCCCCCAGTTTATATTGTAACTGTGATAATGAATAAGTAACTGAACTCCAGGATCAAAGTTTCTTACTTAGTAATTTCCAGGTATATGAAGATGATCAATTTTCTAATCCTGAGCTCATTGTGCAGATTTTCAAGTAACCCACCAGTTTAATACCATATTGGGCTTCTCTGATGACTCAGACAGTAAAGAATCTGCCCACAATGCAGGAGATCCGTATTCGATCCCTGGGTCAAGAAGATCCCCTGGAGGAGGGAATGGCTACCCATTCCAGTATTCTTGCCTGGATAATTCTATGGGCAGAGGAGTTTGGTGGGCTATAGTCCATGGAGTCACAAAGAGCTGGACACGACTGAGTGACTAACACCTTCACTTAATACCGCACTGGTGCTGTGCTGCTGCTGAGTCGCTTCAGGTGTGTCCGACTCTGCGCTGCTATGGACGGTAGCCTGCCAGGCTCCTCTGGCACAGGCTGCTAATTCTGGTGTCTTTCTGGGGTTTGTCAACACGGATTATTTTGGATCTGGGCCTCTTCATCTTATAGCTTATGCTTTCAGGTTTCTCCCCACCATACACAATAGTAATTAATATCAAGCCTCTGTCCAGCCTCCTGAAGTATGGTGCTATTGGGCTCTCTCTCTTTCATAAATTCATATATTAAAAGATTTATTAGTGTCATTATGTTTAGGAAAGATAATACATATTATAAAAACAATACTGGTTTGCATACAAATCCCTCAGGCCGAAACTATTTAAGAGATGTTCATATGAAAGATTTCTTTTTCAAAGATCATTCACAAGGTAGCAATGAATCTATCTGTCCATCAGATTGCAAATAGTTGAACCCATTTTCCTATATGAATGTGCATAGAACTGGAAGGTAGAGCACAGAAGTGAGTGAGGTGAACCTGTAGTTCATTGTACAGTAGTGTTAATGGAATTAAACAACGCGCAAAAAAAGAGCTGCTGGTCAACTTCACAAACTGGATCTTCAACATTATTGGCCTAAAGATCAATGGAAGAAATTTCTAATACTATCAGTGAAGACCCTGTGTTTTAGCTAACTCTGAATTGGCAGAAACAAAAAGCACAGAGAAAAAGCAAGGACAAAATTTGTCTATACTGTGTGTTGCTGCGACACAGTGCTTCATGTATTTTTCATACCAAAGAACATATAGAAATTGATTACATTTGTACAGCACTTCAGTATAGAATGCTGCTTGAGACTGACCTGTGATTCCACATTCCCTGGGTTCTTCCTCACCTTAGGGGGTAAGGAGATATAGCACTTTCCACACAGGTAATCAATTCCTGGATGCAGCGGCACATAACTTTGAAAATCTACGCTTATAAACATGGGGAAAATGCTAACCTGGAAGTGAGATTCCTTAAAAAATACCTGTGTCTTTATCAAAGTCATATGTAACCAAGCAAACATGCACCAAACTTTTCAGTTTCTTTGGGTTCTCAAATGGATTTGAAATTGAAAATATTCTGTTTGTTGTGTTAGTTATAGAGATACAGATCAGACCTCTTAAGTAGTCCCTCATTTTTTAAAGTCACATGGAGAGAGAAGAATGAATGAAATATAAAAATAAAATTGAACAAGGAAAGCTCACATCTCCCTGTTTACTGTAGGGCCCCAACATGAGCAACCAACCACCTGCTCCTGTTCTGTGGGGCCCAAGGCTCTCATCACACCTGAACTGCTGCTGCTGCTAAGTTGCTTCAGTCGTGTCCAACTCTGTGCGACCCCATAGATGGCAGACCACCAGGGTCTCCCGTCCCTGGGATTCTCCAGAACACTGGAGTGGGTTGCCATTTCCTTCTTCAATGCATGAAAGTGAAAAGTGAAAGTGAAGTCGCTCAGTCGTGTCTGACTCTTAGCGACCCCACGAACTGCAGCCTACCAGGCTCCTGTGTCCATGGGATTTTCCAGGCAAGAGTACTGGAGTGGGTTTGCCATTGCCTTCTCCTATCACACCTGAGCATCACCAGCTAATCTTCTCTGCTAAGGCAGGAGCACTCGGACCACAGGTGAAATGAAGTTTGGTGAAACAGACAGATGTTTTAGGTCCAGCTCTTAGAGACAATCAGAAATCAGAGAGAGGAAAAGCGTACTTTATTTTTGCTAATGTCTCACAATTCTCCAACAGGATTCTCTTCATGAGCTTTAGTGTCACTGTGTTTTGCTGCACAACAAACCACCTCAAAACTTACTGTTTAATTACCTCATGATACCTCTGCTCAGTGTGGTGAAAGGGGGCTCAACTGCACTGGAATCCCTCAATTTACTCACTTAATTAGTGGGGTTGACTGGAAGCTGAGGCTCAGCTGAAATCGCAGAGGCCCAGGCTCATCTCTCCTTGAGATGTTCTCAGGACTGACCATGGCCCATGCATGTGATCTCTCTGTGGCCCTGAGGAAGCTGGGCATCTTATACTGTGCCTCGGGGCTTCCAAAACCACAGAAGTGCCAACTGCCAAAGAGTCGCCACCTCTCGCCTCAGAACCGGCATGCTGTGAACTTCTGCTCATCTGTTTACTGTAGTAAGTCATGCAGACAGCCTGGACTCAGTGTGTGCGGGGGCTACACAAGGTCCCAGATATCAGGGAGCAGGGTCACTGGAGGCAACTTTGGCCACTAGTTTCCACGTGAGCTGATAGAATAAATACATTCCTTGTGGCAAACTGGCACCAGAGCACTAATGAAGCACATAGACCTTAATAACCATCAAGGTCAGGTCTCAAATAGCACCCACATCCACTTCCTCATCTCTATACTCCTTGCAGCTCCCCTAATCCAAGCATTTAGCACCTCTGACTTGGATAACTGCAAAGGCCTCTTCACTCTCTTCCTGCCTTTATTCTGAACTCTTTGAATCTGACTTCTACGTGACCACAGAGTTCATATATATATATATATATATATATATATATGAGAAGGAAATGGCAACCCACTCCAGTATTCTTGCCTGGGAAATCCCATGGACAGAGGAGCCTGGCGTGCTGCAGTTCATGGGGTCACAAAGAATTGGGCATGACTTACCGACTGAACAACAATAACAACAACAATAATAATAATAACATATAAAATTAGTTTGCTTCCTGCTCATCTTTGGATAATGAAGAACCATTAGAAATTGTAAAGGTCAAATGTTATATTAAGGATTACAAGGCAATGTACAGTTTTTCCCGGAGTTACTTCTAGTTTTCTCATTCACCCTTTTCTGCCACATACTCTAGATGTACATCAGCCACTTTAAAATAAAACCATTCATGCTAGTATTAAGCTCTTTCCTTAATGTGAACCTTTCCAGATACTGTCCTCTTTGGTCAGAATGGTTTTTCCCAAATACTTGTTTAAAACATTTATATGTACTCAACCTTTACAGCCCAGTTCAAGCAACATTATTTATTTTAAAAAATATAAATTTATTTATTTTAATTGGAGGTTAATTACTTTACAATATTGTATTGGTTTTGTCAAATCTTAATGGATAATATTGCTAATTTTTAATTATAAATATTCTTGAATCTGGTCCCCTCTTAAGATGGTTTGACAAGAATATTTGCTACTGAGGGCCATCGTATATTTATATTCATTCAAACTGTTTCCTATGAGGCATGAAGAGATTCCTTTTAGTCCACAAACAAAAGCATGGTCAGGTTCCCTTCTTTTCATTTAGCAAATATCTCCTTCACAGCACAAGACCCGGACATGGGCTATAGCAAATATGATGGTGTGAGTTGGGAAAGGGCAGCCTTCTCCAGTGGATGACTATTCTGTCTTGGTTTACATCCTTCTGTGTAAACTGCGGCAGGGCTCCTGATCTGCATGAAGACCAGGAAACTTTTAAAACATCCCCGAGTGCTGCTGCAAACCCCTTGCTCTTTTAGGGTGGGAGTGAAGCCTTCACCACCATAGCGTTCCTAGATTTGTCTTCATTTGGGAGTCCAAATCCAACATGCCTGAAAAGGAAGAGTTATCCCAATGATGTGCATTTCAAAGAGCTTTGTTAACTCATGGGATTTTCCTTTTCCATTACATCCTAAACCTGCTACTCCTTCTGTTTCTATATATAAAGTCATTGAGATACAGATTTACTTTTGACTTTAAAGAAGTTTTGAGATGTCTACCATTTATATAACTGCATGGCAACAGTTCAAAAATATTAAGGATCCTATAGTGAGTTAGAAGGTGGGCCCCAAAAGATACATTCACATCCTAATCCATGGAAACTGTGAATGTGAATTTATTTAACAAAGAAACTTTTCAAATGTAATTGAGAAAAGGGTATCAAAATCCAATCCTACTGGATTATCTTGGTGGGGCCTCAATCCAGTGACAAATGCCGTTTTAAGAGACACACAGGTGAGAAGACCTTGTGAGGTCTTCTCGATGGAGGAGGAGGTTGGAGGTATACAGTCACTAGCAAAGGAGGACCTGGAACCACCAGAAGCCAGAAGAGGCAAGGAAAGATTCTCTCCTCATTTGGAAGGAGTCTGTTCCTGCTGACACCTTGTTGTCAGACTTCTGACCTCCAGATTGTAGGGAACCAACTCTTGCTTTTTGGAGCCATCAAATTTGTGATAATTTGTAATGGTAGAACAAGGGCTACTGGGGCTCACACAGTTTTCCAAAGGTAACATTTCTAAATAGCTACAAGCAACTCCTGATTGTTTACATTCATGGAAGGGCATTTTATATTAAATTAAAGAGTAATTAATTAAATTACTCTTTGGGACATTTGCATTCAAATTCTCACATAAGTAAACATACACATTTATTTATCATTCAACAAATGTTTGAGTAACCACTATTTACCAAGTATTACTGGATCAGCAATTTTTGATCCAGTCACAGAGGGGCAGCATCTGCAAACATAGACACTCCCTGGGGAAGATGGGCGGGTAATAAGGTAGTAAGTCTGACTGCCTGTCTCAAATTGTAGTCACTTCTTTCTATTTTCTTTCCTAAAGGCAGTATAGACTACATTTCTGTAGGTCTGGAAGAAGCTGATACAAGGGAAATCCTTTTAGGAGCAGGCAGATTCAGCAACTCTTTCTGAAGAGGAAGAAAAGGGAGATGCTACTGTTAGCACCAGTGTTGATCTTATGGATACGAATATCACGTGAGTTTGATTCCTCCCAGAAAATTCAGCACAGAGGAATCTTATCTGCAGGAAACTGTAGGAGTGGGATTTTCTGACTGAGAGCCAGATGTTGAGAAATACATAACAACTAAAATGTGGGAGGGAGACAGAGGGAGTTGGCGGGGGAGACATGGAAAGAAGGAGAAAATACAGAAGAAGAATGAAAAAGACCATTATAGCTGAGAGAATAAACATCTAATCAGACTTTCTCTGTTACTTCTCATTGCTTTTCTGAACAGAAATGAATGGACAACAGATAAAGCATTTTCCTGAATTCTTGCTTCTGCAAGAAGGGGAGAACTTCACCACATACTGCAATTCCTCAAGCACGTTTTACAACTTGCAGTGGTATAAGCAGAGGCCTGGGGGCAGTCCTGTCCTCTTGATGATATTAGCTAAGGCTGGAGAAGGGAAGACGGAGCAGAGACTGACTGGTCGGCTTGGAGAGACCAGACAGCACAGCTCCCTGCACCTCGCTGCTGCCCAGCTCTCAGATGCAGGAACCTACTTCTGTGCAGAGGCACAGTGCTCTGGAAGCACCTGCTGTCTGTCCCCAAACCTCACTGTGGGCTCCAGCCGTCACTCCTCCTCATCTCTCCTCAGGGGCCAGAGAAAGCTGAAGTCATGATGTCTATGAAGAAATTGAATTTTAATTAAAAAAAATCCCCAAATTCAGTGTCATTGAAGAATTCTGGCAAACATTGAAGAGGAATTAGCATGAATTACACAGTTTCTTGCAGACAATAGGAAGAAAATAATTCTTCACTCATTTTATGAGGCTAATATTACCCTGATGCCAAAATCAGACAAAGACCATAAAGAACTGAAAACTACAGGGAAATATCTTTTATCTAGAAGATAGACCCAACTTTCTGAAAATATTTTAGCGAGTAAAATTCATTGATATGTAAAATGAGTAATATACCAAGCACAAATATAATTTCTTTCCAGGGTGCAAGACACTTAAATATTGAAAATCAATGGATATAATTCATCATATTAGCAGGGTAGAAAAGAAGAATCATTTCATCATTATTAATCTAGTCAGAAAAAAAGGATTTGCAAGAATTTGGTAGTCAGTTATGTTGAAAACTCTGAGAATCACAAGAATAGTGGGGAATTTCCTCTATAGCTAATGGTATTCTTACTAGTAAAAGACTATAATTTTCTCTAAGAAAGAGAAAAAAGCCAGAGTGTCTATTCTTGTCACTCTTTCGGTACAGTGCTAGATGTTGGAGCAAGTGCAATAAAGAAAGTAGATGTAACGATTTTATAGAGTTGAAAGAAGAAGTAAAACTGCAGCTATTTGCTGGTAACATGATTACCTATGTAGGAAATACAAAGAATATGCCCCTAAATTTATATTAGGGAAATGCAAATTAAAGCCACAAAGAGATACCACTTCACATATATCATAAGGGCTAAAATTAAAAATACCAACAATACCAAGTTCTGGCAAGGATGCAGAGAAGTTGGATCACTCATGCATTGCTGGTGGGTGAATGGCCCAGGCATTCTAGAAAACAGTCCAATAATTTAAAATACACTTAAATATTCACTTGCTGAATTCTTAATACTGGAAATCAACCAGTGGTCTTCACTGAATGAACAGATAAATATCCTGTAGCACATTCACATAATGAAATATTATTTATACATCTTTCTCAACTTCAAGTGGGTTATTTTGCAACAAATCATTTTAAGTTGAAACAATAGGAAGTCAAAAGTTCATTTAATATGGAAAGGAAATCTAAAAAGAGTGGAGATAAATATATACATGTAAAACTGAGTCACTTTGCTGCACTGCAGAAACTAACATTTTAAGCAACTATACTCCAATAAAAATCAATTAAAATTTAAAAAAAGAAAATCCATCTAATATATTTAACCTAGCTTCCCTTAAATGTGACCAATACTTGCATTAGCCTTCAGTGGGGAAAAAATCATCTCACACAGTCTATTTTATACTAAAATAATTGAAAATCTTATGCTATGTATTGAATACTGTCCTGAAAGTGAAAATCAGGATGGTTATATGGGTATGAAATGGCTGTAAATGTGTTAGTTGTTTACACTCATGATTTTGAGGCTGGCCAGGAGCTCAGCTCATTCTTGCTGCCCAGAATCACCAGGAAAACATAATACTATATGTTGCTAGCCTAGGAAAAGAAAATTTCAATATTCCAATATGGTTTGTACTGAAAGCATATCACTCTCTCACTACTGTAAAGTCAAAAATTCTAAACTGAATCATCATAAGTTGGGGACAGTCTGTAGTGATTAAAAGGAACAGACTATTGATATATGCAGTAGTCCAGATGGGTCTCAGGATGTTACGCTGAGTAAAAACATCAATCTCAGAGGCTACATGGTATATGATTACACTTATTGGATTATTATGACTGTATATGTAGTGTGATTCTACTTTTGCAGCATTCTCAACAGGACAAAATATAAAGATGAAAGGAGATCAGTAGTGACCTGGATTGTAAAGAATTGCAGGCCTCTGGAGGGTGTACAAAGAGGGTTTCTTTAGAGAGATGAAACAACTCTATGTCATGATTTTAATGGTGGTAACAAGAGCCTGCAGCCATGAAATTCAAAGACACTTACCCCTTGGAAGGAAAGTTATGACCAACCTAGATAGCATATTCAAAAGCAGAGACGTTACTTTGCCAACTAAGGTTAGTCTAGTCAAGGCTATGGTTTTTCCTGTGGTCATGTGTGGATGTGAGAGTTGGACTGTGAAGAAGGCTGAGCACTGAAGAATTGATGCTTTTGAACTGTGGTGTTGGAGAAGACTCTTGAGAGTCCCTTGGACTGCAAGGAGATCCAAGCAGTCCATTCTAAAGGAGATCAGCCCTGGGATTTCTTTCGAAGGAATGATGCTAAAACTGAAACTCCAGTACTTTGGCCACCTCATGCGAAGAGTTGACTCATTGGAAAAGACTCTGATTCTGGGAGGGATTGGGGGCAGGAGGAGAAGGGGACGATGAGGATGAGATGGCTGGATGGTATCACTGACTCGATGGATGTGAGTCTGAATGAACTCCAGGAGTTGGTGATGGACAGGGAGGCCTGGCAGGCTGCGATTCATGGGGTAGCAAAGAGTCAGAAACAAATGAGCAACTGAACTGAACAAGAGCCTATATATGTGATAAAGTTTCACAGTGCTATGCATCAAAACCAGGGTGCGTATTAAACTGAGGTATCAGATTGTGCCCTATATTTTAATAAAATTTTGACAATATAAATTTCCTGGTATGTATATGTAATTATTATATTAGCATATATATTTTAGAATATCAAACTGCTCTTCAGGCTGCTGCAAGGCTTTGTGGTCTCCTCTGCTTAGTTACAAACAATTATAAACCAGGACATCAGCAGATTTCAGGGATTTTCAAGGGTTGTAGAGATGAAGATGGTCTGCAAATTAAGTTCTTTAGGGTGATGAAATGATTCTGTATCTTAATTTTAGTAGTAGTAACAAGAACCTACAAAAGGGATAAATTTCACAGCTGTGCATAAAAAGGTAGATATAAAAACATGTGGTATATATAATAAAATGATACATATAATATAATGATCTATATAATATATGTATTATCATTCTGCTCCCCAGACTACTCTGGGCATTTGTGGTCTCCCCTGTTTCCTTGTAAATAATTAGAAACCAGGACATCAGCTGCCTGTCACTCAGAGCTGAAATGGGACAGAAGAGTAGATGGTTCAACTGCATATAAACTCTCCTCACTGCATCACTCATTAATGAGTTCTTTGACCTTAAATTTTAAGAACTGGCACTGTTTTGGAGACTGTGTCTATACTTCCTTTTCTACTTGCTTATTTGCTTTTGGTTCTTTTAAATTAATTCATTTATTAAGATGATGAAACTAAGTGGAAGACTGAGAGACACACACTTCATGATCATGCACAGTAACAACACTTCAGTCATCGGCCTCTGTGGTCTTGACATTGACTAAGTGTTTGAACAGGACTGAAAAAGACCAGTTTCACTCAGTCCCAAGAAGGGAAATGCCAAAGATTGTTCAAACTATTATTCAATTGTGCTCATTTCACATGTAAGTAAGGTTATGCTTAAAGTCTTTTAAGCTAGCTTTCAGCAGTGTGTGAACCAAGAACTTCCAGATGTACAGGCTGGATTTCAAAGAGGAAGAGGAACCAGAGATCAAGTTGCTAACATTCATTGGATCATGGAGAAAGCAAAGGAATTCCAGAAAAGCATCTAGTTCTACTTCATTGACTATGCTGAAAACTTTGTGTGGATAACAACAAACTGTGGAACATTCTTAAAGTGATGGAAATACCAGCCCACCTCACTTGTCTCCTGAGAAACCTGGATGCAGGTCAAGAAGCATTAGAACCAGACATGGAATAACGGACTGGTTCCAAATCGGGAAAGGAGTCTTTCGAGGCTGTATATTGTCAGCCTGCTTATTTAACTCATATGCTGAGTACAACATGTGAAATGCTGGGCTGGATGAATCACAAGCTGGAATCAAGATTGCTGGGAGAAATATCAAAAACCTCAGATATGCAGAAGATACCACTCTAATGGGAGAAAATGAAGAGGAACTGAAAGGGCTTTTTGATGAGTGTGAAAGAGGAGAGTGAAAAAGCTGCCTTGAAACTCAACATTCAAAAATCTAAGACCATGGCATCTGGTCCCATCACTTCATGGCAGATAGAAGGGGAAAAAGTAGAAGCAATGACAGATGTTACTTTCTTGGGCTCCAAAATCCCTAGGATGGTGACTGAAGCCGTGAAATTGAAAGATGCTTGCCCCGTGAAAGAAAAGATATGACAAGCAGGTGGGCTATGTCGCTTCAGTTGTGTCCGGCTCTGCATCCCTATGAACCGTAGCCCTCCAGGCTCCTCTGTCCATGAGATTTCCCAGGCAAGAATGCTGGAGTGGGTTGCCATGCCCTCCTCCAGGGGATCTTCCTGACCCAGGGATTGAACCCACATCTCTTATGTCTCCTGAAGTTGCAGGCAAGTTCTTAACCACTAGTGCCACCTAGGAAGCTTAAGATGACATATTAAAAAGCATACACATCACGTTGCTGACAAAGGTCTGTATAGTCAAAGCTATGGTTTTTTCCAGTAGTCATGTGTGGTGTAAGTGTAGGACTATAACTAAGGCTTAAAGCTGAAGAATTGATACTTTTGAACTGTGGTGCTGGAGAAGTCTCTGGAGAATCCCTTGGACTGCAAGGAAGACAAACCAGTCAGTCATAATAGAAATCAACTGTGAATATTCACTGGAAAGACTAATGTTGAAGCTAAAACTCCAATACTTTGGCCACCTGATGCAAAAAGCCAATTCATTGAAAAAGACCTTGATGATGGGAAAGATTGAAGGCGAAAGGAGAAGGGAGAGGCAGAGGATGAGATGATTAGATAGCATCATTGACTCAGTGGACATGAATTAGAGCAACTTTGGGAGATATTGAAGCACAGTGTGGCCTGGTGTGCTGCAGCCCATGGGGTCACAAAGAGTTGGACACAACTTAGCAACTGAACAACAACAACAACAAAGTGTTTGAAACTTGTAGATACAACTTCTGTAGGAGAGCATTACAGCATTATGTCACAGAAATATCTGGCATACTTATCTTGAATTTATTTTACAGAGACAAAAGTAATGAGCCACTAACAAGTGAGACTGAACACTTTAGACCAACTACAGAAAATGTGACATCAGGGCAATTCTAGGATACATGATCTAATAAATACAATTCTACTTGTGGAGGGGACAGGACTGAATATCCTGATCTTCCTCAAAGTTTAATAAATGAGACTTAATTTCAAATTTCAAAAGAATATTTTATTCCTGTTACAATTTCATTCAAAATTTAAAACTGAATAGACTCTGAAAGTCAGATGGATTGATTTTTTGTCATTTATGGTGAAGATGAAAGTGAAACAGGAGAGTGAAAAAGTTGGCTTAAAGCTCAACATTCAGAAAACGAAGAACATGGCATGCGGTCCCATCACTTCATGGGAAATAGATGGGGAAACAGTGGAAACAGTGTCAGACTTTATTTTTTTGGGCTCCAAAATCACTGCAGATGGTGACTGCAACCATGAAATTAAAAGACACTTACTCCTTGGAAGAAAAGTTATGACCAACCTAGATAGCATATTCAAAAGCAGAGACATTACTTTGTCGACTAAAGTCCATCTAGTCAAGACTATGGCTTTTCCTGTGGTCATGTATGGATGTGAGAGTTGGACTGTGAAGAAGGCTGAGCGCCAAAGAATTGATGCTTTTGAACTGTGGTGTTGGAGAAGACTCTTGAGAGTCCCTTGGACTGCAAGGAGATCCTGCCAGTCCATTCTGAAGGAGATCAGCCCTGGGATTTCTTTGGAAGGACTGATGCTAGAGCTGAAACTCCAGTACTTTGGCCACTTCATGCGAAGAGTTGACTCATTGGAAAGGACTCTGATACTGGGAGGGATTGGGGGCAGGAGGAGAAGGGGACAACAGAGAATGAGATGGCTGGATGGCATCACTGACTCAATGGACATAAGCTGAGTGATCTCCGGGAGTTGGTGATGGACAGGGAGGCCTGGCGTGCTGTGATTCATGGGGTTGCAAAGAGTTGGACACGACTGAGCGACTGAACTGAACTGAACTTCATTTATTGAAAAACCTAACTAGAGTCATAGAACTCATAGAAAAAGAGATACAATAATTATTTTGAATAAAATTTCCATTCACCAGGAAGCCTAAGATCTGCAAGTTTTCTTAAAGAGTCATTAGATTCTGGATGGAGAAAAGTATAGGCTAAATAAATGACCAGTTCATAGATAACAGAACATTTCAAAGGCTATAGTAAATTATATTTTAAATCAGCTGGAAAAACCATTTTGCTGAATAATTATTGATGTATGTCAACTTGCTTAATATTCAGTTCCCCTCAGCTCAAATTTTAATACTGATGCTTTCTTTGATGCCTTGTTTCAGGATCTGCCTAGTTTAATGACCAGGGAAAAACAAGCAGACAAAGTAAAGGTTTGTGGTGAGCCAGACTTTTTCCCATGTGTGCACAGACCACGTGGTCTATGAACATGACAACCCCCACTTCCTGTTCTGGGGAGTCACACAGGTATCGGGTAGTATGTATATGTGCTGCCAGGCACTCAAAGACACTGAACTCTCAGCTTCAGGCAGAACTAAGCACATTTGTTCAGGGAAATCCATGCCTCATGCCACTCTCCAGTCTGCTCTGGGTGTTCCTGGCCTTCACCTTCTCTGGTAGGGATGCGTTCAAATGTGGGTGCGAGTGTTCAGGGTGAAAGGCCTGCACACAGGCACGTGGAGCTTCACAGGGACTTGTGAAGGAAACGAGGATTGGAGAAAAGCAAGCATCTTAGGATTTAATTTTTTGGTCTTTGAGTCCTAAATAACTCCTACACTATTTTATTCACTGCTTTATCTTTGTTTTCTGATTTTTTTTCCCCACAGCATCTGGTGTGGCCCAGAAAGTTACTCAAAACCAGCCAGATATATCCAGCCAAGTGGGGCAACCCATTGCCCTGAATTGTTGGTATGAAACAAGCTGGAGCTATTACTACCTTGTTTGGTACAAGCAACTTCCCAGTGGACAGATGACTTACCTTATTCAACAGTATTCAGGATACAGCAATGCAAGGAACGGCCGCTACTCTGTAAACTTTAAGAAAGCAGATAAATCCATCAGCCTCATCATTTCATCCTTACAGCTGGAAGATTCTGCAAAGTACTTCTGTGCTCTCTGTGACTCACAGTGCTTGAAGTAATAGGAAAAGCTGTACAAAAACCCAGAGCTTGATAAGAGAGAGCCTCCCTGCTGTAGGACCCCAGCTGAAATGCACACAGACCCCAGACAAGAAATGATAGTCCTGTGGTTGTTTAAGTTGTGGTCTGGATCAGAAGATTTAATTCTAGATAAAGGCTCCTTCTATGTCATTGGAAACAGGTGTCCAGAGTAACTTTCTACTAATACATTCTCCTCTTGAATTTTTTTCTCCATGTAATATACTGAATTGCTTTTCTTTCTTTTTTTTTTTTTTTAGTTTATTTCTAAGTCAACCATACAGAACATGTGTAAAGTTGTCTAGATTATCCCATAATACTTTAAACTGGCAGTTTTACTTAATCACAACCTGGGTTTAGTTGTGTGGAGTCACCATCAAAACCATGTCCTTAGTCATTTCCTCTTAGACTTTGTGTCAGGGCACAATCAGAAAAGCAGAACCACGGGTGATGTGGAATAAGAGATAAGTTATAAGGACTAAATCTCAGGCAATGGCTAGAGCTGGTGGACAAGTCTGTACAAAGCTGTTGTTTTTATATCTGATGTTGAGCCTGAATTCACTTTCAGTGAGCTTAGAGTAACATTTGTAAAGGAAAGTTTGGTGAGGACGAAAGCATGGACAAACTGTGACACATAAAGTCGTACTTGAACTGTGAGGGCACCTGGAACCCACAAAGACTTGTCTGTCTCACCTCCTTCAGTCTCACAATACTGGGTGACCTTGAAGAGAAGCGGCTGTCATTTGCCATCATGCTACACGCACACTTGGCCCAAGACAAAGAAGATGAGGAGGACATCTAATGGGAAGTGGACGAGTTGTGAGTCACCAACAAGATGAGCTAGTTCATCAGCAGCAATGTGTAGAAAAAGCATTTGCCCAAATCCAGTAGTCTACCATGGTGAAAACTCTAAGAAACACAGGAATAATGGAGAGTTTCCTCAACAGCTCTTCGTATGTTTACTGGTAAAGGACTGTATTTTTCCCTAAGGAAGGGAACAAAGGGAGAATATCCACTTTAATCACTCTCCTTCAGCACAGTGCTGCATGTTGTAGTCAGTGCAGTAAAGCAAGTAAATATATAAACAACCTTTTAAGCCAGAAAGGCAGTCAAATTACCACTATTTTCTATCTATGTAGAAAATCTCAAATATACCCTCCAAAACTCCTACAACTAGTTAGTTGGGGTTCAGAAGGTCTCAGGATATACAAGGTAAACACAAAATCAAATGCATTTCTATATACTAGCAATAAACATGTGGATATATAAATTAATAATATAATGCTGTTTACAATGGCTCAAAAAAGACCCTAAATTCTTAGGCATAAATCTAAGAAAACATGTACAGAACTTATACACAGAAAGCTACAAAACACGGCTACTTCCAAAAAATACAAATAGCCAATTATTCTAGCTATTATCCTTGAAAGACCAACTTTCCCCCCATGGAGCTGCATAGGCATCTTTAAAAATGAAAGTGAAAGTCACTCAGTCATGTCCAACTCTTCACAACCCCATGGACTGTAGCCTGCCAGGCTCCTCTATCAATGGAACTTCCCAGGCAAGAATACTGGAGTGGGTTGCCATTTCCATCTCTAGGGGATCTTCCCAACTGAGGGGTATTTTCCACATGTACAAACGTGTAATGTGTAAATAAAAATAATCCACTTGGTTGTCAGGCAGACTCTTTACCACAGAGCCACCTGGGAGGCAAGGTTACTTGCTATAGATATAACAATTTTATCTTCTATTTCATATAACATTTTTACCTTTAGTTGACATAACTACCCAGCATCAAATCCAGAGCTAGGGTTAACTGGGTTAAGAAAAATGTGAATACAGGGAATTAATTATTCTCTGAAATGGCCAGAACAGAGCTAGGTACTTGTCAATATGACAACAGATTCAATTCAAAAGCCAAATAGACAGTACCAACCTCTTGTTTGTGGTTTTGAAAACACTATTTCATTGATCAGCCTTAGGAAATGGTCTTTCCTGATATCAGTGTCTGTAGGCGGCAAGGACTGGTCACCACTGAGTACCAGGCCTTGATTTATGTTAGTTACCCCAGACCTCAGAAGTGAGGACTTTTCTCATCTCCCTAAAATGATCTGTGATTTTTTTTTCTCCCAAATCAAAACTATGCTAGAGTTACTGAAGAGGAATCAAGAAGAGGACTTGCATACCTTATGTTAAGTTAGTTCCCAAGCATTTAATAAATGAGACTTTAATTGCATTTTCTATTGCTTTTGCTAGAATCTAGAAATAAAATTGATTTTTGTGTTTGGTGACTGTATCAATTCACTAACATGTTCTAGTTCTTACAGTTTGTTTAGAGGTACTTTGTATTTTCTACATGTATAAACTTATGATCTATAAATTTAAGTAGTTTTGCTTCTCCTTTTCAAACTTAATACATCTTATTTCCTTTCCTGGTTTGATCCCATGCCCTCCATTAGGACAGTGAATAGAAGTAGTGATAGTCTACCTGTCTTGTTTGTGATCCTATTTGGAATAACATTGACTTTGATATTTTCAATGATACTCTTTATTAGATTTGGGAATTTCTCTTTTATTTTTGGATTGTTGGGAGTATTCATCATAGTTACTCCCATAACTCCCATCATACATACATACAAAAAAGACGTTACCCTTATAGCAAATTCTCTTGATTATTTGAAAGTAAATTAAGTACATAATTTTGGTTTTCATCAAGCAAAGGAAGATAACCTTACCTCATATGGTCAAGATATAATCTTCTAAAATGAAAAATTCTGAAAAGAGGCAATAGGCTAGAAAACTTATTTTTAGATTCTCCATATATTTTTGGTTTTCAGTATTATTTAAAATAACACTTTGAAGTGTTTTGTACCATTCTAAAAAATAAAGTCAAAGAAAGCAACAAACAAAATGTTCATGCTAGTTTTCTTGTGCCTTTTGCTAATATAATAAAATAATATATTCTTACATAGCTTAAATGAATTCACTTTCATTTGTTCCTATATTTTCAGTAGTAGTGGGTGTTGACCTGTGTGTGCATGTGATCCGCCAAAAAGAGGCTCTCAAAGAATATTTGTGATTATTTGTTAAATGAATGAAGTGTGATTACCATGATATTTATTTCCATATCATTAGTTAAATTTTCCTCCATCCTAGAGTTGGGATGTTTGTTATCTGTTCTTGAATTTTGTCCACAAATATAACCCTCTATTTATCCTGTTGGAATCTTGTGTTTAATTTGACTTCCATAGGATGGAAAGATGGCTTTTAGAATAATTTCAAGAGTTGCTCAGCATAATTTGTTTCACTAAGTTCATGAATAACAAATCATCTACTCATTCAGAAAACAGATAACTCTTGAGTGCTTTATATATAGCAATCTCTCTTTATAAACATTCAGTTCAGTGCAGTTCAGTCGCTCAGTCATGTCCAACTCTGCGACCCCATGAATCACAGCACGCCAGGCCTCTCTGTCCATCATCATCTCCCGGAGTTCATTCAAACTCACATCCATCGAATTGGTGATGCCATCCAGCCATCTCATCCTCTGTCATCCCCTTTTCCTCCTGCCTCCAATCCCTCCCAGCATCAGAGTCTTTTCCAATGAGTCAACTCTTCGCATGAGGTGGCCAAAGTACTGGACTTTCAGCTTTAACATCATTGCTTCCAAAGAACACCCAGGGCTGATCTCCTTTAGAATGGACTGGTTGGATTTCCTTGTAGTCCAAGGGACTCACAAGAGTGTTCTCCAACACCACAGTTCAAAAGCATCAATTCTTCAGTGCTCAGCTTTCTTCACAGTCCAACTCTCACATCCATACATGACCACAGGAAAAACCATAGCCTTGACTAGATGGACCGTTTTTGGCAAAGTAATGTCTCTGCTTTTGAATATGCTATCTAGGTTGGTCATAACTTTCCTTCCAAGGAGTAAGCGTCTTTTAATTTCATGGTTGCAGTCACCATCTGCAGTGATTTTGGAGCCCAGAAAAATAAAGTCTGACACTGTTTCCACTGTTTCCCCATCTATTTCCCATGAAGTGATGGGACCAGATGCCATGATCTTTGTTTTCTGAATGTTGAGCTTTAAGCCAACTTTTTCACTCTCCTCTTTCACTTTCATCAATAGGCTTTTTAATTCCTCTTCACTTTCTGCCATAAAGGTAGTGCCATCTGCATATCTGAGGTTATTGATATTTCTCCCGGCAATCTTGATTCCAGCTTGTGTTTCTTCCAGCCCAGCATTTCTCACGATGTGCTCTGCATATAAGTTAAATAAGCAGGGTGACAATATACAGCCTTGACATACTCCTTTTCCTATTTGGAACCAGTCTGTTGTTCCATGCCCAGTTCTAACTGTTGCTTCCTGACCTGCATATAGGTTTCTCAAGAGGCAGGTCAGGTGGTCTGGTATTCCTATCTCTTTCAGAATTTTCCACAGTTTATTGTGATCCACACAGTCAAAGACTTTGGCATAGTCAATAAAGCAGAAATGGATGTTTTTCTGGAACTCTCTTGCTTTTTCCATGATCCAGCGGATGTTGGCAATTTGATCTCTGGTTCCTCTGCCTTTTCTAAAACCAGCTTCAACATCTGGAAGTTCACGGTTCACATATTGCTGAAGCCTGGCTTGGAGAATTTTGAGCATTAGTTTACTATCATGTGAGATGAGTGCAACAGTGTGGTAGTTTGAGCATTCTTTGGCATTGCCTTTCTTTGGGATTGGAATGAAAACTGACCTTTTCCAGTCCTGTGGCCACTGCTGAGTTTTCCAAATTTGCTGGCATAGTGAGTGCAGCACTTTCACAGCATCATCTTCCAGGATTAAAAGAGCTCAACTGGAATTCCATCACCTCCACTAGCTTTGTTCATAGTGATGCTTTCTAACGCTCACTTGACTTCACATTCCAGGATGTCTGGCTCTAGGTGAGTGATCATACCATCGTGATTATCTTGGTTTATCTTACAAACATTGAATAACCATAAAATATGGGAAGGTTAAAGACAAAAGGAAAACTACAAAGAAGCGGACAACTGAGGATCATAATGGGGTATGACAAAATAAAGGAGCCAAAAATAATTAAAATCTTCTGTGGAGCGTATAGAACACAGAAAACACAGCCGAGTACAGAGGCAGTGCAACTGCGATGGGTGTGTCTCAGTCGCGTCCAGCTCTCGGGACACCATGGACTGTAGCCCACCAGGCTCCTCTGTCCATGGATTTACCCAGGCAAGAATACTGGAGTGGGGAGCCATTTCCTTTACCAGAGGATATTCCTGATCCAGGGATCGAACCCCATTGCCTACATTGCAGGTGGATTCTTTACCGGCTGAGCCACCAGGGATATTTACCTTTCAATATGTGGAACTTTTCAAAAGGTTGAGTTCTGGTGGGAGTTTAGCTCTGCAGTTTATTTATTCAGTCACAAGAGGGAGCTGCTTCATTTGGAAACAGTGGTCCTTTCTGGCTATAAAGGAAAGGAAACAAGTTTTCCATCGATGTTCCACAGAAAAGTGAAGAAAAATGACAGATTTTCATTGTCTTTAGATAAACTGATTTTATAATCCTTTGTTAAGTGCGTGTGGTCAAGGATTCAGGGAGTCATAGCCTTGTAGCCTTAACCTTTTCCATGTACCTCCCTAAACATTGCTTTCCCATTTCCCACCCCTGTTAACTCTTCCCTTCCCGATTCCTTACGCTCTTTTCTCTTCACTCCTCTTTTTCTGCCAGGATCACCCACCTCCACCCTTGTCCTCCCCAGATAGTTTGCTTTCCCTTCTGTCTTTTCTGTCTCTGCATCCTTGGTGTCTCTCTGTCTCAGCATCTTTGGTGCAGAGCACCTACAAACATGGGCACAGAGGGCATAAGGATGAAGGACCATTGTTCAAGGAGGATGAGGAAAATACCGTCCGTGTCATCAGTTACTATATGAAGAACCGATGCATTGAGAAATGTCTTCCTAGATGGAGACAGATGCATGATTCCAAGGACCTTTTCAGGACGCTGAGTTCCAATGTCCAAGCTCAAGATGTTTAGCTTTTTGTCTCAATGTTACTAATATTTCCTGTCCCTCAGAACAACCACAGCCTACTTTGAAATCTCACATACATTTACTAGAACATGGATGGGAATTTTCATCTCTTTACAATATAGAGCTCGGTAAATCTTTCTGAGATTAAACAATATTTTCCACAAGCTTCACGGAGCATCAGAAAATTTCTTTGAAGAAGAAATGATAGGACACAGGTTCTGGATAGACACACCATTGTGATTGGTGTTCCTTTTCCAGAGCCAGACTTTAAACTTCACAAAAATATCAGTCAGTACCCTGTGAGTTGGGAACGTCTCACCTTCTTTGCAAGATGAGACTAAAACAGGGCAGAAAGACCTAGACAGGGAACTGCTTGATCATTGGCTGACAGATCCTGGCGACAACACACTGCAATGGATACCTGCACTGGTTGTAAGTCTCTAACAGCAGCAGTTGCTTCTGTTCTCTGGAAACAAGCCCAGGAGCAGACACAAGTGTGAGCTCTCAGCCCACAGTCCTGGTTTGTCCTTGAAATATGAGGCTGTTGATTAGAGTAACTGTTTTTCTGACCTTTGGTAAGTGTTCTACGTCTATAAGGGATGACTTTGAGGCCAAGGAACCGTGAAGGGTCATTTACTCTCTGCTCCTCTCCCTGTGTTTTATTCAGCATTGTAGCAATGGAATCGAGAACAGATGTATGCATTTGCTAGGGAGCACAAACTTCCATATGACAGATTAATTCATAGACATGATCCAAAAGAGACCTTAGTAATAAGCAGGTTGGAAGAACTCTCTGGGGTTACTGAGCCAAGGACCCCAGGATAAAGCCTACAGACTTCTCAGATTCTTGCCATGTGTCTTTGGTCCCTATATAATAAGCACCAATAATATTTCTTAGGACACAGATAAAAACATTGGAGCAGGGGATAGGTCCAGACAGTTTGGGGAGTGTTGTGTCCTTGATCCACAGAATTAGACTGATTTGTCGTCAGGGGATAATTTCATTTTCTTGACCCTTTAGGGACTGTGACTGGTGCTAAGACCACTCAGCCCAGCTCCATGGATTGTGCTGAAGAAGAGGATGTAACCCTGTCTTGTAGCCACTCTACCATTGGTGGAAATGACTATATACATTGGTATCGGCAAAATCCCAATCAGAGCCCACAGTATGTCATTCATGGCTTACGAGGCACAGTGAACAGCAGCATGGCCTCTCTGCACATAGCTTCAGACAGAAAGTCCAGCACCTTGTCCTGCCCCAGGTCACCCTGAGAGACGCCGCTGTGTACTACTGTGTCCTGAGAGAGGCACACGGGGACAGACGGGGCTGCACCTGTGCAGTATCTCTGGTGGGAAGATGGTGGGGAGGGATAGAGTTGGGGGAGCAGTCACAAGAGCAAACCTAGAGTCATCTGGAAGGAGAGTTAGAAGAGCAGTAAGACATGAGGTAAATGAAGGGAAGGGAAATGGAAGAAGATGGATAAAGAAAAGAAGAGAAAGGGGACAGGAAAGAAGTGCTCCATTGGTTGATGTGGCTATGAATGATAAGGAAATTAAGAATCATGATTTTAACACAGGAATAAAGTGAAGAGGTATTAATGTTTTCATGGCTCCTCCTCGTGTCAATAAAATGTTGGTTTCAGTGTGTTAAAGATGAAAAGATAAGGAAAACACAAATAATTCTCCTGTTCCAAAGCTTCTTTCATTTGGATGCAGGACAAATCCATACTCAGAAATGCTTGTTATTACAGTTGTTTCACTTGCAGACTGATTTCACTCAGAGGAAAATCTGAAATGTTATTTTGTTACTACTCTAGAACACACATGTTTATGATAAAAAAATTTTTTAAGAAAACAAAAATTAAGTGAATATTTATTTTTAATCTGTCTAGAAGTTCTGCCTCTATAAAGAGTTTTCATCATATTTTATATTCTCTAAGCAGCACATAGATCCATCTCATCATAAAGTCTCAGGCAGAGCAAAAGCGAAGGCTCATAGCTGTATCTCCTTCATTCCACCAAATGAAGGAGATTCCTCCCATTGTCCTTTTCTGAAAGTTTAATGTATATCATATCAGCCTGTTTATTTCAATTACATATATTTTTTCACAGTTCCCCAGGTGAAAGGTTTCCCTGATGAAAGGCTTCCCCTTGATGAAAAAGGAGAGTGGAAAACTTGGCTTAAAACTCATCATCCAAAAAACTAAGATCATGGCATCCAGTCCCATCACTTCATGGCAAATAAATGGGGAAACAATGAAACAGTGAGAGACTTTATTTTGGGTGGCTCCAAAATCACTGCAAATGGTGACTGCAGTCATGAAATTAAAAGACGCTTGCTCCTTGGAAGAAAAGCTATGACCAACCTAGACAGCATATTCAAAAGCAGTGACATTACTTTGGTGACAAAGGTCTGTCTAGTCAAAGCTATGGTTTTTCCAATAGTCATGTATGGGTGTGAGAGTTGGACTATAAAGAAAGCTGAGCACTGAAGAATTGATGCTTTTGAACTGCGGTGTTGGATAAGACTTTTGAGAGTCCCTTGGACTGCAAGGAAATCAAACCAGTCCATCCTAAAGGAAATCAGTCCTGAATATTCATTGGAAGGATTGATGCCGAAGCTGAAGCTCCAGTACTTTGGCCACCTGATGTGAAGAACTGACTCATTTGAAAAGACCCTGATGCTGGGAAAGATTGAAGGTAGGAGGAGAACGAAATGACAGAGGATGAGATGGTTGAATGGCATCGCTAACTCAATGGACATGAGTTTGAGCAAGCTCCAGAAGTTGGTGATGGACAGGGAAGCTTGGCCTGCTGCAGTCCATGGGGTTGCAAAGAGTCGGACACGACTGAGCCACTGAACTAAATTGAACCCCAGGTGGTGCAGTGATAGAGAATCTGCCTGCCAATGCAGTAGACACAACAGAGGCAGGTTCAATTCCTGGGTCAGGAAGATCCCCTGGAGTAGGAAATGGAAACCCACTCCAGTATACTTGCCTGAGAAATTCCATGGACAGAAGAGCCTAAGCGGCTGATCTAGTGGGTCGCAAAGAGTTGGACACAATTGAACACACACTCACATATCTTTGCACATCACATTTATACACATACATACACATGTACACACACACAGGTCAAACAATTTGCCATTACATTGAATTTATTTGGATATTTTACACTGTGCCTTTTAATTTTCATTTAATAATGTCCTGGAGCTCTTTCTACAGTTGAAACAAAGTAGAGTGACCCACTACATTCTTTCTGATGCTTATTTAGTACTTTGAAACATTTTATCATTAAATTAATTAATAATTAATTAATTTTTAACTCATTAATGATTAATTGTTTCTTATTCTTTGCTATCATAAAGAATGTTGTCTTACACATCTTTGTAGAATCACTTTGGCATGTACATGAAAAATTTAGTTAGATATATAAATTAGATACTAGAAAATTTGATTAGATGTTCAATAAAGGGCACACTTAAAATTTTTGGAGAAGTGGCATTTTGCCCTCTATGTGCTGTAAACAGTCATACTTCAACAGAGTAAGAAGACATATCTTGCATCCTCCACAAATAGGAAATTACCTGTATTTTTTATTTTAACAATCCAAGTATACTTTATCTATACACAATGTGCATGTATGCTAAGTCGTTTCACTCATATCTGACTCTTTGTGACCCTCTGGACTGTATCCTGACTGTCTCTCTGTCCGTGGAATTCTAGGCAAGAATA
Organism: Capricornis sumatraensis; assembly: GCF_032405125.1. NCBI lineage: Eukaryota > Metazoa > Chordata > Mammalia > Artiodactyla > Bovidae > Capricornis > Capricornis sumatraensis. The sequence goes on from NC_091070.1 coordinate 77,677,469, forward strand.
CTTAAGTGGGTTGCCTTGCCCTACTCCAGGGGATCTTCCCAACCCTGGGATTGAACCCATGTCTTTTATATCTCTTGCACTGGCAGGCAGGTTCTTTACCACTGGTGCCACCTGGGAAGCCCCAATATAAGAAGAGGCTTTTTATTAATCAAATTGGTTCACTACTTTAGGATTGACAAGCACTGTGCTTTCTTGGGCACATTGCTGAATCATCATATGCATTTTTTTTTTTACATTTTCATTGACTTGTAGTTGTGAAAACACATTGACTGTATCAACTGATGTCTAAATGAATATTTTTTTTTTGTTATTCCTTTTTGCAAAGTTTTAGGAGAATTCCTTGCATCTTTCCAGGGGACTCTATCTAGCTACATGCAATCATAATCTTTCAAACTATCTGGTGTCAACCACCTTATGACAAACACAATAATTACAAATTTTAATAAAACAAGCAGAAATTTAAGCTATTTATCACAATCTATGAAGAATGTCAGAGATAAAGGGAAGTTTGTATTGGAATGAACTGAAGTTCACAGGAAGAGGCTAACAAAATAGTTGGGGACCAATTTCACATTTAATAATGATAGAAATGGGGAATAGAAAAAGGAAGAAAAGAAAAGACAGAGGGTGGGAAGAAGGAAAGAAAAAAGGTAAATAGGAAGGAAAAATTTAATGAGTCCATGAATAAATAAGGATTTTGGAATATATTCTTGTCTTCATTATGAGATCCCATGTGATGTCCTTTGAGTCTTCTTGTATTTTTATAGAAGATCTAACTCATGCCCTCTATATTTTACTGCATCCCTAGCAATTATCAGTAAAATGTTCAGCCAAGAATATTTCTTTATTCAATAAATGTTTATTGAGCAGCTACTATTCGTCAGGTACTATGTTGATTACTGAGAACACTTCAATAAACGAAACAGACTGAAAGATATATTTTAGGAAAAGCAAAGTGAGGAAATAAGCAAGTGAGCTCTAATGCTATGAAGAGGAGGAAATGAGGGAAAAGGTGACTGAACGTGTCATGGAGGGATGTGCTGACCTTTGGAAAGTGCTGGAGCAGCTCTCATTGTACTTTCCAAGACTTGAGGACAAGCATCTGTTGCCTTAGACTGCACTTACAGAATCCAAACAATTTTCAAAGTACGATAAACATAGCCGTTTACATTTCTGTACACATCCTACACACCAGGACAAAGTTCTAAGTTTTTTTGAATATCCAAGAATACACTGTGAATGATGCCACATTGAGGATTCTAATGTTTCACAAACTCCATCTGTTAGGCACATCTGAGAGACTGATTCTAAGTTAGAAGAATACCCAATTCATTCTATCAGAATTGCATGAAATGTGCAACATACTAAGTGATTTCAAATTGACTTGGCCCCAAAGTAGATAAAATGTAAGACGGTTATAAGAAACACGTAACAAGTGTATACACACACAGCACATGGAGAAGACAATTCCCTGAACACAAAGAAAAGAACAATTCTGAAAACAATCCATTGGGATAGCCAAAATTTACTGATTTATGACATCTTCATAGAGACTTGAGCACCGGTTGCTCTGGTTTTGGCCACATTCCCCTGTATTAGGACCTTTGAAGGCACATTTAATTTTACCCCTGGTTGACTCCTTACAGAGTGGAATGATTCACCAAGGAGTCTGACCTGTTTAATTTTCTACACTGACCTAACTACCTCTTACCATCCCACACTACTTTCTACTTTGCCCTCTAAATCCTCACTCTATTGAAAATAAACATTCAGTAGCCCCTGTAAAAATTCCTTCCACATATCCTAACTGAAACCTGACTGCTTGTAATAGAGCTCTTTCGCTTGTGGTTACTTCTGGTCCTCCCTCATCTAAAACGCTTCAGGAGACAGAGGGAAGATGGCGGAGGAATAGGACGGGGAGACCACTTTCTCCCTCACAAATTCATTAAAAGAACATTTCAACGCTGAGTAAATTCCACAAGACAACTTCTGAATGCCGGCAGAAGACATCAGGCACCCAGTAAAGCAGATCATTGTCTTCAAAAACAGGTAGGAAAAAATATAAAAGATGAAAAAAGAGACAAAGGAGTTAGGGAGGGAGCTCCATCCTGGGAAGGAAGTCCCATCCTGGGAAGGAAGTCCCGTCCCAGGAAGGGAATCTTAAGAAGAGAGGTTTCCAAACACCAAGAAACACTTTTGCTGCCGAGTCTGTGGTGAGCCTTGGAAGCACAGAGGACAACATAAGAGGAAGGAAAAATAAATAAATAATTAAAACCAACAGATTACGAGCCCAACAGTAACTCCCCCAGCGGAGAAGCAGTGCAGATGCCTGCATCCACCACTAGCATGTGGGGGCTGGGCAGGGAGGTGCAGGAGGCCCGGGCTGCAGTGCTTTTTAAGAACCAGGCTGGAACGCCCCATGCATAACCAGAATGAACTAACTTGGGCTAGCAAACCAGACTGTGGGATAGCTACCACGCAAAAAGCTCGAACATAAGACACCACCAGGACCATGCACAGAACAAAGGATGGAACAGAAATAGCCAGCTGCAGGTCATCCCTCTCTGGTGACAGGCAGGCAGAGCTATAAGGGCTGGAAGAGGGCAATCGCAGCCCAAGAGAGACATTACCTACCAAAATGCAAGCAGGCTTCTTTGCTAACTAAGATATCTGGGGGTTCTGGACAGTCATCATCCGCCTGAGAAGGGACGCCAGCGGTACACCCAGAAAACTGAGCAGCAGAGATGGGAAAGGTGATAAGTCACAGCAACTGCACTCGCCAAACACCTGAGCTACTCGGACCTGGGAGGCCCAACCGAATCTGCGCCTCTGAGGGCTACCTGAGCGCCAAATCTGAGTGGCTTAGACCGGGGAGGTGCATGCAGCTTAGGGCCGGCCTCAGAAGGTTCCCGGTGGAGCAACGTAGAGCCTGAGCGTTGTGCACTGCGAGCAGGAGCAGGCCTAGTGGGGCTGAGACACTGTGAGCACATGCCAGTGTTATTTGTTTGCAGCATCCCTCCCTCCCCACAGTGTGACTGAACAAGTGCGCCTTAAAAAAAAAAAAAGTGTCCACCACCACCCCCGCTCTGTGTCAGGGCAGAAATCAGACACTGAAGAGACCAGCAAACAGAAGAAGTTAAACAGAGGGAACCGCCTTGGAAGTGACCCCACACTGCCCACAACACCAGAGAAAGGACCAGATATATTTTTACTATTTTTATGATCATTCTTTTTTGTTGTTGTTGATGTTGTTGTGTGATTATTTTTTCTTTTCTTTTTCTTCTTTTTTTTTAAACTTTAAAAAATTTTTAAGTCCTCTATTTCTCCTTTAATTTTAATTTTTATAACATACTACTACTTTTCAAAAAAAAAATAAAGACCTATTTTTAAAGCAAATACCATATATAGTCTTTTTGTGGTTGTTGTTTTTTAATAATTCTTGTGGCTTTTATTTTTTCTTCTTCTTCTTCTTCTCTTTAATATTGTATTTTAGAAAATCCAACCTCTACTCTAGATGTTTAATCTTTGCTTTTTGGTATTTGTTGTCAATTTTGTACATTTAAAAACCCAATCTTCAGTACCCAGTTTTACCTGAGAGTGAGATTACTGGCCTGACCACTTTCTCCTCCACTGGACTCTCCTGTTTTCCACCAGGTGGCCTCTGTCTCCTCCCTCCCCCTTCTCTTTCTCTACCCAACTCTGTGAATCTCTGTGTGTTCCACACGATGGAGAACACTTAGGGAACTGGTTACTGGCTGGATCTGTCTCTCTCCTTTTCATTTCCCCATTTTATCCTCCTGGCCACCTCTGTCTACTTCCCCCCTCTCCTCTTCCCTGTATAACTCCATGAACACCTCTGAGCGGTCCAGACTGTGGAGTGCATATAAGGAAATGATTACTGGCTAGCTTGCTCTCTCCTCTTTTGATCACACCTCATCTCATTCCAGTCACCTCTAACTACCTCCTCCCTCTTCTCTTCTCCATGTAACTCAGTGAACCTCTCTGGGTGTCCCTCAATGTGGAGAAACGTTTCATCTTTTACCTAGATGTTTTTCATCAGTGCTGTATAGACTGAGAAGTCTTGAGGCTACTGTAAAAATAAAACTGAAAACCAGAACCAGCAGGTTTAAGTCCAAATCCTGAGAACAACAGAGAACTCCTGAATCCAGGGAACGTTAATCGATACGAGCTCATCAAATGCCTCCATACCTACACTGAAACCAAGCACCACCCAAGGGCCAACAGGTTCCAGAGCAAGGCATACCACGCAAATTCTCCAGCAACACAGGAACACACACCTGAGTTTCAATATACAGGCAGCTCAAAGTTACTCCAAAACCTTTGACGTCTCATAACCCATTACTGGTCACTTCATTGCACTCCAGAGAGAAATCCAGCTCCACCCACCAGAACTCCAACACAAGATTCCCTAACCAAGAAACCTTGACAAGTCATTGATACAACCCCACCCACAGTGAGGAAAGTCCATAATAAAGAGAACTCCACAAATTCCCTGATTATAGAAAGGCCACCCCAAACGCAGCAATATAACAAAGATGAAGAGGCAGAGGAATACCCAGCAGGTAAAGGAACAGGAGAAATGCCCACCAAACCAAACAAAAGAGGAAGAGATAGGGAATCTACCTGAGAAAGAATTCCAAATATTGATAGTGAAAATAATCAAAAATCTTGAAATCAAAATGGAATCACAGATAAATAACCTGGAGGCAAGGATTGAGAAGATGCAAGACAGGTTTAACAAGGACCTAGAAGAAATAAAAAAGAGTCATATATAATGAATAATGCAATAAATGAGATCAGAAACACTCTGGAGGCAACAAATAGTAGAATAATGGAGGTAGAAGATAGGATTAGTGAAATAGAAGATAGAATGGTAGAACTAAATGAATCAGAGAGGAAACAAGAAAAATGAATTAAAAGAAATGAGGACAATCTCAGAGACCTCCAGGACAATATGAAACTCTCCAACATTCAAATTATAGGAGTCCCAGAAGAAGAAGACAAAAAGAAAGACCATGAGAAAATACTTGAGGAGATAACAGTTGAAAACTTCCCCCAAATGGGGAAGGAAATAGTCACCCAAGTCCAAGAAACCCAGAGAGTTCCAAATAGGATAAACCCAAGGCGAAACACCCCAAGACACATATTAATCAAATTAACAAAGATCAAACAGAAAGAACAAATATTAAAAGCAACAAGGGGGAAAAAAAAAAAAAACAACACACAAGTGGATTCCCATAAGGATAACCGCAGATCTTTCAATACAAACTCTTCATGCAAGGAGGGAATGGCAAGACATACTTAAAGTGATGAAAGAAAATAACCTACAGCCCAGATTACTGTACCCAGCAAGGATCTCATTCAAATATGAAGGAGAAATCAAAAGCTTTACAGACAAGCAAAAGCTGAGAGAATTCAACACCACCAACCAGCTCTCCAGCAAATGCTAAAGGATATTCTCTAGACAGGAACACAAAAAGGGCGTATAAAGCTGAACCCAAAACAATAAAGTAAACGGCAATGGGATCATAATTATCAGTAATTACCTTAAACGTAAATGGTTGAATGTCCCAACCAAAAGGCAAAGACTGGCTGAATGGATACAAAAACAAGATCCCTATACATGCTGCCTACAAGAGACCCACCTCAAAACAAGGGACACATATGGACTGAAAGTGAAGGGCTGGAAAAAGATATTCCATCCAAATAGAGACCAAAAGAAAGCAGGAGTAGCAATATTCATATCCGATAAAATAGACTTTAAAACAAAGGCTGTGAAAATAGACAAAAAAGGCCACTACATAATGATCAAAGGATCAATCCAAGAAGAAGATATAACAATTAAAAATATATATGCACCCAACATAGGGGCACCACAATATGTAAGACAAATGCTAACATGTATGAAAGGGGAAATTAACAAAAACACAATAATAGTGGGAGACTTTAATACCCCACTCACACCTATGGACAGATCAAATAACAGAAAATTAACAAAGAAACACAAACTTTAAATGATACATTAGACCAGTTAGACCTAATTGATATCTATAGGTCATTTCACCCCAAAACAATGAATTTCAACTTTTTCTCATGTGCTCACAGAACGTTCTCCAGGATAGATCACATCCCGCACCATAAATCTAACCTTGGTAAATTCAAAAAAATCGAAATCATTCCAAGCATCTTTTCTGACCACAATGCATTAAGATTAGATCTCAATTACAGGAGAAAAACTATTAAAAATTCCAACATATGGAGGCTGAACAACATGCTTCTGAATAACCAACAAATCACAGAAGAAATCAAAAAAGAAATCAGAATATGCATAGAAACTAATGAAAACACAACAACTCAAAACCTGTGGGACACTATAAAAGCAGGGCTAAGAGGAAAGTTCATAGCAATACCGGCATACCTCAAGAAACAAGAAAAAAGTCAAATAAATAACCTAACTCTACACCTAAAGCAACTAGAAAAGGAAGAATTGGAGAACCCCAGAGTTAGTAGAAGGAAAGAAATCTTAAAAATTAGGGCAGAAATAAATGCAAAAGAAACAAAAGAGACCATAGCAAAAATCAACAAAGCCAAAAGGTAGTTCTTTGAAAGGATAAATAAAATTGACAAACCATTAGCCAAACTCATCAAGAAACAAACAGAGAAAAATCAAATCAATAAAATTAGAAATGAAAGTGGAGAGATCACAACAGACAACACAGAAATACAAAGGATCATAAGAGACTACTGTCAGCAATTATATGCCAATAAAATGGACAACGTGGAAGAAATGGACAAATTCTTAGAAAAGTACACTTTCCAAAACTGAGCCAGGAAGAAACAGAAAATCTTAACAGACCCATCACAAGCACGGAAATTGAAACTGTAATCAGAAATCTTCCAGCAAACAACAGCCCAGGTCCAGACGGCTTCACAGCTGAATTCTACCAAAAATTTCGAGAAGAGCTAACACCTATCCTACTCAAACTCTTCCAGAAAATTGCAGAGGAAGGTAACCTTCCAAACACATTCTATGAGGCCACCATCACCCTAATATCAAAACCTGACAAAGATACTACAAAAAAAGAAAACTACAGGCCATTATCACTGATGAATATGGATGCAAAAATCCTCAACAAAATTCTAGCAATCGGAATCCAACAACACATTAAAAAGATCATACACCATGACCAAGTGGGCTTTATCCCAGGGATGCAAGGATTCTTCAATATCTGCAAATCAATCAATGTAATTCACCACATTCACAAATTGAAAAATAAAAGCCATATGATTATCTCAATAAATGCAGAGATTGCCTTTGATAAAATTCAACATCCGTTTATGATAAAAACTCTCCAGAAAGCAGGAATGGAAGGAACATAACTCAAGATTATAAAAACTATATATGACAAATCCACAGCAAACATTATCCTCAATGGTGAAAAATTGAAAGCATTTTCCCTAAAGTCAGGAACAAGACAAGGGTGCCCACTTTCACCGCTACTATTCAACATAGTTCTGGAAGTTTTGGCCACAGCAATCAGAGCAGAAAAAGAAATAAAAGGAATCCAAATTGCAAAAGAAGAAGTAAAACTCTCACTGTTTGCAGATGACAGGATCCTCTACATGGAAAACCCTAAAGACTCCACCAGAAAATTACTAGAGCTAATCAATGAATACAGTAAAGTTGCAGGATTTAAAATCAACACACAGAAATCCCTTGCATTCCTATACGCTAATAATGAGAAAATAGAATGAGAAATTAAGGAAACAATTCCATTCACCATTGCAACGAAAAGAATAAAATACTTCAGAATATATCTACCTAACGAAACTAAAGACCTATATATAGAAAACTATAAAACACTGATGAAAGAAATCAAAGAGGACACTAATAGATTGAGAAATATACCATGTTCATGGATCAGAAGAATCAATATAGTGAACATGAGAATACTACCCAAAGCAATCTACAGATTCAAAGCAATCCCTATCAAGCTACGAGCGGTATTTTTCACAGAACTAGAACAAATAATTTCACAATTTGTATGGAAATACAAAAAACCTCGAATTGCCAAAGCAATATTGAGAAAGAAGAATGGAACTGGAGGAATCAACTTGTCTGACTTCAGGCTCTACTACAAAGCCACAGTCATCAAGACAGGATGGTATTGGCACAAAGACAGAAATATAGATCAATGGAGCAAAATAGAAAGCCCAGAGATAAATCCACACACCTATGGACACCTTATCTTTGACAAAGGAGGCAAGAATAAACAATGGAGTAAAGAGAATCTCTTTAACAGGTGGTGCTGGGAAATCTGGTCAACCACTTGTAAAAGAATGAAACTAGATCACTTTCTAACACCACACACAAAAATAAACTCAAAATGGATTAAAGATCTAAATGTAAGACCAGAAACTATAAAACTCCTAGAGGAGGACATAGGCAAAACACTCTCTGACATAAATCACAGCAGGATCCTCTATGATCCACCTCCCAGAATTCTGGAAATAAAAGCAAAAATAAACAAATGGGATCTAATTACAATTAAAAGCTTCTGCACAACAAAGGAAAATATAAGCAAGGTGAAAAGACAGCCTTCTGAATGGGAGAAATAATAGCAAATGAAGCAACTGACAAACAACTAATCTCACAAATATACAAGCAACTTATGCAGCTCAATTCCAGAAAAATAAACGACCCAATCAAAAAATGGGCCAAAGAACTAAATAGGCATATCTCCAAAGAAGACATACAGATGGCTAACAAACACATGAAAAGATGCTCAACATCACTCATTATCAGAGAAATGCAAATCAAGACCACAACGAGGTACCATTTCACACCAGTCAGAATGGCTGGGATCCAAAAGTCTGCAAGCAATTAATGCTGGAGAGGGTGTGGAGAAAAGGGAACACTCTTACACTGTTGGTGGGAATGCAAACTAGTACAGCCACTATGGAGAACAGTGTGGAGATTCCTTAAAAAATTGCAGATAGAACTGCCTTATGACCCAGCAATCCCACTGTTGGGCATACGCACCGAGGAAACCAGAATGGCAAGAGACACGTGTACCCCAATGTTCATCGCAGCACTGTTTATAATAGCCAGGACATGGAAACAACCTAGATGTCCATCAGCAGATGAATGGATAAGAAAGCTGTGGTACGTATACACAATGGAGTATTATTCAGCCATTAAAAAGAATACATTTGAATTAGTTCTAATGAGATGGATGAAATTGGAGCCGATTATACAGAGTGACGTAAGCCAGAAAGAAAAGTACCAATACAGTATACTAACACACATATATGGAATTTGGAAAGATGGTAATGATAACCCTGTATGTGAGATATCAAAAGAGACACAGATGTATAGAATGGGACTTTTGGACTCTGATGGAGAGGGAGAGGGTGGGATGATTTGGGAGAATGGCATTGAAACATGTATACTATCATGTAAGAAATGAATCACCAGTCTATGCTCAATTCAGGATACAGGATGCTTGGGGCTGGTGCCCGGGGATGATCCAGAGAGATGATGTGAGGTGGGAGGTGGGAAGGGGGTTCAGGGTCAGGAACTCGTGTACACCTGTGGCTGATTAATGTTAATGTATGGCAAAACCAATGCAGTATTGTAAAGTAAAATAAAGTAAAAAAAAAAAAACTTCAAATTTAGAGATGAGAACAGCATTCTTGTCACTACCACACCCCCTAGAAAACAAACTCTTGTCTTTGACTCTTTGGAGCTTTGCCTTTTATTCCTACTTTTCCCTATTCCTTTTATCACTCTCCTCTTTATAAACATCAGACACTCTTCTGTGGGAACCATGTTTTACTGTTTTCTCAGAAATGTCTCCTGGAATTGAATCTTACTCATTCCCTCTTCCTCGCTTGCTCTCCCCTGCCTTTAAGTTAGATGTTCTGGTTGACACGTCAGCATTGCAAGATGCTGTTCTGCATCATAAACAAACCCCCTTTTCTTCAAAGACCTTCCTTTATGACTCTCATGTGATTTCCTCCACACCTCCAGGAGGTAGCTTCCTTAACCCAAGAGTGCTGGTCTCTGTCTTGCTTTACTGCTCTTAGTTAAAGATTACATGACAAGTTACAAATAAATATGTGCTCAGCGTTTTCTCAGAGAGTTGTTCTTCCACGAACTCTCCCAGCACCGTCTCTTACAACCCTGTGTATTTGTGAGAATTATTCAGTGTGACACCACCACACTCTTCCTTATATGCTGAAGATGTAAATACATAAGATTCTACTGTGACCAAAAATACTCCTTGACTTAAATTGAGAGAGGACAATTCATAGAGAAACCTGAACTCATTAACTTTGAAGCCTATCAGTTAGGATCCCTCTCAGTCACAAACTCCCATGGCCACACTCCAGAAAGATGTGATGCTATTTCTCCAGTTAGATGACGCTCCACCTCTGAAATCTTACATCCTACCTAAACCTTGCATCCTCAGATTCTTAGATTCATATACTTCTGCTGCATTCATTCTTTGACTCTTTATGATCATTTAGTCCCCAGATGTCTTTATTGTTATTTTATATCTCAGATGTTTCTGATCTTTTATTTCTCTTTCTACAATATCTAAACTTCACAGCTCTCCTTCAATCAGTCTTCAGTCACTAACTTCATTGTTTTGAGTTAATTCTATGTCATATCAATGATCTTATTAATTCCTAATCATGTATTAATATCTGCCTTCTTATGCACCTCATTGGGGTAATGATTCAAAACACTATATTACACTCATACCATGGAATACTGTTCAGTCATCATAAAGATCAAATTACAAAAAAAAACCCTACTTTCTATTTACTTTGATAAAGCAGAGTTCAAGAAAATCACAGATGAGCAGACTGGTGTCATTGAAATTATTATCACCTCCAACACTAACTGCATCTACAAGGCTTCCAAGAAAGCATTCTTTTTCTCTGTAATCATTTCTCATTGTCAATTCCCCTGTGACTTTTTCAAAACTTCTCACACTCATCCGATTTCTTAACCCAGGATCTCTTCTATTAATTATCTTTGAAGGTACTTAATTTCTATCTAAAAGAAGAAAAAAATTCATTACAATTAATAAATGTGTCAACTTTCTGCCTTCATACCTTGCAATAATACTGAAATCCAAACCAATTCTTTCCTCCTTCACTCCAATAAAATTGGAAATAACCGTTTCTCCTCACAAATTAATTCTCCTACCTGTGGTCCGTATTCCATCCTGGCTGTCTCTTCAGAAGTTTGATCCATTGTCTATAGAACATTTCCAAAACATGTAAATATATCTCAACCTTTAAAACCCCTACAATTACACTTCAGCATCCTTGTCTACTCAGCACCATGTCTTTTCTCTCCTTCACAGTTCAGCCTCTGGAAAGAGATTTCTGTATTCTATAGACAGAATGACTGCTCTCTTTAACTCTCAGTTTTTCCCCGTTACAAGGACTCAGCACACCCTGGCACATTCCTTTCTGCTCCTCAGGGGAGATCTTCCTCCCTGCACAGCATATTCTCAGTGACTTTTCTGCTACTTGGAACACTCTTCACAGCAAGTAAGTAACATTATGTTCCATGTTTCTGCCTATATAGAAGAAATTTTGTTCTGAGGGTATCTGAATGGAAACACTGTCTCACTGTAGATAGGTGTGTCCTGGATTCACTGACTCTGCATTGATGTTGCAGGAGGAACTGGAGCCCAGTTAGTGACCCAGCCTGACGGTCACATCAACGTCTCTGAAGGAAACCGTCTGGAGCTGAGATGCAACTATTCTTATGGTGGATCTATTTATCTCTTCTGGTATGTCCAGTACCCCAGCCAAGGCCTCCAGTTTCTACTGAAGTATCTATCAGGGCCCACCCGGGTTAAAGGTATCAAAGGCTTCGAGGCTGAATTCAGAAAGGATGAAAACTCCTTCCACCTGATGAAAGCTTCAGCCCGTTGGAGTGACTCTGCCAAGTACTTCTGTGCTCTGTGTGACGCAGTGCCTGAGTCTGCAGGGGGAGCTGAACAAAAACTTTCTCAGACATTGTAGCTTAAAATACTCAGGGTCTCAGCCTGACCTGGTTTTAGAGAGGTCTCTGATCTGATGAAAGTAAGCAGAAGGAGAAGCAGAGTCCTGGGGAGTGCTTGGTCCCTGAGGAAAAAGATTTTCAATGTGTCCCTTGTTTTACAGCTATGCAAGAGCAGACCTGGAATAGACTTGTATGGATAGTCTTCTTTTTCTTGGTGACATAGCATTCTGAAGGATCAGGATTCTAATTTAATGTGTTGTGGTTGTTGTTTAGTCACTAAGTCATGCCCAACATTTTACAACCCCAGGCTCCTTTGTCTATGAGATTTCCCAGGCAAGAATACTGGAGTGGGTTACCATTTCCTTCTCCAGGAGATTTTCCCAACCCAGGGATCAAACCCATATCTCTTGCTTGGCAGGCGGGTTCTTTACCACTGAGCCACCTGGGAAGCCCCAATTCAATGTGAGCAACACCAAACTTCTGATCTTCCACCTTCTGAACTGTCTTCCAACATGCTTCTCCCACTCCTCTTGCTTTACAGTTGATAGCACCTCCATTCTGTCCATATCTCTTGCTATAACTTATCTTTGACTCTTATTGTTTTCTCACTGCTTACATCTAATTTGGAGAGAAATCCAATTGGCCATATGTTAAAAATTAATGCCAAATCGAACCACCTCTGCCATTTTCACGGCTACTTCTTTGGTCAAACCACGCTCATCTCTCAAATGTATTACTCTGAAACCCAGTTTAAATATTATGACATAGACACTCTTCAGCAAATGGTATTGGGAAAGTTGGAGAACTGCATGTAAATCAGCGCCGTTAGAACATACTCTCACACACCACACACAAAAATAAACTCAAAGTGGCTTAAAGACTTAAATATAAGACACAATACTCTAAAACTCCTAGAAGAGAACATAGGCAAAACACTCTCTGACATAAATCTCACCATGTTTTTTAAGGTCAGTCTCCCAAGGAAATAGAAATAAAAGCAAAAATAAACAAATGGGACCTAATAAAACTTACAAGCTTTTGTATAGCAAAAGAATTCATAAATACGAAGATCCAAGCTACAGACTGGGAGAAAATATTTGCAAATGTTGTGACAGACAAGGGCCTAATTTCCAAGATATACTAGCAGCTTATATAACTCAATAACAAAACAGCAAACAACCCAGTGGAAAAATGGACATATGACCTAAATAGAAATTTCTCCAAAGAAGACATGCAGATAGCCATCAGGCACATGTAAAGATGCTTAACATTGCTAATTACTAGAAAAATGCAAATCAAAATGACAGTGAGGGATCACTTCACATCAGTCAGAATGGCCATCATCAAAAAAATCTACAAACAATAAACATTGGAGAAGGTGTGGAGAAAAGGGAACCCTTCTACACCATTGGTGGGAATGTAAATTGGTGCAGTCACTGTTGAAAACAGTATGGAAATTCCTCAAAAAACTAAAAGTAGAGTTCCTATATAACCAGCAATCCCTCTCCTGCACATATTCCTAGAGGAAAAAACATGGTCCAAAAAGATATATACACTCCAGTGTTCACTGCGTTATTCACAATAGTCAACACATGGAAGCAACCTAAATGTCCATTGACAGAGAAAAGGATAAAGAAGATATGGTTCAAGTATACAATGGAGTATTACCCAGCCATTAAAGGGAATGACATAAATGCCATTTCCAGCGACATGGATGGACCTAGAGATGATCATACTGAGATAAGCAAATCAGACAGAAACGGAGAAATATTGTGTGACATTCCTTGTATACAGAATCTAAACAGAAATGATACAGATAAACTTATTTACAAAACAGAAACATATCCACAGACTTAGAGAATGAACATATGATTGCCAGGGGGGAAGAATGAGGAAAAAGAATAGTTAGGGAGTTTGGGATCAACATGTACACACTGCTATATTTTAAATGGATAACCAGCAAAATCCTACTGTATAGCACTGGGAACTCTGCTCAATGTTATGTGGGAGGGAAATTTGAGGGAGACTGGATATATGTATATGTATGGCTGAGTCCCTTTACGGTCCACCTGAAACTATCACAACATTGTTGATTGGCTATCTGTCACTCAGTCGTGCTGACTCTTTGTGACCCCATGAACTGTAGCCTTCCAGGCTCCTCTGTCCGTGAAATTTTCCAGGCAAGAATACTGGAGTGGTTTGTCATTTCCTACTCTAGAGGAATATAAAATAAAAAGCTTTAAAAAAGTAAAGTCAATTAACTTTGTAAAAGTTAATTTCCATATAGAAAGTAAAAGGCAAAAAGAAGACTCAACCTATGAGCTTCATCTCATAGAAATATTTACTATGAACAGTTCAAATCATTTTCTAATTTCCATTTCCTAATTTCCCTGTCTACCCTCTTCAACTTTTTTCTTGGTGTTTCTCTGGTTTTGTATGTACTATGCAGCATGTATTATGCAAAACTATTTGAGTATGTATGTAATTCAATTATAATCATAACCTGGAAAGTAGAAATAATCCCTGATAAGTAAAGCAATATAAAGACATTTAAGAGGATAGGTGTATGCATATTCCAACTCAATTGAATTACAGCAAAAAGAAGTTGATAAATATTTTAATCTTAGTTTTGTTATTTGTATATTGTGGTAGTTAAAAGAAAGAAAGGAGCCATAGGACAGTGTTCAAAAGATAGTAGATGGAAAAATGAGTCTGGTCTAGCTTATTTGGAGACTGTTGTGATACCCAAGGAAAGAAAATAAAGATTCAAAGTATATGGCTTTTCAGCAAGATTCTGGACTATTCTGAATAGCTGTAAGTCAGCAGCCAAAATGTTTTTGGTTGCTGAGTATTGTGGATGGAAAGATTTCACGTCTGAATTTCAATTATTAGGTAACATGTTTTGATATGGTGGACTCTAGCCCTTTAGTTTTCTCTATTGTGTAGTTACATACTCTTGCCTGGAAAATCCCATGGACGGAGGAGCCTGGTGGGCTGCAGTCCATGGAGTCGCTAAGAGTCGAATACGACTGAGCGACTTCACTTTCACTATGCACTTGAGAAAAATTAAAGGATAACTAAAACAGTTTTTTTTTTTTTAAATCACATATATCTCACTGTTATGACTTTGCGAGCCAAGTATTTGAGTGTGAACCTGGAAACTTAGCAGCCATAAAGCCTTCATCACCAGAACAGAACTATCTGCTCTGATAAAGGGGACAAGATCTTATACAAGAGGTTGTTACTGTGAGCAACTAATTCACTTAAGGCATGTTCTTCAAATTTTACCAATAGAATAAAAGAGAGAAATGGAGAAAGCAAGTTATTTTTTATTTCACCTAGGTCTTCACAAAAACCTTGCTTAAATATTTGAAGCTAACACATTTTTTTTCCCCCTGAGATGGTTAACCTGTGACTGCCCTATAAGCTTGTTCTCATGTAGCACATTTCCAAGTGTGCATGTGTGTGTGTGACCCCATGGACTATAACCAGCCAGGCTCTTTTGTCCATGAAATTTTCCAGGCAAGTATAGTGGAGTGGGTTGCCATTTTCTTCTCCAGGGGATCTTCCTGACCCAGGGGATTGAACCTGCGTCTTTTGCCTCTCCTGCATTGGCAAGCAGATTATTTACCACTGTGCCACCTGGGAAGCCCAAGAGCAGTAGTGTATATTGTTTGTTGACTACTTGTTCTCTCTCACTCTTGCTATGCTAACCTTTAGCCAGAGTGTACTTCCGATACTTCACCAAACTGTGGACTTTGGACATAACAATGTGACCATGTTTGACCAATAAAATGTGAGTAGATCCTAGTTAAAACTAAATATATTTACATGATATGTCTGTTTTGTTTCTTCCCTGCACATACCAAACAGTAGTTGTCCTTTCAGGTTTTATTCCATAATGTGAAGCAGACACAAGTTTCAGAATGAAGAGACAACTCATGGGAGCAGACCTGAATCCACTTGTATGCAAGAGCAGAGCCACAGTGTTGGAGTGGCAGCTGACCCACAAGTAACACACAGTGGACCATTCATTAAGCTTTCTTCCTGTGAGCCACTGAGATTGTGAGGTTCTTTGAACTAAGTCTTATGCTAGTGAAAGTTGACTGATATATGAAGTCACATCAATCCTGTCTTCTAAATATCTCTCACATTCAACCACCTCTTTTTAGTTCCCTTGTTACTATCCTGGTTCAGGTTCTCATAATCTCTCACCAAGTTGATTGGAATAATTTCTTAAATATACCCTTTACCCATGAGCTCCTACCATTCCAAACTCTCTAAAGTAATCATTCTAAAACACACATTTGGATTAGATTGCTATTCTATTTCAAGACCTTCTATAGCTCACCATGGCCCACAAGTGAAAATTAAGGTTTCTGTGGCCATCTACGGTATTACTTCCAGGAAATTTTCATCCTCATCCCCACCACTACCCCAAGATTTCTTAACATCAGACATAGTGAACTCACTTTAATATTTTCTTCTCATATATATTATTCTTTTCTCAACTTTGCAAAAGCCTACTCAACCCTCAGGAGTCAGTAAATGTCACACTTACTTTTTAAAAGATTTTCCACCTTATATTTATTTGTCTTCTTCCTCTTTTAATATTTTGTACACAATTTTGCAATAGCAATATTTACAATGTTATGAATATTGTTTGGTTTTTAACTCTTTACTAGTACAAGTTCCTCAAGGATAGGAGTCATTCCATACTATTCTTTAATCTCACCTGTCATTACTGTCCCTGACATATAAGAAACATTCAGCAGATGGGCCTACAGCTTGACCACAGGGTGCTTTTGACATGTGCACTGATGAATGAGAGCTGGTTTGTGAAGCTGGATTATACAGGTGGACTGGAATCCTTCCACTGTGGGAATCCTGGAGGACACCTTAACTTCATTACATCCCTCACACCAACACAGGTCTATATTTCCCACTCTTACGTACTTAAACCATAATCCCCAGAAGACAATGTGACTCCATCCAGCCACATGAATCATACAGTCTTACAGAAGTCTGCCTCCATATATTTGTGACTTTTAACATCAATAGTAAATGAAATGGTGAATGAAAATTTTTTCATGTTTCTATAATATATCATTTATATCTCCTTTGACTCTGTACTCTCCTAAAATAGCCAACCTACCACATCTGATGAGTCATGGTAGGTGACAATAAAGACAAGTCGTATCATTAAATGAATCTTCCTCAACTTTCTGCATCCTAGGTAAAAAATTCCTGTTTTACACATATAGTTTACGTTCTCTCCCATAATAATAAAAAAGGGGTCTCGCTTACTTTGAAATGGTACCCTTCTGTGCAAACGCTTTACCCACAGTATTCTGTCTGAATTCTCTGCACTTCAGCCCACCGATCATACAAACTTTAGTCTGATTTTTCAATATTTTATTGCTAATTCTCTCTCAGCATTTAAATATTCAAGCTTTCTCATCTTAAAATTATTTAATATTCCCACAAACCCATATGTGCCTCTCCAGCAACAAATCTTTTTTTTTTTTTGCCATCCGTTCCTTGCAAGATCTACAAGATGATGGATGTCATTCTTTTGGTTATTTTTAAAAAATTTAAATTGAAGGATAAGTGCTTTACAGAATTTTGTGATTTTCTTTCATACATCAATAAGAATCAGCCACAGTTATACCTGTGTCCCCTCTCTCCCAGAACTCCCTCCCATCTCCCTTCCCACCCCAGCCTTCAGCCTGTCTCAGAGCCCCTGTTTGAGTTCCCTGTTCCCTCCGCCCCTGTTCTGAGTCTTACTGCAAATTCCCATTGGCTATCTGTTTTACACATGGTGTTGTAAATTTCTGTTACTCTGTCCATACACTTACCCTCCTCCCTCCTCTTCTCCTACCTTGTCCGTAGGTCTGTTCTCGATGTCTGTTTCTCCATTGCCACCCTGAAAATAAAGTCATCAGTGCCTTCTCTTCAGATTCCGTATATATGTGTCAGTATACAATATTTATATCTCTCTTTCTGATTTCAGTTCAGTTCAGTTCAGTCACTCAGTCGTGTCCAACTCTTTGCGACCCCATGAATCGTAGCACGCCAGGCCTCCCGGTCCATCACCTACTGCTGGAGTTCACTCAGACTCATGTCCATCGAGTCAGTGATGCCATCCAGCCATCTCATCCTCTGTTGTCCCCTTCTCCTCTTGCCCCCAATCTCTCCCAGCATCAGAATCTTTTCTAATGAGTCAACTCTTCGCATGAGGTGGCCAAAGTGCTGGAGTTTCAGTTTTAGCATCATTCCCTCGAAAGAACTCCCAGGGTTGATCTCCTTTAGGATGGACTGGTTGTATCTCCTTGCAGTCCAAGGGACTCTCAAGAGTCTTCTCCAACACCACAGTTCAAAAGCATCAATTCTTCGGCGCTCAGCCTTCTTCACAGTCCAACTCTCACATCCATACATGACCACAGGAAAAACCATAGCCTTGACTAGATGGACCTTAGTCGGCAAAGCAATGTCTCTGCTTTTTTTTTTTAAATTTTAATTTTTACTTTATTTTACTTTACAATACTGTATTGGTTTTGCCATACATTGACCTGAATCCACCACGGGTGTACATGCATTCCCAAACATGAACCCCCCTCACACCTCCCTCCCTATAACATCTCTCCGGGTCATCACCGTGCACCAGCCCCAAGCATGCTGTATCCTGTGTCAGACATAGACTGGCGATTCGATTCTTACATGATAGTATACATGTTACAATGCCGTTCTCCCAAGTCATCCCACCCTCTCTCTCTCCGTCTGAGTCCAAAAGTCCGTTATACATATCTGTGTCTTTTTTGCTGTCTTGCATACAGGGTCGTCATTGCCATCTTTCTAAATTCCATATATATGTGTTAGTATACTGTATTGGTGTTTTTCTTTCTGGCTTACTTCACTCTGTATAATCGGCTCCA
Source organism: Capricornis sumatraensis (assembly GCF_032405125.1). Taxonomy (NCBI): domain Eukaryota; kingdom Metazoa; phylum Chordata; class Mammalia; order Artiodactyla; family Bovidae; genus Capricornis; species Capricornis sumatraensis. The sequence goes on from NC_091070.1 coordinate 77,696,456, forward strand.
GTTTCATCCATCTCATCAGAACTGATTCAAATGCATTCTTTTTAACAGCTGAGTAATACTCCATTGTGTATATGTACCACCGCTTTCTTATCCATTCATCTGCTGATGGACATCTAGGTTGTTTCCATGTCCTGGCTATTATAAACAGTGCTGCAATGAACATTGGGGTACATGTGTCTCTTGCCATTCTGGTTTCCTCGGTGTGTATGCCCAGCAGTGGGATTGCTGGATCATAAGATAGTTCTATTTGAAATTTTTTAAGGAATCTCCACACTGTTCTCCATAGTGGCTGTACTAGTTTGCAATCCCACCAACAGTGTAGGAGGGTTCCCTTTTCTCCACACCCTCTCCAGCATTAATTGCTTGCAGACTTTTGGATCCCAGCCATTCTGACTGGTGTGAAATCGTACCTCATTGTGGTTTTGATTTGCATTTCTCTGATAATGAGTGATGTTGATCATCTTTTCATGTGTTTGTTAGCTATCTGTATGTCTTCTTTGGAGAAATGTCTATTTACTTCTTTGGACCTTTTTATGATTGGGTCATTTATTTTTCTGGAATTGAGCTGCAGGAGTTGCTTGTATATTTTTGAGATTAGTTGTTTGTCAGTTGCTTCATTTGCTATTGTTTTCTCCCATTCAGAAGGCTGTCTTTTCACCTTGCTCATAGTTTCCTTTGTTGTGCAGAAGCTTTTAATTTTAATTAGGTCCCATTTGTTTATTTTTGCTTTTATTTCCAGAATTCTGGGAGGTGGATCATAGAGGATCCTCCTGTGATTTATGTCAGAGAGTGTTTTGCCTATGTTCTCCTCTAGGAGTTTTATAGTTTCTGGTCTTACATTTAGATCTTTAATCCATTTTGAGTTTATTTTTGTGTTTGCTGTTAGAAAGTGATCTAGTTTCATTCTTTTACAAGTGGTTGACCAGTTTTCCCAGCACCACTTATTAAAGACATTGTCTTTACTCCATTGTATATTCTTGCCTCCTTTGTCAAAGATAAGGTTTCCATATGTGTGTGGATTTATCTCTGGGCTCTCTATTTTGTTCCATTGATCTATATTTCTGTCTTTGTGCCAGTACTATACTGTCCTGATGACTGTGGCTCTACTGTAGTAGAGCCTGAAGTCAGGCAAGTTGATTCCTCCAGTTCCATTCTTCTTTCTCAATATTGCTTTGGCTATTCGAGGTTTTTTTGTATTTCCATACAAATCTTGTTCTAGTTCTGTGAAAAATATGGCTGGTAGCTTGATAGGGATTGCATTGAATCTGTAGATTGCTTTGGGTAGTATACTCATTTTCACTATATTGATTCTTCCAATCCATGAACATGGTATATTTCTCCATCTATTATTGTCCTCTTTGATTTCTTTCATCAGTGTTTTATAGTTTTCTACATATAGGTCTTTAGTTTCCTTAGGTAGATGTATTCCTAAGTATTTTATTCTTTTCGTTGCAATGGTGAATGGAATTGTTTCCTTAATTTCTTTTTCTACTTTCTCATTATTAGTGTATAGGAATGCAAGGGATTTCTGTGTGTTGATTTTATATCCTGCAACTTTACAATATTCATTGATTAGCTCTAGTAATTTTCTGGTGGAGTCTTTAGGGTTTTCTATGTAGAGGATCATGTCATCTGCAAACAGTGAGAGTTTTACTTATTCTTTTCCAATTTGGATTCCTTTTTTTCTTTTTCTGCTCTGATTGCTGTGGCCAAAACTTCCAGAACTATGTTGAATAGTAGCGGTGAAAGTGGACACCCTTGTCTTGCTCCTGACTTTAGGGGAAATGCTTTCAATTTTTCACCATTGAGGATAATGTTTGCTGTGGGTTTGTCATATATAGCTTTGATTATGTTGACGTATGTTCCTTCTATTCCTGCTTTCTGGAGAGTTTTTATCATAAATGGATGTTGAATTTTGTCAAAGGCCTTCTCTGCATCTATTGAGAAAATCATATGGCTTTTATTTTTCAATTTGTGAATGTGGTGAATTACATTGATTGATTTGCAGATATTGAAGAATCCTAGCATCCCTGGGATAAAGCCCACTTGGTCATGGTGTATGATCTTTTTAATGTGTTGTTGGATTCTGATTGCTAGAATTTTGTTGAGGATTTTTGCATCTATGTGCATCATTGATATTGGCCTGTAGTTTTCTTTTTTTTGTGGCATCTTTCTCAGGTTTTGGTATTAGGGTGATGGTGGCCTCATAGAATGAGTTTGGAAGTTTACCTTCCTCTGCAATTTTCTGGAAGAGTTTGAGTAGGATAGGCGTTAGCTCTTCTCAAAATTTTTGGTAGAATTCAGCTGTGAAGCCATCTGGACCTGGGCTTTTGTTTGCTGGAAGATTTCTGATTACAGTTTCAATTTCCGTGCTTGTGATGGGTCTGTTAAGATTTTCTGTTTCTTCCTGGTTCAGTTTTGGAAAATTGTACTTTTCTAAGAATTTGTCCATTTCTTCCACGTTGTCCATTTTATTGGCATATAACTGCTGCTGGTAGTCTCTTATGATCCTTTGTATTTCTGTGTTGTCTGTTGTGATCTCTCCACTTTCATTTCTAATTTTATTGATTTGATTTTTCTCTCTTTGTTTCTTGATGAGTCTGGCTAATGGTCTGTCAATTTTATTTGTCCTTTCAAAGAATAAGCTTTTGGATTTGTTGATTTTTGCTATGGTCTCTTTTGTTTCTTTTGCATTTATTTCTGCCCTAATTTTTAAGATTTCTTTCCTTCTACTAACTCTGGGGTTCTCCAATTCTTCCTTTTCTAGTTGCTTTAGGTGTAGAGTTAGGTTATTTATTTGACTTTTTTCTTGTTTCTTGAGGTATGCCTGTATTGCTATGAACTTTCCTCTTAGCCCTGCTTTTATAGTGTCCCACAGGTTTTGGGTTGTTGTGTTTTCATTTTCATTAGTTTCTATGCATATTTTGATTTCTTTTTTGATTTCTTCTGTGATTTGTTGGTTATTCAGAAGTGTGTTATTCAACCTCCATATGTTGGAATTTTTAATAGTTTTTCTCCTGTAATTGAGATCTAATCTTAATGCATTATGGTCAGAAAAGATGCTTGGAATGATTTCGATTTTTTTGTATTTATCAAGTTTAGATTTATGGCCCAGGATGTGATCTATCCTGGAGAATGTTCCATGAGTACTTGAGAAAAAGGTGAAATTCATTGTTTTGGGGTGAAATGTCCTATAGATATCAATTAGGTCTAACTGGTCTAATGTATCATTTAAAGTTTGTGTTTCTTTGTTGACTTTCTGTTTAGTTGATCTGTCCATAGGTGTGAGTGGGGTATTAAAGTCTCCTACTATTATTGTGTTATTGTTGATTTCCCCTTTCATACTTGTTAGCATTTGTCTTACATATTGTGGTGCTCCTATGTTGGGTGCATATATATTTATAATTGTTATATCTTCTTCTTGGATTGATCCTTTGATCATTATGTAGTAGCCTTTTTTGTCTCTTTTCACAGCCTTTGTTTTAAAGTCTATTTTATCGGATATGAGTATTGCCACTCCTGCTTTCTTTTGGTCTCTATTTGCGTGGTATATCTCTTTCCAGCCCTTCACTATCAGTCTGTATGTGTCCCTTGTTTTTAGGTGGGTCTCTTGTAAGCAGCATATACAGGGATCTTGTTTTTGTATCCATTTGCCCAGTCTTTGCCTTTTGGTTGGGGCATTCAACCCATTTACGTTAAGGTATTTATTGATAAGTATGATCCCATTACCATTTACTTTATTGTTTTGGGTTCGGGTTTATACACCCTTTTTGTGTTTCCTATCTAGAGAATATCCTTTAGCATTTGTTGGAGAGCTGGTTTGGTGGTGCTGAATTCTCTCAGCTTTTGTTTGTCTGTAAAGCTTTTGATTTCTCCTTCATATTTGAATGAGATCCTTGCTGGGTAAAGTAATCTGGGCTGTAGGTTATTTTCTTTCATCACTTTAAGTATGTCTTGCCATTCCCTCCTGGCCTGAAGAGTTTCTATTGAAAGATCAGCTGTTATCCTTATGGGAATCCCCTTGTGTATTATTTGTTGTTTTTCCCTTGTTGCTTTTAATATTTGTTCTTTGTGTTTGATCTTTGTTAATTTTATTAATATGTGTCTTGGGGTGTTTCGCCTTGGGTTTATCCTATTTGGAACTCTCTGTGTTTCTTGGACTTGGGTGATTATTTTCTTCCCCATTTTAGGGAAGTTTTCAACTATTATCTCCTCAAGGATTTTCTCATGGTCTTTCTTTTTGTCTTCTTCTGGGACTCCTATAATTTGAATGTTGGAGAGTTTCATATTGTCCTGGAGGTCTCTGAGATTGTCCTCGTTTCTTTTAATTCGTTTTTCTTGTTTCCTCTCTGATTCATTTATTTCTACCATTCTATCTTCTATTTCACTAATCCTATCTTCTGCCTCCGTTATTCTACTATTTGTTGCCTCCAGAGTGTTTCTGATCTCATTTATTGCATTATTCATTATATATTGACTCTTTTTTATTTCTTCTAGGTCCTTGTTAAACCTGTCTTGCATCTTCTCAATCCTTGTCTCTAGGCTATTTATCTGTGATTCCATTTTGATTTCAAGATTTTGGATCATTTTCACTATCAATATTTGGAATCCTTTCTCAGGTAGATTTCCTACCTCTTCCTCTTTTGTTTGGTTTGGTGGGCAACTCTCCTGTTCCTTTACCTGAGGAGTAATCCTCTGTCTCTTCATCTTGGTTATATTGCTGTGTTTGGGGTGGCCTTTTTATATTCAGGTAATTTGTGGAGTTCTCTTTATTATGGAGCTTCCTCACTGTGGGTGGGGTTGTATCAGTGGCTTGTCAAGGTTTCCTGGTTAGGGCGGCTTGTGTTGGAGTTCTGGTGGGTCGAGCTGGGTTTCTTCTCTCTGGAGTGCAGTGTAGTGACCAGTAATGGGTTATGAGATGTCAAAGGTTTTGGAGTAACTTTGAGCTGCCTGTACATTGAAGCTCAGGGGTGTGTTCCTCTGTTGCTGGAGAATTTGCGTGGTATGTCTTGTTCTGGAACTTGTTGGCCCTTGGGTGGAGCTTGATTTCAGTGTAGGTATGGAGGCATTTGATGAGCTCCTATTGCTTAATGTTCTTAATTCAGGAGTTCTCTGATGTTTTCAGGCTTTGGACTTAAGCCTCCTGCTTCTGGTTTTCAGTTTTATTTTTACAATAACCTCTAGACTTCTCCATCTAAACAGCACTGATAATAAAACATCTAGGTTAAAGATGAAAAGTTTCTCCACATTGAGGGACAGTCAGAGAGGTTCACTGAGTTACAAGGAGAAGAGAAGAGGGAGGGGGTAGTTAGAGGTAACTGGAATGAGATGCGGTGAGATCAAAAGAGGAGAGAGCAAGCTAGCCAGTAGTCAGTTCCTAATGTGCGCTCTATAGTCTGGACTGCTCAGAGGTATTTACGGAGTTATACAGGGAAGAGGAGAGGGAGGAAGTAGACAGAGGTGGCCAGGAGGATAAGAGAGAGAAATGAGAAGGAGAGAGACAAATCCTGCCAGTAACCAGTTCCTTAGGTGTTCTCCACCGTCTGGAACACACAGAGATTCACAGAGTTGGATAGAGAAGAGATGGGGGAGAAAAAAGACAGAGGCCACCTGGTGGAGAAAAAGCAGAGTCCAAAGGAGGAGAGAGTGATCAAGCCACTAATCTCGTTCTCAGGTAAAATTGGGTGGTGAAGTTTGGGTTTTTAAATGTACAAAATTGACAACAAAAACCAAAGAGCAAAGATTAAAAATCTAGAGTAGAGGTTGGATTTTCAAAAATACAATATTAAAGAAAAGGAGCAGAAGGAAAAAGGAAAAAAGAAAAAAAAAAGCCACAAGAATTATTAAAAAAACACCAACAACAACCACCCAAAGACTATATATGGTGTTTGCCTTAAAAAAAAAAAAAGCCTTCTTTTTTTTGAATAGTAATAGTAGATTATACAAATATAAATTAGAGGAGAAATAGAAGATAACAATTTAAAAAAAGAAAAGAAAAAAAAGTGAATGATTTTAAAAATAGTAAAAATATATCTGGCCCTTCTCTGATGTGGGCAGTGTGGGGTCACTTCCCAGGCGGTTCCCTCTGTTTAACTTCTTCTGTTTGCTGGTTATTTAGGCTCACTAGTTCAGTCACGCTGTGGGGAGGGGGGATGCTGCAAACAAATAGCACTGTCGTGTGCACACAGTGTCTCAGCCCTCCTGGACCTGTCCCTTCTCGCGGCGCAGAAACCGCTCTGGCTCTACAACGCTCAGCCGGGAACCGTCTGAGGCCGGCCCTGGGCTGCATGCACTTCCCTGGTCTAAGCCGCTCAGGTTCGGCGCTCAGGTAGCTCTCAGAGGCACAGATTCGGTTGGGACTGCGTTTTGTGCCCTTCCCAGGTCCGAGGATCTCAGGAGTTTGGCAATCACGATCACTGCGACTTGTCGCCTCTTCTGCCTCTGCTGCTCAGTTTTCTGGGTGGACCGCTGGCGCCCCTTGTGAGGCAGATGGTGACTGTCCAGCACCCCCAGAAGTCTTAGCAAAGAAGTCTGCTTGCAGTTAGGTAGGTAAAGTCTCTCCGGGTCTGCAATTACCCCTTTCCAGCCCTTACGGCTCTGGCTGCCTGTCCCCGGTGGGGGATGGTCTGCAGCCGGCTTTTTCCGTTCCATCCGTTGTTCTGTGCTCGGTCCTGGCGGTGTCTTATGTTCAAGCTTTTCGTGTGGTAGCTATCACACAGTCTGGTTTGCTAGACCAAGTTAGATCGTTCTGGTTGCGTGTGGGGCATTCCTGCCCCATTCTTACAAAGCACTGCAGCCCGCGCCTCCCGCGCGTCCCTGCCCTGCCCCCACTTCCTAGTGGCGGATGCAGGCGTCTGTGCTGCTTTTCCGCTGGGGGAGTTACTGTTGGGTTTGTAATCTGTTTTTGAAGACAATGGTCTGCTTTTCTGGTTGCCTGATGTCCTCTGCCTGCCTACAGAAGTTGTTTTGTGGAGTTTGCTCAGCGTTGAAATGTTCTTTTGAGGAATTTGTGAGGGAGAAAGTGGTCTTCCAGTCCTATTCCTCCGCCATCTTAGGACCACCCTGTCTCTGCTTTTGAATATGCTATCTAGGCTGCTCATAACTTTTCTTCCCAGGAGTAAGCGTCTTTTAATTTCATGGCTGCAATCACCATCTACAGTGATTTTGGAGCCCCAAAAAATAAAGTCTGACACTGTTTCCACTGTTTCCCCATCTATTTTCAATGAAGTGATGGGACCGGATGCCATGATCTTCATTTTCTGAATGTTGAGCTATAAGCCAACTTTCTCACTCTCCTCTTTCACTTTCATCAAGAGGCTTTTGAGTTCCTTTTCACTTTATGCCATAAGGGTGGTGTCATCTGCATATCTAAGGTTATTGATATTTCTCCCAGCAATCTTGATTCCAGCTTGTGCTTCTTCCAGTCCAGCGTTTCTCATGATGTACTCTGCATAGAAGTTCAATAAGCAGGGTGGCAATATACAGCCTTGACATATTCCTTTTCCTATTTGGAACCACTCTGCTGTTCCATGTCCAGTTCTAAGTGTTTCTTCCTGACCTGCATACAGATTTCTCAAGAGGCAGGTCAGGTGATCTGGTATTCCCATCTCTCTCAGAATTTTCCACAGTTTATTGTGATCCACACAGTCAAAGGCTTTGGCATAGTCAATAAAGCTGAAATAGATATTTTTCTGGAACTCTCTTGTTTTTTTGATGATCCAGTGGATGTTGGCAAGTTGATCTCTGGTTCCTCTGCCTTTTCTAAAACCAGCTTGAACATCAGGTAGTTCATGGTTTATGTATTGCTGAAGCCTGGCTTGGAGAATTTTGAGCATTACTTTACTAGCGTGTGAGAGGAGTGCAATTGTGTGGTAGTTTCAGCATCCTTTGCCTTTCTTTGGGATTGGAATGAAAACTGACCTTTTCCAGTCCTGTGGCCACTGCTGAGTTTTCCAAATTTGCTGGCATAGTGAGTGCAGCACTTTCACAGCATCATCTTTCAGGATTTGAAATAGCTCAACTGGAATGCCATCACCTCCACTAGCTTTGTTCGTAGTGATGCTTTCTAAGGCTCACTTGACTTCACATTCCAGGATGTCTGGCTCTAGATGAATGATCACATCATCGTGTTTATATTGGTCATGAAGATCATTTTTGTACAGTTCTTCTGTGTATTCTTGCCATCTCTTCTTAAGATCTTCTGCTTCTGTTAGGTCCATGCCATTTCTGTCCTTTATCGAGCCCATCTTTGCATGAAATGTTCCCTTGGTATCTCTAATTTTCTTGACGAGATCTCTAGTCTTTCCCATTCTGTTGTTTTCCTCTATTTCTTTGCATTGATCGCTGAGGAAGATTTTCTTATCTCTTCTTGCTATTCTTTGGAACTCTGCCTTCAGATGCTTATATCTTTCCTTTTCTCCTTTGCTTTTCACTTCTCTTCTTTTCACAGCTATTTGTAAGGCCTCACCAGACAGTCATTTTGCTCTTTTGCATTTCTTTTCCATGAGGAATGTATTGATTCCTCTCTCCTGTACAATGTCACTAACCTCCATCCATAGTTCATCAGGCACTCTATCTATGAGATCTAGACCCTTAAATCTATTTCTCACTTCCACTGTATGATCATAAGGGATTTGATTTAGGTCATACCTGAATGGTCTAGTGGTTTTCCCTACTTTCTTCGATTTAAGTCTGAATTTGGCAATAAGGAGTTCATGATCTGAGCCACAGTCAGCTCCTGGTCATGTTTTTGCTGACTGTATAGAGCTTCTCCATCTTTGGCTGCAAAGAATATAATCAATCTGATTTCGATATTGACCACCTGGTGATGTCCATGTGTAGAGTCTTCTCTTGTGTTGTTGGAAGAGGGTGTTTGCTATGACCAGTGCATTCTCTTGGCCAAACTCTATTGGCCTTTGCCCTGCTTCATTCCAATTTGCCTGTTATTCCAGGTGTTTCTTGACTTCCTACTTTTTCATTCCAGTTCCCTATAATGAAAAGAACATCTTTTTGGGGTGTTAGTTCTAAATGGTATTGTAGGTCTTCATAGAACCCTTCAGCTTCTTCAGTGTTACTGGTTAGGGCATAGACTTGGATTACTGTGATATTGAATGGTTTGCCTTGGAAACGAACAAAGATCATTCTGTCGTTTTTGAGATTGCATCCAAGTATTGCATTTTGGACTCTTTTGTTGACCGTGATGTCTACTCCATTTCTTCTGAGGGATTCCTGCCCACAGTAGTAGATGTAATGGTCATCTGAGTTAAATTCACCCATTCCAGTCCATTTTAGTTTGCTGATTCTTAGAATGTTGACGTTCACTCTTGCCATCTCCTGTTTGACCACTTCCAATTTACCTTGATTCATGGACCTAACATTCCAGGTTCCTATGCAATATTGCTCTTTACAGCATCGGACATTGCTTCTATCACCAGTCACATCCACAACTGGGTATTGTTTTTGTTTTGGCTCCATCCCTTCATTCTTTCTGTTACTCCACGTGTTTCTTGACTTTCTACTTTTTCATTCCAGTTCCCTATAATGAAAAGAACATCTTTTGGGGGTGTTAGTTCTAAAAGGTGTTGTAGGTCTTCATAGAACCGTTCAACTTCAGCTTCTTCAGTGTTCATTTCTCCAGTGTCCCTTCATTTCTCCACTGTTCTCCAGGAGCATATTGGGCACCTACCGACCTGGGGAGTTCCTCTTTCAGTATCCTATCATTTTGCCTTCTCATACTGTTCATGGGGTTCTCAAGGCAAGAATACTGAAGAGGTTTGCCACTCCCTTCTCCAGTGGACCTCATTCTGTCGGACCTCTCCAACATGACCCCTCCATCTTGGGTGGCCCCACATGGCATGGCTTAGTTTCATTGAGTTAGACAAGGCAGTGGTCCGTGTAATTAGATTAACTAGTTTTCTGTGATTACGGTTTCAGTGTGTCTGCCCTCTGATGCCCTACCATCTTACTTGGGTTTCTCTTACCTTGGACATGGGGTATCTCTTCACAGCTGCTCCAGCAAAGCGCATCCACTGCTCCTTACCTTGGACGAGGGGTATCTCCTCACCTCCGCCCCTCCTGACCTTGAACGTGGAATAGCTCCTCTTGGCCCTCGTGCACCAGCACAGCCACCGCTTCTTGGACATGGGGTTGCTCCTCTCAGCCACCACCCCTGACCTCAGGTGTGGGGTAGCTCCTCTTGGCCATTCCTGTGCTGTCGCAGCCTGGCACTCTCCGCCACCGCCCCTGACCTCGGATGTGGGGTAGCTCCTCTATAAAAAGGAACACATTTGAGTCAGTTCTAATGAGGTGGATGAACTTAAAACCTATTGCACAGGGTGAAGTAAGCCAGAACGAGAAAGACAAATATCATGTGTTAGTGCATCCATATGGAATCTAGAAAGACGGTGATGATGAACCTATTTGCAGGGCAGCAAAGGAGATACAGACTTAAAGAACAGACTTTTGCTCAGAGTGAGGAAGGGAGAGGGTGGGAAGATTTGAGAGAGCAGTACTGGAATATACACATTACCATGTGTAAAATAGACAGCCAGTGGGAATTTGCTGTATGATGCAGGGAACTCAAGCCGGTGCTCTGTAACACCCTAGAGGGGTGGAATGGGAGGGGGGTGGGAGTGAGGTTTAAGGGGGGGGGAGACGTGTGTATGTCTATGGCTGATGCATGCTGATGTATGGCAGAAACCATCGCTAGAGTATAAAGTAATTATCCTCCAGTTAAAAATAAAAAAATAAAGTATATATTCAACAAGGACCCGCTGCAGTGCACAGGGAAAACTGTTCAGTATTCTGTAATAACCTAAGTAGGAAAAGATTTGAAAAAGAATAGATACATGTTTATGTGTAACTGAATCATTTTGCTGTACACTTGAAACTAACATAACATTGCCAATCAACTACATTCCAAGATAAAATAAAAATTAAAAAAAAATTAGTTCTATTAGAAGTAGTAGAAAATGAGCATTCTATAGGCAAATAGCAGTTTCTGCTGTACTCTCAATTTAGGCTATATTAAGACTCATGTAGTGTTTTTGTTTGTTTGTTTGTTTAGTGATATTCATTTTTGAGATACTGTATTTAGTCTAATTCCCAGTTCTGTTGACTTTGGTTCCTAAAAGTCCTCTAGAAGATGTCACAATCCCCACAACCCAATTCACCTCCACAATCATCATTAAAAATCCATCTCAGTCTCTTGCTCAACACTTGACACACCCCATCACTCTTCCATGTAGTCCCTTTTCCATAACGAGAGCGATTTTGCCAGAGTGCAGATGTTAGCATGTCAGTCACCTGGATCCCCATTTGCTCTTAGGACAAAGAGAAGCTACCTCTCCAACTTCATTTCATTATGTGTCCCTAATCTGTCTGTCTCTGTCTCTCCCTCCCTCTTCAACAATACTAAGTTTGTCAAAGGCACTATTTTCCTCTTATATAACCCATTCAGAGATATTTTAGGTGATTTTCTTATTTTTTTCTTTTCCTAAAATTCTTTTCCTTGCTTCAAAAGAGTTAAAAAAAAAAGTAAATGCCTACTCATTTTTGTATACTTGTCCAAGAGTCAGTAGCTAAGGAAAGCTTAGTGGATATTTTTAGAATTATAGACCTCTGCATTTTCAGGTTTGTAATTTATTTTTGTTTCTCTCATTATTTGTTTAAGGTCTATTTTCAATCCTACTCTGTATAGTATAGTATATATAGTAACTATAGTATCCATATCTGTGTTTTTCATTCTTGAAAACTCAGCATCAATGTATCTTAGGCATCTGTTGTTATTGTTTAGTTGCTAAGTCATGTCCAACTCTTTGTGACCTCATGGACTGTAGCCTGCAAGACTCCTCTCTCCACTGGAATTCCAGGTGAGAATACTGGAGTGGGCTGCCACCTCCTCCTCCAGGGGATCGTCCTGACCCAGGGATCGAATCCACATCTCCCACATTGGCAGGTGGATTCTTTACCGCTGAGCCACCCAGGAAGGATCTTTGGCATTAGCATCACTCAATTTCCTTCTTCTTTTCTATCCATTAATGTGTTCTTTATTTTAAGCCTCCTCAAAAAGCTATGATAATATTTAGTGGAAAAAAGTAATCTTTAGAGGTTTATGAATAAATTTTTGGAGTATAGCGGAAATTGGCAAAGGATAGCCACAAGGCAAAGAAGCTTGATACTTATGTTTATAAATGAAGCTTTATTGGAAGATAGCCATGCTCATTTATTTATGCATTGACCATGGATGCTTTGTGCTATACCAGCACAGTTGTAGCAGAGACTGTACGACTTCAAAACCTAAACTATTTACTATTTGACCCTTTATGGACAAAAAAAGTCTGCCAACTTACAGGGTGTAGGAATTACATTAGAATTTTTTGATTTGGATTTTTTGTTTGATGACAACAAATTAAATAATTTCTATCATATTTCTAATATTTCTAATCATCTGTTGGACCAATTTAGAATACTCCTCATCTTTCTGAAGCTTTTGTGTTATGTCATTTTTCAAATCTAATTAAAGACAAATGGAATAATGACACTTTACAAATAAAAGCATCATAGGTCTTTAAATGGATAAAAGTTTTAAAAATATTTTTAAACATTTTAAAAGTTTGAATGTATCAACATGCAATTCAGTAGAAAAAAGAGTAGCAGTACATGCAGAGTATTTTTTTCAGTGCTGAATTTTTGATGCTTTGTTCAATAATAGAGTTATATAATGCTGACTTAAATAGATATTTTTGAATAGAAGTAAAAATACTGGAAATCACTAATCACAGTAATTGAGACAATAGTGCAGAGAAGGCAATGTCATTCCACTCCAGTACTCTTGCCTGGATAATCCCATGGATGGAGGAGCCTGGTAGAGTGCGGCCCATGGTGTTGCTAAGAGTCGGATATGACTGAGCATCTTCACTTTCACTTTTCACTTTCATGCATTGGAGAAGGAAATGGCAAACCACTCCAGTGTTCTTGCCTGGAGAATCCCAGGGATGTGGGGTGGGGGGGTAGGGGTGGGGGGTGGAGCCTGGTGGGCTGCCGTCTAGGGGGTCGCACAGAGTCGGACATGACTGAAGCGACCTAGCAGCAGCAGACAATAGTGCATTAAGCTCCAAATCATCTTAATCAGGTGAATTACTGAATGACACAATCTACAGCTTTCTTCTAATAAGATTTCACCACCTCTTTAATTTCAGTAAAATATCACTTCTACATTAACGTTTTAATATGAATTTTATTAATTTTGTATTTTATGTGCATGGGCTTCCCTGATAATTCAGTTGGTAAAGAATCCACCTGCAATGCAGGAGACCTTGATTTGATTTCTAGATTGGGAAGATCTGCTGGAGAAGGGATAGATTACCACTCCATATTCTAGAGCTTTGCTTTCGTGGCTCAGCTGATAAAGAATCCGTCTGTAATGCGGGAGATCTAGGTTTGACCCCTGGGTTGGGAAAATCCCTGGAGAAAGGAAAGGCTACCCACTCCAGTATTCTGGCCTGGAGAGCCCCATACAGTTTCATGGGGTTGCAAAGAGTCGGACACGACTAAGCGACTTTCACTTTGGTGATTAAGAACTGTGAACCAAAGACGTTTATACTTAACCTAAGTCTTGTATGTATAAAGGTGCTATAATATTTTTAAAATAGTCAGGATGAGAGTGGTCTCTTATATGAAGAACTGTGCCTTAGTTTTGGGAAATACCTAATGCCCCTGTGTTCAGACCGTAGACATGCCGCTGGAAGAAGCTCATCATACCGTAGGCCTGAGAACTATTTCTCATAGAGACTATATTTCATAAACAGATCATTGTACACCCAGACATGTCCACTCATTCACTTATTCATTCATTTTTCAAATTTTTAAAGCCATTTTCTCTGAACTAGTGTTCTGTGTGTTTTGAGAAGTTGGCCACTGAGATGAATAAGATTAAGTTCCTGATCTCAGGTGCATCAAACCTAGTTTGAAAAACAATACACAATTGATTCCAATATGGTGTAGAAATGACAGTGATATATGCACATACAAGGTATGGTGGGAAGAGAGGTGGGTCCTAATTCAGCCTGAAGGACTGGATCAGTACTTTCATAAGGAGTTGGCATGTAAATTGGTTCTTAAAGAAGGAATAAAAAGTTGCCTAGGCAAAGATTCTGGGCAGAAAGGAAGAACATTCTAAGCAGAGACAGCTCATCCCCTGGTTCTAGGGGACCAGTGAGGGGAATGACAAGAGATCTATCTCAGTTCAGTCTTTCTTCACACTCACACTGTAACTTAAGTTGCCTAAATGAGCTTATTGCTCAGTGTGATCAGACAATAGATGGTGGGCCTGGAAAGCCTTAAGGGAACTGTATTTCTGTGCATCTTAGACAGAGGAATTACTAACTGTCTCAGCCTTGGGAACCATTGAGAAGTCTGCAGAAATTAAATAGTGCTTCCTTCCTTGAGCCATATGCTCACCCCTGATACCTATTTCCCTTCTACGCCTACAGCTTGATGTTCAAGCTGGTTTTAGAAAAGGCAGAGGAACCAGAGATCAAATTGCCAACCTCCGCTGGATCATCGAAAAAGCAAGAGAGTTCCAGAAAAACATCCATTTCTGCTTTATTGACTATGCCAAAGCCTTTGACTGTGTGGATCACAATAAACTGTGGTAAATTCAGAAAGAGATGGGAATACCTGACCACCTGACCTGCCTCTTGAGAAACCTATATGCAGGTCAGGAAGCAACAGTTAGAACTGGACATGGAACAACAGACTGGTTCCAAATAGGAAAAGGAGTACATCAAGGCTGTATATTATGACCCTGCTTATTGAACTTCTATGCAGAGTACATCATGAGAAACGCTGGGCTGGAAGAAGCACAAGCTGGAATCAAGATTGCCAGGAGAAATATCAATAAGCTCAGATATGCAGATGACACCACCCTTATGGCAGAAAGTGAAGAGGAACTAAAAGGCCTCTTGATGAAAGTGCAAGAGGAGAGTGAAAAAGTTGGCTTAAAGCTCAACATTCAGAAAATGAAGATCATGGCATCTGGTCCCATCACTCCATGGGAAATAGATGGGGAAACAGTGGAAACAGTGTCAGACTTTATTTTGGGGGGCTCCAAAATCACTGCAGATGGTGACTGCAGCCATGAAATTAAAAGACGCTTACTCCTTGGAAGAAAAGTTATGACCAACCTAGATAGCATATTCAAAAGCAGAGACATTACTTTGCCAACAAAGTTCCGTCTAGTCAAGGCTATGGTTTTTCCAGTGTTCATGTATGGATGTGAGAGTTGGACTGTGAAGAAAGATGAGTGCCGAAGAATTGATGCTTTTGAACTGTGGTGTTGGAGAAGACTCTTGAGAGTGTAACTGCAAGGAGATCCAACCAGTCCATTCTAAAGGAGATCGGTCCTGGGTGTTCTTTGAAAGGAATGATGTTAAAGCTGAAACTCCAGTACTCTGGCCACCTCATGTGAAGAGTTGACTCATTGGAAAAGTCTCTTATGCTGGGAGGGATTGGGGGCAGGAGGAAAAGGGGAAGACAGAGGATGAGACGGCTGGATGGCATGACCGACTCAATGGATGTGGTTTTGGGTGAACTCTGGGAGTTGGTGATGGACAGAGAGGCCTGGTGTGCTGTGATTCATGGGGTCGCAAAGAGTCGGACACGACTGAGCGACTGAACTGAACTGAGCTCCTTTTCAGGCTAAATACCAAAAGATGCACAGAAGACTGCAGGAACAGAGAGAGAACGACAGAGGGCGCTGCTCCCTTTCGTTGGTGGTTTGATATAAATTCATCTTTCATTTCTGAGAACTTTTCTCTCTTGCTCAGCCTACAGCATGATCTTGTAGGGGAGTTCGTCTTGCATAACACTTGAACCAAGATTTTCTTGAAGATTTCAACAAAGAATTAAGAAACTAGAGGAATAGTTTTTTCAACTTTCGTGTATCCCCAAACTCAGCCTCCCACCGCTTCTGAGCCAACTATGCTCTCTGCTTTGTGCTTAGGACTTGTGACCTTGTTGATAATGCGTGAGTAACATTTAAAATTTCTAAGATGTTATATTCCTTGGTTTTAGGATGTCATGTAATCTCTATCATGCGAGAGATGGTTCCTCTTCCTTATCCAACTTAACAAAGTCTTTACTGTGTGTTTGTGTTTGTTTGTTTGTTTCTTTTTTCTTTTAAAGGAGGGACCAGTGGAGACTCGGTGACCCAGACAGAAGGCGTTGTTATCATCCCCGAGAAGGCATCTCTGACTCTGAAGTGTACTTACCAGTCCAGCTATTCAGATATTCTTTTTTGGTATGTCCAGTACAAAAACAAAGAACTTGAGTTGCTCCTGAAAAGCTCATTAGGTAACCAGAAGGTGACCAGCAGAGGTTTTGAAGCCACTCATATCTCGAGTGACAGCTCCTTCCACCTGCAGAAATCCTCCGTGCAAACATCAGACTCAGCTGTATACTACTGCGCTCTGAGTGACACAGTGAGAGAGGCTACAGGGGGAGCTGAACACAAACCAAAGGGCACAGATGCGGTCAGGCTGTGGGCACCTCTACAGAGTTTTATTCTAGAGGCTCAGAGTTAAGAACCTTGGAATTCTTGGATTGCCCTACAGAGTAGAATCTGGGGCGGGACAGTGTAAAGAGGAACCTAAGCGCTTTTCTCCAGAAATGCCTGTTTTCAGCCCATTCACATTCCCCTTAAAGGCACAGAATCTCTTAAAGTGTCATTAACTCTTCAGTGACAATTCAGTTGATATATGCTGAAACATTTCACAACCTGTTAATGAAAACTCCCAGGAACATTGTTAATGGATGACTGTGTGATCTGGAAGGTAGTCTCTGGTTTTAATAATTCAGACTAGGATTGTATGTTTTGCTGAGATACACCTGCAGACACTCCATCTTCAGTGAGTAAGAGCTTTATTCTCTCTTCCCTTGACTTTTCCATCCCTATGGCTGCTACAGCAATGCTGCTACCTAAGTAAGCTCCAGAGGGAGAGTTTTCTCACAAGATAATCCTTCTGTCAATGGCCCTGTGGGTCAGAGCAGTCCAGTTGGTAAATATTGCAGGCATGTTGGTCTTC
The DNA here is from genome assembly GCF_032405125.1 of Capricornis sumatraensis. Taxonomy (NCBI): domain Eukaryota; kingdom Metazoa; phylum Chordata; class Mammalia; order Artiodactyla; family Bovidae; genus Capricornis; species Capricornis sumatraensis. Next base: position 77,713,540 of record NC_091070.1, read on the forward strand.
AAACAGGATACAAGATATTCTCTTTGCCAATAATAATGTCACCTCAGGGGAAATCTATTCATCAGTCATATTTCTGATATATGGAAAAAGTGTTTATGTACTCTTACAATAAGCTGTCTTTGGAGTGGAGTGAGCTTTTCACCTGCTCCAAGAAACTAGGAGAAAGTATCACCCACTCCCAAGGCAGGAGCATCTCCCCACTCCTCTGCTCATGAGCAGGAATGTGGAGCCCTTTGGGTCAGTGCCCTGCAACAATCATGCCCAGTGCACAGAGCATCCCCTCTGTATCTCTGAAGGTTGAACTCCTGTCCATGCCTTTGGGGACCAGCCTTTCTGGAAGGACAGTGGGGGACACAGAAGGTGTGGAAAGAGATATGTTTTACTGCCAGGCAGTCAGGGAGATGTGGCCTAGACACTGATTATTTGTCATCTCATAATTTACAAACACAGCAATAAAAATACAGAGTTTAATAATTAGAATAGTTTTAATGGTCATGGAGGAGGTAGTCCCCATTCTCATTTAACAGAGTGGATGTCTGGACATCTACCTGAAGTTCAGTGCAGACATCCTCTCTAACATCCTAGAGTGCTGCACACTGGGTCTTGGCCACCTGAGCACTGGGGCTTCAACATCTTGATAAACAGGCCAGAGAAAGGGAGAGGGTGATGAAAAAACAAAAATAAATCTTACAGTGGAAAAAAAAGCATTCAAGCAGGGTTTATTTCCCTGGTGGTAACTGTATCAGCTTTCTACTTCTGGTCTGATCTCTCATTCCACATCTCTGGGTCCAGGCTAGTGGGACTACAAACAGGGCAGAGGATTTCTTTTTTTAAAAATTTTTTGCTTACCTGCTCCTCAGTCAACTGAAGGCAATTTGAGCTAGGAATCATGTCTGGTTTTTGGTTCACATGTTGTAGAGAACTCTTTAAATTTCCAGAGTGAATGCTGGAGCCTAGGGATTCCTGAACATGCACAAAAGTTTAAGGGCACCTTGGTGATCTGCTGAGCCAGAGGGTCCTAGCAGCATGATAACTTGACGCAAGACCCTAATTTTAGGGGGAATTTTGGTTCAGGGGATAGGACTCTGCACTCCCAACGCAGGGGTCCCAAGCTCAGTCCCTGGTTAGAGAACTAAATCCCACAAGCTGAAGCTAAGACCCAGGGCAGCCATAAACAAAACAAGTGACAACTCAGCAAACAGCTGTGCATTAAAAAATAACTTTAACTTTAGTAGGAGTTCATTTTAACTGGTGAGAAAATCTCTGTAGTTGGAAAGGTACATTTGAAGAAGATTGTTCTTGAAATTGCTCTTAGTCAGTTCAACTAAGTCATAGCCATCGTTACTGGATTGACAGCACTGCCCTGAAAACCCATGTGAGGCAACCTCACACCTGACTGCAGCCACAAAGTCTCCATGCCTTAAAATGGTTTATGTCAGCAAAGAACAATGTTTTGACTTCTTACCATAATACAACCATACTTTCCATAAAGTAAATCCTAGAAAAAGCAGCAGCTATGAAATGACTTTGTTATATCTTCTGCTGGGTTCACTTGCACAAATAATTGCACAGGAACCTAGATGAACAGGCTGATAGACACTGAGCAGAGAGTTCTTTCCACTGAGATTCCTGAGTCTCTAATAAAATAAATAAACAGGAGCCTGATAAACACCACACACATGCCTTTGAAATGAAGCAAGCCTGGTTAATATATTAAGCATCTGAACTTGAATTTCTCAAAAAAATACTTAGTTGAATTAAAACAAGAATATGACAAGTGCTATCATCCAAGTATGGTCCAGGGGCCCCAAAGGAGATCTTTTCAGGGAGGTTTACCAAACTCACTGAGGTTTCTCTCTTTTATTGCAGATTGTCACTCAGCCCAGGATTCACCTTGGATCTCCTCCCTCCTCATGCTACCGCCTTGCCCTTGTCTCTCCCTTTCTCTCTTTTTGTCCACATCCCTCCTCTCTTGTACAGTGGTCCACAAATTTCTAGGTTCCATCTCAATCCCACAGTGAGACAGTTTTGGTAAACCCCTCATGCACTGGCGCCTGGAAGCTGCCTCCATGAAGTACGCTGGGCAATGTCAGTGCTCATCTCATCTGTCTTCCTTGTCTCTGTGCTACCTGATGTACAAGATCCAAGATTTGTTTCATATATTTTATCCAGTTTTCTAGTTGTAAGGTCAACTCTACATTTAACTGTGAAAAAAAGTAATGGTAATTTATTTATTTATTTTTTGGTATTTTTACAAATGTGTCATTTTATGATGGTAGGGTATGTACTAATAACCTTATCATTAACCACACATTATTTGACACCTGCCGTAGATAAGATTTCCTCCATGGCATGTTGACTGAGTCTTAGGGATGAACAGAGCTAGTTCAGGTAAAGAACTTGAGGAGAGCAGGGAGCACTTTCCATTCGGGGGATCCTTCTCTGACTCATGGGAATCTTGGAGACACATGGAAGGAAGAAATCTGACTATTCCATCTAGAAATTGTAACTGGGATTTCTTGCGAAGCTAGAGATACCTGTACAACGCAAAAAATTATGGAAGTAATAGTAGAATATCTCCCTAAGCACGCTTATGTTTAGGACTCTCTTCTTAGGGTCCTGTCCCACTCTCCTGTATGTACCCCACAAGCTAATATCAGGAGGAATACGTCAGACCAGACTGTGGTGCAATTTTCACGATCACCACCAGAGGGCGGGGCTTCCTTCAGATGCGGTTCCTCACTGTATTCAGGAGCTGGTTTCACTTGACTACTTTGTAGCCACAAGGCAGAATATTGCTGCAGTACAGAAAGGGGTCTCAGTTTCTGAGGGAGGAGCTTCTGTAACATCCAGATGGATACTAGATTTTTTAGACTGGTGTATTGCAGAGAACAAGGATCGTTTTCTTTTGCGAACGTGCATTCTGCCACTCACTCAGTTCTTCTGATCATCTTAATATTCAGTAAGTAACATTTTATAGTAAATGTTAATGATTTTTCATTTTTCTATGATTTCAGGTAAGTTTTATTTTTCTTCTCTGGCTGAAAACTCTCCTCCAGTACATTTCTACGATAACAAAGTGATTCTCTTCCAGGAGGGACCAATGGTGACTCAGTGAACCAGACAGAAGGCCCAGTGACTGTCTCAGAGGGGGCTCTCATGACCCTGAACTGCACTTACCAGACTGCTGGTTTTGCTCCCTATCATGTCTGGTATATCCAGCATCTCAACAAAGCTCCTCAACTCCTCCTGAAGGGCTCGATGTCAGACCCGAAGCCAAAGAGTGAAGGTTTTCAGGCCACTCTTGTTCAGAGTGACAGGTCCTTCCACCTGCAGAAACGGGCAGTGCAAGCATCAGACTCGGCTGTGTACTACTGTGCTCTGAGTCACACAGTGACACAGGGCTGCGGGGGAGCTGAGCGCAAACCCAGAGTGCAGATGGGGCTCTGGCTGTGGGCAGCCCCGCAAGGGTTGGCTCTTTCTGTCTTAGGTGTTTTATGCTAGCTGTGCTGTTGTTTATTTGCTAAGTCATGTCCGACTCTTTTGCGACCCTGTGACTGTAGTGGGCTCTTCTGTCCATGGGATTTCGCAGGCAAGAAGACTGGAGTGGGTTGCCATTTCTTTCCTTGGGCGTTATCCCGACCCAGGAATGGTACCCATGTCTCCTATTTGTCAGGCAGACTCTTTACCACTAGGCCACCTGAGAGCCCGTTTTATGCCAGAGGCATCATCAAAGTACTTCCAGCTCTGAAGCTCAGTGCCAAGAACCCTGCAATTCTTGGATTGGTCTACAGAGAGGAATCTGGGAGGGACAGTGAAAAGAGGAATCTCAACGGCCTTCTCCAGAAATGCTTGTTTTTAGCCCAGTCACATTTCTCCAGATGGCATGGAATTCCTGGAAGCGACATTAACTCTGTTCAATCACAGTTCAGTTGATATATGCTGAAATATGTCACAACCTGTTGATGAGAACTTCCAGGGCACCTCGTTCATGGATGAATGTATGGCCTTGAAGCTACTGTCTGAGTGTTATAATTCAGACCAGAATTTTGCGTCTTGCTGAGTTTCACCTGCAGACACTCCATCTTTAGTGACTGGGACCTTCACACTCTCTTCCCTTGACTTTTCCACCTCTTATGGTTGCTCAAGAAATGCTGCTGCTGTGAGTCCCATGAAGATGGTTTCCTGAGAAGATATTCCTTCTGTCAAGGGCCCTGTGGGCCAGAGCAGTCTAGTCAGTGAACCTTTTGTGCATGAGGTGTCTTGCTTATATGTTGGTGACACAGCTCCACCCGCATCTTGTCATCATGGCAGCTCTTTACAGAATGCTGAGTCATGATCCCGATCCTGGTCTTGAGGATCTGTGCTGTGAGAAGTTCTAGACATAAGCATGACCACGGAACCTGACATATTATCTTTATCGGTGAATTGAGGCCTCTGATCCTTTTGAAATGTCTCAAATTCAGTGACCAAGCAAACACTCAGTCTGTTATGGACTTCTGTTGACTGGGATTCTAAATTCTTGACATATTCACAATGCTCCCACAGCAGAGGAGCAGAAAACAGAGAAATGTGTGGCTCTCACTGTAACTTGCAATGAGTGAAACTCACCAAGAGAAATTCGTCCTGGCATTCTGGAGTCTCTGAACCTCACTCGTCCTTTATCCCTCCTGTATGATTCTGTGGGACTGACAAGTAAAGATGAAGGTTTTGCAGAGCCTGATCCTTCTTTGATTTCAGACACTCTTCTTAAGAAAAAGAAAATGAAATTGCAGAGTCAAGTTTCTTGGGCCCAGGACACTAAGGGATCCTGAAATACAAGATGAATTTTCTTCATGGCAAACCCTCTTCATAAATTTTACTCTCCTCTTTAAGATCAAAGCATTATAACCATCTTATTTTGTCCTGATATTGGCAGGTTAGAACCCCCCAGGACGTTTTCTGTCCCAGCACTTGATCTGTAATTAATATGAATATTTTCGGCTCTATCACTTTTTAAATAACAGCTTTATAAAGATAATTCACATATCATCACCTTCACGCTTTTAACTGTACAGTTGAGTGGTTTTTAGCAGTTCACAGTGTTGTGTAGTCATCAGTACTGTAACACCACCCCAGGAAGAAACTTTGTACCCATTAGCAGTCACTCCCGTTCCCCGTTTCCCCCAGACACGGGCATCTACTCCTCTGTTCTCCGTCTCTGTGGATGTGACGGTTCTGGGCATTTCCTAGAGATAGAATCAGCTCGCATATAACTGTTTGTACCTGTCTTCTTTCACCTTGCGGAGTCTCTCCATGGCGTGTCTCCATATCAGCTCTTCACTACGCCTCATGGTCAGTTAATAGGCTGCTCCATGATACCACCTATTCTCCTGATCCATTCTTCACTTGAAGAATGACTGTTTTGGAAAAATTTTGGTTATTTCTACTTTTTAGCTCTTACAAATAATGCTGGTATGAGCACTCATCTGCAGGAGCTCTATTGCTCTAAGTAAATGTAGTTTCAGTTAGAGGTTCGACTTTTTGTGTTTTCATATTTGTTTCATTTCATTTTGCTTTATTTGGTACCAACATTTCCTTAGGATGTAAAATGAGTAAGTACAAGAGAAAATGCTCTTTAAAATTATGATTTCATGCTTACATGAGATATAATCATTCCAAGTTATACCTGCATTCATTCAAGAAAACTTTTTGAGCACATACTCATATGTGTCAGTCATATGAATAAGTGTTGAGAATATAGTATACATGACTGAGTCTCCTGCTTTAGGATTGTATTGCTTTAAGACACCACACGTGTCTTAAAATAAGGTTTCTTTCACAAATCAATCACTTTATTCACTCACTGAGCTCTGTTTGTCTCCAGTATATGACATTGGCAGTTTTATGGGCAATGGGCTAAGCATTTTAAATCCCTCTCCATCTCTTCAGGTGGATACTAGGAAACTTCCAATTTAAAAATGTTAAAATTTGAGGTGTAGAGATATTTAGTAACTTAATCAAGGTTACATAACCAGTTAGGAGCAGAGCTTGGGTAGGATGTCAATCATTCTGATGCATGACTTTTATTCTTAAAAGCTAATTGATAGAACCACCATGAAATCTCTTTCTTTTTTGTTAAATACTACTGCCTTCTTAGAATTTTATAATTTTTGAAATTTTCATTTGATGAAAAATAAGTTAATGCAGCAATGAAAACTGTACTTTACTCAATGGGCACTCACAGGAGTCTGTATATATTCCTGAACACTGAGGCCAAAAAATTGCAGTCATCATCTTTTATGACTTTGAACATAAAGTTGCTCAGATTCTCTGTGATTGAATAACCTGCTTATTTCAGGGCTAATAGCTGAGCCTCAGTAGCCATATGAAAGGGGACATACATTACAGGTCTTTGCCATGGCAATGAGGACTATATTTTTCAAATAAAAAAACACCCTTCATGTGACAAATATGTCTCCTCATTGGGACTGTAAGACATAGCATTTTCTGTTCTGCTACAGTGTATATCTTATTAAAGCAAATCCTTTTTTAGACAATTAGTAAATATGGGTCTTGGCTTCCTTGGGGGCTCAATGGTACAGAATCCGCCTGCCTATGCAGAAGATCTTCTCCAGGATGAGTTCAGCCCCTGAGTTGAGCAGATCCCCTGGAGAAGGATACAGCAACCCGCCCCAATATTCTGGTCTTGGAAATCCCATGGACAGAGGAGCCTGGTGGGTTACAGTTCATGGGGTTGCAAAGAGTTGGGCACAACTTAGTGACTAAACAGCAACAATACGGGCATGATGAGGAAGTTTCATTGCTTTTTCTAAGCACATTAGTAATTTGTGCCAAAGTAAAAACATTCAAAGGCAATTTTCTCTGGATAAAAAAGCCTAAAATCTAGTGTTTGCTTTAGTGGCGTCAAGAATTTCGAGAGTTTTCAAGTGAAAGCTACTTGATAAAGCTGAGAGGGAGGGTAAAAAGAATGCTGGTCCATCTTCATCTCTGGCATTAAGCAAATTGGTTTATCAAGAATTCTCCAGGTCAGAATACTGGAGTGGGTAGTCATTCCCTTCTCCAGGGGACCTTCCGAACCCAGGGATCAAACCCAGGTCTTCCACATTGCAGGCAGATTCTTTACCAGCTGAGCCACCAGGCAAAGCCCTTATGAAGAACAATAACATTGAAAGTTTTGATGACCTTGGTCTTACATGTTCTCGTGGACCTATGTCTAGAGCAGTGAGACACAGCTCCCAATGTTTAAGATGGCAAGGAGTTTTAAGACTATGATGCAAGCAACAGAGGTCAATGGAGATTGAACTCCGCTGGCTTTTCTAACAGGATTTCTATTGCTTTTGATAATGCTTTGGCTCTGGATTTGTGTATTTTCAGGGTTTTCCCTATGATAATTTGCACCACAATTAATGGGTGTGGTTTGCAAGAGTTGGGGGTGATTCAGAAAACCATGTATTGAGTTTTAACAGGAGTTCTTACATTTAGGCACTGACTAAAATTTTCTGAATTTACTTTTGTTTACACAAATACACACATGTAAATTGTGATCACATACACATGTATTTCTCCCCTTGCTGCTATTTAACATGGCACACACTTGACAGATTTTGTGACACAGAGGCAAGATATGAAATCGTTCATAGACAACAAAATATTTCGCAGGTAACTTTTACCAGATTCCATAGGAGGCAGAGACAAAGATTGCAGTGAAAAATTCTGCCTTTCTGTTAGAGTGGAAACCCCATTGTTCCTTTTGATTCTCTGATCCAAAGGAGAATGAACTGAACATGATTCCGTTTTACCACTGTTTATTTCTAGTCTGATAGTGTTCTAATTTGACAAACTGATGTGCAGAAGTCTAGCATTGCCCTCCTAGAAAGGAAGTGTGTGACACGACACAGACACACTGCCCTCCAGCTGCTGACTCAGTTTTCTGCATGAGGCAGAAGCATCCCACAGCCCAGGAGCTCTGCCTGGACCTCTTGAGCACAGGGTGCAGAATTCAGATCTGGATCTGAAATGCAGCAGAGAACACATTTCTATAGGGAGGAGCCTCCCATATGCTGGTTGCCATTGTGCCGAGGGCAGGCAGAGCCTCTGTCTGTCTTGGTGAGGGTGGCCACACACAGGACTCATGGTCATCTCTCAGTGCCAAGGTTGTGGGGAGTGCAGAGCATTGTTACCTGATGCATCTTGAAAGGCAGGGATAATGGGCAATGGAATCGGGGCATTAGGTCCTAAGCACTTCATCCCCTATACCATCATGGTTGTAAGTAAAGGTTCTTTCCTGTAGGATCCAGCATGACCCAGAAGGTAACTCAAGTCCAGTCTGCAATTTCTGTGGTGGAGAAGGAGGCTGCAACCCTGGACTGTGCATATGAAGCTAGTAGTTATGGTTATCATTTAAAAACCAGACATCACATTGAAAACTGGATTTCTAGGTTCTCTATAAAAATATCTAAGAGCACAACATCCTCTGGGGTAGAGGTCAAAAGTCGTGTTTGATTGCATAATGCCTTTGATATAGACTCATTTTCTGTTTAAAATCTATCCAGATTTACCAATTACAACATGAATAGACAAAAAATAAAATTTTAAATTATTAGTCATAATATAGGAGCTGATCCACAAAGCAAACAAATCTGAATTAACATCTCATGGAAATATACCTGTTGTTTTCCCTGTGATTTTTATCATCACAGCATGGATCCCAGTGTGAGAAATTTCAGTGTAGTTTATTCATTAATTCTTAGTTTTCTGGTCAGCATTGGGGAAACATTAGTTGGCAAGACAGATGTGATGTTGCTTTGGTGGAGCTCATGTCCCAGTGGGCTGTAGTGGTCTCCAATACAGGATAGGAGGCAGAAAGGACCTCACAGTACAGACTGTGTGACCTCAAGCAGGTCATTCACTCTGACTTTCTGCTTCCTCATCTATAAAGTGTGAAGGTTAGTCATGAAGCTGCTGTTGAGTTAGTGTGAGTCGCTCAGTCGTGTGCAACTCTTTTGCGACCCTGTGGACTGTAGCCTGCCAGGCTCCTCTGTCCATGGCATTCCCCAGGCAGGATGACTCGAGTGGGTTGCCAGTTTCCCCTCCAGGGGATCTTCCCGACCCAGAGACAGAACCTAGGTCTCCTGTATTGCAGACAGAATTTTTTTCCATCTGAGCCACCAGGGAAGTCCTTTCCAAAATTTTACTCACCTCACAGGACCACTTAGTTAACTATCCTTTTTGAGTTCCTAATACCCTCCCTACTTAAGAAAGGACTATTAGATGCAGAAGTTATCAAGGCGCTGCTCACATTGCTTCCCAGTGTAATAAGAAGCCATGGGCGCAGGAAGAGAGTAGAGTGACATGGGAAGCCATCTGCCTTTAACACATCAGAAATACTGTTCTGTCTCCCTGGACAGGAGAAGGAGGAGGAAAAGGGACAGACATGCAGGCAGGAGGGGAGGACAGGCCCAGACTTTGTTCTTTCATCCCGAACACTTTTGTATACATTTGATATCATCCTTAAGAAAAGGATGAATTAAATTAGCTGGATTCAAACCCTGTCATCTGCATCACAGCATCACTTTTGAGGCACTCCTTAGCCTCTCTGTGCATCAGTTTCTTAATATGTAAAATGGCAATAATAGAACCTACTTTATGGACTTAAGAATCAAAATCATCTATATATCTCTCTCTGTTTAAAATCATTATAAAATTAAATTATATATAAACACACCTGCCTGTGTGTTTTATATAAATAAAATTTTAAGCACCAGTACATATTATGGCATCTTGATACAGCAGGGATCACTCACTGATGACCATTATTAACATAAAAGGCAGAGTTTGTTCCAGTACCTACATCAGATTTTCATTCATGTCATTCTTTTTATAAGACAAAGTTTCCCCTTATTTTTCAGGAAAGGAACCGAAGCTCAGGGAAAAGCCAGGGCCGTGCTGCCGCTGCTAGGAATGTCGCCTACAGGGTTTGGTAGCCCTGTGGTCAACGTTCCCATCTCAGCAGCCCCTCCAGACAAGCCCCCTGTCCTGACAGAGAAGAGCAGGTGACTTATGCTCAACATAAAAGTGCCCTTCTCGGGGCCAGGCAGGGCCACTTTAATTCCCCCGACTATATAACTGAAGGTGTATTTTCCCATATTTGTTGACAGATCAATGGAAAAATGCTCCAAGACACGATCACTATTCACTGCAGCCTTCAAACTGATTTGCTTTCAGCCTTGCACACAGTTAATGAACATTCAACAAAGTTCCACATGTCAAGATAAAAGATAATGAAGAAATGGCTTTTTTCACCTTAAAAAAAATATATACTGCTATTGGATAACTTGTGACATACAAAATGTCTGTGTGAGTTAAGGAGAGATTTTTTTCCTGTTATTGTTTTAAGAGTATATGAACACTTTTTCAATATATCTGAAACTTGATTGATTGATGAATTGATTTTCCCTGAGATGATGTGATCACTGGCAAAGAGGATATTCTCATCCTGTACCCAGTTTGAAGGCAGACTGCCGTTGGAGTGGACTGAGTTTCTCACCTGCTCCAACAAACTAGGAGAAAGTATCAGCCCCTCCCAAGGCAGGAACCTCTCCCCACTCCTCTGCTCATGAGCAGGAATGTGGAGCCCCTTGGGTCAGCGCTCTGCATCTCTCCTACAATTGGGCCCATTGCACAGAGTTTACCCTGCGCATCTCTGCACGCTGAACTCCTGTCTGCAACTTCGGGGCCAAACTTTCTGTAAGGACAGTGGGGGACACAGAAGGAGAAAAGAGATACATGTTTTATTTCTGGCCAGTCTAGGAGATGTGGCATAAACACTGAATTATTGTCATTTAAAAATTTATAGGCACAACTATAACAATGCAGAATTTAATAGTTATAATGGTTTTAATATTCCTGGAGGATGTAGTCCCCATCCTTAAACAGGGGGGATGTCTGAACACCCATCTGAAGGTAAACTCACATTTCCTCCAAACGACCTAGGGTCTTGCACACTGGGTGTTAGACCCCTGAGCACTGGGGCTTCAACATCTTGATCAACAGGGCCTAGGAAGGGAGAGGGAGATGAAAAATCCAAACGAAATCTGAACAGTGAAAGGAAAGTATCCAAGCAGGTTTTATTCCCCTGGTGGTAACTATGTCAGCTCTCTACTTCCCGTCTGACTCCTCATTCCACATCTCTGGGTCCAGGCTGGTAGGACTACAGACAGGGCTGAGGATTTTTTTTTCTTTTTCACCTGCTCCTCAGTCAACTGAAAGCAGTCTGAGACAGGAATCATGTCTGGTTTTGGTTTCCACGTTGTAGACAACTCTCTAAGTTTCCAGAATGAATGCTGGAGCCCAGGGATTCCTGAACATGCACAACAGTTTAAGAGAACCTCGGGGATCTGCTGAGCCAGAGTGCTGCCAGCATGATAACTTACTTGACTCAAGACCCCATTTGTAGGAGGAACTATGGTCCAGGGGCTAGGACTCTGCGCTCCCAATGCCGGGGGCTTGAGTTTGATCCTTGATCTGGGAACTAGACCTCACAAGCTGAAATTAAGGCCCGGCACAGCCAAAAACAAAAACAAAACAGATCAGCTCAGCAAACAGCCGTGCATTAAAAGAATACCCTAATTTTGAAAAACAGGTCATTTGACTGTTGAGAAATTCTGTGTCCATTAATAGGTATCATTTGAAGAAGATTGCTCTTGAGTTCAACTGACTTGGTCATTGCCATTTAGAAACATTTATTTTTAATCGGAAGATAATTGGAAAACCACAGGTAAAAGGATGACACTAGAACCCTTCCCAACACCATACACAAAATAAACTCAGAATGGGTTAACGACTTGAATGAAGGCCAGAATCCATCAAACTCTTCGAGGAAAACATAGGTAGTACACTCTTTGACATACATCACAGCATGATCCTCTTTGACCCTCCTCCTAGAGTATTGGAAATAAAAACAAAAATAAACAAATCGGACTTAATTAAACTAAGAGTCACAGCCACTGTTCCTGGGTTGACAGCACTGCTCTGACATCCCATGTAAGGCAACCTCCCAGCTGTCTGCAGCCGCAGCGTCCCCACGCCTTAGAATGGTGTATGTCAGCAAAGAGCAATGCTTTGACTTCTTACCATAACACAGTCTTACTCTGCATAAAGTAAACCCAATCCTAGAGAAAACAAGCTATGAAATGACCATGTTAAATCTTCTCTGGGTTCACTTCACTAGCCAGATAATTGCACAGGAAACCAGACAAATGGGCTGACAGACACTGAGCAAACAATTCTTTCCATAGATTTTCCTGAATTCTCAATAAAACAAATAAACAGAAGACAGATGAACACCACATACACATGCTTCTGGAATGAAGAGTGCCTGGCTAACATATTAAGCATCTAAACTTGACATTCTAAAAAGTATGTAGTTGAGTTAAAACAACTATGTGACAAGAACTGAAATGATAGTGATTGTGTTTGAAGAACCAAGATACTTAATTAAGGCCACCTGTCCCTCATGAGGCTAAAGGCGTAAGGTTGCCCTCATCCAAGGATGGTCCAACTCCCCCCGCCCCTACTCTCCCCGCCAAAGCCTTGCCTTGCGCTTCTCTCTCTCTCTCTCTTTGTTTGTCAACATTCCTCCTCTCCTGTACAGAGGTTCACAATTTTTAGGTATTTCAGGATCTCCGTTTTCCTATTCTGTCTGAATCCCACAATGAGACAGCTGCACTATTTTTGGTAAATCCCTCATGCACTGGTGCCTGGAAGCTGCCTGCATGAAGGAAGCTGGACAATGTTAGGGCTCATCTCATCTGTTTTCCTGATCCCTGTGCTCCCTGATGTTCAAGGTCCAAAAATAGTTTTCCAATTGGGAGATCAACTCTACCATTATCAGTGAAAAAGAAGTCACGTATTTTACTTTTATTGTGTTTTACTAACCTGTCATTCCATGACAAATCAGGATAATAACCTTATCACTTAACTACACATTATTAGACACCTGCCTTAGATAAAATATTCTCCACAGCATGTTGACAGAGTCATCACGAATATCACTACTTCAGAGAAATGACTTGGGGAGAGGAGGGAGCACTTTCCATACAGAGGGGTCCTTCTCTGACCCATGGGAATCAGAGACAGAAGGAAGGAACCTCTGACTATTCCATCCAGAAATTGTAACTGGGGTTTCTTGTGAAGCTAGAGATACCTGTACCATGCAAAAAAATTTGGAAGTAATAATAGAATATTTCGCTAAGCACGCTTATGTTTAGGACTCTCTTCTCAGGGTCCTGTCCCATTCTCCTGTATGTACCCCACAAGCTATTAGGAGAAATAGGTCAGACCAGACTGTGGTGCAGTTTTCACGATCACCACCAGAGGGCGGGACTGCCTTCAGATGCTGTTCCTCACTGTATTCAGGAGCTGGTTCACTTGCCTGCCTTTTAGCCACAAGACAGAATATTGCTGCAGTACAGAAAGGGGCTCTCAGTTTCTGAGCGAGGAGCTTCTGTAACATCCAGATGGAGACTAGATTTATTAGATTTGTGTATTGCAGGGAACAAGGATCTTTTTCTTTTGCGAACATGCATTCTGCCACTCACTCAGTTCTTCTGATCATCTTCATACTCAGTAAGTAACATTATGTACATATTAATGATTTTTTCATTTTTCTATGATTACAGGTAAGTTTTATTTTTCTTCTCTGGCTGAAAACTCTCCTCCTGTGCATTTCTATCATAACAAAGTGATTCTCTTCCAGGAGGGACCAATGGTGACTCAGTGAACCAGACAGAAGGCCCAGTGACTGTCTCAGAGGGGGCTCTCATGACCCTGAACTGCACTTACCAGGCCACTTATTCGAATCCCTATCTTTACTGGTATATCCAGCATCTCAACAAAGCTCCTCAACTCCTCCTGAAAGGCTCGATGTCAGACCCGAAGCCAAAGAGTGAAGGTTTTCAGGCCACTCTTGTTCAGAGTGACAGGTCCTTCCACCTGCAGAAACAGGCAGTGCAAGCATCAGACTCGGCTGTGTACTACTGTGCTCTGAGTCACACAGTGACACAGGGCTGCGGGGGAGCTGAGCGCAAACCCAGAGTGCAGATGGGGCTCTGGCTGTGGGCAGCCCTGCGAGGGGGTGGCTCTTTCTGTCTTAGGTGTTTATGCTAGCTGTGCATTTGTTTATGTGCTAAGTCATGTCCGACTCTTTTGCGACCCTGTGACTGTAGTGGGCTCTTCTGTCCATGGGATTTCGCAGGCAAGAAGACTGGAGTGGGTTGCCATTTCTTTCCCTGGGAATTATCCCAACCCAGGAATGGTACCCATGTCTCCTGTTTGTCAGGCAGATTCTTTACCACTGAGCCACCTGGGAAGACCCTGTTTTATGCCAGAGGCATCATCAAAGTACTTCCAGCTCTGAGGCTAAGTGTCAAGAACCCTGCAATTCTTGGATTGGTCTATAGAGAGGAATCTGGGAGGGATAGTGAAAAGAGGAATCTAAAAGGCCTCCTCCAGAAATGCCTGTTTTTAGAGTCACATTACTCCAGATGGCATAGAATTCCTGAAAGTGACATTAACTCTGTTCAATGACAGATCAGTTGATATATGCTGAAATATGTCACAACCTGTGATGAAAACTCCCAGAGCACCTCGTTCAAGGATGAATGTATGACCTTGAAGCTACTGTCTGAGTTTTATAATTCAGACCAGAATTTTGTGTCTTGCTGAGTTTCACCTGCAGACACTCCATCTTAGTGACTGGGACCTTCACACTCTCTTCCCTTGACTTTTCTACCTTTTATGGTTGCTCAAGAAATGCTGCTGCTGCGAGTCCCATGAAGATGGTTTCCTAAGAAGATATTCCTTCTGTCAAGGGCCCTGTGGGCCAGAGCAGTCTAGTCAGTGAACCTTTTGTGCATGAGGTGTCTTGCTTATATGTTGGTGACACAGCTCCACCCGCATCTTGTCATCATGGCAGCTCTTTACAGAATGCTGGGTCATGATCCCGATTCTGGTCTTGAGGATCTGTGCTGTGAGAAATTCTGAACATAAGCATGACCATGGAACCTGACATATTATCTTTATTGCTGTATTGAGGCCTCTGATCCTTTTGAAATGTCTCAAATTCAGTGACCAAGCGAACACTCAGTCCATTAGTGAAAAGAGGGCACATGGACTTTTGTTGACCGGGATTCTAAATTCTTGACATATTCACAACGTTCCCACAGCAGAGGAACAGAAAACAGAGAAATGTGTGGCTCTCACTGTAACTTGCAATGAATGAAACTCACCGAGAGAAATTCGTTCTGGCATTCTGGAGGTCTCTGATCCTCACCTGTGCTTTATCCCTCTTGCATGATTCTGTGGGACTGACAGGTACAGATGAAGGTTTTCAGAGCCTGAGTCTTCTGTGATTTCAGAGGCTCTTCTTAAGAAAAAGAAAATAAAATTACAGAATCAAGTTTCTTGGGCCCAGGACACTAAGGGATCCTGAAATACAAGATGAATTAGCTTCATGGTAAACTCTCTTCATAAATTTTACCCTCCTCTTTAAGATCGAAGTATTATAACCATCTTACTTTGCCCTGATATTGGCAGATTAGAACCCCCCAGGACTCTTTCTGTCCGAGCACTTGATATGTAATTAATATGAGTATTTTCAGCTCTATCACTTTTTAAATAACAGCTTTATAATGATAATTCACATATCATCACTTTCACACTTTTAACTGTACAGCTGAGTGGTGTTTAGCATGTTCACAGGGTTGTGCAGTCATCTGCTGCTGATAAGTCGCTTCAGTCGTGTCCGACTCTGTGCGACCCCATAGACGGCAGCCCACCAGGGTCCTCCATCCCTGGGTTTCTCCAGGCAAGAATACTGGAGTGGGTTGCCATTTCCTTCTCCAATGCATGCAAGTGAAAAGTGAAAGTGAAGTCGCTCAGTCGTGTCCGACTCTTAGCAACCCCAGGGACTGCAGCCTACCCGGCTCCTCCATCCATGGGATTTTCCAGGCAAGAGGTCATCAGTACTATCTGATTCCAGAACGCCACCCCAGGAAGAAACTTGGTACCCATTAGCAGTCACTCCCGTTCCCTGTTTCCCCCAGACACGGGCATCCACGCCTCTGTTCTCTGTCTCTGTGGATGTGACGGATCTGGGTGTTTCCTAGAGATAGGATCAGCTCGCATATGACTGTTTGTACCTGTCTTCTTTCGCCTCGTGGAGTCTCTCCATGGCGTGTCTCCATATCAGCTCTTCACTACTCCTTATGGTCACTTAATAGGCTACTCTGAGATACCACCTATTCTCCTGATCCATTCTTCATTTGAATGATTGTTTTGGAAACATTTTGGTTATTTCCACTTTTTAGTTCTTATAAATGATGCCAGTATGAGCACTCATGTGCTGGAGCTCTATTGCTCTAAGCGAATGTACTTTCAGTTAGAGGTTTGATGTTTTGTGTTTTCATATTTGCTTCAATTCATTTTGCTTTATTTGGTACCAACATTTCCTTATGGATGTGAAATGAGTAAGTACAAGAGAAAATACTCTTTAAAATTATGATTTCATGCTTACATGAGATATAATCATTCCAAGCTATACCTGCATTCACTCAGGAAAACTTTTTGAGCACATACTCATATTTATCAGAAATATGAATAAGTGTTGAGAATATAGTAGACATGACCGAGTCTCCTGCTTTAGGACTGTATTGCTTTAAGACACCACACATGTCTTTAAATAATGTTTCTTTCACAAATCATTTTATTCACTCACTGAGCTCTGTTTGTCTCCAGTATGTGACATTGACAGGTTTATGGGCAATGGTCTAAGCTTTTAAAATCTCTCTCCACCTCTTCATGCAGATACTAGGAAACTTCCAATTTAAAAATCTTAAAATTGAGGTGTAGAGATGTTTAGTAACTTAATCAAGTTTACATAACCAGTTAGGAGCAGAGCTTGGGCAGGATGTCAATCATTCTGATGCATGACTAATATTCTTAAAAGCTAGTTGATAGAACCATTATAAAATCTGTTTTTTTTTTGTTGTTGTTAAATACCATTGCCTTCTTAGAATTTTATAATTTTTAAAATTTTAATTTGATGAAAAATAAGTTAATGCAATAATCAAAACTGTACTTTACTCAATGGGTGATCACAGGAGTATATATATATATATATATATATATATATATATATTCCTGAATACGGAAACTAAAAAAATGCAGTCATCATCATTTATGTCTTTGAACATAAAGTTGCTCAGATTCTCTGTGATTGAATAACCTGCTTATTCCAGGGCTAGTAGCTGAGCCTCAGTAGCCATATGAAAGGGGCATACATTACAGGTCTTTGCCATGGGAAAGAGGACTATATTTTTCAAATAAAAAAACCCCTTTGTGTGGCAAATATGTCTCCTCACTGGGACTGTAAGACATAGCATTTTTGTTCTGCTACAGTGTATATCTTATTAAAGCAAACTCTTTTTTAGACAATTAGTAAATATGGGTCTGGGCTTCCCCGGGGGCTCAGTGGTACAGAATCCGCCTGACGATGCAGAAGATCTTCTCCAGGAGGAGTTCAACCCCTGGGTCGAGCAGATCCCCTGGAGAAGGATATAGCAACCCACCCCAGTATTCTGGTCTTGCAAATCCCATGGACAGAGGAGCCTGGTGGGCTACAGTTCATGGGGTTGCAAAGAGTTGGGCACAACTTAGCTATTAAACAGCAACAATACAGGCATGATGAGAAAGTTTCATTGCTTTTTCTAAAACATTAGTAATTTGTGCCAAAGCAGAAACTTTCAAAGGCAATTTTCTCTCAATAAAAAAGCATAAAATCTAGTGTTTGCTTTAGTGGCTTCACGAATTTCTAGGGTTTTCAAGTGAAAGCTACCTGATAAAGCTGAGAGGGAGGGTAAAAAGAATGCTGATCCATCTTCCTCTCTAGCATTAAGAAAATTGATTTATCAAGAATTCTCCAAGTCAGAATACTGGAGTGAGTAGTCATGCCCTTCTCCAGGGGACTTTCCCAACCCAGGGATCAAACAGGTCTTCCACATTGCAGGTGGATTCTTGACCAACTGAGCCCTTATGAAGAAGAATACATTTAAAATTTTGATGATCTTGGTCTTACATGGTCTCATGGACCCATGTCTAGAGCAGTGAGACACAGCTCCCAATGTTTAAGATGTCAAAGAGTTTTAGACTATGATGCTAGCAACAGATGTCAATGGAGACTGAACTCTGCTGGCATCTCTAACAGGATTTCTATTGCTTTTGATAATGCTTTTGCTCAGGATTTGTGTGTTTTCAGGGTTTTCCCTATCCTAATTTGCACCACAATTAATGGGTGTGGTTTGCAAGAGTTGGGGGTGATTCAGAAATACATGTATTGAGTTTTAACAGGAGTTCTTATATTTAGGCATTGACTAAAATTTTCTGAATTTACTTTTGTTTACACAAATACACACATATAAATTGTGATCACATACACATATATTTTTCCCCCTTGCTGCTATTTAACATGGCACACACTTGACAGATTTTGTGATGCAGAGGCAAGATATGAAATCATTCATAGACAACAAAATATTCTGCAGGTAAATTTACCAGATTCCATAGGAGGCAGAGACAAAGATTAAAGTGAAAAATTCTGCCTTTCTGTTAGAGTGGAAACCCCATTGTTCTTTTCGATTCTCTGATCCAAAGGAGAATGAACTGAACATGATTCCATTTTACCACTGTTTATTTCTAGTCTGATAGTGTTCTAACTCGACAAACTGATGTGCAGAAGTCTAGCATTGCCCTCCTAGAAAGGAAGTGTGTGACACGACACAGACACACAGCCTTCCAGCTGCTGACTCAGTTTCCTGCGTGGGGCAGAAGCATCTCACAGCCCAGGAGCTCTGCCTGGACCTCTTGAGCACAGGGTGCAGAATTCAGATCTGGATCTGAAATGCAGCAGAGGACGTGTCACTGCTGCCCATGTGCTGGTTGCCAGTGCGCTGAGGGCGGGCAGAGCCTCTGTCTGTCTTGGTGAGGGTGGCCACACACAGGGCTCATGCCCCTCTCTTAGTGCCAAGGTTGTGGGGAGTGCAGAGCATTGTTACCTGATGCATCTTGAAAGGCAGGGATAATGGGCAATGGAATCGGGGCATTAGGTCCTAAGCACTTCATCCCCTACACCACCACGGGTATAAGTAAAGGCTCTTTCCTGCAGGATCCAGCGTGACCCAGAAGGTAACTCAAGTCCAGTCTGCAATTTCTGTGGTGGAGAAGGAGGCAGCAACCTTGGACTGTGTATATGAAGCTAGCAGTTATGGCTATTATTTAAAATAGACATCACATTGAAACCTGGATTTCTAGCTACTCTATAAAAATATCTAAGAGCACAACATCCTCTGGCTGCTGCTAAGTCGCTTCAATCGTGTCCGACTGTGTCTGATCCCAGAGACTGTGTGACCTCAAGCAAGTCGTTCACTCTGACTTTCTGCTTCCTCATCTGTAAAGTGTGAAGGTTAGTTATGAAACTGCTTTGAGCTAGTGTGAGTTGCTCAGTCGTGTGCAAGTCTTTTGTGACCCTATGGACTGTAGGCTCCCAGGCTCCTCTGTCCATGGCACTCCCCAGGCAGGATGACTCGAGTGGGTTGCTATTTTTTCCTCCAGGGGATCTTCCCGACCCAGGGACTGAACCTAGGTCTCCTGTATTGCAAACAGATACTTTTTCCAACTGAGCCACCAGGGAAGTCCTTTCCAAAATTTTATTCACCTCAAAGGACCGCTTAGTTCACTATCCTTTTTTGAGTTCCTAACACCCTCCCTACTTAAGAAAGGACTATCAGATGCTGTAGAAGTTGTCAAGATGCTGCTTGCATTGCTTCACAGTGTAATAAGAAGCCACAGGCACAGGTAGAGAGTAGAGTGACATGGGAAGCCACCTGCCTTTCAGTTCAGCTCAGTGCAGTCGCTCAGTCGTGTCCGACTCTTTTCAACCCCATGAATCGCAGCACGCCAGGCCTCCCTGTTCATCACCATCTCCCAGAGTTCAATTAAACTCAAGTCCATCGAGTCCATGATGCCATCCAGCCATCTCATCCTCTTTTGTCCCCTTCTCCTCCTGCCCCCAATGCCTCCCAGCATCAGAGTCTTTTCCAATGAGTCAGTTCTTCGCATGAGGTGGCCAAAGTACTGGAGTTTCAGCTTTAGCATCATTCCGTCCAAAGAAATCCCAGGGCTGATCTCCTTCACAATGGACTGGTTGCATCTCCTTGCAGTCCAAGGGACTCTCAAGAGTCTTCTCCAACACCACAGCTCAAATGCATCGATTCTTCGTTGCTTAGCCTTCTTCACAGTCCAACTCTCACATCCATACATGACCACAGGAAAAATCATAGCCTTGACTAGATGAACCTTAGTCGGCAAAGTACTGTCTCTGCTTTTGAATATACTATCTAGGTTGGTCATAAATTTTCTTCCAAGGAGTAAGCGTCTTTTAATTTCATGGCTGCAGTCACCATCTGCAGTGATTTGGGAGCCCAACAAAATAAAGTCTGACACTGTTTGCACTGTTTCCCCATCTATTTCCCATGAAGTGATGGGACCTGATCCCATGATCTTTGTTTTCTGAATGTTGAGCTTTAAGCCAACTTTTTCACTCTCCTCTTTTACTTTCATTAAGAGGCTTTTTAGTTCCTCTTCACTTTCTGCCATAAGGGTGGTGTCATCTGCATATCTGAGGTTATTGATATTTCTCCCAGCAATCTTGATTTCAGCTTGTGTTTCTTCCAGTCCAGCGTTTCTCATGATGTACTCTGCATAGAAGTTAAATAAGCAGGGTGACAATATACAGTCTTGATGTACTCCTCTTCCTATTTGGAACCAGTCTGTTGTTCCATGTCCAGTTCTAACTCTTGCTTCCTGACTTGCATACAGATTTCTCAAGAGGCAGGTCAGGTGGTCTGGTATTCCCATCCCTTTCAGAATTTTCCACAGTTTATTGTGATCCACACAGTCAAAGCCTTTGGCATAGTCAATAAAGCAGAGATAGATGTTTTTCTGGAACTCTCTTGCTTTTTCCATGATCCAGTGGATGTTGGCAATTTGATCTCTGCTTCCTCTGCCTTTTCCAAAACGAGCTTGAAAACAGATCAGAAATACTGTTTTGCATCACTGGACAGGAGAGGCAGGAGGAAAAGGGACAGGAATGCAGGCAGGAGGGGAGGACAGGCCCAGACTTGGTTCTTTCATCCCGAAAACTTTGGTATACATTTGATATCATCCTTAATAAAACGATGAATTGAAATTAGCCGGATTCAAACCGTGTCATCTGCATCACAGCATGACTTCTGAGATACTCCTTAGCCTCTCTGTGCATCAGTTTCTTAATAGGTAAAATGGCTATAATAGAACCTACTTCATGGACTTAAGAATCAAAATCAGCTATATATTTCTATTTAAAATCATTATAAAATTAAATTATATACAAACACACCTGCTTCTGTGTTTTATAGAAATAAAATTTTAAGCACAGGTAAATATTATGGCTCGTGACATTGTACAGGAGACAGGAATCAAGACCATCCCCATGGAAAAGAAATGCAAAAAAGCAAAATGGCTGTCTGGGGAGGTCTTACAAATAGCTGTGAAAAGAAGAGAAGCAAAAAGCAAAGGAGAAAAGGAAAGATATAAGCATGTGAATGCAGAGTTCCAAAGAACAGCAAGAAGAGATAAGAAAGCCTTCTTCAGCGATCAATGCAAAGAAATAGAGGAAAACAACAGAATGAGAAAGACTAGAGATCTCTTCAAGAAAATTAGAGATACCAATGGAAAATTTCATGCAAAGATGGGCTGGAGAAAGGACAGAAATGATATGGACCTAACAGAAGCAGAAGATATTAAGAAGAGGTGGCAGGAATGCACAGAAGAACTGTTCAAAAAAATCTTCACGACCCGGATAATCACGATGCTGTGATCACTAATCTAGAGCCAGACATCTGGGAATGTGAAGTCAAGTGGGCGTTAGAAAGCATCACTATGAACAAAGCTAGTGGAGGTGAAGGAATTCCAATTGAGCTGTTTCAAATCCTGAAAGATGATGCTGGGAAAGTGCTGCACTCAATATGCCAGCAAATGTGGAAAACTCAGCAGTGGCCACAGGACTGGAAAAGGTCAGTTTTCATTCCAATCCCAAAGAAAGGCAATGCCAAAGAATGCTCAAACTACCACACAATTGCACTCATCTCACATGCTAGTAAAGTAATGCTTAAAATTCTCCAAGCCAGGCTTCAGCAATACGTGAACCGTGAACTTCCAGATGTACAAGCTGGTTTTAGAAAAGGCAGAGGGACCAGAGATCAAATTACCAACATCCGCTGGATCATGGAAAAAGCAAGAGAGTTCCACAAAAACATCTACTTCTGCTTTATTGACTATGCCAAAGGCTTTGACTGTGTGGATCACAATAAACTGTGGAAAATTCTGAGAGAGATGGGAATACCAGACCACCTGACCTGCCTCTTGAGAAATCTGTATGCAAGTCAGGAAGCAAGAGTTAGAACTGGACATGGAACAACAGACTGGTTCCAAATAGGAAAAAGAGTACGTCAAGACTGTATATTGTCACCCTGCTTATTTAACTTCTATGCAGGGTACATCATGAGAAACACTGGACTGGAAGAAACACAAGCTGGAATCAAGATTGCCGGGAGAAATATCAATAACCTCAGATATGCAGATGACACCACCCTTATGGCAGAAATTGAAGAGGAACTAAAAAGCCTCTTAATGAAAGTAAAAGAGGAGAGTGAAAAGTTGGCTTAAAGCTCAACATTCAGAAAACGAAGATCATGGGATCAGGTCCCATCATTTCATGGGAAATAGATGGGGAAACAGTGCAAACAGTGTCAGACTTTATTTTGTTGGGCTCCCAAATCACTGCAGATGGTGACTGCAGCCATGAAATTAAAAGACGCTTACTCCTTGGAAGAAAAGTTATGACCAACCTAGATAGTATATTCAAAAGCAGAGACAGTACTTTGCCGACTAAGGTCCGTCTAGTCAAGGCTATGATTTTTCCTGTGGTCATGTATGGATGTGAGAGTTGGACTGTGAAGAAGGCTGAGCACCAAAGAATGGATGCTTTTGAACTGTGGTGTTGGAGAAGACTCTTGAGAGTCCCTTCGACTGTGGGGATATCCAACCAGTCCATTGTGAAGGAGATCAGCCCTGGGATTTCTTTGGACGGAATGATGCTAAAGCTGAAGCTCCAGTACTTTGGCCACCTCATGCGAAGAGCTGACTCACTGGAAAAGACTCTGATGCTGGGAGGGATTGGGGGCAGGAGGAGAAGGGGACGACCCAGGATGAGATGGCTGAATGGCATCACGGACTCAATAGACGTGAGTCTGAGTGAACTCTGGGAGATGGTGATGGACAGGGAGGCCTGGCGTGCTGCGATTCATGGAGTCACAAAGAGTCGGACATGACTGAGCGCCTGAACTGAACTGTTTGGATAACTTGTTACATACAAAATCTCTGTGTAAGTTAAGGAGAGATTCTTTCCTGTTATTATTTTAAGAGTATATAAACACCTTTTCAATAATCTGAAACTTCATTGAATGACGAGTTAATTTTCCCTGAGATGATGTGATCACTGGCAGAGGATATTCTCATCCTGTCCCTAGTTTGAAGACAGGCTGCCGTTGCAGTGGACTGAGTTTCTCACCTGCTCCAACAAACTAGGAGAAAGTGTCAGCCCCTCCCAAGGCAGGAACCTCTCCCCACTCCTCTGCTCATGAGCAGGAATGTGGAGCCCCTTGGGTCAGCGCTCTGCATCTCTCCTACAATTGGGCCCATTGCACAGAGTTTACCCTGCGCATCTCTGTAGGCTGAACTCCTGTCTGCAACTTCGGGGCAAGACTTGCTGTAAGGACAGTGGGGGACACAGAAGGAGAAAAGAGGTATATGTTTTATTTCTGGCCAGTCTAGGAGATGTGGCATAAACACTGAATCATTGTCAGTTATAAATTTATAGGCATAACTATAAAAATGCAGAATTTAATAGTTATAATGGTTTTATATTCCTGGAGGATGTAGTCCCCATCCTTATTTAACAGGGGGGATGTCTGAACACCCACCTGAAGATTTTCTCCAAACAACCTAGGGTCTTGCACAATGGGTGTTGGACCCCTGAACACTGGGGCTTCAACATCTTGATCAACAGGACCTAGGAAGGGAGAGGGAGATGAAAAAACAAAACAAAATCTGAACAGTGAAAGGGAAGTATGGAAGCAGCTTTTATTCCCCTGGTGCTAACTGTGTCAGCTTTGTACTTCTGGTCTGACACCTCTGGGTCCAGGCTGGTGGGACTACAGACAGGGCAGATGATTCTTTTTTTTTCTTTCTTTAACCTGCTCTTCAGTCAACTGAAAGCAGTTTGAGATAGGAATCATGTCTGGTTTTGTTTTCCGCGTTGTAGAGAACTCTGTAAGTTTCCAGAATGAATGCTGGAGCCCAGGGATTCCTGAACATGCACAACAGTTTAATAGAATCTCGGTCATCCTAGGGCCAGAGTCCTGCCAGCATGATAAGTTGACTCAAGACCCCAATTGTAGGGGGAACTTTGGTCCAGGGGCTAGGACTCTGCGCTCCCAATGCCAGGGGCCTGGGTTTGATCATTGGTCAGGGAACTAGATCTCACAAGCCGAAATTAAGACCCGGTGCAGCTGAAACCAAAAACAAAACAGAACAGCTCAGCAAATAGCGTGCATTAAAAGAATACCGTAATTTTAGAAAAACAGGTCATTTTGACTGTTGAGAAATTCTGTGTCCATTATTAGATGTCATTTGAAGAAGATTGCTCTTGTGTTCAACTGACTTGGTTATTGCCATTTAGAAACATTTATTTTTAATTGGAAGATAATTGGAAAGCTACAGGTAAAAGGATGACACTAGAACCCTTCCCAGCACCATACACAAAATAAAATGGATTAACGACTTAAATGAAGGCCAGAAACCATAAAAGTCTTCGAGGAAAACATAGGCAGTACACTCTGACATACATCACAGCATGATCCGTTTTGACCCACCTCCTAGAGTATTGGAAATAAAAAGAAAAATAAACAAATTGGACTTTATTAAACTAAGACTCACAGCATTGATCCTGGGCTGACAGCACTGCCCCGAGAGCCCATGTAAGGCAACCCCACAGCTGCAGCCGCAGCGTTCCCACGCCTCAGAATGGTGTATGTCAGCAAAGAGCCATGTTTTAACTTCTCACCACAATACAGTCTTACTTTCCATAAGGTAAACCCAATCCTAGAGAAAACAACCTATGAAATGACTGTGTTAAATCTTCTCTGGGTTCACTTCACTAGCCAGATAATTGCACAGGAAACCAGACAAATGGGCTGATAACACAGCAAACAGTTCTTTCCATAGAGATGCCTGAATCCTCAATAAAACAAATAAATAGAAGACATATGAATACCACGTACACATGCCTCTGGAATGAAGAGTGCCTGGCTAACATATTAAGCACCTAAACTTGACATTCTAAGAAACACTTAGTCAAGTTAAAACAACTATGTGACAAGAAGTGAAACGATAGTGACTGTGTTTCAAGACCTAATTAAGGCTACCTGTCCCTCATGAGGCTAAAGGTGTAAGGTTGCCGTCATCCAAGGATGGTCCAACTCCCCCCTGTCCGCCTCAACCCCTGCCTTGCACTTCTCTCTCCCTCTTTTTGTCAACACTCCTCCTCTCCTGTACGGAGGTCCACAATTTTTAGGTATTTCAGAATCTCCGTTCTATTTTGTCTCAATCCCACAATGAGACAGCTGCACTATTTTCGGTAAATCCCTCATGCATTGGTGCCTGGAAGCTGCCTCCATCAGGTAAGCTGGGCAATGTTAGTGCTCATCTCATCTGTTTTCCTTATTTCTTTGCTACCTGATGTTCAAGGTCCAAAAATAGTTTTCCAACTGGGAGATGAACTCTACTGTTATCAGTGAAAAAGAAGTCATGTATTATATTTTTATTGTGTTTTACAAATCTGTCATTCCATGATAAATCAGGATAATAACCTTATCACTTAACTACACATTATTTGACACCTACCTTAGATAAAATATTCTCCACAGTATGTTGACAGAGTCAACACGAATATAACTACTTCAGAGAAATGACTTGGGGAGAGGAGGAAACACTTTCCATACAGAGGGATCCTTCTCTGACCCATGGGAATCAGAGACAGAAGGAAGGAACCTCTGACTATTCCTTCTAGAAAATGTAACTGGGGTTTCTTGCGAAGCTAGAGATACCTGTACCGTGCATAAAATTATGGAAGTAATAATATAATATTTCTCTAAGCACGCTTATGTTTAGGACTCTCTTCTTGGGGTCCTGTCCCATTCTCCTATATGTACCCCACAAGCTATTATCAAGAGAAATAGGTGAGGCCGGACTGTGGTGCAATTTTCACGATCACCACCAGAGGGCGGGGCTTCCTTCAGATGTGGTTCCTCGTTGTATTCAGGAGCTGGTTTCACTTGCCTGCTTTGTAGCCACAAGACAGAATATTGCTGCAGTACAGAAAGGGGCTCTCAGTTTCTGAGCGAGGAGCTTCTTTAACATTCAGAGGGAGACTAGATTTATTAGATTTGTGTATTTCAGGGAACAGGATCGTTTTCTTTTGCGAACATGCATTCTGCCACTCACTCACTTCTGATCATCTTAATATTCAGTAAGTAACATGTTATCCTAAATGTTAATGATTTTTCATTTTCCTATGATTATAGGTTTTATATTTCTTCTCTGGCTGAAAACTCTCCTCCTGTACATTTCTACTATAACAAAGTGATTCTCTTCCAGGAGGGACCAATGGTGACTCAGTGAACCAGACAGAAGGCCCAGTGACTGTCTCAGAGGGGGCTCTCATGACCCTGAACTGCACTTACCAGACTGCTGGTTTTTCTCCCTATCTTTTCTGGTACGTCCAGCATCTCAGCACAGCTCCTCAGCTCCTCCTGAAGGGCTTAACAGCAGACAAGAAGGCAGAGCATGAAGGTTTTCAGGCCACTCTTGTTCAGAGTGACAGGTCCTTCCACCTGCAGAAACGGGCAGTGCAAGCATCAGACTCGGCTGTGTACTACTGTGCTCTGAGTGACACAGTGACACAGGGCTGCGGGGGAGCCAAGCGCAAACCCAGAGTGCAGATGGGGCTCTGGCTGTGGGCAGCCCTGCGAGGGGGTGTTGTTTCTCTCTCCAGTGTGCTATGCTAGAGAAATTGTCAAAGCACTTCCAGGTTGCTCCTCAGAGCCAAGGACCTAGGAATTCTTGGGCTGTCCTACAGAGAGGAATTTGGAGTGGGACAGTGCAAAAAGGAACCTAAGAGCTTTTCTCCAGAAATGCCTGTTTTCAGCCCATTGATATCCCCCCAGATGGCACAGAATCCCTTAAAGTGAAATTAACTCTTCAATGACAATTCAGATTATATATGCTGAAATATTTTACAATGTGTTAAGGAAAATTCCAGGGCACATTGTTGATGGATGACTGTGTGACCTGGAAGCTAGTCTCTGGTTTTTAAAATTCAGGCCAAGATTGTGTATCCTACTGAGCTTCACCTGCAGACACTCCATCTTCAGTGACTGGAGCTTTATTCTCTCTTTCCTTGACTTTTCCATCCCTTCTGGTTGCTCCACAAATGCTGCTGCCTAAGTAAGTTCCAGGAGGAGAGTTTCTGACAAGATATTCCTTCTGTCAAGGGCCCTGTGGATGAGAGCAGCCCACTCTGTAAATATCGCAGGCATTGTGTGTATTGTTTGTGTTCAATGGGTACAGGATATTCTCTTTGCCAATAACCTCATCTCAAGGAAATGGATGCCAAAGAATGTTCAAATTACCATACAGTTGCACTCATTTCACATGCTAGCAAGATTATGCTCAAAATCCTTCAAGCTAGGCTTCAGCAGTACATGAACCAAGAATTTCTGTTGTAGAAGCTGGGTTTAGAAAAGGCAGAGGAACCAGAGCAGATCCAATTTCTGCTGGATCACAGAAAAAGCAAGGGGATTTAAAAAATCTACTTCTGCTTCATTGACTACACTAAAGCCTTTGACTGTGTGGATCACAATAAACTGTGGAAAATTCTTAAAGAGATGGGGATACCCAAGAAACCTGTATGCAGGACAAGAAGCAACAGTTAGTACTGGACATGGAACAATGGACTGGTTCAAAATTGGGAAAGGAGTACGTCAAGGGTATATATTGTCACCCTGATTATTTATCTTATACGTGGAGTACATCATGTGAAATGCAGGGCTGGATGACTCACAAGCTGGAATCAAGATTGCCGGGAGAAATATCAACAGCCTCAATGGTATTCGGATGATTCCACTCTGATGGCAGAAAGTGTAAAGAAACTAAAGAACCTCTTGATGCACGTGAAAGAGGAGAGTGAAAAAGCTGGATTAAAACTCAGCATTAAAACACTAAGATTACATCATCTGGTCATGTCACTTTATGGCAAATAGATGGGAAAAATGAGGAAATAGTGACAGATTTAATTATCTTGGGCTTCAAACTCACTGCAAATGGTGACTGCAGCCATGAAATTAAAAGATGCTTGCTCCTTGGAATAAAAGTTATGACCAAACTAGACAGCATATTAAAAAGCAGAGATATTATTTTACTGACAAAGGTCCATATAATCAGAGCTATGGTTCCCAGTAATCATGTATGGATGTGAAAGTTGAACCATAAAGAAGGCTGAGTGCCAAAGAATTGATGCTTTCTAGCTGTGGTGTTGGAGAAGACTCTTGAGAGTCTCTTGGACGGCAAGGAGAGCAAACCAGTCAATCCTAAAGGATATCAACCCTGAATATTCATTGGAAGGACTTATGTTGAAGCTGAAGTTCCAATATTTTGGCCACTTGATGTGAAGAACCGATTCACTGGAAAAGACCCTGATGCTGGGAAAGATTGAGGGCAAGAGGATAAGGAGGTGACAGAGGATAAGATGGTTGGATGACATCACTGACTCAATGGACGTGAGTTTAGCAAACTCTGGTTGATAGTAAAGGACAGGGAAGGACACACAACACCTGCAATATTTACAGAGTGAGCGGCTCTGATCCACAGGGCCCTTCAGAAGGACTATCTTGTCAGGAAGGTGTCCTCTTGGAACTTACTTAGGCAGCAGCATTTCTGGAGCAACCAGAAGGGATAGAAAAGTCAGGAAAGAGAGAACACAGCTCCTGGCGTGCTGCAGTTCCTGCGGTTGTAAAGAGTCAGATATGACCTAGGGACTGAACAGCAACAAAAACACGGAAAATTAATTCATCAATCAGTCATATTTCAGACACATGGAAAAAGTGTTTATGTACTCTTACAATCAGTTATCTTGGCAGCAGAGTGAGCTCTTTCACCTGCTCAAGAAACTAGAGAAAGTATCACCCCCTCCCAAAGCAGGAGCATCTCCCCACTCCTCTGCTCAGGAGCAGGAAGGCGGAACCGCTTGGGTCACTGCTCTGCGTCTCTGATACAATCGTGCCCAGTGCACAGAGAGTCCCTCTGCATCTCTGCAGGCTGGATTCCTGTCTGCACCTTCCGGGAGCAGACTTTCTGGAAGGACAGTGGTGGGCGCAGCAGGCGTGAAGGGGTGTATATTTTACTGCTGGGCAGTCTGTGAGATGTGACCAGGATACTATCATTGTCATTTCGTAATTTATAGCGTGCATGAGTTGCTAAGCGGTGTCTGACTCTTTGTGACCCCATGGACTGTAGCTCAACAGCCTCCTCTGTCCATGGAATTTCCCAGGCAAGATACTGGAGTGGGATGCTATTCCTTTCTCCAGGGGATCTTTCTGACCCAGGGATTGAATCCTCATCTCCTCAATTGGTAGGCAGATTATTTATCACTTAGCACCTGGGAAGCCCAATTTGTTGGCACAACTACTTAAATGCAGAGTTTAATAGTTACGGTAGTTTTACGGTCTTGGCAGATGTACTCACCATCACCACTTAGGGAGAATCTGGACACCCACCTGAAGGTAAGCACTGCCTTCCTCCCTGACATCCTGGAGTCCTGCACACTGGGTGCTGGCCACCTGTGCACTGGGGGTTCACATCTTAATAAACAGACCTAGAAATGGAGAGGGGGGTGAAAGAACACAAATAAATCTTAATGGTGGGGAAAAACAAGTATTCTAGCAGGTTTTATTTCCCTAGTGGTAACGCGTCAGTTCTAAGCTTTCGGTCTGATCCCTCATTTCATGTACTGGGGTCCAGGCTAGTGGGAGTACAGACAGGGCATAGGATTTTTTTTTTTTTTTTGCTTACCTGCTCCTCAGTCAACTGAAAGCAATTTGAGGTAGGAATTGTGTCTGATTTTTGTTTCCACACTGTAGACAACCCTGTAAATTTCCAGAATGAATGCTGAGGCTAGGGATTCCTGAAAATGCACAAGAGTTTAAGAGAATCTAGGTGATCTGCGGAGCCAGAGAGTCCTGCCAGCATGATAACCTCAACTCAAGAATCTAATTTTAGGTGGAGGGTTGGTTCAGTGAGTAGGACTCTGCACTCACATTGCAGGAGGCCCAGGTTCGATCCCTGGTCAGGGAACTAGATCCCACACGCTTAAACTAAGCCCTGGTGCAGACAAAGAACAAACAAAAAGAACAGCTCAGCAAACAGATGTGCATTAAAAATGACCCCAGTTTTGGTAAGAACAAACAAAATTCATTTTAACAGGTGAGAAAAATCTCTGTAGGTGAAAAAGGCACATTTGAAGAAGACTGTTCTTGGTTCATCTGACTGAGTCACAGCCATTGTTATTGGATGGACAATGCTGCCCTGAGAGCCCGTGTCAGGCAGCCCCCCAGCTGTCTGCAGCCACAACGTCCCCTGGCCTCAGAATGGCTTATGTCACCAAGGAACAATGCTTTGACTTCTTACCATATTACAGTTAGACTTTGCATAAGCTGATGTTGAATGGTTTTATGAAGACCTACAAGACCTTTTAGAGCTAACACCCAAAAAAGATGTCCTTTTCATTATAGGGGACTGGAATGCAAAAGTAGGAAGTCAAGAAACACCTGGAGTAACAGGCAAATTTGGCCTTGGAATGCGGAATGAGGCAGGGCAAAGACTAATAGAGTTTTGCCAAGGAAATGCACTGCTCAGAGCAAACACCCTCTTCCAACAACACAAGAGAAGACTATACACATGGACATCACCAGATGGTCAACACCGAAATCAGATTGATTATATTCTTTGCAGCCAAAGATGTACAAAAACGAGACAAGGAGCTGACTGTGGCTCAGATCATGAACTCCTTATTGCCAAATTCAGACTCAAATTGAAGAAAGTAGGCAAATCACTAGACCATTCAGGAATGACCTAAATCAAATCCCTTATGATTATGCAGTGGAAGTGAGAAATAGATTTAAGGGCCTAGATCTGATAGATAGAGTGCCTGATGAACTATGGAATGAGGTTCGTGACATTGTACAGGAGACAGGGATCAAGACCATCCCCATGGAAAAGAAATGCAAAAAAGCAAAATGGCTGTCTTGTGGGGGGCGGGGGTGCTGGCTTACAAATAGCTGTGAAAAGAAGAGAAGCAAAAAAAAAGGAGAAAAAGAAAGATATAGGCATGTGAATGCAGAGTTCCAAAGAACAGCAAGAAGAGATAAGAAAGCCATTTTCAGTGATCAATGCAAAGAAATAGAGGAAAACAACAGAATGGGAAAGACTAGAGATCTCTTCAAGAAAATAAGAGATACCAAGGGAACATTTCATGCAAAGATGGGCACAATAAAGGACAGAAATGGTAGAAGCAGAAGATATTAAGAAGAGGTGGCAAGAACACATGGAAGAACTGTACAAAAAAGATCTTCATGACCCAGATAATCATGATGATGTGATCACTAATCTAGAGCCAGACATCTTGGAATGTGAAGTCAAGTGGGCCTTAGGAACCATCACTATGAATGAAGCTAGTGGAGGTGATGGAATTCCAGTTGAGCTGTTTCAAATCCTGAAAGATGATGCTGTGAAAGTGCTGCACTCAATATGCCAGCAAATGTGGAAAACTCAGCAGTGGCCACAGGACTGGAAAAGGTCAGTTTTCATTCCAATCCCAAAGAAAGGCAATGCCAAAGAATGCTCAAACTACAACACAATTGCACTCATCTCACATGCTAGTAAAGTAATGCTCAAAATTCTCCAAGCCAGGCTTCAGCAATACGTGAACCGTGAACTCCCTGATGTTCAAGCTGGTTTTAGAAAAGGCAGAGGAACCAGAGAGCAAATTGCCAACATCTGCTGGATCATGGAAAAAGCAAGAGAGTTCCAGAAAAACATATATTTCTGCTTTATTGACTATGCCAAAGCTTTTGACTGTGTGGATCACACCAAACTGTGGAGAATTCTGAAAGAGATGAGAATACCAGACCACCTAACCTGCCTCTTGAGAAATCTGTATTCAGGTCAGGAAGCAACAATTAGAACTGGACATGGAACAACAGACTGGTTCCAAATAGGAAAAGGAGTACATCACGGCTGTATATTGTCACCCTGCTTATTTAACTTATATGCAGAGAACATCATGAGAAACGCTGGACTGGAAGAAACACAAGCTGGAATCAAGATTGCCGGGAGAAATATCAGTAACCTCAGATACGCAGATGACACCATCCTTATGACAGAAAGTGAAGAGGAACTAAAGAACCTCTTGATGAAAGTGCAAGAGGAGAGTGAAAAAGTTGGCTTAAAGCTCAACATTCAGAAAACGAAGATCATGGGATCAGGTCCCATCACTTCATGGGAAATAGATGGGGAAACAGTGGAAACAATGTCAGACTTTATTTTGGGGGGCTCCAAAATCACTGCACATGGTGACTACAGCCATGAAATTAAAAGACGCTTACTCCTTGGAAGAAAAGTTATGACCAACCTAGATAGCATATTCAAAAGCAGGGACATTACTTTGCCGACTAAGGTCCGTCTAGACAAGGCTATGGTTTTTCCTGTGGTCATGTATGGATGTGAGAGTTGGACTGTGAAGAAGGCTGAGCACCGAAGCATTGATGCTTTTGAGCTGTGGTGTTGGAGAAGACTCTTGAGAGTCCTTTGGACTGCAAAGAGATCCAACCAATCCATTCTGAAAGAGATCAGCCCTGGGATTTCTTTGGAAGGAATGATGCTAAAGCTGAAACTCTAGTACTTTGGCCACCTCAGGAGAAGAGTTGACTCATTGGAAAAGACTCTGATGCTGGGAGGGATTGGGGGCAGGAGGAGAAGGGGACGATAGAGGATGAGATGGCTGGATGGCATCATGGAGTCGATGGACGTGAGTCTGAGTGAACTCCGGGAGATGGTGATGGACAGGGAGGCCTGGGGTGCTGCGATTCCTGGGGTTGCAAAGAGTCGGACACGACTGAGCGACGGAACTGAACTGAACTGAACTGAAACCCAATCCCAGAGAAAAGAACAAGCTATTAAATGACCCCATTAAATCTTCTCTGGGTTCGCTTCACTAGCAGAGATGATTGCACATGAAACTAGACAAACAGGCTGGCAGACACAGAGCAAACAGTTCTTTCCACTGAGATTCCCGAATCCCTAATAAAACAAACGAACAAACAGAAGACAGATAAACACCACACACAGGCCTCAGGAATGAAGAGTGCCTGGCTGATATATTAAGCATCTAAACTTGACATTCTAAAAAAAATACTTTGTTGAATTAAAACAACTATGTGACAAGAGGTAAAAAGACATTTCAAGAACCAGGTTACCTAAGTAAGGTCACCTGTCCCTCATGAGGCTAAAGGGGTAAGGTTGCTGTCCTCCAAGGATGGTCCAACTCCCCCCTTACTCTCCCCACCAACCCCTGCCTTGTGCTTATCTCTCTCTCTCTCTCTTTGTCAACCTTCCTCCTCTCCTGTACAGAGGCCCACAATTTTTAGGTATTTCAGGATCTCCCTTCTCCTATTCTGTCTCAATCCCACAATGAGACAGCTGCAGTATTTTGGTAAATCCCTTGTGCACTGGTGCCTGGAAGCTGGCATGAAGGAAGCTGGGCTATGTTAGTGCTCATCTCATCTGTTCCTTATCTCTGTGCTCCCTGATGTTCAAGATCCAAAAATAGTTTTCCAATTGGAAGATCAACTGTACCGATATCAGTGAAAAATAAGTCAAGTATTTTACTTTTATTGTGTTTTACAAATCTGTCATTCCATGATAAATCAAGATATAACCTTAGCATTTAACTACATATTGTTTAACACCAGCCTTAGATAAAATTTTCTCCACGGCATGTTGACAGAGTCACCATGAATATAAGTACTTCAGAGAGATGACGTGAGGAGAGGAGGAAACACTTTCCATTCAGGGGAATCCTTCTCTGTCCCATTGGAATCTTGGAGGCATATGCAAGGAAGAAACCTCTGACTATTCCATCTAGAAATTGTGACTGGGTTTTCTTGTGAAGCTAGGGATACCTGTACCATGCATAAAATTATGGAAGTAATAATAGAATACTCCCCAAGCAAGCTTATGTTTAGGACTCTCTTCTTAGGGTCCAGTCCTATTCGCCTGTATGTACCCCACAAGCTATTATCAGGAGGAATAGGTCAGACTCGACTGTAGTGCAATTTTCACGATCACCACCAGACGGCGGGGCTTCCTTCAGATGCGGTACCTCACTGTATTCAGGAGCTGGTTTCACTTGCCTACTTTTTAGCCACAAGACAGAATAT
Source organism: Capricornis sumatraensis (assembly GCF_032405125.1). Taxonomy (NCBI): domain Eukaryota; kingdom Metazoa; phylum Chordata; class Mammalia; order Artiodactyla; family Bovidae; genus Capricornis; species Capricornis sumatraensis. The sequence continues at coordinate 77,748,306 of NC_091070.1, forward strand.
TGCTGCAGTACAGAAAGGGGCTCTCAGTTTCTGAGTGACGAGCTTCTGTAACATCCAGATGGAGACTAGATTTGTTAGACTGGTGTATTCCAGAGAACAAGGATCATTTTCTTTGGCGAACATGCATCCTGTCACTCACTCAGTTCTTCTGATCATCTTAATATTCAGTAAGTAACATTTTATTCCAAATGTTATGATTTTTCACTTTCTTATAACTATAGGTAAGTTGTATTTTTCTGCTCTGGCTGAAAACTCTCCTCCTGTACATTTCTATGATAACAAAGTGATTTTCTTCCAGGAGGGACCAATGGTGACTCAGTGAACCAGACAGAAGGCCCAGTGACTGTCTCAGAGGGGGCTCTCATGACCCTGAACTGCACTTACCAGGCCACATATTCGATTGTCTATCTTTTCTGGTACGTCCAGCATCTCAACAAAGCTCCTCAACTCCTCCTGAAGGGCTCGATGACAGAGCAAAAGCCAAAGATGGAAGGTTTTCAGGCCACTCTTGTTCAGAGTGACAGGTCCTTCCACCTGCAGAAACGGGCAGTGCAAGCATCAGACTCGGCTGTGTACTACTGTGCTCTGAGTGACACAGTGACACAGGGCGGCAGGGGAGCTGAGCACAAACCCAGAGTGCAGATGGGGCTCTGGCTGTGGGCAGCCCTGCAGGGGGTGTTGTTTCTCTCTCCAGTGTGCTCTGCTGGAGGGATTGTCAAAGCACTTCCAGGTCTGCTCCTCAGAGCCAAGGACCTATGAACTCTTGGGCTGCCCTACAGAGAGGAATTTGGAATGGGACAGTGCAAAAAGGAACCTAAAGGCTTTTCTCCAGAAATGCCTGTTTTCAGCCCATCGACATCCCCTCAGATAGAATCCCTTAAAGTGAAATTAACTCTTCAATGACAATTCAGATTATATATGCTGAAATATTTCACAGTGTGTTAAGGAAAATTCCAGGGCACATTGTTGATGGATGACTGTGTGACCTGGAAGCTAGTCTCTGGTTTTTTAAAATTCAGGCCAAGATTGTGTATCCTGCTCTTTCACCTGCAGACACTCCATCTTCAGGGACTGGAGCTTTATTCTCTCTTTCCTTGACTTTTCCATCCCTTCTGGTTGCTCCACAAATGCTGCTGCCTAAGTAAGTTCCAGGAGGAGAGTTCCTGAGAAGATACTCCTTCTGTCAAGGGCCCTGTGGATGAGAGCAGCCCACTCTGTAAACATCACAGGCATTGTGTGCATTGTTTGTATTCAGTGGGTACAGGATATTCTCATTGCTAATAACCTCATCTCAGGGAAATGGATGCCAAAGAATGTTCAAATTACCATACAGTTGCACTCATTTCACATGCTAGCAAGATTATGCTCAAAATCCTTCAAGCTATGCTTCAGAAGTACGTGAACCAAGAACTTCAGACGTACTAGCTGAGTTTCGAAAAGGCAGGGGAACCAGAGACGAAATTACCAACACCGGCTGGATCACAGAAAAAAGCAAGGGAATTAAAAAAAGTCTACTTCTGTTTCATTGACTACACTAAAGCCTTTGACTGTGTGGATCACAACAAACTGTGGAAAATTCTGAAAGAGATGGGGATACCCAAGAAACCTGTATGCAGGACAAGAAGCAACAGTCAGTACTGCTCATGGAACAATGGACTGGTTCAAATTTGGAAAAAGAGTACTCCAAGGCTAGATATTGTCACCCTGCTTATTTAACTTACATGCAGAGTCCACCATGCGAAATGCTGGGCTGGATGATTCACAAGCTGGAATCAAGTTTGCCAGGAGAAATAGTAACCGTCTCAGATATGCAGATGGTACCACTCGAATGGCAGAAAGCAAAGAGAAAGTAAAGAGCCTCTTGATGAGGGTGAAGGAGGAGAATGAAAAAGCTGGATTAAAATTCAACTTTGAAAAAAACTGAGATTATGGCATCTGGTCCCATCATTTTATGGCAAATAGATGGGGAAAAGTGGAAACAATGACCAATTTTATTTTCTTGGGTTCCAAAGTCACTGCAGATGGTGACTGCAGCCATGAAATTAAAAGACACTTGATCCTTGGAAGGAAAGACGTGACAAACCTAGACAGTGTATTAAAAAGCAGAGACATTACTTTACCGACAAAGGTCCCTATAGTCAGAGCTATGGTTTACCCAGGAATCATGTATGGATGTGAAAGTTGGACCATAAAGAAGGCTAAGCGGCAATCTTGAATCTGGAATTCTGAGGCAGTTACCACACGCGGATTAAACCTGCTGGAATACAGAAACTGAAGCTCCAATTTTTGGCCACCTGATTGCGAAGAACGAATTCACTGGAGAAGACACTGATGATGGGAAAGACTGAGGGCAAGAGGATAAGAAGGTGACAGAGGGTAAGATGGTTGGATGGCATCACTGACTCAATGGACAGGAGTTTGAGCAAACGCTGGGAGATAGTGAGAATAGGGAAGCCTGACGTGCTGCGGTTCCTGGTGTAAAGAGTCAGACATGACCTAGAGACGGAACAGCGGCAAAAGCAGGGAAAATTAACTCACCAGTCAGCCGTATTTCAGACACGTGGGAGAAGTGTTCATGTGCTCTTACAGTAAGCTGTCTTGGCAGTGGAGTGGGCTTTTCGCCTACTCCAGAGACTAGGAGAGGTTACCACCCACTCGCCAAGCAGGAGCATCTCCACACTCCTCTGCTCACGAGCAGGAATGCGGAGCCTCTTTGGTCACTCTCTGTGTCTCTGCTACACTCGTGCCCATTGCACAGAGTGTCCTCTCAACTTTTCAGGCTGAACTCCTGTCTGCATTTTCCGGGAACAGACTTTCTGGAAGGACAGTGGTGGGCACAGCAGGTGGGAAGACATGCATGTTTACTGCGGGGCAGGCTGTGAGATGTGGCCAGGACACTGATCACTGTCATTTCATAATTTATAGGCATGTGTGCACTGTGTCTGGTGCTCAGTTGCTAAGTGGCGTCCGACTCTTTGCAACCCTGTGGACTGTAGCCTGCCAGGCTCCTAGTCCGTGGAATTTTCCAGGCAGAATACTGGAGTGGGTTGTTGTTTTCTCCTTCAAGGGATCTTCCTGACCCAGGGATGGAACCCTCATCTCCTCAATTGGTAGGCGGATTGTTTACTGCTGAGCTACTGGGAAAACCCAGTTTATAGACACAACTACTTAAATGCAGAGTTTAGAAGTTATAGCAGTTTTATGGTCTTGGCAGATGTAGTTACCATCATCACTTAGGGTGAATCCACACCCACCTGAAGGTAAGCACTGCCTTCATCCCTGACATCCTAGAGTCCTGCACACTGGATGCTGGCCACCTGAGCCCTGGGGGCTCACATCTTAATAAAGAGGCCACAGAAATGAAGAGGGAGATGAAAGAACAAAAATAAATCTTAACGGTGGGGGAAAAAGTATTCTAGCAGGTTTTATTCCCCTGGTGGTAACTGTATCAGCTCTCTACTTCCGGTCTGATTCCTCATTTCATGTATTGGGGTCCAGGCTAGTGGGAGTACAGACAGGGCATAGGATTTTTTTTTTGCTTCCCTGCTCCTCAACCAACTGAAAGCAATTTGAGGTAGGAATTGTGTCTGATTTTTGTTTCCACATTGTAAACAACCCTGTAAATTTCCAGAATGAATGCTGAAAGCTAGGGATTCCTGAAAATGCACAAGAGTTTAAGAGAATCTAGGTGATCTGCAGAGCCAGAGAGTTCTGCCAGCATGATAACTTCAACTCAAGATGCTAATTTTAGGTGGAGGGTTGGTTCAGTGAGTAGGACTCTGCACTCACATTGCAGGAGGCCCAGGTTCGATCCCTGGTCAGGGAACTAGATCCCACACGCCTAAAATAAGACCTGGCGCAGACAAAAAACAAACAGAAAGAACAGCTCAGCAAACAGATGTGCATTAAAAATGACCCCAGTTTTGGTAAGAACTAACAAAATTCATTTTAACTGGTGAGAAAGTCTCTGTAGGTGAAAAAGGCCCATTTGACTGTTCTTGGTTCATCTGACTGAGTCACAGCCACTGTTACTGGATGGACAGCGCGGCCCTGAGAGCCCGTGTAAGGCAGCCTCCCAGCTGTCTGCAGCCACACGTCCCCAGGCCTCAGAATGGCTTATGTCAGCAAAGAACAATGGCAACAATTCTTACCATAATATAGTCAGACTTTGCATAAAATAAACCCTATCCTAGAGAAAAGAACAAGCTATGAAATGACCCCATTAAATCTTCTGCTGGGTTCACTTCACTGGGACAAATAATTGCACAGGAAACCAGACAAATGATCTGACAGACACTGAGAAAACAGTTCTTCCCATAGAGATGCCTGAATCCCTAATAAAACAATCAAACAGAAGACAGATGAACACCACGTACACATGCCTCAGGAATGAAGAGTTCCTGGCTAACATATTAAGCATCTAAACTTAACATTCTAAAAAATACTTAGTTGAGTTAAAACAACTGTGTGACAAGAAGGGAAACGATAGTGTTTGTGTTTCAAGAACCAAGGTACCTAATTAAGGCCACCTGTCCCTCATGAGGCTAAAGGTGTAAGGTTGCTGTCATCCAAGGATGGTCCAACTCCCCCCACCCCCATTCTCCCCCCACAAGCCCTGCCTTGTGCTTTTCTCTCTCTCTCTGTCTCTCTTTGTCAATATTCCTCCTCTCCTGTACAGAGGTCCCTAATTTTTAGGCATTTCAGGATCTCCGTTTTCCAGTTCGGTCTCAATCCCACAATGAGACAGCTGCACTGTTTTTGGTAAACCCCTCATGCACTGGTGCCTGGAAGCTGCCTCCATGAAGGAAGCTGGGCCATGTTAGTGCTCATCTCATCTGTTTTCCTTATCTCTGTGCTCCCTGATGTTCAAGGTCCAAAATTAGTCTTCCAATTGGAAGATCAGCTCTACCGTTATCAGTGAAAAGGAAGTCACCTATTTTACTTTTATTGTGTTTTACAAATCTGTCATTCCATGATAAATCAGGATAATAACCTTATCACTTAACTACACATTATTTGACACCTGCCTTAGATAAAATTTTCTCCATGGCATGTTGACAGAGGCAACATGAATATAAGTACTTCAGAGAAATGACTTGGGTTGAGGAGGAAGCACTTTCCATAAAGAGGGCTCCTTCTCTGACCCATGGGAATCAGAGACAGAAGGAAGGAACCTCTGACTATTCTGTCTAGAAAGTGTAACTGGGGTTTCTTGCGAAGCTAGAGATACCAGTACCATGCAAAAAATTCAGTTCAGTTAAGTTCAGCCGCTCAGTTGTGGCCGACTCTTTGCAACCCCAGGAATCGCAGCACGCCAGGCCTCCCTGTCCATCACCATCTCCCGGAGTTCACTCAGACTCATGTCCATTGAGTCTGTGATGCCATCCAGCCATCTTATCCTCGGTCGTTCCCTTCTCCTCCTGCCCCCAATCCCTCCCAGCATCAGAGTCTTTTCCAATGAGTCAACTCTTCTCTTGAGGTGGCCAAAGTACTGGAGTTTCAGCTTTAGCATCATTCCTTCCAAAGGAATCCCAGGGCTGATCTCCTTCAGAATGGACTGGTTGGATCTCCTTGCAGTCCAAGGGACCTTCAAAAATCTTCTCCAACACCACAGTTCAAACACATCAATTCTTCGGCGCTCAGCCTTCTTCACAGTCCAACTCTCACATCCATACATGACCACAGGAAAAACCATAGCCTTGACTAGACGGACCTTAGTCGGCAAAGTAATGTCTCTGCTTTTGAATATACTATCTAGGTTGGTCATAACTTTTCTTGTTGGTCATCACTTCATGGGAAATAGATGGGGAAACAGTGTCAGACTTTATTTTCTGGGGCTCCAAAATCACTGCAGATGGTGATTGCAGCCATGAAATTAAAAGACGCTTACTCCTTGGAAGAAAAGTTATGACCAACCTAGATAGCATATTCAAAAGTAGAGACGTTACTTAGCTGACTAAGGTCCGTCTAGTCAAGGCTATGGTTTTTTTCTTGTTTTTCCTGCAAAAAATTATGGAAGTAATAATAGAATATTTCGCTAAGCACGCTTATGTTTAGGACTCTCTTCTTCGGGTCCTGTCCCATTCTCCTATATGTACCCCACAAGCTATTATCAGGAGAAATAGGTCAGTCCAGGCTGTGGTGCAATTTTCACGATCACCACCAGAGGGCGGGGCTTCATTCAGATGCGGTTCCTCACTGTATTCAGGAGCTGGTTCACTTGCCTGCTTTGTAGGCACAAGACAGAATATTGCTGCAGTACAGAAAGGGGCTCTCAGTTTCTGAGCGAGGAGCTTCTGTAACATTCAGATGGAGACTAGATTTATTAGATTTGTGTATTGCAGGGAACAAGAATTGTTTTCTTTTGCGAACATGCATTCTGCCACTCATTCAGTTCTTCTGATTATCTTAATATTCAGTAAGTAACATTTTATCCTACATGTTAATGATTTTTCATTTTTCTATGATTATAGGTAAGTTTTATATTACTTCCCTGGCTGAAAACTCTCCTCCTGTACATTTCTACTATAACAAAATGATTCTCTTCCAGGAGGGACCAATGGTGACTCAGTGAACCAGACAGAAGGCCCAGTGACTGTCTCAGAGGGGGCTCTCATGACCCTGAACTGCACTTACCAGACTGCTGATTTTTCTCCCTATCTTTTCTGGTATATCCAGCATCTCAACAAAGCTCCTCAACTCCTCCTGAAGGGCTCGATGTCAGACCCAAAGCCAAAGAGTGAAGGTTTTCAGGCCACTCTTGTTAAGAGTGACAGCTCCTTCCACCTGCAGAAACGGGCAGTGCAAGCATCAGACTCGGCTGTGTACTACTGTGCTCTGAGTGACACAGTGACACAGGGCTGCAGGGGGAGCTGAGCACAAACCCAAGGGGAGCAGGAGGCTGAAGTCAGGAAGAGGTATATTCTCTCCTTGATCAGAATCTAATTTATATTTAGAGTTTTTCACGAAAACCATTGAAGCTCAGGTTTAATCCCAGAAACTCAGGAGGGTGGAAATTGCTCTACAGGGATAATAGGGTGGATGTCAGTCTTAGAGAAGACCCAAGCTCCAATCCCCAGAAGCACCCCTGTTCAGCCAGAAAGATTCCTCTCTTCTCTAGACTGACTTTCTTAAAAAAATCTATTTTTTCATTATGTAAGATGGACATTAGATGCCACAGAATTAATAACTCATTTAGAGAAAAGAAATAGATGATTAAAAGCTGCATCAGCTGAATCATAATCATGAACCAATACAGAGGTACCAAGCAAATCACATACCAGTCTGCACGTGGCTGAGACGTAACCCTGTTGAGGTGCTGTTTCCAGTGAAAGCCTTTGAACTGGAGCTGCTGCAGCCGTGGGATGAAAAAGCATTTGTGATTTTTGAGTGGCTGTGTTTCTTTTATTACTTATTTGTTTATTTAGTTTTGGTTCAGCTGGGTCTTTGTTGCTGCACTCGGGCTCTCTCCAGCTGCAGCGAGTGGAGGTCACTCTTCACTGCAGCGCGTGGGCTTCTCAGCGCGGTGGCTTCTCGCTGCAGAGCACAGGCTCCAGGGGCGCGGGCTTCAGCAGGGGCGGCGCGCGGGCTCAGCAGTTGTGGCACACAGCCTCTAGGGCTACATTTCTGATACAAGGAAATAATAAGGCATGGTCTGGTGAGCTCGTACTCATTTTGACTACAGGGTGGATATTTAAAAGCAGGATTATTTTAGCACACATTATTGATTACTGTTTGACACATAAAGCTTGAGAAATTTTGTCCACCAGGAAACTTGCTATGATTGCATTACACAGACAAGTAACTTTATCCAGCATAAATTTCCCCAGAAACCCATGCCTTGGAGTGTAGGAAGAAAAGTTATGATGATTGAGAGTAAACAGTTTTATCTTCCTGTATGAAAGAAAAACTTGTGAGCTTATTTCACTGTAGATTTGGGCTGCAGATCCTTCCCCCCCAAAAAGAGCTATACAAAAATGGATGACTATTTGTTCTCAGAGGTCACTATAATCATAGTAAATTGTTTTTGTCACAAAACGTATGTCTATCCTAGATGCATCGACTGAATATGCCTGCAGCCCTGATGTAGTTGTTGTTAATTACAGCATGGCAACCCACTCCAATATTCTTGCCTGGAGAATCCCATGGACAGAGGAGCCTAGTGGGCTACAGTCCATGGAGTCACAAAGAGTCAGATATGACCAAGTGACTTTCAAGTCTAAATGGGCAGGTTACAGTCACCAAGCACATCAACGAGCCACGGCATGACACAGGCAAGCTGACGTCAGCCAGTTATGCTTCCTGCTCTGGTGCAGAAGCACCTCACAGCTCAGTCACTGTGCGTGTGCCCGGCAGGCACAGGTCAGGCATCTCCACCCGGATTTGAGAGGGAACACAGAGCATCTCAGTCAGAGGAAGAGCGTCCAGCATGGGGCTCCCAGGCCTGCTCAGAGCTGTCATAGCCTCTGTCTGCCTTGGTAAGGCTGGTAAGGATGACCGCAAACACTCAGCTCTGCTCAACTCCCATGTGTAGAGGTAGGGCAGGCTATTATTGTCTGTTGGGGTTTAGGAGAGTTGCTTAACTGGCAGAGGAATGAGAACTCTTAATCCTCTGTTTGTTCCTTGAAGCCCTCTGAGTTCCACCAGGAGAATCAGCCTCTTCCTTTCTGTCTCTGTCTCTCTCTCTTAAATATATATATATATATATATATATATATATATATATATATATATATATATATATATATTTCTTCTCTCTAGGATCCATCATGGCCCAGAAAGTAACTCAAAATTGGTCAGAAATTTCTGTGCTGGAGAAGGAGGATGTAACCTTGAACTGTGCATATGAAGCTAATAGCTATACTTATTATTTATTCTGGTACAAGCAACCACCAAGTGGGGAAATGATTTTCCTTATTCATCAGGAGTCTTACAATGAGCTGAATACAACAAAAGGTCAGTATTTTTTGAACTTCCAGAAAGCAACGAGTTCCATCAGCCTCACCATCACAGACTTACAGCTCGAGGACTCAGCGGTGTATTTCTGTGCTCTGAGAGACCACAGTGATGCCGCTGCCTGAGGGAGCCCCACAGAAACCTCAGCTGTTAACATGTGGAGTCCCCCAGCTATGAACACCTTAGTGAGATTCTCGGTAAGGACAGGAGAAGGTAGGGGGGTTAGAAGTGAAAACCTCACTGTTAAGAAAATGCTATCTTTGGCTCAGAGAGCCTATCTTAAAGTGTCATTCATCAAAAATACCTTTATCTTCAATTCTTTATCTTGCAGAAGATCGTTTGCCAATTTGTTTTTTAATTTTAAAATAGTGACTTTATTAAAGTATGAAATTTGGCTTTAAAAAATTCAATAGAATTTGACTAAATCTGCACCTGAGTTGTCAGAGCTTTAGGTTCACTGCACAAATATTTATGCATTGCTAAGTCTGGCCATCATGTGGATCTGAAATATCTCTGAAAGGACACTCCTTGGACCCTCCCTGTGCCCTGCCTCACCTGTGCCGTGAATGACTTGGAATGATGTGCATCGAGTAACTGTTACCACAAATCTTCACCCCAAGGAGAAATGAAACCCTACAGTTTGCTCAGAACTAACCTCATCACCTGGTCACATTCCCTATGTGTGATTACAAAGTTATGTAAGTGTAAGGTAGAAAAAAGAATATGCAAAGAAGGAATGCTAAAGACAAAATAACTCACCAATTTTACTAGTCAAAAAAACCTCTATTAGAGATTCATACCTCATAGGATATTTCTAGTCTGAATTTTTACCTGACAGTATATTGTGAAATAATTATTTCACAACATTATTTACAGGTCAACATCACACATTCTAATGGTGATATTCCAATGTGTGATTTTATCATACTTTTGGGCTAATTCATTTTACTAGCTTTTTAGATTGTTTTACTCACTGTAGTAAACAATACTGGAATAAACACAAGGTATTTGGTGGTTTTCTTGACGACTCCTAGGAGTTTAATAGGAGTTTACCATTAAATCTTTCTGATGTGGCTCCCTGCTCATTTCTGTGACCATGGAGAATAGAGCATTTTCACTTTGCAATTACTAAACAGTCATATTTTCCTTGTTTCACAAAACTCTGTTATACGAAGGCTTTGCTTCATACTTTAATCCCAATTAACTCCAGATGGCTTCAATTTTGGATGATTCCACACCACGGATGTGCAGAGTAGCTGGCATATAACATCTAAAAGAGTTGAGTCTCTGCACTATTGCTTGGTGATACTCGGTGGGAATTAACCTAGTGGGTTTGCCTTCATCTGGAATTCCAAAAAGGAAGATACTCTTCCTTGTGTAAGGATTTTCTACCCGTATTGTACAAATAACAATGATCCCAATAAAGAGCAACTTTCCAGAAAAGAAAGTATAAGTGTGTGTGTGTGTGTGTGTGACGCGCATGTGTGTGAAGGAGGAGAGAGAGATGAGAGAGAGAGACAATAGACTTACGTAGCCAAGTCATCAAGTAATTAACTAGTTAAAAGAGTTGAATTTTGTAAAATGCATTGGAAAGAAGGAAGTAAAGTCATCTAGAGACCAACTTTTAATGAAGAAAATAGATGTAAGCAGTTTCAAGGAATAAATCAAACACGTGAAAGAAGAAAAATGTATCCTAGAATTGACCCTTTGCAATCCCATGGACCGTAGCCCACCAGCCTCCTCTGTGCATGGGATTTCCCAGGCAAGAATACTGGAGTGGGTTGCCATTTCTTTCTCCAGGGAATCTTCCCGACCCAGGGATTGAACTCGCATCTCCTATAATTGGCAGTCAGATTCTTTACCACAGTAAAGTGAGAGAAGTTGTCATTGCAACCTAACGTGAGCTTCAAAACCCTCCAGACTCCAGGGGAATGTTTCAAACTCTCTGAGTCAATCCTTTGAATCTCCTCTAACTTGAGGAAGATGGAGAAACACACCAGCACAGCTTCACTTTGTTCCCTTGTGTTTCTAATAGTTTTAAAATCTATTTGGCTGTGCCCACTCTTAGTTGCAGCACATGGGATCTAATTCTCTGTCTGGGGTCAAACCCAGGTCCCTAGCCTCGGGAGTTCAGCGTCTTAGCCACTGCACCTCCTGTGAAGTCCCTATTTATTCTAACTCTTTAGTGAATTATCAGTTTTCTCATGTATCATTATTGTGCAGAATAGGCTAAGGAAAGTTAAAGAGTGGCTTATATATGTTTTGCAAGCGTCTTCAAGCTTGTATCGTGGTCTCTCTCCGTGTGTTCTCATGTACTGCAGGCTGTCTTCAAAGCCCAAGACAAAAGGGATGTTGCAATTAATATGCTTTTGTGTATCTACGTCTATATCTATAATTATGTATTGCATTTTTCAGTTGCTCAGTCATGTCCGACTCTTTGCAACCCAATGGATTGCAGAACGCCAGGCTTCCCTGTCCTTCACTATCTCCCAGAGCTTGCTCAGACTCATGTCCATTGAGTCAGTGATGCCATCCAACCATCATCATCCTCTGTCATCCCCTTCTCCTTCAATCTTTCCCAGCATTATGGTCTTTCCAATGAGTCAGTTCTTCATATCAGGTGGCCAAAGTATTGGAGCTTCAGCTTCAGCATCAATCCTTCCAATGAATATTCAGGACTGATTTCTTTCGGGATTGATTGGTTTGATCTCTTTGCAGTCCAAGGGACTCTCAAGAGTCTTCTCCAAAACCACACTTTAAAAGCATCAATCCTTCGGCACTCAGCCTTCTTTATGGTCCAACTCTCACATCCGTACATGACTAATGGAAAAATCATAGCTTTGACTATATGGACCTTTGCTGGCAAAGTAATGTCTCTGTTATGACTGTAACTGTGAGCTCCATAGGGTCAGGAAATGTGAATGCATTGTACATTACATAGTACATAGCACATAGTGGTTCCAGAGTAAATATTGGTTGACGGAAAAAGAATAATTATTCATAAAATAAATAGATATAGAGCTTCTACACTTTGGATGCTGTTAGGTAATTGCAAATCTATTATTTCTTGCAGTTCATTTCTCATCACCATAAGAATGCTTCTGTTTATATGTGTCATAAGTTCCGTTTCTGTTTGAACAGATTTTCTTCATATGGTACTATTTTCAGGCTTGCAATTAAATTAAACGGTTTCCCTCCTGTTGGCATAGACAGAGCCATCTTAATCACCTGAGTGAGTCTATAGTAAGGTATATAGACTTGTTCTCTTGTAAACTTGGAAGTCCCTCTTATCAGTGATTGTTCTAGGTTTCAGCCAGTGTTAATGTACCCCTGTATTATCTCTTCTGCTTTCATCTCTAGACTTTTTAATCTTTGAATTTTAGCCTCAAGTGTTTACTTGCTGTGGCTAAAGATATGAATCCTATTAAGCTAAGGATGGTAGTGGGCAAGGAGGGAGCAGTGGTCCAGACTGAAAGAAAGTCATAGTTACCTTAGTTCTCTTTGAGTCCCAATACTTTCCCTTTCCATCCTAATCCTAGGGTTCAAAGGAAATGAGCTTTGTGTAGCAGGTATTCTCCATACACTAGATACTGCCCATGAGTACAACTGCATGGTGTCACACTACCCGTCTCTATTTACCTTTACCATTGCCAGGACTTTTGCTGCTTCTTTGTATATTTTTTTCTTTCAAATCTAAAGACCTAGTTTAGGGATAAACACTCCTACCACTGGGAGTCCTAGCCTAAGACAGGAAAAATGCCTTGTCTGTTTTTCTAGTTTCTGTTTTCAAGGCCTGACTTATTTTGATCAAGAACAATTTTAAGCTCCTGGATTCACAACCCTCAAGAAAATGTTTAGAATGTGTTATCCTCAGTTGTAATATTTGTATTAAAAAAATTGGTATTTAAAAGACTCTCCCCCTGGGACAGTAGAAAGAAGAATCACTACATCCTTGGAGAAATTAGCTGTTTGACCTTGGAATGCTGTCTGTGAAAACAAGGTCCATGGAAGCCTGTAATTTTCTCAAAAAGCAATAACAGAAAGAGGGAATTTTCATCCTTGGGACAATTTGTAAAGAGTATTCTCTTCTTCAAGAAACTCATGCTCAATTATAGGAAAGAAGTTATAGACAAGAAAGGAGATTCTGACTTTTAGCTCAGTTTGATGACTTAAAGATTGACAGGCGTTTTTCTCAGAGAACTTTAAAGTTAAAGAAACGTGAATGTTGGAAGAGATTACAGTTATCTTCTTCAAACGTAAGACAGATGTAACCATTATCTGAATCTATACTGGAAAGCATTGCCCTATAATACACGATAGAGGATTTCAGAGGCGAAGAATTGAGAATGGCTTGGCTTTTTACTACAATTTTAACTTTACTCTTTAGGTGGAGAAATCACAGTAAGTATAAAAAGGGAAAGCCACAGGCTCAAAGTACAAATTTTTTCTCACTCCCCTATGAGAAGTCTTCAGTCCACATTTTGGTTATGCTGCTTTGAACTAGTTACTTGATAACAACGAATAGGTAAAGGCTGAAACAAAGATGAGGACACAGCCCCTTTAAAAATTATTTTAAAATATATACATTATAAAGGTTAACTCAAAATGGATCGTGGACTTAAATGTAAAATATAAAACTATGCAACTCTAAAAAAACATAAGAGAAAAACTTCAGGCTTGCAGCTCAGTAAATCTTGGATCTGACACTGAAAGCATGATACACTCACACACACATGCACACACCAAACTGAATCAACATTAAAAACCTTTCCTCTGTAAAAGACCCTGTTAAAATACGAAAAGATAAGTTACAGAACTGGGGGTGAAAGTGAAAGTCGCTCAGTCGTGTCCGACTCTTTGTGACCCGTTGGGCTAGACAGTCCATGGAATTCTCCAGGCCAGAATACTGGAGTGGGTAGCCTTTCCTTTCTCCAGTGGATCTTCCCAACCCAGGGATCGAACCTAGGTCTCCCGCATTGCGGGTGGATTCTTTACCAACTGAGCTATGAGGGAAGAAAACGAGCCTTGCATTCGAACAGGTGTTTCACCAAAGAAGGCATATACAGACTGCAAATCAGCACCTGAAAAGATGTTCAACAATATTAACCATCAGAGAAATGCAAATTAAAGCCACAATGAAATATCACTACACAAATCTCAGTGGGGCTAAAATAAAAAATGGTGATAACACAAAATTCTGGCAAACATGGGAAAAACTCAATCACTCACAAATTGCTGATGAAGATATAAAATGATACGGGCATTCTAGAAAATAGCTTGGCAGTTTCTCATAAAGCTAAACATGGAATCACACATTTGGACACTTATTCTAAATAAATAAAATATTTTATTCACATAAAAACTTGTACCTAAATATTCATAACAGCTTTACTCACAGCAGCCGAAATGTGGAAACAGCCCAGTGTCCCTCAGGGGTTACCGGCTAAGCAAACTGTGGGGCATCTATGCCATGGAATGCTACTCAGAAATAAAAAGACCAACACGCTGGACACATACAGTGACTTGGATAGATCTCGTGATTTTACTACTTATGCTAAGTGAAAAAAATCTCATTGGTTACTTCTATATAATTCCATTTCTAGGGCATTGTTGTTGTTTAGTCGATAAGTCATGCCTGACTTTTTGCAACCCCATGGACTCCCGCCAGGCTCCTCTCTCCATGAGATTTCCCAGGCAAGAATACTGGAGAGGGTTGCCATTTCCTTCTCCAGAGGATCTTCCTGACCCAGGGAGTAAGCCTGCATTTCCCGCCTTGGCAGGCAGATTCTTTCATCATTGAGCCCCTAGGGAAGCCACTCTATGACATTACTAAACAACAAAATTGTATGGACGAAGAACAGACTAGTGATTTTCTGGGGTTAATGATTAGGGAAGGGGGTCAGTGTGGCTGCAAAGGTGTGCATGGCCTCGGAAGCCTTGTTATGATGAAACAGTCGTGCATCTTGATTGTGGTGATGAACCTACATGTGATATCCATGAATACGTGAATCTGTACTTGTGTAACCTATACACGTGATATACATGAATACGTGAATCTGTATGTGTGTAACCTATACATGTGATACACATGAATGCATGAATCTGTATGTCTGTAACCTATACACGTGATATACATGAATACGTGAATCTGTACGTGTGTAAAGTTGAATAGAGCTACACACACACACACACACAAATGACTGCATGCAAAACTGGGGAAATCTAAAAACTGAAACCTGTGGATTTTACTAATGTTAATTTCCTGGTTTAGATACCATGGAGGAGACCGGATAAAGAGTACACAGAGCCTCCTTGTACATTTTTGGAAACTTCCATGAATCTATAGTGATTCAAAATTGAAAGTATTTAATAAATGACATGCAATTTCTATAATGTTCGCAACTGTAAATCACCTCTTGAGCTTCGTTACACATCCCTCATCCAGCTCCCGGATTCAGTTAGTGTCTGTTCTACAAAGAGCTCCTGCATTTATCTTGCAGTTATCTCTCTCATCTTCTTTCTGAGATACACATTCAGAAATAAAGAAAAGCTGCCTTCTAAGTATGCTTGTAAGAGAGCTTGCTAAGTGTGGTTAAAATGAATTAAATCAAAGGATGCTAAAATGTATATGTTAGTTCAATGCCTTTTAAATCACTGAGAAATTACCAAATTTTCAAATTAAAAGTCCAAGAACAACAAACTCCAAACACTGTTACTGTAAGAACCTCTGTGCTGCTTATTCTTTCTTGTCGCTGAGTGGGTAAAGGGTCAAGTGACATCAGAGCAGTGCGGGTGAGAGCTGATGCTCTTTTTCCGCATTGAAGCTGATGGGGTTGGGGCAGAGTGTGCTGTTCAGACAAGTCTTAAGAGAGCTCCTATAAATCGTGGTCAAGTCCACAACACAGACACACGTTCAATGACAAAATCCAGTGGGGTGTCCTAGAACCAAGCACATTAAGCAATGCTAGTTTTGCTGTACTTATCTTCTGCGACCCACTCTGCCCTGTGACTTTCTGACCTGTCTGATGTCTATATCGGAGAGCTCTTCTTTCCCTCTGCCATGATCGCCCATTCTGTTCTCCCAAGATCTATCAAGTTCTTGACCCTGAGTTTTAGTTTTGCTTCGTCCCTGAAGCCAGGCAAAAAATTATTTGAAGAAATGGATTTCTTAACTTATATTCCCAATTCTCTGCCAAACAGGTTTACAGTCAGATGCACAGCTGTTCTCTCCCTCTGCTTCTCTCAGCACTCTAGTCTTTTTAAGGTCTCACTGTGAGATTCTTGTGTACCATAGAGGGAAACACAATCCATCACACCTATGCCACTGCTACTAAGTCCCTTCAGTCGTGTCTGACTCTCTGTGACCCCATGGACTGTAGCCTTCCAAGCTCCTCTGTCCATGGGATTCTCCAGGCAAGAATATGGGAGTGGGCTGCCATGCCCTCCTCCAGGGACCTTCCTGACCCAGGGATTGAACCCATGTCTCTTGCAGCTCTTGCACTGGCAGATGGGTTCTTTACCAGTAGTGCCACCTGGTAAGCCCCATTACACTGATGCTTGGGCTCAACTCCTATAACCCTTGGTAGCAGTTTAGCTTTAAAGTACATTCAAGGAACAATGACTTGATTAAAACTGCAGGCAGAGAAGGCTTTTCTGATTACTGAGTTAGACCTCCTATGTACTGTGGCCACCAACATAAAAGATGTCCTTCCCTCAATATTTGTCTTTGTAGGTGGCATAGTTGATCCTGTGAGATGTTTATATGCGTGACCACCAGGTGGCAGTGATTCTATTCCTTTCATTTTTCCAGTGCCTTAAAAGAAAAGCATGACAGCTACTAGAGGATTTGCTCGTGATTGGCTGAGCCGGGAACAGAAAGGCTCTCCTGTACATTAGAGAAGAACTAAGACACAGGAGCAGCTCCTCAGGGGAGAAGATTTGGAATCATTAAGATTGCATCAAGAGTGAGATTGCAGGATGGAGAACATGCTGGAATGTGCATTCATAGTCTTGTGGCTGCAGCTTGGATGTAAGTTGCAGGTTAAGAGATGGGACCCTACGGGGACGTTTTCCCAAAGACGGGGAGGAGAGAGAGAGGAGTTTAGACTCTGCTCATCCCAGGCTTTGTGTTGGAACTTTTAAGTACTGCTGAACTGAAAGCTTTGTGTTGTTTCTGATTTTGTTTTCCTGAACAGGGTTGAGTGGTGAAGACCAAGTGGAGCAGAGTCCTCAGACCCTGAGAATCCAGGAGGGGGACAGTCTCAGTCTCAACTGCAGCTACACTGTCAGCAATTTTAGAGGGCTACAGTGGTATAGACAAGATCCTGGGAAAGGCCCCGAACTCCTCTTCCTTCTTTACTCAGTTGGGGATGAAAAGCAGGAAGAAAGACTGAGAGCCACCTTGTTAAAGAAGGGAAGTTCTCTGCACATTGAAGCCCCCAAACCCGAAGACTCAGCCACGTACCTCTGCGCTGTGGAGACACAATGCTTCCCAGGCACCTGCAGACTGTACCCAAACCCTGAAGCTGGGGCTCTAGAATAAGGGCGTCTTTGCTGTTCTCCTTCCTCCTGAGCACCCAGAGCCTCTTCCCAAGTGGTCCCATGGAGAACGAACTCCTGTGACATAGCCAGACAGCAGAGGTTACTGGGCATTCTGTCCAGGGTCCTAGACAGTCCCCCCTTGTGCCCATGGATCAGTCTGCTCTTTCAAACAGCCCAGAGCTCCCCTCGTGTAGATTCGAAAGGGATAGTGGTGGTATGGAGTCTTGGCCCCTTGAAAAGACACCACAGGAATCTACCTTCTTCCCTGAAATAAATTTTTTGACATTCTCTTGTAATAATCTGGCCACATGTGTGTAAGAGAATCTTTCCCATTTTAATACATTCTCGAAGGTCATATCTCCACCAGCCCTATTACTACATTTCTCTTCTCCTTAATAATCAGTCAGTTGACTGTATAGACTTACTGTCTCCATCTCTGCAAGTCCAGTCCTCCCCTCCTTGAACCTGACTTCTGTGAGCATTATTCTGAGAGATGTTCTCACTTAAACCAGTGGCTTTGGTGGTGATAAAGCCAATGATTATTTTTTAACCTCGTCTCATCTGAGATTCTCACTTTCTCATCCTTTTTAAAAATAAAATTTCTTTTTTTAAAATCAAAATAATACTCTCATTTATTTACATAATCAAACAGCACTCTCTTTTTCTTCTCTCTCTTCCACATAGTCTATTTTTGCCTCCCCAGAGGAACCACTTCTTATTCTCAGGTGATGACACTGACATTTATCTCAACATTCAAAATGATCCTTGGCTTTCTCTTCTCTCTCTCTCTGTAACTGAGGTACAACACATATAATAAAGTGTGTAAAACTGAAGCTTAGAACTCAGTGAAGTTTCACCCTGGTTAATATCTACATGCATAGTATATATTATATCTGGTTTTCTTCACTCAAGATAATATCTTTGCAATTCATTGGTGTTGCTTTGCTTATGTCTTATTTGTTGTTTTTTTAATTGATGTGTAGAATTCCTCTATATGAATATCTAACAATTTAATTATCCATCCTCCCAGAAGTAGATATTTGGGTTGTTTGGATTGATTACAGTTTTGTGCTATTGTGAAAAAAGCTGTGTGTGAGGAAAAAAAAAAAAAACACAGACTTCTTTTCCTTCTTGTGTAGGGGAAAACCCATCTCTGCCCTATTATGCCCTTCTTTCCTGTGAGTCTCCTTTACTACTCGCACAAAGCATTTCTGGTCAGCAAATGTATTTTTTTCCCATACCAACCAATTCTCTGCAATCCTACCTGAGTATCCTATCATTCTAGTCAGTTCTGACACTTTCTACTTGAAAAAAGCATGACAATCAAAAGCCCAAGTGATCAACTGTGCTTCTGAACAAAAGGTTGTAGATAGAAGATTCCTCAAACAAGACAAAACCAAACCAAACCCTGGGCTCAATTAATTCGCTAGAGTGACTCACAGAATAAGGAGAAATATTTCACTTATTTTTACCTGTTTATTGCAAAAGGCTATGATAAGGGATACAGGTGAATATCCGGATGGCAGAGGCGTGTAGGGTCAGTTTGTGAGGGGAACTGTAGAGCTTCTGCGTCCTCTCCAGGGACCACTCGCCCGGCACCTCTGTGTGTTCACCGACTGAAAGCTCTTCAGTAGGTCTGGGGTCTGGGCAGTGGTCCTACCAGGTGACTCCCCAGCCCACCTGGCATTCTGCATTTTCATTTTAACTGCAACCCACAAATGATATAGCAAGTCCTACTTAACTGGCTAAGATCACCTATAAAATGTTGAATAGAATTCTTCTTATTCCCAAACTCAGAGGTAAAGCATTCAATATTTCACTGTGATTATTAATTATAGTGTTTTTGATAAATATTCTTTCTTTATTTAAATTGATTTTTAAATGTGAAACCAACTTTCGTTTCTAGAGTTAAGTGCTCTTAGGAATGTTGTTTTGTCCTTTTTACATAATGAAACATTGATTTGCTATTATTTTATTGCACACTTTCCCCCCATTTTCCTGAATGATACTAGTATTCAACTTTTTCTTTTCCATGTTAATGTCAGATTTTGGTATCAAGATTGTAATGGTTATTAGGTAACTTGCAATTTATGGCTTCTTTTCTACCTATAGAAGAATTTGTGTAGGCTTTTTAATGATTTAGAAACAATTTTCAGAAAGTTCACTATAGTGAGGCCATGTAGCATAGCCTTATGGGAGAAACTTAATAATCCTTAAGTTATGGATTCAGTTAGTTTAACAGATAAAGGGTTCTTTATATATTTATTTTCCTCTTATGATGGTTGATAAATTGTCTTTTTCTGCTCATGTTTTATTATTTGCTACCTTTACTTTCTTTTATTTTAACTTGATATTTTTCTAGTTCTTTGAGTTGCAACTTTGCCTATTAATTCTCAACATTTCTTCTTTCCTGACAAATATAATTTAAATTCAAAAATTTGTCTCTAATTACAAATATTATTTGACTTACAATGGTGTTATGTGCCCAAAAACTGATCATAAGCTGATAGTATCTTTAGTCAAAAGTTCATTTAATACACCTGAACTCTGAACATCATAGCTCAGCCTAGCCTACCTTAAACAAGTTCAGAGCACTTACAGTAGCCAACAGATGGACAAAATTATCTAATAGAAAGCCTGCCTTATAATTTGATGCTGACTGCCCTGTATAATTTTTTTGGCGCTGTACTGAAGATGAAAAACTGAGTGGCTGTCTAGGTTCAGGATGGTTGTGTGTTGGTTGTTTTCGCAATTGAGTCACTGACTGGGAGCTGCAGCTCGCTGCTGATGTTCAGAATTAAAAGACAGCATCATACTAGCCCATGAAAAGGTCAAAATTCAAAATCAGAAGTGCAGTTTCTACTGAATCCATATTATTTTTGTACCATTGTAAAGCTGGAAAACCATAAGTCAGGGGCTTCCTGTACTGTTTTGCTGCATCTTACATGTTTTGATATTTCATATATTCATTACTATTCAACTAAAATATTTCCATTTGAAGTGGGGATTTAATATCCTATGGTGATATTGTCAGGGACCTAAGAATGGCCAAATCCTGCCCTGCTCACCACTGGGAAGATTCCTGAGGATGCTGTATGTATTAGCTTAATCCAAACAGAAAGTGAAGAAGGACTTTTAGCTGACCCCTGGACCTAATTTCCTCCAGGACCTAATATCACTGGTCCTCTAATTACCTCTAGGAAAGGTGGGTTTGAGGTTCATGCCTAAGTAGAGTTTCCTACTTCCTTCTGAATCCAGAATAGCAAGCTCAGAATTCCTATAAGGATGAGATGGAAAGATAGGACACACTTCAATTCGGCCAAGAGTTGATTTACTTTTCAGGCATTTGGGCTGAAAGAGAAAGAAGAGGCAGCCATTCCCAGGGCACTAGATTAGCCCTCTATAGAAATGCATTATCACAGGTAGGCAAAGACTTCAAAATGCAGGAGCTTTAAGCAGAATAAGTGGACTCTGCAGTCCTGTGTTTTAAGTTAGACTGAGAACTGATCTTCTGGGCTTCTCTGGTGGCTCAGATGGTAAAGAATCCGCCTGCAGTGCAGGAGACACGGGTTCAATCCCTGGGTCAAGAAGATCCCCTGGAGAAGGGATTGGCTACTCACTCTAGTATGCTTGCTTAGAGAATTCCATGGACAGAGGAACCTGGCAGGATGCCAGCCATGGGGTCGCAAAGAGTTGGACATGAATGAGCGCCTAGCATTTTCACTTTTTTTTCAATCTCCTACTCAGAAATGGACTCTGAATGACAATATCAGCCCTCCTCACTCCTCCTTTGTGGGTAGAAGAAGAGGGGAGGTTTGCAAAGAAGGGAAGAAGAAGTGGAAGCTTCCTGATTCAAGGAGAGAGACAAGGTATTCTTATCCATATCATCTGGTTTTGTTCAGTTTTAATCTTTCGGGTTTATAGCTTTATAGTCTGCCCAATGTCTTCAGTGGAATAGACCAGAGAATTATCATGAGATTCTTATTTTACCTGCTGTCTTTTTGTCATTTTCATCTTCAACATCAGAGTGTTTATTATCATTTATTGAACCACTACCATATGCCAAGTCCATTACTCAGCACTTTAGATACTCTTTTTATAATCTAAAACACACAAATTAATATTAATCTATCCTCAGGTAAGGAAACTTAGCCTTCAGTTCAGTTCAGTCCAGTCGCTCAGTCGTGTCCGACTCTTTGCGACCCCATGAATCACAGCACGCCAGGCCTCCCTGTCCATCACCAATCCCTGGAGTTCACCAAAACTCATGTCCATCGAGTTGGTGATGCCATCCAGCCATCTCATCCTGTGCCATCCCCTTCTCCTCCTGCCCTCAAGCCCTCCCAGCATCAGAGTCTTTTCCAGTGAGTCAACTCTTCGCATGAGGTGGCCAAAGTATTGGAGTTTCAGCTTTAGCATCATTCCTTCCAAAGAACACCCAGGACCAATCTCTTTTAGAATGGACAGGTTGGATCTCCTTGCAGTCCAAGGGACTCGCAAGAGTCTTCTCCAACACCACAGTTCAAAAGCACCAATTCTTCAGCACTCAGCTTTCTTCAAAGTCCAACTTTCACATTCATACATGACCACTGGAAAAACCATAGCCTTGACTAGACAGACCTTTGTTGGCAAAGTAATGTCTCTGCTTTTGAATATACTATCTAGGTTGCTCATAACTTTCCTTCCAAAGAGTAAGCGTCTTTTAATTTCATGGCTGCAATCACTATCTGCAGTGATTTTGGAGCCTCAAAAAAATAAAGTCTGACACTGTTTCCACTGTTTCCCCATCCATTTCCCATGAAGTGATGGGACCAGATGCCATGATCTTAGGTTTCTGAATGTTGAGCTTTAGGCCAACTTTTTCACTCTCCTCTTTCACTTTCATCAAGAGGCTTTTTAGTTCCTCTTCACTTTCTGCCATAAGGATGGTGTCATCTGCATATCTGAGGTTATTGATATTTCTCCCAGCAATCTTGATTCCAGCTTGTGCTTCTTCCAGTCCAGCCTTTCTCATGATGCACTCTGCACATAAGTTAAATAAGCAGGGTGACAATATACAGCCTTGACATACTCCTTTTCCTATTTGGAACCAGTCTGTTGTTCCATGTCCAGTTCTAACTGTTGCTTCCTGACCTGCATATAGGTTTCTCAAGAGGCAGGTCAGGTGGTCTGGTATTCCCATCTCTTGAAGAGTTTTTCATAGTTTATTGTGATCCACACAGTCAAAGGCTTTGGCATAGTCAATAAAGCAGAAATAGATGTTTTTCTGGAACTCTTTTGCTTTTTCAATGATCCAGCAGATGTTGGCAATTTGATCTCTGGTTCCTCTGCGTTTTCTAAAATCAGCTTGAACATCTGAAAGTTCACAGTTCACGTATTGCTGAAGTCTGGCTTGGAGAATTTTGAACATGACTTTACTAGTGTGTGAGATGAGTGCAATTGAGCCCTAAACATGTTTAAAGATGAAGGGATTTCTAAGATAAATGCTGCAGGCAACATAAAATGAGAATTAAAAAATAAAATCTCCAGAGTTAAACAGTTCAAAAATATTCTGTATATAGCAGAAAGTAACATAACATTGTAAATCAGTTATACTCCAAGAAGAATTAATTTAAAATGTAAATAACCAGTTTGAATAAGTCCAAAAAATCTTTGCAAGTCAGAAATAAGTCTACTTACTCTTTTGACAACTGTATGCTGCTACTGCTAAGTTACTTCAGTCGTGTCCGACTCTGTGTGACCCCACAGACAGCAGCCCATCAGGCTCCCCCATCCCTGGGATTCTCCAGGCAAGAACATTGGAGTGGGTTGCCATTTCCTTCTCCAATGCATGAAAGGAAAGAGTGAAAGGAAAGTCAGTCAGTTGTGTCCGACTCTTAGCGACCCCATGGAGTGCAGCCTACCAGGCTCCTCCGTCCATGGGATTTTCCAGACAAGAGTACTGGAGTGGGGTGCCATGGCCTTCTCCATTGACAACTGTATAGTATATTATAATACAGATCTATCATAACATATTGAATATTTGTCTTGAAGGATATTTAAATATCCTTGCTGCATACAATATGCAATTTTATAATGTATTTATAAGGCTATTTCTTAAAAAAATTCTCAGACGAGTGGAATTTCTGGCCAATGATATGTAAATAGCACCTATGAATCTTATTTAGCTTATACTTCAGTTATAGGACGTGAAAGTGCCCATTTCCTGATTTATCACACACACTGAATGTGAATATTATGATTCTTAACTCTTTTTGCAACCTGATGGCTGAGAAATGATAGAAAGGGATTTTTAAGAAAATGTGAATTAAACAAAACAATTCTGAAGAATTAAAGTGGCAAGAGGAGGGAGCAGTTACAGCAATCTGAAGAGGTTCAGCTGCAGCTGTGCAGTAAAACTTACAATTTCTTCTTTTCTAACATAAGCATTTACACTTACATTTCTCTCTAGGTACCTATGTGTGTTGGTTACTCAGTAGTGTCTGAGTCTTTGCCACCCCATGGACTGTAGCCCAGCAGGCTCCTCTGTCCATGGAATTTTCCAGGCAAGAATACTGGAGTGGATTGTCATTCCTATCTCCAGGGGATCTTCCCCACCCAGGGATCAAACTTGGGTCTCCTGCATTGCAGGCAGATTCTTTACTGTTTGAGCCGTCAGAGAAAACCCTCTAAGTACATACTTAGCCACATTCTACAAATCTGATGTGTTAAAAATTGTTTTCCCCAGGAGGAGACAAAGAGGAGGGAAAGAGATGAGCAGTTCTCTGGCAAGGCTGGGCTCGGTCCTGAGGTGATGGTGTTTCCATGGCAACCTACCACTCTTGGCAGCTGGGCTTCCGGCACAGTCCTCCTCCGTGCCTGTGTGACTTGCTCTGATTGGCTGGGCTGATGCTGTTTCTTGTAGAAAGTTTTGGACAGAAGAGGCAGCAAAGCATATCTTTTATCCTGTGAGTCCTCGAACATTTTAGACACAAGAATTCAGTTCTCAGTGAGTCTACGTGACAGAGGAATGGACACATCCCTGAGCCTGCTCATCCTTTGGTTACAACTAGACTGTGAGTTAGAGGGATTTGGAAACAGGGCAAAGAATGGGCAACTCCCGGATATTCCTCTCCAGGGAAGATAGAAAGTCAGGGAGCTGTACCTGCATGGTTTCTGGGAGTTCCTGTGGAGAGCGAAAAAGTAGACTTAAAATTAGTTTCCAAAGAATAATCAGCAGCTTACCAGCCTGTCTCTGTTTTCTCTTTCTGAACAGGGGTGAGCAGTAAACAGGACGTAAGTCAGAGTCCTGAAGCTCTGAGCGTGAGAGAGGGAGACAGCTTGGTTCTCAACTGCAGTTACACCGACAGCGCTCTGTACTTCCTTCAGTGGTTCAGGCAGGATCCCGGGAAAGGGCTCATATCTCTGTTGTCAATTCAGGCAAATCAGAAAGAGCAAGCACATGGAAGAATTACAGTCTCGTTGGATAAATCATCAAGACACAGTGCTTTATACATTGCAACTTCTCAGCACAGTGACTCGACCACCTACCTCTGTGCTGTGAGGCACAGTGCACCCCAGGGAACCTGTTCCCAGTACTCAAACTGCAGATGGGGCTCCAACCACGTCCTGTCTTGGCGCTGAGGAAACTTTTTCCATTAAGGGGTTCCTATATTGACTTTCTTTCCAGATAGAGGCAATTAGCAAGGGTAGGGTGACTTGAGAGGATAGCCCTGAAACATGTGCATTCCCATAGGTAACACAGATGAGCAGTGCAAGTTCCATGCATGCAGCAGGGCACCCAAAGCCCATGCTCTGGGACAACCCGGAGGGATAGGGTGGCAGGGGAGGTGGGAGGGGTGTTCAGGATGGTGGGGACTCAGGTATACCTGTGGCCGATTCATGTTGATGTATGGCAAAGACCATCACAATATTGCAAAGTAATTATCCTCCAATTAAAATAAATTTTAAAAATCTGATGAAATGATCTAAAATTATATTGTGAATTGTTTGATCATTAGATTTTCATCAGCTTCAATTTTAATGATAGTTTTACAATCTAAATGGGAAAGAATTTGAAAAAGAATAGATACATATATATGTGTTATAGAATCGCTGTGATGTACACCTGAAACTAACACAGCATTGTTAATCAGCTATTCTCTGATTTAAAATAAAAAGTTAAAAAATAGTAGTTTTGTTGAGATTCAGTAACATTTCACACAGCTCACTCTTTTAAATGAACAACTAAGTGTGCATCTGGTATACTCACAACATGGCACAGTCATCCCCTCTACCTAGATTTGAAACCTTGTCGTCACCCCAAGAGGAAACCACACACCCATGAAGCAGTCACTCCTCTTGCTCCCCACGCACATGTCCCTGGAAGCCACCCACCTGCTTTCTGACCATGGATTTACTTATTTTATGTATTCCATGCAAATGGAATCATACAACACATGGCATTCTTGCATTGTTTATTTTATTTAGCATGATACTTCGGGAGTTCATTCAACTCAGGGCCAACTGTTAGTGTTAGTTAGTCAGTGAAAGTGTCTCAGTTGTGTCCAACTCTTTGTGACCCCGTGGACTATACAGTCCATGGAATTCTCCAGGCCAGAATACTGGAGTGGGTAGCCTTTCAATTCTCCAGGGGATCTTTCCAACCCAGGGATCAAACCCAGGTCTCCCGTATTGCAGGCGGATTCTTTACCAGCTGAGCCACAGGGGAAGCCCAAGACTACTGGGTAGCCTATTCCTTCTCCAGTGGATCTTCCCTACCCAGGAATCGAACCGGGGTCTCCTGCATTGCAGGTGCATTCTTTACCAACTGAGCTATGAGGGAAGCCCAGGAATAACTGGAGAAAGGCAAATGTTCCTCCTTACCCAATCACATAGGATGTCATACTGCTAATTAGCCTGCTGAATTTGTCCCTGTTCTTCCCACCCCCTCCACCTGTCTGTTTTGCTAGAAGTTTGTCAGTTTTACTGATCCTCTTAAAGAACCAACTCTTTGTTTCACTGATTTTCTCTATTGTTTATCTCTTTTAAATTTCATTGATTTCTTCTTTTATCATTATTGCTTTCTTATGCTTGTTTTGGATTAATTTATCCTTTCCTTGTCTAGGTTATTCAGATAGAAGCTTAGATAACCTATCTGAGATTTTATTCTTTTTTAATATTTGCATGTAGTGCTAAAATTTCACTCTCAATACTACTTTGGCTGTGTCTCCCCAATTTTGGTATGTTGTATTTTCATTTTTACTCAATTCATGGGAAATTCAGTGATTTCCCTTAAGACATTCTCTATGACCCATAAATTATTAAGAAGTGTGTTGTTTGGTTGCCAAATGTTTGGCAATTTTCCTGTATCTTTCTGTTATGTATTTATACTATTATTTCATTATGGTTGGAGAACATACTCTTTATATTTCAGTTCTTTTACATTAGATGCTGCATTTTTTTTAGGTCCCAAGATTTGGACTTACCTGGTATATATTCCATGGACACTTGAAAAGAAGTATATTCTGCTCTGGTTGGGTGGAGTGTTGTATAGGTGACTATTAAATCCTACTGGTTAATGGTGTTATTGAATTCTTTTATATATCTGCTGATTTTCTGGCAAGTTATTCTACCAGCTGTTGAGAGAGGAATATTGAAGTATTTACTTATATTTCTAGACTTGTCTCTTCTTTTTAGCTCTGATTTTTGTTCCACCTATTTTTCAGCTCTGTTAGTTGGTACACATACATTTAGGATTGCTATGTCTTCTCGTTAATCATCCTCTTCATCAGCAGATAATGTTTCTCTGTCTCTGGTTATTTTCTTTGTTCAGGAGTCTGTCTATTTTATCTGATATTAATATAGCCATTATACTTTCTTTTGATTAATGTTTGCATAATACATCTTTTTCCATTCTTTTACTTTGACTATGTATTATTCGAAATGGATTTCTTTCAGACAGTTATAGTTGGATCATGTTTCTTAATCCACTTTTTGTCTGAACTGTTTTGTCACTGGTGTGTTCAGATCAACTTCTGTGTCTTAGTTTTTTGGTGTAGATCACTTGCTTTCACTGTCTTGATATTTTAGGGCTTAGCCTTCCATTTTATTCGATTTTTTGTTTGTGCTCCTTTTTGTTCCCTATGTTTTTCCCTCTAATCTCCTGTGAGTTAGTCACCATTTTCTAGGATTATACTTCAATTTATCTGCAGTGCTCTGTGTGTGTGTGTGTGTGTGCGCGCATGTGTGTTAGTTGCTCAGTTGTGTCTGACTTTTTGTGACCTCATGGATGTAGCCTACCATAGAATTCTCCAAGCAAGAATACTGGAGTGGGTAGCCATTCTCTTCTCCAGGGCATCTTGTCAACCCAGGGACTGAACCCGGGTCTCCTGCATTGTAGGAAGATTCTTTTACGGTCTGAGTCATAAGGGAAGCTCCTATAGTGTTTAGACATGTCTTATTGTATAGCTATTTTTATATGGTTGCTCCAGTTATTGCATTATACATAACACAGTCTATTGGTAATATTATTTTACCTATTTGAATGAAGTATATAAATATTGCCTCCCTTTACACCTATTTATTCTGCCCATTCATAAAATAATTTTCTTTAGTATTTCCTCCATGTGTGCTTAGAGCCTCATTAGACAGTGTTATAATTTTTTCCAGATATATAATTATATTATTATAGGTATGTTATTATATAACATATATAATATGCTATAATAGATTTCCCCCACATATAATTGAGGAAATCCAAGAGGAAAAGTCTACTGTATTTCTCCACACTCTTGCTTAGTGTAGTCTTTATCCCTTCTTGTGGTTTCAAGCCTCCGTCCTTTATAATTTTATTTCTGTTTATAGAGCTTCCTTTAGGCATTATTAGGATAGGTCTTCTGGTGACCACGTTCTTAGTTTCCTTCATCTGAGAATGTCTCAGTTTCGCCTTTATTAGTGAAGGCTTCTGGATTAATGGCCCTTCTCTTTCTGCAGTTGAAATATATTGGATTGTTTCCTTCTGGCTCATAGTTAAATCTGGAAACTAAAAAAATGGTAACATTGTGATTTTTGTTTCATTCTAAAAATTATTTTGCATCCAACACTTAAAAGTTGAAGGATAGCTGACTGACAATATTATGCTAATTTCTGCTGTAGAGTAAAGTGACTCAGTTATACATATATAGACTTTCTTTTTTATTTTCTTTTCCGTTATGGTTTACCCCTGGATATTGAGTATAGTTCCCTGTGCTATTCAGTAACACAGGGAATTTTTAAATCACAATTCTGTGTTTTTTTAAAAAGCCAAATTTAATACAGTTCAAGGCTGACAACATATAAATCCTCTTCTGTACATAATCATAATGCTTAGAAATTCAGCCATAGAATTCTTCTGGGCCTGTGTTTATCTTTGGCTGGATACCTCTCTCCTTTTCCCACAGGAGACCTGTTTCAGGGCACTCCTGAATGAAGCATGCGCATCTCTTCACCAGGATGGACTCCAGCACAGAGCTGTGTGGGCTGC
The DNA here is from genome assembly GCF_032405125.1 of Capricornis sumatraensis. NCBI lineage: Eukaryota > Metazoa > Chordata > Mammalia > Artiodactyla > Bovidae > Capricornis > Capricornis sumatraensis. The sequence continues at coordinate 77,777,305 of NC_091070.1, forward strand.
TTGGCATCATCTGTTATGAGGTGGTGCCACCTCCTTTTTGAGCTCCAAGGAATCTTTCTGTGCCTGTGCAGTTTTCCTTGACCTCTTGACCTCAGAAATGGTCACTTTTTAACTCTAGCAGAGCTCAGCTCCTGCTGTTAATTGTCTTAGGTACTGAGGCTGAGCTCCCTTTGACAAGCTGATTAGCATGACAGGTTAATGAATCTGAGAGCCGAGGTGTTGGGGCAAGGACTTTATTCGGAAAGCTGGCTGACCAAGAAGATGGCAGACTAATGTCTCAAAATAGTCATCTTGTCTGGGTCTGGATGCCAGGTTCTTTTACAGAACAGGGAAGGGGAAGGTGAGGAAACAAGTTAAAAAGGCAAACTTAATCTTGTAAACATCTCCTGGAATGGCAAGCCTCAGGCAGGGGATGTATCAATTTCTTCTTTCCTGCCATCCACAGGTGGACAGGTCATGAACAAAAAGCACTTGAGCAGTCAGGCAGAGGGGCTGATTCTCTGAGGCAGCCAGTTATGCACGATTATAATAACAAAAGCAACGAAAAGCAAGTCAAAGGAACAGTTCCAACAGGTAGAATTGGTCCTTCCCTCAGTGCTTGGAGTGTGTAGGGAAAACAAAGCTTGAATTTTACTCTGCTTGACACACACCAGCTGTCTAACCCATGGGGCCCATCTACCTCCTGCCTCCGAATCTCATCCTGAGGTTTCCAGTGCTCAGTCGGGTCTTACTCTTTGCCATCCTGTGGACTGTAACCTACCAGGCTGCCCTGGCCATGGGATTTTCCAAGCAAGAATACTGGAACTGGTTGTCATTTCCATCTCCAGGGGATCTTCCCGACCTAGGGATCAAACCCCCATCTCTTTCGTCCCCTGCATTGGGAAGTATATTCTTTACCACTCCATCCCCTGAAAAACTCTTTCAAATGGGGATTAGTAATAATAGAGGAGAATAATTTTGTGTGAAGAAAAGCTAAATCATTATCGGCATGTAAGAAGCATGCTTTTTGATGAATATTCCTTTCAATAATAGCTCTGCCTTATTCCTTGATTCAAGCACTAGACATTTATGACCACAATGCAAAATAGCTGTATTTGTATTGATTGTTATTATCTTTATCTATGTTGTTATCTTTATCCACAGCTCTCAGGAAAGTCCCCTGGATCAAACAGGGAGTCATAAACAAAAGGTTAGATGGAAAATTTTGAAGTATAGATACCAGCTTTTTCTGACTTTTTTCCACTTTTATTGCCTAAGATTTATTTATTAATATATATCAGGGGAAAATATGAACATCCATTCCACAAGTTCAAAATTATGTATAAAACATTGAATGTCACCTTTTTCCTCCACTCTCACCCTCTTTAACCTGTTTTGAGTTCAGTTGAGACCAAAGGGTGGGGTTCCTGTCACAGAGTGTCAGCTGAGCAGGGTTTCTTGGCTGAGCTGATTGGTTGTAGGAGCTGAACCATCCAGACAAGTCATGACACTCACCACCCAGGGTTTGCTATGTATCTTGTGAACATTTTCCAGAAACAAGGCAAAGAGTCATGAAAAGGCTAGTGGACACTGTACTGGGGCTTCTGTTTGCCCAGGTTTGCTGTGAGTTGGGGCTGCCCCAAGGGGAATCTGAAGGAATGAGCAGCTTCTCTTTTGTTGAAGGAGGGAAAGGAGCTGACAAGTCCTGCAGACTTTCTACCCTTATCATTTATGGGGTTGGGGGTGTACCTTCCGGGCTTTGTAGGAGCTCTGTGACCCTCACCTGTGACTGTTTCTCTCCTTCTCATCAGGTGTGAGCGGGACGGATGTGATGCAGAGTCCCCCAGCCCTGAGTCTCCAGGAGGGAGCCAGCTCTACTCTGCGGTGTAATTTCTCCACCTTCGCAGACAATGTGCAGTGGTATCTTCAGAACTCTGGGGCCCGCCTCATCCACCTGTTTTACGTTCCTTCAGGGACAAAGCGAGATGGAAGATTAAACGCCACCACAGTCCCTACAGAACGCCGCAGCTCACTGCACATTTCCTCTTCGCAGACCACAGACTCAGGCACTTACTTCTGTGCTGCGCAGCACAGTGCTCCCCAGGCACCTGCAGCCTCTACACAAACCCTCCACCGGCTCAGCCCCTCCTCCAGCCAGAGTCACACCGTGAGGCCATCACAGGGCATTTGCAGTGCTTAATGTTACTCACCTTTATCAGGACAGTTTAAACCACAGATACTTTTTGGCCCTGCAGATTATGGACTTTGGTCTTTATCTTCCCTTCTCAGTCTGTGTCTCTCTCCTTCTGCACTAGAAAATTCTAACTGGGAACTAGCAGAGTAGTTGATAAGAGGATAGAATTAAAATAAATATTTAACCACTTCTTCCCAGGTGGCTCAGTGGTAAAGAATCTGCTTACCAATGCAGGAGATGCAGGAGACATGGGTTTGATCCCTGGGTGGGGAAGATCCTCTGGAGGAGGTAATGGTAACCCATTCCAGTATTCTTGGGAAATACTGGGAAATCTCATGGACAGAAGAGCCTGACAGGCTAACAGTCCATGAAGTCTCAAAGAGTTGGACATGACTGAGTGACAGAGCATGCTTGCTAAACTCAAAAACGTTAAAAAGTGAAAGGAATTAAATGAAATCACTCCAATAAATATATTATCCAGCTTAATTGCCTTCTCCAGAATGTTCAAGTCTGCCTCACCATGAAGTGTTCCAACAGACAACTGCAAATATTTACATGCCACCCTACCACTGTGGAAAGCAAACAAAAAATGTTTGCTCGATGTTTAATATGAACTTCGAGAAGGAAATGGCAACCCACTCCAGTACTCTTGCCTAGAAAATCCTATGGATGGAGGAGCCTGGTGCAGGTTACTGTCCAGGGATCGCAAAGAGTCAGACACGACTGAGTTATTTCACTTTCACTTCACTCTGATAAGTTAAAACAAATGAATTCTCTTATAATTCTGGGTTGAAGAAGTATGAAATCAATTTTGCTGGTTACAGTCATGATCTTGGCTGGTTGGTTCCTTCTAGAGGCTGTAAGGAAGAGTCCATTTCCTTGTGCTTTTCTAGCTTCTGGAGGTCACTTGGGTGATTCCTTGGGTCATAGCCCTTCTTTGAATCACTGCAGCCTCTTACTTCTACCACCTCAGCTCCTTTCTCTTCTGGAGTCAAATACTCTTCTGCTTCTAAGGTGTAGGAAATAAGTAAATAAACAGAAACTCATTTAATAGATTTGGGAAACAGGGGGAGCTCTCATACTCTGTGAAGATAACAGGATTAAAGGGCAGAAGAAAGATGCCACCTCTTTTCCAAGCAAACACTGGGCCAGTGAAAAACCATGGACTCTGTTCACTTTGTGTGTGCGTGTGTGTGTGTGTGTGTGTGTGTGTGCAGGGGCTCCTCTTGTTGCGAGCACTGTCTCTAGAGGGCATGGGCTCAGTAGTTGCAGCACATGGGCTTTCTAGTTAAGGCACATGGGCTTAGTTGCCTGGTGGCCTGTAGGATCTTAGGTCCCTACCAGGGATTGGACCGCATCCCCTGCATTGGAAGACAGATTCTTAAGCACTGGACCACCAGGGACATCCCAATGTAAACAAATGTAAATGTCTGTTTGCAGTAGCCCTCCCAACTTCCTTTTCTTTTCTCTTGTCCTGTAGGGACTTGCATGAGGCTTGCCATGGTTGCAGACCTCAAATTGCAATCCTTTGCTGATCCCAAATAAACTCATCTTTCTAGAGAAATATCTGATAGTCTTTTTTTTGTGTTTTTCATGTCAGCAAAGGATGCATGGTATGTATAGGACCTACTCAGATAATCCAGAATAATTCATATCAAGATCCTTCAACTAATCCCACACCCAAGCCCTACTTTGCCACATTTTAATCTAATTAAAACTTTAAAAATGGAAACATAGTTGACTTACAATACTATATTAGTTTCAGATGTACAGCATAGTCATTTGATATTTTTGATAAATTACATACCATACAAAATTACTTTAAAATATTGATCATATTTCCTTTGGTGTACATTACTTATAACTTATTTAATAAGCTTATAATTTGTTTATTTTATGACTGAGAGTGTGTGCCTCTTCATTCCTCCCCTAGTTCACTCCCACACTCACTCCTCTCCCATCCAGTGACCACTGGTTGTTTCATTGTGTCTGTGAGTCTGTTTCTCTTTTATTTTTTTGTTTTGTTTTTCAGATTCCACATATATGTATTAAAACATACGGTTTATTTGTCTCACTCTGACTTATTTCAATAAGTATAATACCCTCTGGGTCTATCCATGTTGTCCCAAATGGCAAGATTTTACTTTTTGATGGCAATATTTCACTATTTATATCTATATGGCTCTATCTATCTGTCTATCATCTAGATCTTCTTTATCCATTCATCTGTGATACGAATGAGCACAGAGATGTCTTCAGTATCTTGACTATCATAAGTAATGTTTCTGTGAGCACTGGGGCGACTATATATTTTTGAACTAGCTCTTTTGTTCTCTCTGGATAAACACCCAGGAGTGAAGTTCTGGATCATGGAGTAGTTCTATTTTTAATTTTCTTAAAAAAATTGTCAGTCAATTTGCTGTTATCTTTCCCACCACAGTCTCCAAAACCAGATAGGATCCCAGTCTCTATCTCTCCCCCCAAAAAGGTGCTGCCTCCTTTCCAAGCAACTGAGGAAGGATAAGCCTCCAGGGCGCAGGCATCATTCCACTTTTAATCTGGGGAGGGCAGAGCGGGGAGAATCTCCATACTGCTTTCCACAGAGGCTGCACCAGTTTACATTACTACCAACAGTGCACAAAGATTCCCTGTTCTCACATCCTCACCAACCCTTGTTATTTCTTGCCTTTTTGATGACAGCCCTAGTGAGGTGATTTGCTCATTTGTTTTCCTGGTTTGCATTTTACTGATGACTAAAGATATTTAGCATCTTTTCATGTGCCTGTTGGCCATCTGTATACCTTTTTTGGTAAAACAGGTCCTCTGCCTATTTTAAAATAAGATTATGTTTTTGATATTAAATGTATAAGTTCTTTACATATTTTGGATATTAAATCCTTGTCGACATGTTGTTTGCAGATATCTTTTCCTTTTTCAGATTTCCTTTTCTTTGTGTTAATGGTTTTATTCTCTGTGCAACAGTTTAGTTTGATTATAAAAAATATTATCAAGATGAATGTCACAGAGCATACTGTCTATATTTTCTTTTAGGAGTTTTATGATTTCAGCTGTTACATTTTAGTCTTTAAAACATTCTGAGTTATTTTTATTCATGCTGTGAGAAAAATTTCTAGTTTCATTCTTTTACATGTAGCTGTTCAGTTTGCTCAAACCTACTTATTGAAGAATCTGTCTTTGCCCCCACTGTATATTCTTGCCTCTTTTGTCATAGATTGATTGATCATAGGTGCATGGGTTTATTTTGGTTCTATTTTGTTCCATTTATCTGTGTCTGTTTTTGTGTCAGTACCATACAATTTTGGATTACTATGACTGTGTAGCATATTTTCATAATCAGAGAGTGTAGTATTTTCAACTTTGCTCTTTTTTTTTTCTCAAAATTGCTTTGGCTGTTGAGGTCTTCTATGGTTCCATACAAATTTTAGGATTATTTTTTCTAGTTCTATGAAAAATGCCATGGGTAATTTGATGAGGATTGCGTTGAATCTGTAGATTGCTTTGGGTGTATGGATATTTTAGCAATATTAACTATTCCAGCCCATGAACACGAGATACCTTTCTATTTATTTGTAGTGTCTTAAATCATTTTTATCACTTCTTACAGTTCTCAAAGTACAGGTCTTTCAATTCCTTTGTTGAAATTATTGCTAATTATTTTATTCCCTTAGATTCAATTGTAAATTGGATGTTTTAAAATTCTTTTTCTTATAATTCATTATTAGTATATAGAAATGCAAAAGATTTCTATATATTCATTTCATACTCTGCAACTTTACTGAGCTTTACTTTCATTTATTTATCCTAATAGCTTTTTAATGGTACCTTACAATTTTCTATACAAAACATCAAGTCATTTGCAAATAGCGGCAGTTTCTTTCTTCAAATTTGTATGTCTTTTCTTTCTTTTTCATATCTGATTGCTATGGCTAGGACTCCCAGTACTATGTTAAATAGAGGTGGTGAGATTTGCAGACTTGTCTTGTTTAAGGTCTTAGAGAAAAAGCTTTCCTTTTTTAAAACAATTGATTGTGATGTTAGCTGTTGGTTTGTCATAAATAACCTTCATTGTTTTGAAGTACATTTTCCCCATATCAAGTTTATTGAGATCTTTTATCATGAGTGGATATTGAATTCTGTCAAATGCTTTTCCTGCATCTACTGAAGTAATTATGTGGTTTTTATCTTTCATCCTGTTGTTGTGGTATATCACATTGATTGATCTGAGGATACTGAATCATCCTCGCATACCTGGAATAAATCCTAGATGATCATGATGTAGGATTACAAATTACTTTTTAGAATAGTTCTAGTTCACTTGCCTATTGTTTCATTCTGTTGGGGTCTTAAATATTTCTGTACAGTTGCTGTCTCAATAATAGATTCAATAAATAGTGCAAAAACAAAAACAAGCTAAACTCATGTTATCAGTGTGCAAACAAAAAATAAAGTATTGTGTATTAAGCAGTATTAAGCAGTATTAATTTAGAATCTATTTAAAGACATGATCTCTTCAGTATAAAGGGCTCTTCTTGATTTGATGTTGCCATTACAGGAAGAAAGACAGCTCCTTACACTGACTCAGTCTGAGGGTCAATATTTCAGCAAGGCAAAATCTCCTTCTGTCTCAAGAAATCACTGGTTCAAGATGAAGACTTGGTTACTTATTTCAGTGCTCTGATTGATGTTCATAGGTGATGAACATGAATTTTTAAGAAGCTATATACATTTTTTCTGGGTAACTTCTTTCTATGGCCACAAAGGGGCAATGCTGCTTCGGAGGTTACTGTAATGCTTGTCCCACAAACATATATTCTTCAAGTAGCCATGAAGGATCCCTTAAAAATCTACTAAATTATTATCTCCTATTATGGTTCTGTTTACATCTATCAATCATGTATGAATGTATGTATGTTTCTATCTATTCATCCATCTACCTAGGTAGTATCTATGTATACTGTAGTCTAATACTTTGAAAATATGGCTTTGAAAATCAACACTTCTCTTAATGATGCATATTGTCCTCAAGGATATGGCCACATGTAGCTTCTCTAACATAAATGTATACCCCACTTAGTTAATCTGTGCCTAGAGTTCAGTCCTCCATCTTTATGGGAAATGCAGTAGTGGTGTAAGTTCCAGTTCAAGTATCGCCTTCATGAAAACTGTTACCTGGCTGAGTCGAGAAGCAGAGTTTATTACGTTTTTCTTTGTCATATCTTAGAGATACACATTTCTCCTTAGTAGCTTTTATCTGATTGTACTTGAGTATTGGGCCTCAGTTGACTGAAGATGGGAATGTCTCTTTCCTTCTTGAGATCCAAGAATTGAATATTAAGTAGTCACTTAGCAGCACTCATTAAATATATATTGAGATGCATTCATGAATGAATAAATGAAAAAGAAAACATATAAGATGTCTAATAAACAATAAAAGTTCCCCTTAGAATGATGGGGTAGATGGGATTAGACTGAGGAATGAGAACTTTTATTATTTCTCCTGTTGGACTGTAATGATGTTTTCTTTGATTGAATTTGAGATGACATCAAATACAGAGACAAAATTCTGGGCTTCAAAACATGTGCTCCTTATTTACTTTAACTTTACAAATAGATGGGGAAACAGTGGAAATAGTGGCAGACTTTATTTTGGAGGCCTCCCAAATCACTGCAGATGGTGACTGCAGCCATGAAATTAAAAGATGCTTACTCCTTGGGAGAAAAGTTATGACCAACCTAGACAGAATTTAAAAATCAGAGACATTACTTTGCCAACAAAGGTCCATCTAGCCAAGGCTAGATGGTTTTCCCAGTAGTTATGTATGGATGTGAGAGTTGGAGTATAAAGAAAGCTGAGTGCCCAAGAATTGATGCTTTTGAACTGTGGTGTTGGTGGAAACTCTTGAGAGTCCCTTGTACTTCAAGGAGATCCAACCAGTCCATTCTAAAGGAAATCAGTCCTGAATATTCATTGGAAGGACTGATGTTGAAGCTGAAACTCCAATACTTTGGGCGCCTGATGCAAAGAACTGACTCATTTGAAAAGACCCTGATGCTGGGAAAGATTGAGGGCAGGGGGAGAAGGAGACAACAGAGGATAAGGTGGTTGGATGGCATCACCAACTAAATGGACATGAGTTTGAGTGATCTCCAGAAGTTAGTGATGGGCAGGGAGGCCTGGTGTGCTGCAGTCCATGGGGTCGCAATAAGCTGGACATGACTGAGTGACTGAACTGATATCTTCAATAGACTTTAATCTATATTTGTAATTAAAAAAAGAGAAATGCTCATCTTGTGATTCCATGGGAGTCTCTCTCTTCTCCATTGTAAAATGATGTAATCCCTGTTAAGGCATCAAGTTGTCCTGCTACATGATTTTTAACCTCTTGGAAATGTGAAGGAAAAGAAGATGAGGAATAGAGGAGAGAAATTCTAAACTAAGCATATTCCATGTGTAAGGAGGGGATTGCTGCTTTTCAATGAAAGTAATTTTGAGCAAGTCTAAGATAGAGAAAGTTGAGACGTGCTTGCTTTGAAAAAAAAAAAAGCTTTAGTTGAAAGTACTTGTAAGAAGGTGGGGCCTCTTGAAAGAATTAAAGCTGATGTGAATCTTAAGTCAGAGTTCTAGCTGGCTGAGGAGACCAGAAGAATCTGAGCTGTCACTGAACTTTGGTGTCAGGAACAATGGACAAGATATTGGAAGCATCATTCTTAATTCTGTGTCTTCAAGTAGACTGTGAGTTATGATGGAGAAACCCTAAGATATCTCATAATTTAGGGGAATGAGAAAATTGGAGTATGGACAAATTCATGCAGATAGAAACTTTAAGAAGGAAATATTAGTTTGTGGGCCTAATGCTTTTTTATCTCTTTAAACAGGGGTGAGTGGACAACAGAAGGAAAAAAGTGACCAAGAGCAGGTGAAACAGAGCCTTCAACCTTTGACAGTCCAGGAAGGAGAGATTTCCATTCTGAACTGTAGTTATGAGAAGAGTGCTTTTGACTACTTCCCATGGTATCGGCAATATCCTGGTAAAGGCCCTGAATTCTTGATAGCCATACGTTCAGTTGTGAAGGGAAATGAAGGATGGAAGACTCACAATTTTCCTCAATAAGAGTGCCAAACAGCTCTCATTGCACATTGCAACTTCCCAGCTTGGAGACTCAGCCACCTACTTTTGTGCAGCAAGTGCACAGTGCTCCCCAGACACCTGCAGCCTGCACCCAAACCTGCAGCCAAGGCTCCAGACACTTCATCCTGAAGTGCAGATGAAATATACACACAGACACACACTGTTTGTGCATAAGTCTTAATGTAAGAAAACTGAAATTATACAGAATTTATTCTTTCCACCAAAATGCAGTTGATACATAAAATCAATTGTGAAAAGATACTTCTAAAAACTCCTACACATTTGGAATTTTGGCACTAAATTTAAAACAACTCATATGTATGTATAAGAAGCAATTACAATGACTATTAAATAGTATTTGAAAGAAAATATAGAGAGAACACAAACATATACATATGTATGAGGCACAGCTAAAATAATACATACAAGGAAATTTATCTTTTTAAAGTACTTTGTAAAGTGCTGCACTCAATATGCCAGCAAATTTGGAAAACTCAGCAGTGGCCACAGGACTGCAAAAGGTCAGTTTTCACTCCAATCCCAAAGAAAGGCAATGCCAAAGAATGCTCGAACTACCACACAATTGCACTCATCTCACACGCTAGTAAAGTAATGCTTAAAATTCTCCAAGCCAGGCTTTAGCAATACATGAAACGTGAACTTCCAGATGTTCTAGCTGGTTTTAGAAAAGGCAGAGGAACCATAGATCAAATTGCCAACATCTGCTGGATCATCGAAAAGCAAGAGAGTTCCAGAAAAACATCTATTTCTGCTTTATTGACTATGCCAAAGCCTTTAACTGTGTGGATCACAAGAAACTGTGGACAATTCTGAAAGAGATAGGAATACCAGACCACCTGACCTGCCTCTTGAGAAACCTGTTTGCAGGTCAGGAAGCAACAGTTAGAACTGGGCATGGAACAACAGACTGGTTCCAAATAGGAAAAGGAGTACGTCGAGGCTGTATATTGTCACCCTGCTTATTTAACTTATGTGCAGAGTACATCATGACAAATGCTGGGCTGGAAGAAGCACAAGCTGGAATCAAGATTGCCGGGAGAAATATCAATAACCTCAGATATGCAGATGACACCACCCTTATGGCAGAAATTGAAGAAGAACTAAAGAGCCTCTTGATGAAAGTGAAAGAGGAGAGTTAAAAAGTTGGCTTAAAGCTCAACATTCAGAAAACTAAGAGCATGGCATCCAGTCCCATTATTTCATAGCAAATAGATGAGGAAACAGTGGAAACAGTGCTTACTTTATTTTTCTGGGCTCCAAAATCACTGCAGATGGTGATTGTAGCTATGAAATTAAAAGACGCTTACTCCTTGAAAGAAAAGTTATGAGCAACCCAAATAGCATATTGAAAAGCAGAGACATTACTTTGCCAACAAAGGTCTGTCTAGTCAAGGCTATGGTTTTTCCAGTGGTCATGTATGGATGTGAGAGTTGGGCTACAAAGAAAGCTGAGCGAAGAATTGATGCTTTTGAATTGTGGTGTTGGAGAAGACTCTTGAAAGTCCCTTGGACTGCAAGGAGGTCCAACCAGTCTATCCTAAAGGAGATCAGTCCTGGGTGTTCATTGGAAGGACTGATGTTGAAGCTGAAACTCCAATATTTTGGCCTCCTGATGCAAAGAGCTAACTCATTTGGGAAGACCCTGATTCTGGGAAGGATTGAGGGCGGAAAGAGAAAGGGACAACAGAGGATGAGATGGTTGGATGCCATCACCGACTCGATGGATATGGATTTGGGTGGACTCCGGGAGTTGGTGATGGACAGGGAGGCCTGGTGTGCTGCGGTTCATGGGGTCACAAGGAGTCGGATACGACTGAGCGACTGTACTGAATTGAACTGATTACCAAAGAAAAAAGGTTGAAAAAAAATTAACCTTTCAACAAAAGAAGATAAAAAAGAACAAATAAGACCCAATATAATCTAAAAGGAGGATAAAATTAAAAATTCAGATTGGTGAACTCTAAAGCAAACAATAGAAATAACTGTTAAATATAGTTAATTTTCTTAATATGCTTAATAACTTTGATCTATTCCTAGCTAGAATTATCAAGGGAATAATCAATATAATAAAAGAAAACATGAATTATACACATGAGAAAATCATATGCAGATTCTGCAGTGTGAAAATGGTAAGAAAGCAATATTATTAATAAATTTATGCCGCTGGATAACACTATAGAAGTAGACTCACAAATGGAGAAAGCTGACTAATAAACTGATCTGTTTCTAGGTAGAAGTATCAAGGGGAAAAAAAGCAAAAGCATAAATTATGAATATAAGGAATGAAAAAGTAAACCATGCTACAGATGCTAAAAGGATAATTAAAAAATCATTGGCAAGTTCTTGTCGCTGAGTAAGAGTATAAAAGTCAACCCATACAAGTGGGGAAAATTGATTTTTCTGGCAAAGGTGCAAAGACAATTGAACAGAGGGCAGTTTTATCAGGAAATGATACTGGGACAATTGGATATTTATACGCAAATAATTGGAACTTGGCCTAAATCTCACACTTTTTATAAAACATTGAAGTCAGTCTCAAAATGGATCATACATTCAAATGTAAAACTATAAATATTTTAGAAGAAACCATAAGAAAGAATCTTTATAAAGTAGGGTTAGGCAAAAAGATTCTTGACCTGACACCAGAAGCACAATTCATAAAAAATCTTAGATTTCATTAAAATGAAAAACGATTGCTCTGTGAAAGTTATTATTAAGAGAATGAAAAAGACAAACCACTGAATGGCAGCAAATGTTTGCAGACTATATTTCCATCAAAAGAGTGGTATTCAGAACACAATGGACTCCTAAACTCAACAGGAAGAAAATGAACAATCCAGTTGAAAAATGAACAAAAGACTAACACAGGTGCTTTACCAAAGAGGATATGTAGTAGGGATAAAAGCATATAAATAAGTATATGAGCAAATGTTCAATATCAATAGCCGTTAGGGAATGTAAATTAGAGACGCAATGAGATAGCACTCCACGACTGTCATAAAGGCTAAAACTAAAAGTATTGACAATACCAAGTTCTGGCAACGGTGCAGAGAAACTGGATCACTCATGCATTGCTGGTGGGTGAATGGTACAGTCATTCTAGAATACGGTACATCAGTTTCGCATAAACTTAAATATCCACTTTCCTTATAACTCAGCAATCACACTTGTGGTATTAATGCTTGAGAAATAAAACAAACTTATGTTCATACAAAAATCTGTAGATGGATATTCATGGTAGCTCTATTTGTGATGGCCCCAAACTGGAAACTGCCCAAACATCTTCATTGGGTAAACTGATGAATAAATAGACATATTATTTATAGATCTTCTTCAACTTATGATGGAGTTATGTTCTAATAAGCCATTGTAAGTTGAAAATATTGTATTAAGGAGAAAAAAGCATTTACTACATCTAACCCTCCAAACATCTTAGTTTAGCCTAGCTTAGCTTAAACATGCTCAATAGTTACAATTAACTTACAGTTGGGAAAAATCATCTAACACAAAGTTTATTTTATAGTAAAGTATAGAAAAATCTCATATAAATTATTGACTGCTGAGCTGAGAGTGAAAAATATAAAGGTTGTAGGGTACAGAAAGGTTGTTTATGCTCCTGATTCTGGGGCTGACTAGAAGCTCAGCTCACTCCCAGCATCACCTGAAAATATCATGCTACATGGTGCTAGCCCAGCAAAAGATCAAAATTCAAAGTATGCTCTCAACCAAATGCATATGGCTTTCTCACCACCATAAAGTTAATAAGCACAAGTCAAACAATCCTTAGTTGGGAAAAGTCTGTAGTGATTAAAAGGGAGAGACTACTGAGACATGCAATCAGCTAGACTGACCTCAAGAGTGTTATGCTGAGTGGAAAAAAAGTCTATCTCAGAAGGCTACTTGATGTATAACACTTATTGGATAGTATGGTTATGATCCATAATGATTGCATACATGAGGTATGATTCTACTTACATGACATTCTTAAAAGGAAAAATATAGAAATGAAAAGGAGATCAGTAGTTGCCAGGGGTGATCAGGGATTGCAGGGGTGAGGACGTGTGCAAAGGGACATTTTTTAGAGTGATGGGACAGTTCTGTATTGTGATTTCTGTGACAGTTACAAGAACCCACACATGTGATAAAATTTCATAAAGTTATGCATCAAAAAAGTGCCTGTAAAATCAGAGTAAGTTCTGAGTTTTGATAAAAATTTATCAATATCAATTTCCTTATATTTCTATCTGTAGTTATTCTGTTAATATATGTATTTCATTTTATCATGCTATTGCCTAGGCTGCTGTGGGCATCCATGGTCTCTTCTACTTAGTTATAAATAATTGCAAACCAGGGCATTGGCTGCCTGTCCGCACTCCGAGGTGAAATGAGACAGAGGAGTAGACATCTCAACTAAATGCACACTTTCATTCCTGCATCCCTAGTTACGTTGTCCTAAAATTAAAGGACTGGCACCATTTCAGAGAATTTGTCTGTAATTCCCTTTCTATTTGTCTATCTACCTTTGACTATTTTATGTTAATTCTTCCATTAAAACAATGAAACCAGATGGAAGATTGATTGTTACATTCTACATGATCTGGTAACAGTATACAGAACTTCAGTCACCAGCTTCTGTGGTACTGACAGGTACTAAGCGTCTGCAGCCTGTAAGTACCAAGTTTGGCAGGAGTGCATTAGAGCGTTGTGTTACAGAAAGCTCTGGCATGCTTCTATTGACTTTATTTCACAAAGAGAAAAATAATGAGCCACTAACAAGTAAGACTGAACTCTTTGGGCCAATGACATAGAAAACGTGATATGAGGACAACTCTAGGACACATGGTCTACGAAGCATGATTCTACTTTGGGAGGCAGCAGGTCTGAATATCCTGATCCTTCTCAAAGTCTAGTAAGTAAGACTCAACGTCAGCCTTACAGCTGGAAGACTCCACAAACTACTCTTGTGCAGTCTGGGAACTCACAGTGCTTGAAGTAACGGGAAAAGCTGTACAAAAAATGTTTTATTCCTGTTATAATTTCATAACACATAGATAATGGAATACATTCAGAAAGTCAGAAGGACTGATTTGTTATTGTTTGATCTTGAAGTAACTTATTTGCAGGAAAATCTAACTAGAGCCATAGAACCCAGTAAACAAGAGATATATTAACTATTTGGATAAGATTGCCTTTCATTAAAAAAGATGAAGGTCTATGAGCTTCTTAAAAGAGTCATTAGACACTGGATGGAGGAAAGTTGGCATAGGCTAAATGATGACCAGTAAATAGATTATAAGAAGGGTTCATGGCATATACTAAATTATGTTCTAAATGGGCTGGTAAAGTTATTCTGCTGATTAATTACCAATGTATGTCAACTTGTTTATTCTTCAGTTCTGCTCAGCTCAAACCTTTCATGAGAATTGCTTTTTTCAGGTCCCTTTCAGATACTGCATAGGTCATTAGTGATCAGGTAATTCATGACCCGAGAAAGACAAGTAGACAAAATAAAGGTCTGTGGTGAGTCAGACTTTCTCTCATCTGTGCACAGACCACGTGGTCTACAAGCATGACACCTCCCACTTCCTGTTGGGGGGAGTCACACAGGTATTGGTACTATGTATTTGGGCTGCCAGGTACTCAAAGACACTGAACTCTCAGCTTGAGGCAGAACTGAGCACATTCGTGCAGGGGATTCCATGCCTCATGCTGCTCTCCAGTTTGCCCTGGGTGCTCCTGGCCTTCACCTTCTCTGGTAGGGATGCTTGCAAACCTGGGTGCGCGTGTTCAGGGTGAAAGGCCTGCACACAGGCACGTGGTGATTCACAGGGACGTGGGGAGGAAAGGAGGATCGGAGGAAAGCATATCTATTGTGATTTCAGTTTGGGTTTTCTTTGGGTCTCAAATTAGCCTAATTCCTACATTATTTTGTTCACTACTTCAGCTCAGTTTTCTGATTTTTTCCACAGGATCTGGTGTGGCCCAGAAAGTTACCCAAGACCAGCCATACGTAACCAGTCAAATAGGGCAATCTGTCATTCTGAACTGTCGGTATGAAGTAAAGTGGAGTGGGTACACGCACTACCTTTTTTGGTATAAGCAGCTTCCCAGTGGAGAGATGACTTTCCTTATTCGTCAGGAATCTTCTGGCCCGAATGCAAGGAATGGCCGCTACTCTGTAAACTTTCTGAGAGCACAGAACTCCATCAGCCTCACCATTTCAGCCTTACAGCCGGAAGACTCCGCAACGTACTTTTGTGCAGTCTGGGAACTCACAGTGCTTGAAGTAATGAGAAAAGCTGTACAAAAACCTCAGAGCTTAATAAGAGAGAGACCCCCTGCTGCAGGACCCCAGCTGAAATGCACACCTGCAGACCTCAGACAAGAAATGGTAGTCCTGTGGTTGCTTCATCTGTGGTCTGGATCAGAAGATTTAATTTTAAACAAAAGCTCCTTCCATGTCATTTGGAAACAGGTGTCCAGAGTAACTTTCTACTAATACTTTCTCTGTCTTGAATTTTTGACTTTATTTTTTTAATTTAAATTTATTTATTTTAATTGGAGGCTAATTACTTTACAACATTCTATTGGTTCTGCCACACATCAACGTGAATCCACCACAGGCGTACACATGTTCCCCATCCTGAACCCCCCTCCCACCTTCCTCCCTGTACCATAAAACAATCATATGGAACATGCGCTGTCTAAAGTTGAATACTTGCTCCATAATACATCAAAGTGGCAGCTTCACCTAAAGACCCTCACATGGCAAACATGGGTCTAGTTATAGTTATCTGGAATCATCATGAAAATCATTCCCTCAGTCCTTTCCTCTTAGACTTTGTGTCACTGAAGTTACAATCAGAAAAGCGGAACCACTAGTGGTGTCGAATAGGAGATCAGTTATTGAGATTAGAACTCTGGCAATTGCTAGAGCTGGAGGAGTCATACAAAGCTGCTATCTTTGTATCTGGTGCTGAGACTGAGTTCACTGCTAGCCAGCAAGAGTGACATTTGAGGGAAAGATGGGTGTAGACAAAAGCAAGGATGAACTGTGACTCATGAGGACATACGAGAACCCTGAGGATAATGGAACCCGCATAACGCACCAAAGCTTGTCTCTCACCTCCTTGTCTCACAAGAACAAGTGACCTTGAGGAGAAGAGTGTCACCTGCTGTTATGCTACATGCATACTTGGCCCAAGACGAACAGAAGATTTGGAGATCTGGTGGGAGGCGGAAGAGCTGTGCGTCACCAGTAAGATGACGTAGTGGATCAGCAGCACCATGTGTGAGCTGCCACAGTGCCTGGAGCCCTGCACCAGCCAGCAGAATATAAAAATACGGCTACCTCCTGACAAGTGCCTTCCAAATCGATTTCTAGATAGTTAGGCTGGGGCAGTACAAAGTTACTGCAATAGCTTAACTATTTAATTGATTTGTTAACTAGGCGTCCATCAGTACCTCTTTTAACAACACAACTTTGTCATAAAGTCAACAGGAAAACTATTCTTCCTGCTGATATGATGCAATAATTCCTCATTCACCCAGTATAAGTTAACTCCCTTCTGCAAAATTATACCAAGTTCATTTATCCATTTTTCGGGTGATGTTCTTTCCTCTTCTAGCTGAATCACACTCTTGCATTGAAACCTGTGTCTTAATAACTGAGATACAATGAGATATAAGATTAACTTATATTAGCACATTGTATGTTACTACAGGCAAGAATATGAGACAGGGGATTTAAAAATAATTAATGTATGTGTAAATATATTCATATCAAAATGAAAAACATTAATAACTTTTTACTGTTTTGTTACTGAAAATGACCACACAAGTGTCGCTGGTATTTATAACTACTTCCGTTACCCATTCCATAATCTATTTGCTTATAGGAAGCACCTCCACTCACTGCTGTATTGACTTCCTCCACAACAAGGTCCTTATTCAGGAGCAATGTTACGTGAAATGCCATAAAGATGAATAAGGAATTCTGCAAGTGGGCCATCGTGGTTTTGGCAGAAGTTTGCAAGGCATTGAAGAAGAATCCCAGGATCTATTTAAGTGGAAATAATCTTGCCAATACCCATGGGAAAGTGATATATTGTATTCTGGGAAACACCATTTGAATGATACCTCTTTTCTTATCAGAAGCAATAGCAGTCACCAAAAGAAAGCAGTTCTACAGTTCTTAAAGAAAACAAACAAAACTTTCAAGCTAGCTTCTTATGAATGTGAAAATGTATTTTTAAATAGTCTTTATTAAAAAAATAACTGCCAAGAGGATAGAAAGTCAATTCCAGACTGGTAGACCATATTTGCAATGCATGTTTCTAAAAAAGAACTCAAGTGCAGGATATATGAAAAGCTCATAAATCAAAAAGAAAAGAAGATAGTTAAACAGAATGGAGAAATCTTGGCGACCAATTTAGAAATATCATATCCAATAGCCAGTAAACAGACAAAAATGACCTTGATTTTATTATTCATTAGGGAAATCAAAATAATACCTACCTCCTCTGGGTGTTCCTTTCGTGTCTTTTCTGCACCCTGAGAGTATCAGTGCCTCAGTGTAGCTAGTAGATATAACCCTAAAAGTATAGAGAAGAGTAATGAGTCTCCAGGAGAATAAGTGATTAAATATCTTTCTAGAGACTCCCATCGCTGACATGATATGGAGGGGAAAAAAGGAGTAGAAGGTTACAGACCTGGACATTGAAGGAAAGGTAGGTTTTACTAGAAAAAAGAAAGTTGATATTTATTGTGCTTACTGCATTTCAGGCAATGTAGAATGCATTTCAGATTCATTATCTAATTTAAATATCAAAACTATGATTTTATTGTTCCCAAGTTTTTAATCTGTGAGAAATGAGACATAACTTTTCTAACTGTGATGCTGCTAAGTCACTTCAGTCGTGTCCAACTCTGTGCGACCCCATAGACGGCAGTCCACCAGGCTCCCCCGTCCCTGGGATTCTCCAGATAAGAACACTGGAGTGGGTTGCCATTTCCTTCCCCAATGCATGAAAGTGAAAAGTGAAAGGGAAGTCGCTCAGCTGTGTCTGACGCTTTACGACCTATGGACTTCAGCCTACCAGGCTCCTCCATCCATGGGATTTTCCAGGCAAGAGTACTGGAGTGGGGTACCATCACCTTCTCCGATATTTAAAGTCTAAACCACCCTAAAAACTACCCCTAAAATCATGCTTATGTAAAACCTGCCTGGAATAGATTAGATACAATGCATATAAACACATATATACCACTCTCTAGTATAAAATTTTTCAAAAAATATATGGACAATATAATAATTTATAAAGAACAGATGTTTATATTAACACTGTAATAAAGCACAAACTCAGAAAAAAGTGATCAAGGGTATTACATCTCATGGATAAGGCAACTAATGTTGCCAACTACAGTATTTCAAAATCCTTTACAAAAGGAGATAGCCTAATAAATTTTAGTTCAGAGTTTGTGTTACTTTTTCTTTTCTTTTCATCTGATTCCATTTTAAGCTTAACTTCTTCAGCTGTAATAAGCATCTCTAATTTTTATTACCAGGCAGCGTGTAATATCTTAGAGGGCTCCTAAAGAGACAGACTTGGAGTATGGAGAAGCATTTGACCCCAGGGGGGCGGATGTCTTGATGGTGGTGACATTACCAGTTAAAACTGGAAGTTAAAGGGAACCAGGAAAGAAGATGCCAAACCATAGATACAGTTGCCCCAGGATCAGTATATGAGGACATCATCCACTAACCAGTCAACAGTGCTGAATGCTTTGATGTTGTTCAGTCGCTCAGTCGTGCCTGACTCTGCGACCCCATGGGCTGCAGAATGCCAGGCTTCACTGTCTTGCACTGTTTCCTGGAGTTTGCTCAAACTCATGTCCATTGAGTCGGTGATGCCATCCAACCATCTCGTCCTCTGTTGTCCCCTTCTCCTCCTGTCTTCAATCTTTCCTAGCATCAGAGTCTTTTCCAGTGAGTTGGCTCTTTGCGTCAGGTGGCCAAAGTACTGGAGCTTCAGCTTCAGAATCAGTCTTTCCAATGAATATTCAGCTGAATGCTTTAGCAAGTTTCTTATGCAATAGTGTCCTAGGAAGAATAAGTGGCTACAGAGAAAGAAGAGATATTATTACTTAAACACTCTAAACATGTTTCTATATCAAGACCTGTGTCCCTTGCCTTTGCCCTCTCTACTGTGGCGCTATTACCCAAAACATCTACATGGTGTATCTCTGAACTTCCCTTACGTCTTTACTCGAATGTTACCCCTTGGTGAATGCTTTATCTAAATGTTTTTTTCGCTCCTAGAGAATCAGGTTCCAGCACAGCGGATGCAGCAAGAATGAAAGCTGGAGCACTGACACCTGGTGTCCCACTCAAACACTTTGTGGGGCTACATTAGCCTCCTTGCTCTCCTCAGAGATCCTGGGTCAAATTGTGCAGAAGCCCAGGCACCAATTTTGGATCCAGCCACAGGGGGGCAGCATCCGCAAATCCGCCCTGCTTTTTAAGATGTGTGAGTGAAATAGGGGTAAGTCTGATTGGCTGTCTCAAAGGGCAGTCACTCCTTTCTTTTTTCTTTGCAAAAGGCCGTGTAGACCACAGAAACGTGTGTGGGGCTGCAAAAGCTTGTACAAGGGAAACCCTTTAGGAGCAGGCAGATTCAGCAACTCTTCCTGACGAGGGAGAAGAGGGAAATGCTGCTCATAGCACCAGTGTTGATCTTATGGATGCAAATACCACGTGAGTTTGGGGTTTCCCTGATTGCTTCCAGAGAATTCTGCACAGTGGAATATGATCTGCAGGAAACTGTAGAAGTGAGATTTTCTGATAGAGAGGAGGATGTTGAGAAAAACTCAGAAACTAAAAAGTGGAAAGACGGAGGGAGTTGGGCAGGGAGACATGGAAAGGAGAAAAATACACAAGAAGAATGAGAGAGACCGTTGGGGCTGAGAGAATAGACATCTGATTAAACCTTCTCTGATACTTCTTACTGTTTTCTCAACAGAAGTGAACGCACAACAGATAAGTCAAATTCCTCAATTCTTGCTTCTACAAGAAGGAGAAAACTTCACCACGTATTGCAATTCCTCAAGCACTTTTTACAGTTTACAGTGGTATAAGCAGAGCCCGGGGGGAAGTCCTGTCCTCTTGATGATACTAGCTAAGGGTGGAGAAGTGAAGACGGAGCAGAGACTGACAGGTCGGCTTGGAGAGACCATGAAGCACGGCTTCCTGCACCTCGCAGCTGCCCAGCTCTCAGATGCAGGAACCTACTTCTGCGCAGGGCACAGTGCTCTGGAAGCACCTGCTGTCTGTCCCCAAACCTCACTGTGAGCTCCAGGGGTCGCTCCTCTTCATCTCTCCTCAGGGCAGGGGCCAGAGAAACCTGAAGTCACGATAACTATGAAGAAATTGAATTTTTAATTTAAAAACATCCCTGGACTCAGACAGTGTTACTAGATAATTCTACCAATCTTTCGAAGTATTAGCATGAATTATGCAATATTTCTTCCAGGGGAAAAAAAGAAGAAAAGAATCCCTCACTCATTTTATGAAGCTAGCGTTACCCTGAAATTAAAATCAGACAAAGATTATAGCAGAGAACTGCAAAGAAACATATTTCATGAATACAGACATGAAGTTTCTTAAAAATATTAGCAAGTAAAATTCATCTATATAAAAAGAGTAATATACCAAGCACAAATGGATTTTTTTCAAGGATGCAAATGACTTCAAATTGAAAATCAGTTGATGAAATTCACCATATTAACAGGATAAAAAAGAAAAATTACATCATATTAATCTATGTAGAATAAACTTTTGCCAAAATTCAACAGTCAACTATGGTGAAGACTGAGAAACATGGGCACAGTGGGGAAGTTCCTCCATAGCTAGCAGTATGCTTACTAACAAAAGACTGTATGTGTTTCCCTAAGACTGGGAACAAGGCACACACATCCACTCTCATCCCTCTCCTTCAGCACAGAGCTAGATGTCAGAGCCAGTGCAATACAGAAAGTAGATGTAAAGAGAGTTTTGGACCAGAAAAGAAGTGAAACTGCCAGGCAATATGATTATCTATATAGAAAATCTCAAAGAACATATCCCCCCAAACTCTCAGACCTATTGAGTTCAGCAACACCATAGGAAGTAAGATAAATGTATGTAATCAACTGTATTTCTATATATTAGCGATGGACATGTGGACCTCGAAATTAAAAGTATAATACCATTTACAATGACTCGAAAAAAGACCCTGAGTGGTCTTTTTTGTACAGAAAACATGTACAGAAATTTTAAGCTGAAAATTACAAAACGCTGAAGAAAGAAATTAAAGAAGACGGATGATGAGACATCATGAGTTTGCAAACTGGAAGTTTCAAAGCAGTAAACATGACACATCTATCCAGATTTATATACACATGTTATAAAACTCCTGTTAAAATCCATCAGGATTTTAAAAAACAAATACAGGCAAGATTATTCTAAAATTTATATGAACAGGGAGCGACTCTGGAATACTTTTTAAAATCTTGAAGAAATAAGTCAAAACAATCGGTCAATCTGATTTCAGGCTACAGTCATCGAGGTTATTTGGTACTGGTGCAGGGATAAACACACAGTTCAGTGGAAATGAACAGAGAACCCATAAATAGATTCACACAAATATACCCAACTGACCTTTCCTGGCAAAGTGCCAAATAAATTCGATAGAAAAAGGATAACCCTTTCAACAGATAGCATTGGAGAAAGTTGAAATCCATTGGCAGGAAAAATTAACCTTGATTCAGGTCTCACACTTCATACATACATTCTTTAAAATGGATCACAGACTTAAATGTAAAATGTTAAATTATAAAAAATTTTAGAAAAAAATATAGGACAAAAGTTTGATATGTGTATGGGCCAAGAGCCTTTGTACTTGACAAGAAAACAACAGTCTATAAAAAATGTTTTAAATGACAAACTAGACTTCAAAATTAAGATCTTTTGCCCTGCAAAGCAACTGTAAGAGCATGAAAAGATAAGCTCCCAACTGTGAAAAACTATTATTTGGAAACCATATATTCCACAAGGAAGTAGTATCTAGAATATATAAATAACTCTGAAAGCTAAACAGTATTTAAATAAGGCAAACATTTCACTTAGACCATGGGCAAAGAGCTATTTCATGAAAGAAGTATACAGATAGCAAATGAGCATATAAAATATATTCCACATCATAAATCATTGGAGAAATACAATTAAAACCACAATAAGATATCACTGAGAGCACAGTCTAGAGTTTGTGTGGTAGCAGCACAAGGTGGGGGCTTCCCAGATAGCTGAGACGGTTCTGCCTGCAGTGTAGGGAGACTTGAGTTAGATCCTGGGTCTGGAAGATCCTCTGGAGAAGGGAATGACAACCCACTCCAGTATTCTTACCTGGAGAATTCCATAAACAGAGGAGCCTGGCAAACTAGAGTCCACGAGGTTGCAAAGAGTTGGACAAAACAGAGTGACTCAGGGAGGAGGGAAGGAGCACAAGGTGGATTTAATTTACATTTGTTGATGAGTAATGGTGTTTACATCCCCTCAATCAGCAAGAGAGTTTCAGAAAAACATCTATTTCTGCTTTATTGACTATGCCAAAGCCTTTGACTGTGTGATGTGAAGTCACTCAGTCGTGTCCGACTCTTTGCGACCTGATGGACTGCAACCTAACAGACTCCTCTGTTCATGAGATTTTCCAGGCAATAGTACAGGAGTGGATTGCCATTTTAATAAACTGTGGAAAATTCTTCAAGAGATGGGAATACCAGACCACCTAACCTGCCTCTTGAGAAACCTATATGCAGGTCAGGAAGAAACAGTTAGAACTGGACATGGAACAACAGATTGGTTCCAAATAGGAAAAGGAGTATGTCAAGGCTGTATATTGTCGCCCTGCTTATTGAACTTCTATGCAGAGTACATAATGAGAAACGCTGGGCTGGAGGAAGCACAATTGGAATCAAGATTGCCAGCAGAAATGTCAATAACCTCAGATATGCAGATGACACCTCCCTTATGGCAAAAAGTGAAGAGGAACTAAAAAGCCTCTTGATGAAATTGAAAGTGGAGAGTGAAAAAGTTGGCTTAAAGCTCAACATTCAGAAAACGAAGATCATGGCATCAGGTCCCATCACTTCATGGGAAATAGATGGGGAAACAGTGGAAACAGTGTCAGACTTTATTTTTCTGGGCTCCAAAATCCCTGCAGATGGTGACTGCAGCCATGAAATTAAAAGACGCTTACTCCTTGGAAGGAAAATCATGACTAACCTAGATAGCACATTCAAAAGCAGAGACATTACTTTGCCAACAAAGGTCCGTCTAGTCAAGGCTATGGTTTTTCCAGTTGTCATGTATGGATGTGAGTTTGGACTGTGAAGAAAACTGAGTGCAGAAGAATTGATGCTTTTGAACTTTGATGTTGGAGAAGACTCTTGAGAGTCCCTTGGACTGCAAGGAGGTCCAACCAGTCCATCCTAAAGGAGATCAGTCCTGGGTGTCCTTGGAAGGACTCATGCTAAAGCTGAAACTGCAATATTTTGGCCACCTCATGCAAAGAGTTGACTCATTGGAAAAGACCGTGATGCTGGGAGGGATTGAGGGCAGGAGGAGAAGGGGACGACAGAGGATGAGATGGCTGGATGGCATCACCAACTCGATGGACATGAGTTTGAGTGAACTCTGGGAGTTGGTGATGGACAGGGAGGCCTGGCGTGCTGCGATTCATGGGGTCGCAAAGAGTCAAACACGACTGAGCAACTGAACTGAACTGAACTGAACTGAATGGTGTTGAACACATTTTCCTAAGCTTAATCGCCATTTGGGTGATTTCTTTGAGAAATATCACTTTGCTTATGTATTTTGAGGTTGTAGATTATTTTTTTAACATTTTAAAATGTATAGGCATGTTTGTTATTCTGTATTCAAGTTGTTTATCAGATACATGCATGCGTACGCGCTCAGTCCATTTCAGTCATATCCTACTCTTTGCTACGCTATGGACTGTAGCCTGCCAGGCTTCTGTGTCCAGGGGGATTCTCCAGGCAAGAATACTGGAGTGGGTTGCCATGCCCTCCTCCAGGGTATCTTCCCAAGCCAGGGGTTGAACCCATGTCTCCTGCATCTCCTGCATTTCAGGCAGATTCTTTACCCACTGAGCCACCTGGGAAGCCCTTTTCAGATATACATAACACAGATATTTTAACCCAGTCTATAACTTGTGTTTTCATTCTCTAGGTGGTGTGTTTGGGGAACAGATATATTTAATTTTGAAAGAGTGAAATTTAATATTTTTCCTTTTCTGATTGGGTTTATATGTGTGCTTTTGAGGGAATCTAAGCTGTCAAACTTATAAAGAAATTCTCTTGTATTTTTAAGAAGTTTTATAGTTTCATCGATCACATTTAGATCTTGTATCCATCTAGAGTTAATTTTTTTATGTTATGAGGAAGGAGTCAAAGTACTTTCAAAAGATGCAAATGGCCAGTTGCCAGAAATACAATTAAAACCACAATAAGATATCACTAAGAGCACATTCTAGTGTTTGTGTGGTAGCAGCACAAGTGGGGGCTTCCCAGGTGGCTGAGACGGTAAAGAGTCCGCCTGCAATATGGGAGACCTGGGTTCAATCTCTGGGTCAGGAAGATCTCTTGGAGAAGGAGATGGAAACCCACTCCAGTATTCTTGCCTGGAAAATCACATGGACAGAGGAAGCTGACGAGCTACAGTTCATAGCATCACAAAGAATCAGACATGACTAACTGTTATCCCAGAAAGACCATCTTTTTCCCCATAGAACTGCATAGACCCCTTTGGAGAAAATCAATTGGTGATATATACATATGGACCTATTTTTTGATTTGATCCTGTTTACTCATCTTTATTTTATTCTCTTTCCAACAGAACATTCTGTCCTAATTACTGGGGCTTCATATACATTTTGATATCTGGAAATGCAATTCAAACTTTCTTCTTTTTCAAGGTTTATTTTAGGTCTTTGAATTTCCACCAAACTTATAGAATTAGCTTCTCAACGTCTACCAAAAAACATTGCTAGTAGTTAGAATGAGCTTGTGTTGAATTTATGGATTCATTTGGGACAATTTACATCTTGACATATGGAGTCTTATGTTATTCCCTTTTATGTAGATACTGTCTTTTTTTCTTTTCTTTTTTTTTTTTTGGTAGAGGACTGCATGCTGCTGCTGCTAAGTAGCTTCAGTCGTGTCCGACTCTGTGCGACCCCACAGATGGCAGCCCACCAGGCTCCCCCGTCCCTGGGATTCTCCAGGCAAGAACACTGGAGTGGGTTGCCATTTCCTTCTCCAATGCATGAAAGTGAAAGTGAAAGTGAAGTCGCTCAGTCGTGTCTGACCCTCAGCGACCCCATGGACTGCAGCCTACCAGGCTCCTCCATCCATGGGATTTTCCAGGCAAGAGTACCGGAGTGGGGTGCCAGATGGTATACCTTGTGTTAAATTAATTCCCATGTATTTAATAAATGAAATTTAAATTTCACTTTATAATAATTTCATTAGTATCTAGAAATAAAATTTATATTTGTGTTTAGTGACTGTATCGGAGAAGACAATAAAAGATTATATTATAGTGCTCTAGGGCTCAGTTGTGTCTAACTTTTTGAGACCCCATGAACTGCTGTAGACTGCCAGGCTGCTCTGTCCATGGCATTGCTCAGGCAAGAATACTGGAGTGCATTGCCATTTCCTCCTCCAGGGGATCTTCCCGACTCAGAGGCTAAACCTGCATCTCCTGCATCTTCTCCATTGGCAGGCAGACTCTACCACTGAGCCATGCTGCTGCTGCTGCTGCTGCTGCTAAATCGCTTCAGTCGTGTCTGACTCTGTGCAACCCCATATACGGCAGCCCACCAGGCTCCTCTGTGCCTGGGATTCTCCAGGCAAGAACACTGGAGTGGGGTGCCATTGCCTTCTCCGACCACTGAGCCATACCAGTGGACTTTTGGCCTGGGTTTACTTCCGCAGTTCATTGACTCAGTCACTGGAGGGGGCTGCTTCAACTGAAAACAGCTGTCTTTTCTGGGAGAAAGAAAGGGAAACGTGTTTTCCATTGATGTGGCAAAGAAAAAGGAAAAATGACATACTTCCATTCTCTCTCTCTCTTCTTTGAATGTTTAAATATTCGTTTTCATGTTAAAAAGAACAAGTTACCCTGTGGTTAGAATACCTTTACACTGAACTACAAAATCACTTTTATTTCTGAAAGAGTTCCAGAAAAAAAAAAAAAAAGAAAGAAAAAGTAAGGTAGAGTAAGATCAAAATGTTCTGGTAGATTCCCTCTAAAGCCATTCCCTCTAAAGGCTGCATCTTTAATTCAGTGCATTTCATGATATTAGGTTCTGATGTTTCCCACCATCAGTTTAGACATTTCTGAGCAGGCTATCTCTACATTTAAAAGCTACGGCTTTGCATGCTTTTATTTGAAAAAGTATTTATTCCAACACACCTTTGTGTTTTAGTATATTGCCTATATTAGATACAAAAAATATCTGCTACCCATATTTGAGCATAACTTTTCCACCACCCATACTGTTCCTTTACATAACGGGTGACACACGATATATTACACATAATACAGTTTTGAGGGAGGAGATGGTTGTTGGGTTTATAGAGCACCTATCTTGCCATTTGCAGAGACTAGAATGGAGAACTGAAGCTGTTTTTGAGTTGATGAGAGTAGAAAGGTGATGAAGGAAGGATTCAGATGGAACCACCCTCTGTGGTCAGTGGAGTTGGAATGAGTGATCTTCCCTGGCACAGACTTTACCGTGGTCCCAACATCCCAACATTGGGAAGATGTTCTTCTCTTTTGATAGCTTGTACTTTATAATCCCTGGCTGAGTGTCTGTGGTCAAGGACTCTGGGCATCTTAACCCAACAACCTCAGCCCTTTCCATGTACCTTCTGAACACTACTTTCTCTGTTTCCATCCTCTGACTATCTTTTCCCTTCCCTACGACTTATGCTTTTATCCCTTCCCCTGACTTTTTCTACCACTTCCATCCACCCTACACACCACCCCGACTTTGTTTGCATTCCTTCCTGTCTTTTCTCTCTGCTTCAGCATCCTTGGTGCACAGCACCTACAAGCAAGGGCATAGAGAACATGAGGATTAAAGATCACTCTTCAAGAAGAATGAGGTGAACACCATCTGAGTCATCAGTTACTATATCAAGAACAGATGCATTGAGAAATGTTTACCTAGATGGTGGTAGACACATGATTCCAAGGACCTTTACAGGAGCCCAGAACTCCAGGTTGTGTAGCTTTAGTCTCAGCGTTATTAATATTTTCTATCCTCCAGAGAACATCACTGCCTGCTCTGGAGTTTCACATACATTTTCTGGAATGTGGATGGAAATTTTCATCTCCTTATAATACAGAGCTTAGTACAGTTTTCTGGTATTAATTAATGTTTTCCATAAGCTTCATAGAACACCAGCCAATTTCTTTAAGGAACCAAATGGTAAAACAATGGCTCTGGATAGACATATCATTGTGATTGGTGTTCCTTTTACAGAGCCAGACTTTAAACTTCACAGAGGGTGGCAGCAGACACCGTGTGAGTTGGGGATGACTCTCCTTCTTTGGAGGACATGACTAAAACAGGGGAGGAAGACCTAGACAAGGAGCTGCTTGATCATTGGCTGGCAGATCCTGGCAACAACACACTGATGCCTGCTCTGGTTCCAAGTCTCCACCAGCAGCAGTTCTTTCTGTTTTGTGGAAACAAGCCTAGGAGCAGATGCAAGTCTGAGCTCTGAGCCCATGACCCTGGTTTGTCCTTGAAGTATGAGGCTGGTGACTGTAGTGACCGTGTTTCTGACCTTGGGTAAGTGTTCTGTGTCTACAAGGGATGACTTGAGGTCAAAGGGCCATGAAGTGTTATTTGCTCTCCACTCTCCCTGTGCTCTATTTAGCATTATAACGATGGAATTGAGAACTGATCTATGCATTTGCTAGGGAGCACAAACTCCTACATGACAGGTTAAATCATAGCCACGATCCCAGAAGAGCATTTAGCAGTAACCAGTTTGTAAGAAATCCCTGGGTTTACTGAGCAAAGGACCCATGAGTTAAAGGCTATAGAGTCTCAGATTCTTGCCATGTGTCTTTGGTCTCTATATAAACACCAGTGATATTTTGCAGGACATAGATAAAAACACTGGAATAGGGGGTAGGTCCAGACAGTTATGGGAATGTTGTATGCTTGATCCACAGAATTACACTGATTTGTGGTCAGGGGCTAATTTTATTTTCTTGACCCTTTAGGGACTGTGATTGATGCTAAGACCACATAGCCCACCTCCATGGATTGTGCTGAAGGAGAAAATGTAAACCTGCCTTGTAACCACTCTACCATTGGTGGAGATAAATATGTACATTGGTATCAGCAAAATCCCAATCAGAGTCCACAGTATGTCATTCATGGCTTACGAGGCACAGTGAACAGCAGCATGGTCTCTCTGACCATAGCTCCAGACAGAAAGTCCAGGACCCTGGTCCTGCCCCAGGTCACCCTGAGAGACGCCGCTGTGTACTACTGCATCCTGAGAGAGGCACACTGGGACAGACGGGGCTGCACCTGTGCAGCATCTCTGGTGGGAAGAAGGGGGAACACAGCGGGGAGAGCAGTCACGAGAGCAAACCTAGAGTCATCTAGAAGGAGAGTCAGAGAGCAGTAAGAGATGAGGAAAATGAAGGGAAGGAGAAGGGAGGAAGATGGCTAAAGAAAAGAAGAGAAAGAGGACAAGGAAGAAGCACCTAATTACTGATGTAGGTGAGAAGAATTTTGAGGAATGTCAGAATCATAATTTTAGCATAGCAATAAAGTAAAGAGGTGTTAATAATTTGTTGTGGCTCCTCCTCATGTCAATAAAATGTTGGTTTCAGTGTGCTAGTCCCAACATAAGAAGTGGGAAAATAATTCTCCTTGTACCAAAGGCTTCTTTCATTCGGATCCAGGGCCAAGTCTGGACTCAGATGTGTTACAGTTGTTCCGCTTAGCAGAAACAAACTACTCTTTCTCTGAGAAAAATCCAAAATGTTATTGTTGCTAGTCTAGGACATTCATATTTCCCATGAAGAAGTTTTTTGAAAGAAACAAAAATTAAGTGAATAATAATTTTTCATTTTCTAGGCAAGTCTGGGAACTCTGCTTCTATAAAGAGTTTTCATCATTTTTGATATTCTCTAAGCAGCCCTTTGGCTCAGCAGTAAACAATATGCCTGTTGTAGAAGCTGCAGGAGAGAGACAAGGGTTTGATCCCAGGGTTTGGAAGTTCCCCTGGAGGAGGGCACAGCAACCCACTCCAGTATTCTTGCCTGGGGAATCCCATGGACACAAGAGCCTGGCAGACTACAGACCCTAGAGTTGCAAAGAGTTGGACATGACTGAAGAGACTTACAATGTAGGCATGCAAGCAGCATGTGGGGCTTACCCTGGTGGCTCAGTGGTAAAGAATCTGCCTGCCAATGCAGGGGCCACAGATTCAATCCCTGGCTGGAGAACTAAGATCCCACATGCCTTGGAGCAATTAGGCTTAAGTGTTGCTACTACTGAAGCATCCTTGAACTGTCCATCTGAATGTTAGTGCCTGCAGATCACTTCACTTTCACTGCAGTGAAAATATACAGGTCCTCATCTTCCATCCGTTTTACCCCCAAATCTACTGATAGAGAATCGATATTATTTATGGAGTCTGAGATAAGGGCACAAACTAAAATTATCTTCATATGGTTTCAAAAATATTTATTTTTCTCTAAAATCACTTACTAAAATTAACAAGTAGAATACAAAACTAGTAAGCAACAGTTTAAAAAATGTATTTACAATAGGAATTTTATTTAAAATAATTTATTTAAAAATTAAAATTATAGATGTTTTAATAAAAGTAAAACTATTACAATTCAATTTTCAATGTCCAGCTAGTGGTTAAGATAACTAATATTGCTCTTTATGCAGCCCTAGTCTAAAATAAATATGTATAACTTTTAAAGTAATCAGTACCATTTTTACAGAATCCATATAAATGCATTAATATGCGATATTTGTTTTTCTCTTTATGGCTTACTTTACTTTGTTTAACAAGCTCTAGTTTCATCCACCTCACTAGAACTGTCTCAAATGTGTTTTTTTTATGGCTGAGTAATGTTCCATTGTATATACGTACTACAACTTCTCTATCCGTTCATCTGCTGATGGACCCTATTCGCAGGACAAAAATAGAGATGCAGACATAGAGAACAGACTTTGGCCACAGTAGGGGAAGGAGAGGGTGGGATGAATTGAGAATAGCATTGGAACATATATTACCATATGCAAAAGAGATGGCTAGTGGGAAGTTGCTGTAGGATGCAGGGAGCTCAAAACGCTGCTCTGTGACAACCTAGAGGGGTAGGGGGACGTTTCAAAGGGAGGGGACGTATGTATACTTCTGGCTGATTCACATCATTGTAGGGCAGAAGCCAACACAACATTGCAAAGCAATTATCCTCCAATTACAAAATAAATTTAAAAATACCATTTAATACAGCAAAGTATTCCAGCCAATAGGAGAAACTTCTGATACTGTGCTCATTCATGAGCACCCTTTACAACCACAAGAGAGAGCATAAGAGAAGCAAAAGCTGCATCCTCAGCACTTCTGGGAAAAAGCATTTCATTATGGAAGAATCTAACGCATCCATGCCATGTGAGAGGAAGACGGGCCTATGCAGTTAATTCTTGCTTTCTTTTCCCTAAAATTCCCCCCCAGTTCCAAATTAGAGTCTGCCTTCTCCTAAATGTTCTCAGAAAGTATCCCTTAAGTCATAAAATAATGATTTTCTATTTCCCACTCTACCCCTGGCCAGCACATTCTGAGTTGGTTGCGGGGGGGCGGGGGGCGGGGCAGGAAGGGGGGCGTCCTGTCAGTGTCACCTGAGCAGGATTTGTTGGGTGAGCTGATTGGCTGCGGGAGCAGGAGCGACTTACGACACTCACTCCCTCAGGGTTTTGTTAAGTGTCTTACAGTGAAAATGTCCCAAGAAGAGGAAGCATCATGAAGAGGCTAGCAGGCACTGTGCTGGGGCTTTTGTTTGCCCAGGTTTGCTGTGAGTTGGGGCTGCCCCACAGGGGACCTGAAGGAATGAGGCGCTGCTCTATTGTTGAGGGAGGGAGAGGAGCTGACAAGTCCTGCAGACTTTTTATCCTTCTCATCATCTATGGGGATGGGGAGGGCACTTTCAGGGTTTAGTAGGAGTTACAGTGACCCTCACCAGTGACTGTTTCTCTTTCCTCATCAGGTGTGCGAGGGGTGGATGTGGAGCAGAGTCCCCCAGCTCTGAGTCTCCAGGAGGGAGCCAGCTACACGCTTCAGTGTAATTTTTCCACTTCCCCACAGAGTGTGAATTGGTATCTTCAGAACCCTGGGGGCCACCTCATACAGCTGTTTTACATTCCTTCAGGGACAAAGCAGGATGGAAGATTAAAGGCCACCACAGTCCCTGCAGAACGCCGCAGCTCACTGCACATTTCCTCTTCACAGACCACAGACTCGGGCACTTACTTCTGTGCTGTGCAGCACAGTGCTCCCCAGGCACCTGCAGCCTGTACTCAAACCTGCAGCCGAGGCTCCAGCCACACCCTGCTGTGTAGATGAAACACATACATACAAACACACACGCATCAGCGTGTGCATAACAATCTTAATATATTTAATAAAACTGAAATATACAGAATTTATTCTTTGACCAAGATGGAAATGATATAGAAAATCAAGTGCAAAGAGATGTCTCTAGAAACTCCAAAATATTTGGGTTACATGCACTAACTTTAAAATAACTCTAGGTTAAAGAAACAATTACAATGGTTAGTAGAAAATATTTTGAAAGTAAATATTGTGAGAGCACATTATATAAATATGCATGAGATGGAGCTCAGATAATACATGGAAGGAAATTTATCTTTTTAAGTACTTATATTACTAAAGAAAGATGTTGAAAACTGTTATGAAGACTCAGCAAAAAATGATAGAAGAGCAAATTAAACCCAACCTAAAATGAAAGATGTAATAATGAAATGTTTAATTGGTGAAATATAAATAAAACTTTAGCGATAACCATGAAATACAAATTTAATTTTGTTTAATGATTAATAAAATTGATATATTCCTGTATAATTATCAAGGAAAAAAGAAAAAAAGACAAATTATTAATATAAATATAATTAATAAAAAAGAGAACCCTTCTACAAGCTCTGTAATGTTATAAATGCAATGAAAGAATATCATTAACAAGTTTATGTCCCTGAGTAAATGTGCAGGAGTAGATCCGCACAGGAAAACTTATTTTTTGACAAATGCAAAGACAGTTCAATAGAGGTAACAACATAGTCTTATGAGCAAATGAGGTTGGGATGATTGCATATTCTTGGGAAATAATTGAAAATTGAACTAAATATCACATCTTGTACAAAAAATTGTGTACAGTCTCAAAATGAACTATACATCCAACTATAACATGTAATATTAAATCTTTTAGGAAAAATATAAGAGAATATCTTCATGATCTAGGGTTAGACAAAAAGATTTTTGACATGACACCAAAAACACAATCCCTACAACATAAATAACTTAGATTTCATCAAAATTAGAAATGTTTGCTCTGTGAAAGACACTATTAAGAGAAGGAAAAAGATAAACCACAGAATGGCAGGAAATTTTTGCAAAATACATTTTCATCAAAAAACTATTTAGAATACAGTGAACTGTTCTAAACTCAGCAGGAAGAAACAAACAATCCAGCTGAAACCTGGGCAAAAGATTCAGACACTTTACTAAAGAGCTATGTAGTGAGGAAATAAGCATATACAGACATGGTCAGTGTTATTAGTACTTAGGGAAGTGCAAATTAAGCCACAAAGAAATACCACTTTACATCTATCCTTAAGGCTAAAATTAAAAATACTGACAATACCAAATTCTGGCAAAGATGCAGAGAATTTGGATCACTCATACATTGCTGGTGGATGAATGGTCCAGTCATTCTGGAAAACAGTCCAAGTCCAAGTTTGCATAAGCTTAAATACTCACTTACCTTACAACTCAGTGAAGCACACTCCTGGGTATTTATGCTTGAAAAATTTATATTCACACAAAAATCTGTACCTGAATATTCTTGGCAACTATATCTGTGGTCACCCAAAACTGGAAATCAGCCAGGTATCTTTCACTGGGTAAATGCAAGTGTAATACATCTGTACAATGACATCTTATTTACAGATTTTTCTCAACTTTCAATAGAGCTGTGTCTCAATAAACCATTTTCAGTTGAGAATATCATAGATGGCAAATGCATTTAATATACCTAACCCAGCCTCCCTTAAAGGTGCTCAACATTTACATTAGCCTACAGATGGGAGAAATCATCTAACACTAAGTATATTTTATTCAAAAGTGTTGAAAATCTCATGTAATTTATTGAGTACTGTCCTGCAAGTGGGGCTTCCCAGGTGATGCTAGTGGTAAAGAACCTGCCTGCCAGTGAGGGAGACATATAAGACACAGGGTCAGTCCCTGGATGGGGAAGAGTCCCTGGAGGAGGACACGGCAGCCCACTCCAGTATTCTTGCCTAGAGAATTCCAGGGACAGAGGAGCCCGGTGGGCTATAGTCCAGAGTGTCACAAAGAGTCGGACACGACAGCAGCGACTTAGCACACACACACTGAAAGTGAAAACCAGAATGGTTGTATGAGTACAGAATGAATGTAAGTGTGTCGGTTGTTTACCCTCATGATTTCAGGGCTGGCCAGGAGCTCAGCTCACTGCTGCTGCCCAGAATCACCAGGGAATATTATGCCACATGTTGCTAGGATTGGAGAAGGCAATGGCACTCCACTCCAGTACTCTTGCCTGGAAAATCCTATGGGCGGAGGAGCCTGGAAGGCTGCAGTCCATGGGGTCGCTGAGGGTTGGACACAACTGAGCGACTTCACTTTCACTTTTCACTTTAATGCATTGGA
Source organism: Capricornis sumatraensis (assembly GCF_032405125.1). NCBI lineage: Eukaryota > Metazoa > Chordata > Mammalia > Artiodactyla > Bovidae > Capricornis > Capricornis sumatraensis. The sequence goes on from NC_091070.1 coordinate 77,811,742, forward strand.
GAAGGAAATGTCAACCCACTCCAGTGTTCTTGCCTGGAGAATCCCAGGGACGGCGGAGCCTGGTGTGCTGCCGTCTATGGGGTCACACAGAGTTGGACACGACTGAAGTGACTTAGCAGCAGTAGTAGTTGCTAGGATGGGAAAAGATCAAATTAAAAAACTCCAAGTATGGTTTCTACTGAATGTGTATTGCTTTCTTACCACTGGAAAGTCAAAAAACCAAAATCAATATCATAAGTTGGTGACAGTTTTATAGCTATTAAAAGAAACAGACTACTGATACATTTAGTAGCCTAGATGGACCTTCCTAGGTGGATCAGTGGTAAAGAATCTGCCTGAAATGCAGAAGACCTGGGTTTTATCCCTGGGTTGGGAAGATTCCCTAGAGAAGGAAATGGCAACTCGGACCAGTATTTTTGCCTGGGAAATTGCATGGACAAAGGAGCCTGGTGGGCTACAGTATATGGGGTCATAAAAGAGTCAGACAGGACTTAACCACTAAACAAATATAGCCTAGATGGATCTCAGGATGCTATGCTGGATGAAAAAAAAGTCAATCTCAGAGGCGACATGGTGTATGATCACACTTATTGGATTATTATGGTTATATACCTAATATGATTCTTCTTATACAACATTCTCAAAAGGACAAAATACAGAGATGAAAAGGGGATCAGTAATTACTGGGGTTATAAAGAATGGCAGGGATAAGGAGGGTATGCAAAGAGGGTTTCTTTAGAGAAATGGAACAATTCTGTGTCATGATTTTAATGGTGGTATAAGAACCTATATATATGATAAAACTTCATAGAGCTTCATATCAAAACCAAAGAGCACATATAAAAACTGATGTGTAATATTATGGTCTGTATTTTCATAAAAATTTTTATCAGGATCAGTTTCCTATAATATATGTAATGATTATATCAATATATATCTATATTTTATAATATCATGCTGCTGCACAGGCTGCTGTGGTCATTCATGATCTCCTCTGCTTCAGTCGAGTTCAGTCGCTCAGTCGTGTCCAACTCTTTGCGACCCCATGAATCGCAGCACGCCAGGCCTCCCTGTCCATCACCAACTCCCGGAGTTCACTCAAACTCACATCCATTGAGTCGGTGATGCCATCCAGCCATCTCATCCTCTATCGTCCCCTTCTCCTTCTGCCCCCAATCCCTCCCAGCATCAGTCTTTTCCAATGAGTCAACACTTCGCATGAGGTGGCCAAAGTACTGGAGTTTCAGCTTTAGCATCATTCCTTCCAAAGAAATCCCAGGGCTGATCTCCTCTGCTTAGTTATTTTCAAGCCCAGGCATTCATTGCCTATCAGCACTCAGAAGTGAAATGGGACAAAAGGTGTTAATCGCAGATAAATACAACCTTTCCTTTCTGCTTCACTCATTCATGAATTACTTTGATCTTAAATTATGTGAACTGGCACTGTTTTAGAACTTGTCTGTATTTTCTTTTCTACTTGTCTATTTGCTTTTGGTTCTTTTATATTAATTCATCTATTACAGCAATGAAACCAAATGGAGGGTTGACAGCTACATTCCACATGAACATGAAACAGTGTACAAAATTTCAGTCACCAGCTTCTGTGGGGTTGACAGGTACTAAGTGTTTGCAATGTAGATATTAAGTTTCATAGGAGTGCATTATAGCATTACATCAGAGAAAACTCCAGCATGTCTACCTTAACTTTATTTTACAAAGAGAAATAATAATGAGTGACTAACAAGTGAGACTGGATACTCTGGACCAATGAGACAGAAAATATGACATGATAATTCTAGGACACATGATCTAATAAGTACAATTCTATATTTAGAGGTAACAGGATTGAATACCCTGATCCCCCTCAAAGTCTAATACATAAGAATCAATATCAGATTTCAAAAGAATATTTTATTCCTGTTATAATTTCATTTAAATACAAACAACTGAATAGGCTCTGAAATTCAGATAGTCTGATTTTTTAAAAATCATTTTATGTTGAAGTAATTTTATTTATTGAAAAATCTGAGTAGAGCCCTGGAACTCAGTAAAAAAAAAAGAAATATAGAGAGAGATACATTAATTATTTTGGATACGATTGCTTTTCACCCAGAAGGCCTAAGATCTGTGAATGTTTTAAAACAGTCACTAGATTCTGGATGGAGACAAGTAAGTAAAGGCTAATGAATGACTAATCAGTAGATTACAAGAATGTTTCATAGGCTACACAAAATTATATCTTTAACACGATGGAAAAATCATTTTATGGAATAATTGGTGTATGTCAACTTGTTTAATCTTCAGTTTCCCTCAGTTCAAACCTTTAATATTAATTGCTTTCTTCATGCCCCTTTTCAGGATCTGCCAAACCAAATGACCAGGGAAAAATAGGTAGACAAAGTAAAGATTTGTGGTGAGCCAGACAGTAGTCATACTTAAAGCTATGGTTTTTCCAGTAGTCATGTATGGATGTGAGAGTTGGACCATAAAGAAAGCTGAGTACCAAAGGACTGATGCTTTTGAACTGTAGCATTGGAGAAAACTCTTGAGAGCCTCTTGGGCTGCAAGGAGATCAAACTAGTCCCTCCTAAAGGAAATCAGTCCTGAATATTCTTTGAAAGGCCTGATGCTGAAGCTGAAACTTGAATACTTTGACCACCTGATGCGAAAAACTGACTCATTTGAAAAGACCCTGATGCTGGGGAAGATTGAAGGCAGGAAGAGAACAGGATGACAGAGGATGAGATGGTTGGATAGCACCACTGACTCAATGGACATGACTTTGAGTAAACTCTGCAAGCTGGTGATGGACAGGGAAGCCTGGCATGCTGCAGTCCATGGGGTCGCAAAGAGTCGGAAAGGACTAAGCAACTGAACTGAACTAGACTTTTTCCATCTGTGCACAGACCATGTGGTTGATCTACATGACAAACCCCACTTCCTGTCTTGGGGGAGAGTCACAAGGAACCCAGGTACTATATATATGTGCTCTTAGGCACTTAGAGACACTGAACTCTCAGCCTGAGGCAGAATTAAACAGATTTGTGCAGGGGAATCCATGCCTCATGCCACTCTCCAGTCTGCTCTGGGTGCTCCTGGCCTTCACCTTCTCTGGTAGGGATGCTCTCAAACATGAGTGCGCGTGTTCAGGGTGAAAGGACTGCACACAGACATGTGGTGATTCACCAGGACTTAGGGAGGAAAGGAGGACTGGGGAAAAGCAAGCATCTTAGGATTTCAGTTTAGCTTTTATTTTTGAGACCTAAATGAGTCTAATTCCTACACTATTTTATTCACTGCTTCATCTCTCTTTTCTGATTTTTTCCACAGGATCTGGTACGGCCCAGAAAGTTACTCAAGACCAGCCAGACTTAACCCGTCAAGTGGAGCAGTCAGTCACTCTGAACTGTCAGTATGAAGTAAGTTGGTACATGGACTACTACTCCATTTTATGGTACAAGCAGCTTCCCAGGGGACAGATGACTTACCTCATTCGTCAGTATTCAGAAGATGGAAATGCAAGGGACGGCCGCTACTCTGTAAACTTCCAGAAAGCAGATAAGTCCATCAGCCTCACCATTTCAGCCTTACAGCTGGAAGATACTGCAAAGTACTTCTGTGCTCTCCGTGAACTCACAGTGGTTGAAGTAATGGGAAAGGCTGAACAAAAACCCCAGAGCTTAATAAGGAGAGCCTCCCTGCTGCAGAACTCCAGCTGAAATGCACACCTGCAGATCCCAGCAAGAAATGGTAACCATGTGGTTGCTTCATCTGTGGTCTGGATCATAGAATTTAATTCTAAATAAAAGCTTCTTTCTTGTTATTTGATGTCCAGAGTAATTTTCTACTGTTAACATTCTCCTCTTGAATTTTTGACTTTAAATCAATCATACAGAACATGTGTAAAGTTGTCTAAACTTGCTCCATAAATAATTAAAAGTGACAGTTTCACTAAAATACACTCACATCACAAATCTGGGTATAGTTACTTGGAACCATCATAGAAATAATTTCCTTAGTCCTTTGTTCTTAGTCTTGTGTCACTGAAGGTACAATCAAAGAAGCAGAACCAGCAGTGGTGTGGAATAAGAAATTAGTTATAAAGATTAGAATTCAGGTAATTGCTAGATCTGGTGGAAGAGTGTATATGAAACTGTTATCTTGGTATCTGATGTTGAGACTGAACTCATTGTTTGTCAGCTAGAGTAATATTTGAAGAAGAAAGTTGGATATAGACCAAAGCATGGACAAACTATGACTTATAAGGACAGATTAGAGCCATGAGGTAAATGGAAACCACAAAGATGCACTAAAATTTGTCTCTGTCTCACCTCCTTCAGTCTCATAGTAGTGGGTGACCTTAGGAGAAGTGGGTGTCATTTGGCTTCATGATGCCTGCATACTTGGCCCAAAACAAAGAGAAGATGAGGAGGAGGTTTGGTGGGAAGTGAAGGAGCTGTGAGTCAACAATAAGTTGAGCTATCAGATCAGCAGCAACATGAGTGAACAACCCCCCAAAACATGAAACCTGTGGCTGCTTCATCACAGTCACCTTGCAAATGTTACACAAATTTCTTTTGTGGCCAACCCTAACCAAGAACAATACGGGAAACACTTTCTGGAAAAGGTATTTCCAGTTAGTTTAGATAGTACAAGGCTCCTACAGTACCCTCTTTGTTAACCTGGCTTCCATCTGTACTCTCCGAACAACTTTTGAATAAAGAAAGTAAAACTATGCTTCTTGCTAATGTTGTTGTTGCTGTTCAGTCACTAAGTCGTGTCTGACTTTTTGTGACCCCATGGACTGCAGCATGCCAGGCTCCTCTATCCTCCACCGTCTTCCAGAGTTTGCTCAAATTCACATCCGTTGATTTGGTAATGCTATCTAACCATCTCATCCTCTGTGCCCCCTTCTCCTTTTGTGTTGAATCTTTCCAAGCATCAGGGTCTTTCCCAATGAGTGGCTCTTCTCATCAAGTGGTCAAATTACTGGAGTTTCAGCTTCAGCATCAGTCCTTCCAATGAATATTCAGGGTTGATTTCCTTAAGGCTTGACTGGCTTGATCTCCTTGCAGTCCAAGGGACTCTCAAGAGTCTTTTCCAACAACACAGTTCTTGCTAATATAATGCAGTAATTCCTCATTCAACCCAAAAAATTTTAACCTCATCCTGCAAAGATTATAGCAAGTTCATTTATCCATTTGGGGGTGAAGTTATTTTCTTTTCTAGCTAATCACATTCTCCCATTGAATCCTTTATCTTCACTACTAAGCTATAATAAGATATAAGATTTACTTATATTAGCAATCTTATGTTACTACATGCAGGCAAATGGGAGAGGGGAGTTAAAATTGGTTACTGTAATACATAAATATATTAATATCAAAATAAAAAACAAATTCACATAAGCATTATTGTTCTCATTCCTGCAAATAACCACATGATTATAGCCGGTATTTATAACTACCTCTTCTATTACCCATCCCACAACCTCTTTGCTCGTAGCAAGATTTCCACTCACTGCTATACTTGACTTCCTATAAAACAATCTCCTTATTCAGGAGCAATGCTATGAGGAAAGCCATAAATTTGAGTAAGGAATTCTGCAAGTCTATCACTCTGGTTTTGGCAGAAGACTGCGACTTTCACTGCAATGCATTGAAGGCAAATTCAAAAATCTATTTAAGTGGAAACAATCTTGCCAATACCCATGGAAACTTTCCATATTATATTCTGGGAAACTTCATTAAGAATGATACCTAACGTCACATCAGAAGCAATAGAAGCCACCAAGGTAAAATATTTTAAAAATGCTTAAAGAGAAAAAACAAACAAAACTTTCAGGGTAGTATCTTATGAACATGAAAATGTATTTTTAAATTGTGTTTATTATAAATCACTACTAAGATTGTTGAAAGTCAGTGCCCAGACTGATAAACTATTTTTGCAATATGTATTTCTGAAAAAGGACTCAGATGAAGATTATGTTAAACAGATTATGTTAAAAGTTCCTCAAATCAATAAGAAAACAGATAATGAGAATGAAAAAATCTTGGAAAGCCAACTGAGAAATGTGATATCCAATAGGTAATAAATATATAAAAACTTTATTGAAAATAAAACCTTATCTGAGGGTTCCATCTGGGTCCTTTCAGTATTCTGAGTGTGTCAATGTGGCTAGAAGAATAGGACCCCAGGGAATAGGGAAGAATAATGACTGTCTCCAGAAAAATAATTGATTAAGTGAATTTCCTAGAAGCTTCCATCATTGAACCAATGTGGAGTAAAGAACAAACAGTAATAGGTCACAGACCTGGACGTTGAAGGACATGTAGGTTTTACTAGAACAAAGAAAGTTGGTATTTATTGAGCTTTCTCTTTGTCAGGCACTGGTTTGCATTTCAGATTCATTACCTAATTTAAATATAAAAACCCTGTGAGGTAGGTTTCATTATTCCCATTTTTTTAATCCATGTGAAGTGAGCCAAAAATCTTCAACTTTTAACAGCCAGAGTGTATCATTTTAGGGGGCTCCTTAGGAGCAATTTGGACTATGGAGAAGCACTTGACCCCAGAACATAGTGGCTAGATGTCTTAGTGGTGGTGACATTACTGGTTTAGACTGGAAGCTAAAGGGAACTCGGAAAGAAAATGCCAAACCATAGATTCAATTGCCCCAGGATCAGTAGGTGAGGAAATCGTCCACTAACCAGTTAACAGTGCTGGATGCCTTAGTAAGTTTCTTGTGTAATAGTGTGCTGGGAAAAACAAGGGCTACAGAGAGATTTCATTCCTTTAACACTCTAAGCTTGTTTCCCTATCAAGCCCTGTGCCCCTTGTCTTTGCTTCTCTACTCTGATGCTTGGTTCTTGTTTAGTCACAAAGCTCTATCTGACTCATCCTCAGTGATAGTCATCTACACACTAGGCCATCAGTGAATTCTAGCCTTTTGAGTCCTGGCTGTCTGGACTACTTGCTTGGTGTCCTGTGATAAACACTGAATTTTGCTTCACTGCAATCTGCATGAGCAAGTGGACCCTGGAAGGTGTTATATGTGTGTATATATATATATATATATATATATATATACACCTCAACCGGTAAAGAGTCCACCTGCAATGCAGGGGACATAGGAGACACGGGCTCCATCCCTGAGTCAGAAAGATCCCCTGGAGGAGGAAATGTAACCCACTCCAGTATTCTTGCCTGTAATATCCTGTGGATAGAGGAAGCTGGCAGGCTACAGTCCACGGGGTCCCCAAAATGTCAGACATGACTTAGTGACTATATATATATATATATATATATATACTTGTTGCTTCAGTCATGTCCAACTCTTTGCGATCCTATGGACTATAGCATACCAGGCTCTTCTGTCCATGGGATTTCCTCGGGCAAGAATACTGGAGTGGGTTGTCATCTCCTTCTCTAGGGGATCTTCCTGATCCAGTAATCGAACTTGCATCTTCTCCATTCCAGGTGGATTGTTTATCACTGAGCCACCTGAGAAACCCATTATATGTATGTGTGTGTGTGTATATAGTGTAAAAGATAAAAGTATTTCTAGAGTTCACACTATTCAAACTCTAAAATAAAAGACTAAGTTGGACTCATTTTGATTTTTTTATCTAGATGTCAACATTTCTACCTTGCAAGCCTCTTCAGGCAATATTTATTTAATTTACCTAGTGGTCAATTGGCTTGGCCTCTATTTTAAATAATTATGATGGCTTTAGATTTCAAGATTCTGCCTTATTAGTTGAAGGAATGCTCCCTGCTGTTGGAGATATATACTTCCTTGTTTGGACAAAGCCCCTCCAGTATGTGGGTAAATTTACCAAGGAATTACTAGTCTCATCAGAAATAAGCTCCATAGCAAATGAGCTTTTTGAATGGTGTGGTCTTGTCCTCACAATCTTATCCTCCAGCAGTCTGATTGCTGCAAGTTGGCTGGTTGCTGTGATCTGGAGGGAAAAAAAAGTAAATTGATGTGTGGTGACTTCTGTGTGTCAGGGCTTCCCAGGTGGTGCTAGTGGTAAAGAACTCACCTGCCAATGCTGGAAGCATACGAAGTGGGGGTTCAATCCCTGGGTCAGGAAGATCTCCTGGAGGAGGGCATGGCAGTCCACTGCAGTATTCTTGCCCCGAGAATCCCATGGACAGCAGAGCCTGGTTGGTTACAGTCCCTGGGGTTGCAAAGAGTTGGACACAACTAAGCAACGTTCACTACACTACACTACTGTTTATCTAGCATTCCCTCCCCAACCATATGTTCATACTTCTAAATAGGAGACGTTAATGAGGCTTTTCAGATATTCCTTTATTAACCATAGCTGCATCTCTTTTCTTGGGAATTTAGGCAGAATTTGGCCATTGAGATGCCTTCCAGTCCTGTTTCACTCTTCATGCCACAATTTAAGTTTGAGTAAGTGGAAGGCACTGCTCTGACTTTTAGCACCTACCTTATACTGTTTAGGTGAGATGAAATGAGGTTGTTAGATAGAATCCCTGACTCAATGGACATGGATTTGAGCAAACTCCAGGACATAGTGGAGGACAGAGGAGACTAGTGTGTCTCAGTTCATGGGTTGCAAAGAGTCGAACATGACTTAGTGACTGAACAACCATGCTGTTTCCTTTCCTTATTTCAGTTGTTCATTGGAAAGAAGATTTTGTAGTTGGGCACCTCCAGATTCTAATATTTGAGAATGTGAAGAATGAACACTCTGTAGAGAAATCAGTTTCTATGACTGACACTGTCTTTCTGAACAGCAGTGAGCAGGCTTTTGACTGTGGAAAAGCATCCTGTCTTGTTCTGGTTTCAGGAAGGAAAGAGCTCCAATTTCACCTGCAGTTTCCCTTCCAGCTCTTTCTATGCTTTACATTGGTACAGATGGGAACCTGCAAAAAGCCCTAAGAACCTGTTTGTGATGAGTGTAAATGCGGGTGAAAAGAAGCAAGGATGAGTGAGAGTCACTCTGAATACTAAGGAGGGCTATAGCTCCATGTACAGCAGTGGACCCTAGCCTGAAGATTCAGCCACCTACCTCTGTCCCTCCACACAATGCCCCTCAGTTCCCTGCAGCCCATACCCAAAGCTGTGCCTGCTGCTGCTCTTTCTTGAGAAAGAGTCATGTGTGGGAAGGAAAAGGGAAATTCAATGAACTACACAATGTTTTCAGTAATCAGGATAGATAAACAGTAAACATAGATAAACAGGCATTCCAGTCACTGTAGCTCCCTCAGCTAAATGGACTGCTAGTGAACACCAGGAACCTTGACTCCTACCAGTATATTGGCCATATCATTGAATGAGATCTCTAGCCTTCTCTTTTACCATGATTTAAAGTGCACTAAATTATTGTTCAAAGATGTCAAACAAAATAATGTGGCTCAGCTAAGGCAACATTTAAACAATATTGTAAAGTAAAAAGATAAAAATAAAAAAATAAAATCTAAGGAAAAAAAAACCTTCCCTGTTGCTACATTCTGAGACTAGAGCTTCTAGTTTTCACATGCATGAATGCAACATGGAGATATGCCTTCTTCTCACACACCTGGCATGGAAATCTGCATGGTTTATACCACAACAATTATGTCTTATTAACTCATTGGAGATTTTGATTTTGGTTTAGTTCAACCTTCTGCATTTGTAAAAACCACTCAATATCTGAAAGGAGCAATGATAGGGGAAGTTCACCACCGTCTCCTGAGAAAGCTATACAGCTACAGTTAGAATCAGACATAGAACAGCAGACTGGTTCAAAATTGGGACTGGAGTATGTTGGAGCTGTTATTGTCACCATGCTTTTTTAAGTCTATGCAGAGTACCTTATGCAGGACCCAAGGCTGGACGAATCACAAGCTGGAACCAAAACTTCTGGGAGAAATATCAATAACCTCAGATATGCAGATGACACCACCCTAATGGCAGAAAGCAAAGAGGAACTAAAGAGCCTCTTGATGAGGTTGAAAGAGCGGAAAGAAAAAGCTGGCTTGAAAGTCAACATTCAAAAAATTAAAATCAAGACATCTGGTCCCATCACTTCTTGGCAAATAGGTGGGGGAAAAGTGGTAGCTGTGGAAAATATTATATTTTTAGGTTTCAAAATCACTGGGGATGGTGACTGCAGCCATGAAATTAAAAGACACTTGTGGCTGAGACAGTAAAGTGTCTGTCTGCAATGCAGGAGACCCGGGTTTGATCCGTGAGTTGGGAAGATCCCCTGGAGAAGGAAATGGCAGCCCACTCCAGTATTCTTGCCTGGAAAATCCCATGGACCATGGAACTTGGTAGGTCCATGAGGTCACAAAGAGTCGGACACAACTGAATGACTTCACTTTCACTTTTTTCTCCTTGAAAGATAAGCTATGACAAACCTACATAGTGTATTAAAAAACAGAGGCATCACTTGGCCAACAAAGATCCATATAGTCAAGGCTATGGTTTTCCCAGTAGTCATAAATGAATGTGAGAGTTGGACCCTAAAGAAGGCTGAGCACAGAACTGATCATTTTGAATTGTGGTACTGGAGAAGACTCTTGAGAGTCCTGGGACAGTGTGGAGATCAAAGTGGTCAATCCTACTGGAAATCAACTCTGAATATTCTTTGAAAGGACTGATGCTGAACCTGATTCTCTGATACACTGGCCACCTGATGCAAAGATCTAACTCATTGGAAAAGACCTTGATGCTGGGAAAAATCGAGGGCAGGAGGAGAAGATGGTGACAAAGGATGAGATAGTTGGATGGCATCAGTGAAAGTTGCTCATGTCCTACCCTTTGCAACTCCACAGACTATACAGTCCATGGAATTCTCCAGGCCAGAATACTGGAGGGAGTAGTCTTTCCCTTCTCCAGGGGATCTTCCCAACTCAGGGACTGAACCCAGGTCTCCTGCATTGTGGGCAGATTCTTTACCAGCTGAGCCACCAGGGAAGTCCAAGAATACTGGAGTGGGTAGCCTATCCCTTCTCCAGCAAATCTTCCCAACCCAGGAATCCGTGCGGGGTCTTCTGCATTGTGGGTGGATTCCTTACCAGCTGAGCTACCAGGGAACATGAGTTTGAGCATATTGGGAGATAATGAAGGACAGGGAAGCCTGGCATGCTGTTGTCCATGACATTGCAAAGAGTCAGACACAACTTAGTGACTGAACTACAGCAACAGCAATTTAATGTGCAGACCCCAGAAAACACTCTTATCAGCTTAGAATGGGAAGAAATTCAAGCCTAGGTACGAATAGGGAGGACTTTGTAGTAGAGCCTTAAGTCAGGCAGGTTGATTCCTCCAATTCCATTCTTCTTTCTCAAGATTGCTTTGGCTATTCGAGATTTTTTGTATTTCCATACAAATTGTGAAATAATTGTTCTAGCTCTGTGAAAAAATACCATTGGTAGCTTGATAGGGATTGAATTGAATCTATAGATTGCTTTGGGTAGTATACTCATTTTCACTATTGTAAAAGAATGAAACTAGAACACTTTCAAACACCATACACAAAAATAAACTCAAAATGAATTGAAGATCTAAACATAAGACCAGAAACTAAAAAAGTCCTAAAGGAGAACATAGGCAAAACACTCTCTGACATAAATCACAGCAGGATCCTCTATGACTCACCTCCCAGAATATTGGAAATAAAAGCAAAAATAAACAAATCAGACCTAATTAAACTTAAAAGCTTCTGCACAACAAAGGAAACTATAAGCAAGGTGAAAAGACAGCCTTCAGAATGGGAGAAAATAATAGCTAATGAAGCAACTGACAAACAACTAATCTCAAAAATATACAAGCAACTTATGCAGCTCAATTCCAGAAAAATAAATGACCCAATCAAAAAATGGGCCAAAGAACTAAGCAGACATTTCTCCAAAGAAGACATACGGATGGCTAACAAACACATGAAAAGATGCTCAACACCACTCATTATCAGAGAAATGCAAATCAAAACCACAATGAGGTACCATTTCACGCCAGTCAGAATGGCTGCGATCCAAAAGTCTACAAGCAATAAATGCTGGAGAGGGTGTGGAGAAAAGGGAACCCTCTTCCACTGTTGGTGGGAATGCAAACTAGTACAGCCACTATGGAGAACAGTGTGGAGACTCCTTAAAAATTGCAAATAGAGCTGCCTTATGACCCAGCAATCCCACTGCTGGGCATACACACCGAGGAAACCAGAATTGAAAGAAACATGTGTACCTCAATGTTCATCTCAGCACTCTGTATAATAGCCAGGACATGGAAGCAACCTAGATGTCCATCAGCAGACAAATGGATAAGAAAGCTGTGGTACATATACACAATGGAGTATTACTCAGCCATTAAAAAGAATACATTTGAATCAGTTCTAATGAGGTGGATGAAACTGGAGCATATTATACAGAATGAAATAAGGCAGAAAGAAAAAAACCAATACAGTATACTAATGCAAAATTATCCAAGCTGGGCTTCAGCAATACGTGAACCATGAACTTCCTGATGTTTAACCTGGTTTTAGAAAAGGAAGAGGAACCAGAGATCAAATTGCCAACATCCCCTGGATCATGGAAAAAGCGAGAGTTCCAGAAAAACATCTATTTCTGCTTTATTGACTATGCCAAAGTCTTTGACTGTGTGGATCACAAGAAACTGTGGACAACTGTGAAAGAGATGGGAATACCAGACCACCTGACCTGTCTCTTGAGAAATCTGTACGCAGGTCAGGAAGCAACAGCTAGAACTGGACATGGAACAACAGACTGGTTCCAAATAGGAAAAGGAGTATATCAAGGCTGTATATTGTCACCCTGCTTATTTAACTTCTATGCAGAGTACATCATGAGAAACGCTGGACTGGAAGAAACACAAGCTGGAATCAAGATTGCTGGGAGAAATATCAATAACCTCAGATATGCAGATGACACCACCCTTATGGCAGAAAGGGAAGAGGAGCTAAAAAGCCTCTTGATGAAAGTGCAAGAGGAGAGTGAAAAAGTTGGCTTAAAGCTCAACATTCAGAGAACGAAGATCATGGCACCCGGTCCCATCACTTCATTGGAAATAGATGGGGAAACAGTGGAAACAGTGTCAGACTTTATATTTGGGGGCTCCAAAATCACTGCAGATGGTGATTGCAGCCATGAAATTAAAAGACGCTTACTCCTTGGAAGAAAAATTATGACCAACTTAGACAGCATATTCAAAAGCAGAGACATTACTTTGCCAACAAAGGTCCATCTAGTTAAGCCTATGGTTTTTCCTGTGGTCATGTATGGATGTGAGAGTTGGACTGTGAAGAAGGCTGAGCGCTGAAGAATTGATACTTTTGAACTGTGGTGTTGGAGAAGACTCTTGAGAGTCCCTTGGACTGCAAGGAGATCCAACCAGTCCATTCTGAAGGAGATCCAACCAGTCCATTCTGAAGGAGATCAGCCTTGGGATTTCTTTGGAAGGAATGATGCTAAAGCTGAAACTTCAGTACTTTGGCCACCTGATGCAAAGAGTTGACTCATTGGAAAAGACTCTGATGCAGGGAGGGATTGAGGGCGGGAAGAGAAGGGGACAACAGGGAATGAGATGGCTGGATGGCATCACTGACTCGATGGACGTGAGTCAGAGTGAACTCCGGGAGTCGGTGATGGACAGGGAGGCCTGGCGTGCTGCGATTCATGGGGTTGCAAAGAGTCAGACACGACTGAGTGACTGAACTGAACTGAACTGAATGCATATACACGGAATTCAGAAAGATGGTAACGATAACCCGGTAAGTGAGACAGCTAAAGAAACACAGATGTATAGAACAGTCTTTTGGACTCTGTGGGAGAGGGAGAGGGTGGGATAAATTGGGAGAATGGCATTGAAACATGTTATATATCATATAAGAAACGAATCACCAGTCCAGGTTCGATGCACGATACTGGATGCTTGGGGCTGGTGCACTGGGACGATCCAGAGGGATGGTTCAGGGAGGGAAGAGGAAGGGGGGTTCAGGATTGGGAACACGTGTATATCTGTGGCGGATTCATGTTGATGTATGGCAAAAGCAATACAATATTGTAAAGTAATTAACCTCCAATTAAAATAAATAAATTTATAATACAAATATAAGAATAGGGAGAAAATAGGGAGGGGCACAAAAGACTCAATAGGAAATTTTCTGTAATTGTTGACCTCCAGGGGTTGATGTTGCATTAACTGGAAATGTCACCTCTAATAAAAGCTCCATTTCACTTCTGTGAGCTTCTGTACCTCACAGCTCACTGAGGTGCTCATTTGAACAGGCTCAACACCAGGAGCAGTGATTATCAAGGAAGCATCTCTTATTGATAGTCACTAGAACTTGCTTGCATTGGGATCCTTTGAATCTCAGATTTCCCTGTAATATGACTCAGCACACTCTGGCACATTCCTTCCTGCTCCTCAAGGGAGATCTTCTGCAATATGACTCTCTGCTTTCTTTCTGTATAGCCATGTTCTTTACCACCCTTCTCCTGTTGGGAATGTTCTTCATAGGGAATCAGTAACATTATATTCCATGCTGTTGCCGCTATAGAACAAAGTTCTGGTTGAAATCTGAATAGAGACACTGTCTCATTATAAGCAAGTCCATCCTGCTGCTGCTGCTAAGCCACTTCTGTCGTGTCCGACTCTCTGTGACCCCACAGACGGCAGCCCACCAGGCTCCCCGGTCCCTGGGATTCTCCAGGCAAGAACACTGGAGTGGGTTGCCATTTCCTTCTCCAATGCATGAAAGTGAAAAATGAAAGTGAAGTCGCTCAGTTGTGTCCGACCCTTAGCGACTCCAGGGACTGCAGCCTACCAGGCTCCTGAGTCCATGGGATTTTCCAGGCGAGAGTACTGGAGTGGGGTGCCATTGCCTTCTCCGAGGTCCGTCCTGGTCTCACTGATTCAGCACCGCTGTTGCAGGAAGAACTGGAGCCCAGTCAGTGACCTGCCTGACAGCCACATCCCTGGCTCTAAGGGGCTCCCTGAGGTGGAGGTGCGACTATTCCTCCCTCTAGTTAACTTCCTCATCTCCTCTTGTCTGTCCAGACAATAGAGTGGGAGGGAAAAACCTCTTTATCTAGAGGTTCCCTGTAACAGGCATTCTAGGTTAAACACATTTTCATGCAAAGTTCCAAGAGACCCACTCTGGTTGCCCCTCTCCTCTTTTCTCTCTTCTAATTCAACTCCTCTAATAGCCACTGTGTGCCCAATAATAATTGATTCTAATCAACTTTATTTTTCTACACTATTTCTCACAGTTCCTTTAGTAAACATTTGCCGGAATCTTGAACTGTTCATCTGACCCTCGTGTCTGCAGATCACTTCAATTTTACCTTAGTGAAAATATACAGGTCCTCATTTTCCATCCTTTTTACCTCAAAATCCGTATACACAGAACCATTATTATTCATAGACTCTGAGAAAAAGCAAAGACTTGCCTTTCATATGTTTTAAAAATCCTTATTTTTAAAAAATAACCTACTAGAGGCAAAAAGCAGAATACATATAACAATAGTTAACAGTTAAAATGCATTTTGTGTAAAGTAGATAACTAATGGGAAGTTGCAGTATAAACAGGGAGCCCATGCTGGTGCTCTGTGAGGAACTAGAGCATTGGAGGGAGGCTCAAGGGGGGGGGGATACATATATAATACTAAGTGATTCACTTTGTTGTACAGCAGAAACTGACCCAACAATGTGAAGCAATTATTCTCTAATTTAAAAAATAACAAAATAAAATTTATTTAAACCTGAAATTTTATTTAAAATTTATTTTAAATAAATAAAATGTTTTAAACTAATTAATTTATCTTAATTGGAGGGTAATTATTTTACAATATTGTGGTGGGTTTTGCTGTACTTCGACATGAATGAGTTTTAACAAAAATAAAAATAAAACTGTTAGTTTTAATAAAAATAAAGCTATTTACAATTCTATTTTCAATGCTCATCAAGTGACAAAAAATAATATCACTCTTTATACAGGTTTAGTCTAAAATAAATATATATATTTTAAAAGTAAACTTGTTTAATACTGCAAAATGTTCCAGCCAAGACTGCTATGAATACTGTGTTGATTCGTGAGCACCCTTCAGAATCACAGGTGAGTGCATAAGAGATGCCAAAGGGGGAAAATAAAAAAAAGGATCCTGAGAACTTCTGGGAAATAAAATTTCATTTTGCAAGAATCTCCTGCATCCATGCCAGCTAGATAATTAATGTTTGTTTTCTCTTCCCTAAAATCCTTCACAAATTCAAATCAGAGTCTGCCTTCTTTGCAATGTTCTTAGGAAATGACCCTAAAGTCCTAACATAATGACCTTTCTATTTCTCACCCTCCTCACTCCTCTGCAGCCCATTCTGAATTGGCTGAGGTGGGAGGGCGGGGCTTCCTGTCGCAAAGTGAGGGCCTGAGCAGGATTTGTTGGGTGAGCTGATTGGCCGCAGGAGCAGGAACATGTCCACAAGGACTTATGACACTCACCCTCTCAGAGTTTAGTGAAGTGTCTTACAGTGAAAATGTCTCAGTAAGAAGACGAAGCATCATGAAGAGGCTAGCAGGCACTGTGCTGGGGCTTTTGTTTGCCCAGGTTTGCTGTGAGTTGGGGCTGCCCCACAGGGGCATCTGAAGGATTGAGCAGCTGCTGTATTGTCGAGGGAGAGAGAGGAACTGACAAGTCCTGCAGACTTTCTATCCTCGTCATCTGCGGGAGTTGTGTGTGTGGGAGGGGAGGGGGGGTCACTTCCAAGGTTTTGTCAGAGTTACAATGACCCTCTCCTGTGACCGTTTCTGTTTCTCATCAGGTGTGCGAGGGCTGGATGTGGAGCAGAGTCCCCCAGCCCTGAGTCTCCAGGAGGGAGCCAGCCACATGCTGAGGTGCAATTTTTCTGCCTCCGTGACCAATGTACAGTGGTATCTTCAGAATCCCAGCGGCCGCCTTATCCACCTGTTTAACGTTCCTTCAGGAACAAAACAGGATGGAAGATTAAAGGCCACGACAATCCCTAAAGAGTGCCGCAGCTCACTGCACATTTCCTCTTCGCAGACCACAGACTCAGGCACTTACTTCTGCGCTGCGCAGCACAGTGCTCCCCAGGCTCCTGCAGCCTCTACACAAACCCTCCGCGGGGGCTCAGCCCCTCCTTCAGCCACAGTCACACTGTGAGGCCACCACAGGGCATTTGCAGTGTTGATTATTTCTTACCTACACTGGTACAGTTTTAATCACAGACACTTTTCGGCCCTACAGATTATGAACTTGGTCTTTATCTTCCTTTCTCAATCTGTATTTCCTTCTGCACAAGAGACTTCTAACTTGGAGCTAGCAGAATAGCTGATAAGAGGACAAAAATAAAATAAATATTCAACCACAGTATGCTGAGCTCAAAGGTGGTAAAAAGTGAGAAGAATTCAGAGAAAAAAATAACTCCAGTAAAGTTGTTACCCTGATTAGTTAGATGTCTCAGGAATGTTCAGATCTGCCTCACCAGAATGTGTCCCCAAAGACACTTGCATCATCCCACCCTACAAGTGCAGCAAAGTGAACAAGGACAACAAAGCTTACTCAATGTTTACTATGAGCTTGGTAACTTAGGAGAAACTTACTGTGGGTGCAAGAACTCTTAAACCCATTTAACTGTCTATAGTCAAGGTCTTGGAAGAGTTGATTCCTTCTTGAGATCTAAGGGGTAATCCGTTTCCGTGCCTTTTTTAGCTTTTGAAGGCCAACTAAATTCTTTGGTTCATGACTCCTTCTTGAATCACTAGAACTTCTTGCTTCCCTCACCTTCCTCTTTTGGAGTCCAATATCTTTCTGCCTCTGTCCTATAAGGTATAAAAAATATTAAACAGAAATCTCAGTTAAACAGAGTTGGGAGACGGGGGGAACTCTCATGACCTGTGGACATAGTGGAGAGCAAAGGGAAGATGAGAGATGCCTCTTATTTCCTGGCAAGGACTCAGCCAATGAAAAGCCGTGGACTCTTGTTTACTGTAGCCCTCTCAGCTTCCTTTTTCAATTTACATTGTCTTAAATTCTTTTCAACAATGTCTTACAGTTTTCAGAGAACATGTCTTTCACCTCATTGGTTAAATTTATTCCTAGATACTTTTGATTCTTTTTGATTCAACTAGAAATTGGATTGCTTTCTAAATTCCCTTTCTGATAGTTATTATTAGTGTATAGAAATGCAACAGATTTCTGTATATTAATCTTGTGTCCTGTAACTTTATCTTATAATCAACTGTATTGATTGCTTCTTTTAGTTTTGTTGGTGGTGTCTTTACAATTTTCCATATAGAGTAGAGTATCATGCTGTCTGTAATTAGAGACGTTTACCTCTTTCTTTTCAACTTGGATGTCAATGATTTCTTTTTCCCATCTGATTACTTAGAATAGGACTTCTAGTACTACGTTAAATAGAAATGGTGAGAGTTGCATCCTTGTCTTGGTACTGATCTTAGAGAAAGAGATTAAGTTTTTTACTATTTAGTATGATGTCAGCTGTAGATTTGTAACAAATGGTCTATTATTTCGAGGCATGCTCTCTTTATACCAAATATGTTGACAGTTTTTATCATGCATGTTAAATCTTGTCAAAATCTTTTTCTGACATAGTCAGATAAAGACATGTCAGATAAAGACATAGTCAAATATTGACATAGTCATGTAATTTTTATCCTTTTGTCTATTAACATGGTATATCATCTTGCTTGATTTGTGGATAGTGAACCATCGTTGCACATCTGAAATAAATCTCTTGATCATGATGCATGATTCTTTCAAGTTTTGTTGAATTCAGTTTGCTACTATTTTGTTAAGAATTTTTGCATCTAGCTTGGGGCTGGTGCACTGGGATAACCCAGAGGGATGGTACAGGGAGGGAGGTGGGAGGGGGGTTCAGGATGGGGAACACATGTATACCCATGGCGGATTCATGTTGATGTATGGCAAAACCAATACAATATTGTAAAGTAATTAACCTCCAATTAAAATAAATAAATTTATATTAAAAAAGAAAAAACAAACAAAAAGAGAATTTTTGCATCTATATTCATCAGCAATATTGGCCTGAATTTTCTTTTTTGTAGAATCTTTGTCTGATTTTGGTATCAGGATATTATAGTCCTCAGAGAATGCGAGTGAGAGCATTTCCTAATCTTTGATTTTTAGGAATAATTTGCAAATGGTGGATACTAATTTTTCTTTAAATATTTAGTTGAATTTCTTCTTGAAGCATATGATCCTGGATTTCTGTTTCTTGGGAAATTTTTGATTACTGGTTCAATTTAATTACTAGTAATTGGTCTGTTCAAATTTTCCTTTTCTTTCACATTCTGTCTTGGAAGACTGTGTGTGTCCAGGAATGTACTGTTTTTACAGTCATATTTTTAGGTTCCAGGCACTAGGAGTTGAATAACTTTGGGAGCCCTTTTTCAGGCTACCACATTTATTACAGCACTTCTGGCTATCCATTTTCCACCCCTCTGGCACTTGCTGTTATCTGCTTGTTTATTTGCCTAGTGATTTGACTATTTCAGGTAAGTTAATTTTTCCCACAGTTTACAGCCCATGATATTGTTCCTCAAAGGATATAGTCTTGGGTACATTCTCAGACATCCTGATGCAGTAGTGGTTTAGCAAGGCTCTTTAACAGTCTTTTTCTCTAATTTTTATGCTAGACTATTTGCTTCTGTTTGTATTACACCTAGACAATAGACTCCACTAATTGCTGGCTGATGTTTTTCAACAGTGCTGCTGTTGCTGCTGCTAAGTCACTTCAGTCATGTCCGACTCTGTGCGACCCCATAGATGGCAGCCCACCAGGCTCCCCCGTCTCTGGGATTCTCCAGGCAAGAACACTGGAGTGGGTTGCCATTTCCTTCTCCAATGCATGAAAGTGAAAAGTGAAAGTGAAGTCGCTCAGTCATGTCCGACTCTTAGCGAACACAATGGCTGCAGCCTATCAGGCTGCTCAGTCCGTGGGATTTTCCAGACAAGAGTACTGGAGTGGGTTACCAGTGCCTTCTCTGTTCAACAATGCTATGAAGCCATAAATTGTTCCCAGGTCTCATCTAATTAAATCAAGCCAGTTTGCCGAGCCAGCCTTTGAAACTTTTCTTTGAGATCTTCAGACCAGAGAGGACTTTTCCTAGTTATTCCCTTTTCCTGTACTTTCTGTTAAGATTTTAAGTTGTTGTCTATGAATTAACTTGTTGCTCTCATTGAGTTGCAGCCTTCTCTTAATTGTTTACCATAAGCATCTCCATTGTTTTCAACAGCACCCTTAAACTTGGGCTTCCCAATGATGGTATCAAATAAAGTCTTCTCAAAGGGGGACCTCTGCTTTTACAGCTGCTTCTCTCCGTGGGCATAACACCTGAGCCGCTGCTCTGGACCTGTAAGAAGGGACAGTTGGCTGCTTGTCCCCGAGTGACATCCCTGGGTTATGAGAAGTGTGATGGAAGGGAGAAGTAGCCTCTTGCCTTCTTGGCTTGCCTTTGCCAGCATGAAATCACCACTCTATGAGCTGGGATGAGGGCAAGAGGACCCAGTATTCTCAGTCTACCATGCCTGACATAGAACCCCTGTGCTATAAGTGAGGTGAGAAGTGGCCATAGAGCTGTCAGCTTTTGTTGTTTGTAACACAGTTTCTGTAACACAGACCTGGGGAGGTAAGAAAGGACGGCAGTCAGCCCCTCTGTAGGAGATATGATTAGTCTATACTGCAAACTGGAGAGAGAAGGACCTTGTGTCCTTGGTTGTATCCACCTTGAGTAGAACTTCAATCATCTTGAGCTGGCGATGGGGAGTGGGTCATGGTACAATTGCCACAGATTCTTTCTGCTATCATGGAGATTTAGTAGATTTTATGAACAAATGTGTCTCTATTACCCTTTTTATATGCTGTATAACCTAAAGACTGTGTCCAAAGGTTTTAGTTTCTTAAAAATAATTTTCATCTGTTTTAACTGTTTTGTTGGGGAGAGTATCCATAAATCAACTCACAAAGTCTTTCTGGAAGGTACATCTTTTATTTACATTATTAGCACAAATAGAATAGGATTAGACAGAATATAATCAAAAGTTGAGCTTTTCTTTCTGATTCATTGGCTTTCTCCACTGACAAAGAAAGCTGTCTTCTTGTCTTTAGCTTAAACCTGCCTCAAACATAATTCTGCCGTGGAGCTCCATATTAAACAATTATGTTTTCTGAGAGTACTAATATTGAAAAACAGGAGTATCATATCTTTTCTGAAACACTAGTTGTACTTAGAGCTATTATCCATAGTATAAAGATTAACAGTCATATCTTCTAAGTTTTGAATCTTCAACAGAAAGCATCATTAGTGTTGGTTTTTATAATATCTAATATTAGCATATCAAAGATAGCATAATTACGAGAAGTAGTATAATTTTTCACTAATGAAAATGATGGACAAACTATTTAAATACTCTCTGCCTTAGGTCCTCTTCCTCCGACTCAGACCTCGAGAGGGAGATCCACCAGGTTCCTCCGCCCGTGGGATTTTCCAGGCAAGAATGCTGACTGGGTTGCCGTTTCCTCCTCCAGGGGATCTTCCTGACTCAGGGATCGAACTGGAGTCTCTTAGGTCTCCTGCCTTGGCAGGCAGCTTCTTTACCACTAGCACCACCTGGGAAGCCCACTGACTAGGGAAAGGGAAAAGGCCAAACAAGAGGAAGGTTTCAGAGGTTCCTGATGTTCTGTCTGCCTGATTTTGTACATATCAGACTATACTGTACCACTTAGACAAAAGAATTGGATAGTCACAGAAATCACTTGTTATCTAAGCTGCTGGCAGCAAAACACAAAGAACTTGGGGACTGAGCACAGATGAAGTTCCTGAGAAAAGTTGAGCAAGGTGCCAACAATGTCTAATATAGCCACTGTGACATTTACTCCTTGGAACAGTCCTGCAGGTCTCACTGCTCTTGCTATGATTCAAGTCAAACTCTCCAATGTTCACATTTGTCTTTGAACCTTCTTTGCCTATCCATCCAGCCCTCATCTCTTTCTAGCCATGCATACACGTCTTCCCCAGCACTATCTGCTTTAATCTTCACACTGCTCTGCTCCCTAAGTGATGAAGGACATTTTTTACTCACAAACCCATGTTTCTCTGCTGACCCTGGGCATTTCTTCCCCAACCTTTCCTTCAGACCTGTTACTCTTTGACCCTTGATATTACTTCTCTTATTCACTATATTTTCCAGAATCATCTTCACCATCCAGAGGTGGTGGATTGTTTTATTCTCTCTCTGATAAAATATCAGCAGAAATGGTCATGTGATCTTAATGACATCAGAAGCTGAGGGACATCTGTGATACCAAAGTGTGTGAAGGAAGAGACAGAGTATGCGGATGTCTTAAATCTGTACATATTCATAATTTAAAATTCACTTTTTATACTTCAACCTTTATCAAAAGTATTCTGAGCAACCCGCATGTCAGCTTAGGATCCATGATCACCTTGGCAATATTCCATTTGCCTAATTTATGTTTTAGGAAAAGTATAAATTGAACTTGATTGGTTTTCTATCATTTTTTAGGGTCATGTAAAATGTGGACACATCTGAAAGACTGTGGCAAAATTGAAGTTCCGTCATGGCAAAAGGGCTATATATTCTCTGTTTGGATCCATGACTTTATCTTGTAGTGATATATATTATACTTCTGTGCATCTTCAATAGACTTTAATTAGTATTTATAATAAAAAAGGAAATATCCCTCTGCACACTAATTTGTAACTTCTTGAGAGTCTCTCTCTTTCCCATTGTAAAATAATGTAATCTCCATTAACATATCATGCTGTCCTGATATATGAGTTTTTCTAGGAGGTGTTAAGAAAAGGAAGAGGTGGAGAGCAGGAGAGAAATTCTAACCTGATCTTTACCCATGTGTAAGCAGAGTATTTCTGATTTCCAATGAAATTAATTTACAGCAATTCTAGCCTCAATATGGGGAATACTTTCTTTGAGAGAGAGAGGTTTAAGTGAAAGCACTTGTAAGAGGATGGGGTCTGCTGAAAGCGTTAAAGCAGATGTGAACTTAAAGTCAGGGTTCTAGCTGGCCGAGGAGACCAGAAGAGGAACGTGCGTTGTCACTGACCTTCGGTGCCAAGAACAATGGACAAGATTCTGGGAGCATCATTTTCACTTCTGTGGTTTCAATTAGACTGTGGGTTGTGGTGGATGAAAACTAAGATATCTCATTAATTAGGGGGAATGAGAAAATCGGGGAATGGACAAATTCATGCAGACAGGAACTTTAAGAAGGAAATATTCATTTGTGGACCTAATGACTTTTTATCTCTGTAAACAAGGGTGGGCGGACAAGAGAAGGAAAAAAGTGACCAACAGCAGGTGAAACAGCCCTCAATCTTTGATAGTCCTGGAAGGAGAGATTTCCATTTTGAACTGTAGGAGAGGAGCGCATTTGACTACTTCTTACGGTACAGTCAACACCCTGGTAAAGGCCTTGTATTCTTGATAGCCATAGGCTCAGTTATGAATAAAAAAGAAGATGGAAGACTCTGTTTTCCTCAGTACGAGTGCCAAACAGCTCTCATTGCACATCACAGCTTCCCAGCCTGGAGACTCAGCCACCTACTTCTCTGCAGCAAGTGCACGGTGCTCCCCAGGCACCTGCAGCCTGTACCCAGATCTGCAGCCGAGGCTCCAGACACACACTGCCATGTAGATAAATACACACACACACATTGGTTAGTGCATAAAAAGTCTTAATACATGTAAGAAGACTGAAATTATGTAGAATTTATTCTTTGATTAAATTAGAATTGACTTAGAAAATCAATAGCAAAAATATATCTCTAGAAACTCCCAAATATTTGGAATTTAGGCATTAAACTTAAAAAACCCACTAAATAAATAATTAGTGGGCTATAAGAAAATATTTTGAAAGAAAATACAGTGAGAACACATACATACAAATATTTATGAGATAGAGTTAATATTTTACATAGGAAAGATTTATCCTTTTAAATGCTTATACTGCTAAAGAAAAAGGCTGAGAAAACAATTATGTAAGCTTTCAACAAAAAAAGAAGAAAAATTACAACTAATGTAAACTGAAACAAGAACATGATAAAAAATGTCAAACTGGTAAAATAGAAAATGGTAGAAATAACTATGAGATACCAAGTTAATAATTTTGTATTAGGGAAACTTTTTAATAGCTTTGTATTAGGGAAATAAGCATGTAAATAAGCATGTAAACAGATGTTCAACATCGTTAACCATCAGGGAAATGCAAATTAAAGCCACAATGAGATACCAGTCCACATCTTGCTTAATGGCTAAAATGAAAAATGCTGATGATAACAAGTCCTGGCAATGATGTAGAGAAACTGGATCACTCATACACTGCTGGTGGGAAAATGGTGCAGTCGTTCTGGAAGACAGTTTAGCAGTTCCACATAAACTAAAATGATTAATAAAATATACATTCCTAGGTAAAATTATCATGGTGAAAAAAGAGAAAGCACAAATTATAACTATAAGGAATGAAAAGTAAGCAATAATACAGATGCTACAGTGTCAATCAGATAGACTCCCTCTGGTGTCCACCTGAAAATATTACAGCATTAATTGGCTGCTGCTGCTGCTAAGTCACTTCAGTCGTGTCCGACTCTGTGCGACCCCATAGACGGCAGCCCACCAGGCTCCCCGTCCCTGGGATTCTCCAGGCAAGAACACTGGAGTAGATTGCCATTTCCTTCTCCAGTGCATGAAGGTGAAATTAATTGGTTATACTCCAATATAAAATAAAAAGTATAATAAAAATACAAAAAGGATAATAAAATCCATTAACAAGTATATGCTACTGAGTTATCACAAGTGGGGATGTGGAGAAAGTTGGGAAATCTGACTCTTTGGCAAAGGTGCAGTGACAATTCAATGGAGGAATGATACAAGCAAATGATTTGGGGACAACTGGATATATTCATAGCCAAGTAACTGAAACTTGGCCTAAATCTCACACCTTATACAAAAATTTAAGGAGAATCTCAAAATGGATCATACCCCCATGTGTGAATTATAAAACTATGAATCTTTTTGAAAAAAAGAAAATCTTCAGGACCAATTGTTAGACAAAATGATTTTTGTCATGACACTTAAATCACAATCCATAAAGAATAAACTATTTCATCAAAATTAAAAATGCTTGCTCTGTGAAAGATACTATTAAGAGAATGAAAAAGACAAAGCACAGAATGGCAGGAAATATTTTCACAATGTATTTTCATCAAAGGATGGTATTCAGAATGCAACGTACTCTCTAAACTCAGCAGGAAGAAAACAAGCAATCTAACCGAAAAACGAACAAAAGGTTCACCCAGACACTTCATGCAAGAACTTTGTGTTAGGGAAATAAGCATGTAAATAAGCATGTAAACAGATGTTCAACATCGTTAACCATCAGGGAAATGCAAGTTAAAGCCACAATGAGATACCAGTCCACATCTTGCTTAGTGGCTAAAATGAAAAATACTGATGATAACAAGTCCTGGCAATGATGTAGAGAAACTGGATCGCTCATACACTGCTGGTGGGAAAATGGTACAGTCATTCTGGAAGACAGTTTAGCAGTTCCACATAAACTTAAATATTCACTCACCTTACAGCTCAGCAGTCATACTCCTTTATGAGCAATTATACTTGAGAAATGAAAATCGTGTTCACACAAAAATCTGTACATGAATATTCATGGCAGCTGTGTTTGTGGTGGCCAAAAGCTGGAAACCAGCCAAATGTTCTTCATTGTGTGAATAGATAAATATGCTGTGGTACACCCATACAATAGAATATTACTTATACATCTATCTCAACTTGAAATAAGGTTAAGTCTCAATAAGCCAATTTAAGTTAAAAATATCATAAGTAGAACATGAATATAATAGACATTGTGAATCAGAGTTTAGCCTAGCCTAACCTTAAGGTGTTGTACTGAAAGTGAAAAACAGAATGACTGTATGAGTGCAGAATGGTTGTAGTGTATCAGTTGTTTACCCGCATGATCCTAGGGCTGACTGAGAGCTAGCTTGCTGTTGCTGTTCAGCATCATTAGAGACTGTCATACAGCATGTTACCAGCATGGGGAAAGGTAAAAATTGAAAATACAAAGTATGGTTTCTAGTGAAGGTATATATGCCTTTCTCATAACCATAAAGTCAAAAATCCTAAGTTGTTCCATGATAAGCTGGGGACAGTCTGTAGTGATTAAAAGAAATATGCTATTGATACATGCAATAGCCTAGATGGATCTCAATGTTGAGTGAAAAAAGTATCTCGGAAGACTACATGGTACATGCTTACACACTATATTATTACAGTTGCATATATAATGTATGAGTTTACTTTTACAGCATTCTCAAAAGGACAAAATATAGACATCAAAAGATCAGTAGTTTCTAGGGGTTATCATGAGTTGCAGGGGTAGAGATAGTATGAAAATCGTTTTCTCTAGAGATGGAACAATTCTGTATCATGATTTTTGTAATGGTACAAAAACCTACACCTGTGATAAAATTTCATAGAGCTATGCATAAAGAAGCGCATATAAAACTGATATATCAGATTATCATTTATATTTTTAAAATATT
Source organism: Capricornis sumatraensis (assembly GCF_032405125.1). Classification (NCBI taxonomy): domain Eukaryota; kingdom Metazoa; phylum Chordata; class Mammalia; order Artiodactyla; family Bovidae; genus Capricornis; species Capricornis sumatraensis. Next base: position 77,838,378 of record NC_091070.1, read on the forward strand.
TTATCAATATTAATTTTCTGGTTACATAATGTATATAATTGTTATATATATATATATATATATATATATATATATATATATATATATACTACACATACAATATCATCCTGCTACCCAGGCTGCTGTGAGCATTCACGATCTCTTCTTTTGAGATACAAGCAAACCAAGGCATCAAGCTGCCTGATAGCACTCAGAGGTGAAATGGGATAGGGGAGAAGATGTCTCAACTAAATATGCAGTCTCCTCCATGTATCAGTCATTAACGACACCACTCAAGGAACTTAAAACCAAGGAACTGACACTGTTTTAGAGACCTTGTCTGTAGTTTCTTTTCTATTATCTCTATGCCTTTGATTCTTTTTATTAATTCATCCATTAAAGTGAAACCAAATGGAAGATTGACAACTATATTCTAAATGAACATGTCAGATCAGTTCACTTCAGTCTCTCAGTTGTTTCTGACTCTTTGCGACCCAATGGACTGCAGCATGCCAGGTTTCCCTGTCCATCACCAGCTCCCAGAGCTTACGCAAACTCAACATCCACTGAGTTGGTAACGTCATCCAACCATCTCATTCACTGACATCTCCGTCTCCTCCTGCCTTCAATGAACATGTAACAGTTTACATAACTTCATGCATCACCATCTATGGTGTAGATACAGCTTGTAGATACTAAGTTTTGTTGGAGTGAATTATAATTCTATGGCACAGAAAGATCCAGCATGCTTATTTAAAGTGTATTTTGCAAGAAGAAAAAATAACAAGAAACTAACAAGTGAGACTGAACAATTTGGGCCAGTGGGATAGAAAATGTGACATGAGGACAATTCCAAGACACATGATCTAATAAGTACAATTCTACTTGTGGAGGCAATGAGACAGAATATTTTGATCCTTCTCAAAATCTAATAAATAAGACTCAATATCATGTTTCAAAAGTATAATTATTTTATTCCTGTCATAAATTCATATAAACACAATCAATAGAATAGACTCTTAAAGTCAAAAGGACTGATTTTTTTATAATCATTTGATGTCAAAGTAATTTTACATATTGAAAAAACTAAGTAGAGCCCTAAAACCCAGAAAAAAATACATTGAAAATTTTGGATAAGACTACATTTCACCAAGAAGACCAAAGATCTGTGAGTTTTTAAATAAAGTACTTAGATTCTGGATGGAGCAATATAACTGTAGGCTAAATAAATGACTAGCAAGTAGATTACAAGAAGGGTTCATAGCTTATACTAAATTTTATTTTAGATCTGTTCATGTTGCAGCAAATGGCATTATTTCATTCTTTTTTTATAGCTGAATGGTTTCATCATGGGTTCCCTGATGGCCCGGCGGTAAAGAATGCATTTGCCAAGCAGGAGACATGAGTTTGACCCCTGGGTCAGGAAGAACCCCTGGAGAAGGAAATGGTACCCCACTCCAGTATTCTTGCTGGAAAGTTCCATGGACAGAGCAGTCTGGAGGGCTACAGTCCATGGGGTTGAAAAACAGTGGGACATGACTTAGCAACTAAACAACAACGGCAACAATTTCATTGTACATATGTTCCACGTCTTTATCCCCTCCTCTGTTGATGGAGATTTCATTTTGCTGTACAGCAGAAGCTAACACAACACTGTAAATCAACTACACTCTATTGTGTTGAATAATTATCAGTGAATGTCACCTAGTTTGTTCCTCAATTTCCCTCAGCTCAAACCTTTATTACTAATTGCTTTTGTGAAGCCCCCTTTCAGGATCAGCCTAACTTAATTACCAGTGAAAGAAAAATTGACAAAGTAAAAGTTTGTGGTGAGCCAGACTTTTTTTCCCATCTGTGCACAGACCACATGACGTATGGAAACGACAAACCCCACTTCCTGTTTGAAGGAGTCACACAGGACCTGAGGTTATGTGTACATGTGCTGCCAGGAGCACAAAGACACTCTCAGCTTGAGGCAAAACTGAGCACATTTGAGCAGGGGAATCCATGCCTCATGCTGCTCTCCAGTCTACTCTGGGTGTTCCTGGCCTTCACCATCTCTGGTTGGGATGCTTGCAAGCATGGGTGCTTGTGCTCAGTGTGAAAGGCCTGCACACAGGCACGTGGTGCTTCACGGGGACTTGGGGAGGAAAGGAGGACTGGAGACAGGCAAGCACCTTATGATTTCAGTTTGTTTTGGGGGTGGTGGTCCTAAATGAGTCTAATTCTACGTTATTTTATTCACTGTTTCATCTCTGTTTTCTGATTTTCCCCACAGGATCCAGTGTAGCCCAGAAAGTTATTCAAGACCCGCCAGACACACCCAGTCGAGTTGGGAAATCAGTTTCCCTAAACTGTCGATGTGAAACAAGTCGGAGCAGTTACAACATTTTTTGGTACAAGCACCTTCCCAGTGGAGAGATGATTTTCCTTACAAGGGATGGGGGCTACTCTATAAATTTTGACAGATCACGTAAATCCTCCAGCCTCACCATTTCAACCTTACAACTGGAAGATTCTGCAAAGTACTTCTGTGCTCTCTGGGAACTCACAGTGCTAGAAGTAATAGGAAAAGCTGAACACAACCCCCCAAGCTTAATAAGAGAAAGCCTCTCTGCTGTAGGACCCTAGCTGAAATACACACCTGCAGATCCCAGACAATAAATGGTAGTCCTGTGGTTGCTTGATCTGTGGTCTGGATTAGAAGATTTAATTCTAAATAAAAGCTCCTTTCGTGTCATATGGAAGCAGGTGTTCAGAGTAACTTTCTACTGGTACATTCTCCTCTTGAATTTTTCACTTTAAATCAACCATATAGAACATGTGTAAAGTTGTCTAAATTTGAAAACTTGCCCCATAATAATATAAAATGACACTTTCACCTAAAAATCCTCATATCACAAATCTTGATATAGTGTGTGAAGTTGTCATGAAAATCATTTCCTTAGTTCTTTCCTTTTAAGGCTTCCCAGGGACTAGGGGTAAAGAACTCGCCTGCCAATGCAGGAGACGTAAGAGGCACAGATTTGATCCCTGGTTTGGGAAGTTCCACTGGAGGAGGGCATGGGAACCCACTCCAATATTCTTTCCTGGAGAATCCCTTGGACAGAGGAGCTTAGTGGGCTACAGTCCATAGGGTCGCAAAGAGTAGGACATAACTGAAGTGACTTGTTATACAGCCCTTTCCTCTTAGATCGTGTCAGGGGGTAATCAGACAAGGAGAACTACCAGTGATGTAGAGTAAGAGGTTAGTTATAATGATTATTCTGCTTCTACTGTGGCTCAGCTGGTAAAGAATCCGCCTGCAATGCAGGAGACCTGGGGAAAGTCCCTTGGACTGAAAGGAGATCAAACCAGTGAATCCTAAAGGAAATCAGTCCTGAATATTCATTGGAAGGACTGATGCTGAAGCTGAAACTCCAATACTTTGGCCACCTGATGTGAAGAACTGACTCCTTGGAAAACACCCTGGTACTGAGAAAGATTGAAGACAGGAGGAGAAGGGGATGACAGTGGATGAGATGGTTGGATGGTATCACTGACTCGATGGACATGAGTTTGAGCAAGTTCTGGGAGTTGGTGATAGACAGGGAGGCCCGGTGTGCTGCAGTCTATGGGATGATCACCATTTGCAGTGATTTTGGAGCCCCCCCTAAAATAAAGTCAGCCACTGTTTCCATTGTTTCCCCATCTATTTGCCATGAAGGGATGGGACCAGATGCCATGATCTTCGTTTTCTGAATGTTGAGCTTTAAGCCAACTTTTTCACTCTCTTTCACTTTCTTCAGAGGCTCTTTAGTTCTTCTTCACTCTCTGCCATAAAGGTGGTGTCATCTGCATATCTGAGGTTATTGATATTTCTCCCAGTAATCTTGATTCCAGCTTGTGCTTCTTCCAGCCTAGAGTTTCTCATGATGTACCTTGCATAGAAGTTAAATAAGCAGGGTGACAATATACAGCCGTGACATACTCCTTTTCCTATTTGTAACCAGTGTGTTGTTCCATGTCTAGTTCTAACTGTTGCTTCCTGATCTGCATACAGATTTCTCAAGAGGCAGGTCAGGTGGTCTGGTATTTCCATCTCTTTCAGAATTTTCTACAGTTTATTGTGAGCCACAAAGTGAAACACTTTGGCATAGTCAATAAAGGATAAATAGATGTTTTTCTGGAACTCTCTTTCTTTTTCGATGATCCAGAGGATGTTGAGAATTTGATCTCCTTTTCTAAGTCCAGCTTGAACATCTGGAAGTTCATGGTTCACGTATTGCTGAAGCCTGGCTTGGAGAATTTTGAACATTCCTTTACTAGCTTGTAAGATGAGTGCAATTATGTGGTAGTTTGAGCATTCTTTGGCATTGCCTTTCTTTGGGATTGGAATGAAAACTGACCTTTTCCCATCCTGTGGCCACTGCTGAGTTTTCCAAATTTGCTGACATATTGAGTGCAGCAGTTTCACAGCATCATCTTTTAGGATTTGAAATGGCTCAACTGGAATTCCATCACCTCCACTAGCTTTGTTTGTAGTGATGCTTTCGAAGGCCCACTTGAGTTCACATTCCAGGATGTCTGGCTCTAGGTGAGTGATCACACCATCATGATTATCTTGGTCATGAAGATCTTTTTTGTACAGTTCTTCCGTGTATTCTTGCCACCTCTTCTTAATATCTTCTGCTTCTGTTAGGTCCATACCATATCTGTCCTTTGTCGAGCCCATCTTTGTGTGAAGTGTTCCCTTGGTATCTCTAATTTTCTTGAAGAGATCTATAGTATTTCCAATTTTATTGTTTTCCTCTATCTCTTTGCATTGATCACTGAGGAAGGCTTTCTTATCTCTCCTTGCTATTCTTTGGAACTCTGCATTCAAATGGGTATATCTTTCCTTTTTTTCCTTTGTTTTTCATTTCTCTTCTTTTCACAGCTATTTGTAAGGCCTCCTCAGACAGCCATTTTGCTTTTTTGCATTTCTTTTTCTTGGGAGTGGTCTTGATCCCTGTCTCATGTACAATGTCATGATCCTCTGTCTATAGTTCATCAGGCACTCTGTCTATCAGATCTAGTCCCTTAAATCTTTTTCTCACTTCCACTGTATAATCATAAGGAATTTGATTTAGGTTATACCTGAATGGTCTAGTGGTCTTCTCCACTTTCTTCAATTTAAGTCTGAACATGCTCCCTGTTAATATGATGCAATAATTCTTCATTCAAGCAAAACAGGCTCTCTCCTTCAAAGAAACTACCGAGTTCACTTATCCATTTACAGGTGATGTTCTTTCCTCATCTAGTTGAATCACACTCTCTCATTGAATTCTATATCTTAACTACTTAGATACACTGAGATATAAGATTAAATTATAGTGGCATGTTTCCTTTTACCACAGGCAGGCAAAGAGGAGAGAGAAGCTAAAAAATGGTTAATGTAAACATAAATATATTCATGTAAAATGAAGATAATTTTATAGCTATTATAGCTTTTGTTACTGCAAATGACCACATGATTATAATTGGATATTTATAACTACCTCTTCTATTACCCATTCCATAACCTCTTTATCATAGCAAGAACCCCCACTCACTGTTGTACTTGACTTCCTATAAAGCAAGCTCCTTATTCAGGAGCAATGCTATGTGAAAAGTCATAAAGGTGAATAAAGTATTCTGAAAGTTCACCACTGTGGTTTTGGCAGAAGTTTGCAAGGCACTGAAGACAAATCCAAGGGTCTAATTTAGTGGGAGAAAATCTTGCTAATAGGAGAAATCAATATGCTGTGTTCTGGGAAACACCATTAAGAATGATGCTTGAGTTCTCATCACAAGCAATGGCAGTCACAAAAGGAAAACATTCTCAAAGGTTTTTAAAGAAAACAAAACTGTCAAGGAAGCTTCTTATGAGCATGAAAGTATATTTTTAGATTGTCTTTTTTGTTAAAAATCACTGCTAAGGGAGTGGAAAGTCAATGTGACTGGAAGGCTATATATGCAATCTACATTACTGAAATGGGAATCAAATGCAGAATATATTAAAGGTTATAAACCAATATGAAGTGAAAACAGTTAATAATAATGGCAAAATCTTGGAGATCCAATTCAGAAATATTATATCCAATAGTAGCTAGTAAACATGCAATATGTTCTTGATTTTACTATTTTTAGGGAAACCCAAATCAAGCCTCACCTGATCCATCTGTGCCCTTTCAGCACCCTAAGTGTATCAGTGTAACGAGCTGGGTATCACACCAAAAGGATGAGGAAAAAAACACAAGCTGGAATCAAGATTGCCGGGAAAATATCAATAACCTCAGATATGCAGATGACACCACCCTTATGGCAGAAAGTGAAGAGGAGCTAAAAAGCCTCTTGATGAAAGTGAAAGAGGAAAGTGAAAAAGTTAAACATTCAGGCTTAAAGCTCAACATTCAGAAAACGAAGATCATGGCATCCGGTCCCATCACTTCATGGGAAATAGATGGGGAAACAGTAGAAACAGTGTCAGACTTTATTTTTGGGGGCTCCAAAACCACTGCCGATGGTGACTGCAGCCATGAAATTAAAAGACGCTTACTCCTTGGAAGAAAAGTTATGACCAACCTAGATAGTATATTCAAAAGCAGAGACAGTACTTTGCTGACTAAGGTCCATCTAGTCAAGGCTATGGTTTTTCCTGTGGTCATGTATGGATGTACGAGTTGGACTGTGAAGAAGGGTGAGCACCAAAGAATAGATGCTTTTGAACTGTGGTGTTGGAGAAGACTCTTGAGAGTCCCTTGGACTGCAAGGAGATCCAACCAGTCCATTCTGAAGGAGATCAGCCCTGGGATTTCTTTGGAAGGAATGATGCTAAAGCTGAAGCTCCAGTACTTTGGCCACCTCATGCGAAGAGTTGACTCATTGGAAAAGACTCTGATGCTGGGAGGGATTGGGGGCAGGAGGAGAAGGGGACAACAGGGGATGAGATGGCTGGATGGCATCACGGACTCGATGGACGTGAGTCTGAGTGAACTCCGGGAGTTGGACAGGGAGGCCTGGCGTACTGCAATTCATGGGATGGCAAAGAGTCGGACACGACTGAGCAACTGAACTGAACTGAACTGAACTAGGAAAGTAAGTGATTAAGTAAATGTCCTAGAAGCTTCCATTACTGAAATGATGTTGGGGGGAAAAGCAGGTCACAAGCCTGGCCATTGAAGGAAAGGAAGGTTTTAGTAGAATAAAAGAGTTGCTATTTATTGAGGTTATGATATGTCAGGCACTGTAGGATGCATTTCCTATTCATTATCTAATTTAAATATCAAAACCCTATGGGACACGTTTTATTGTTCCAATTATTTTTATCTTTGAGAAATGAGACACAACTTTCATAGCTGTGAAAAGAGTCTCAAACCTTTATTGTTATCCAGGTTGTACCATTTACAGGGCTCCTTGGAGAAGATTTGGATATGAGGAAGACTTGACCCAGAACAGGAAGAATGTATGTCTCAGTGCCAGTGAAAACATGAGTTTAAACCGGAACCTAAAGAGATCTATGAAGAATGATTCTATCAAGATCTACATGCTTTCTAGAACTACACCCAAGAAAAGATGTCTTTTTCATCATAGGGGATTAGAATGCAAACATAGGAAGTCAAGAGATACCTGGAGTAACAGGCAAGTTTGGCCTTGGAGTACAAAATGAAGCAGGACAAAGGCGAACAGAGTTTTACCAAGAAAACACACTGGTCATAGCAAACACCCTCTTCCAACAATATGAGAGCCCACCCTACACATGGATATCACCAGAAGGTCAATACAGAAATCAGATTGATTATATCCTTTGCAGCTGAAGATGGAGGAAATCTATATAGTCACACAGTGAAAATCTGGAGCCGACTGTGGCTAAGCTCCTTATTGCAAAATTCAGCCTTAAGCTGAAGAAAGTAGGGAAAACCACTAGACCATTTAGATATGATCTAAATCAAGAACTTTATGATTATAGAGTGGAGGTGACAAATAGATTCAGGGATTAGATCTCATAGACAGAGTTTCTGAAGAACTGTGGTTGGAGGTTTATAACATTGTACAGAAGGCAGTGACCAAAACCATTCCAAAGAAAAAGAAATGCAAGAAGGCAAAATGTTTCTCAAAGAAGGGATTACAAATAGCTGAGAAAAGAAGTAAGAGACAAAGAAGGAGGGGAAAGATATATCCAAATGAATGCAGAATTCCAGAGAATAGCAAGGAGAGACCAGAAATCTTTCTTAAGTGAACAATGCAAAGAAATAGCAGGGGACAATAGAATGGGAAAGACTATAGACCTCTTCAAGAAAATTAGAGAGACAAAGGGAACATTTCATGCAAAGTTGGGCACAATAAAGGACAGAAATGGCAAGAATCTAACAGAAGTAGAAGAGATTAAGAAGAGGTGGCAAGAATACACAGAAAAACTACAGAAAATGTCCCAATGACCCAGATAACCATGATGGTCACTCACCTAGAGCCAGGCATCCTGGAGTGTGAAGTCTGGTGGGCCTTAGGAAGCATTATTACAAACAAAGCTAGTGCAGATGATGGAATTCCAGCTGACCTTTTAAAATCCTAAATGATGATGCTGTTAAAGTGCTGTACTCATTCTGCCAGCAGATTTTGAAAACTCAGCAATGGTCACAGGAATAGTTTTCATTTCAATACCAAAGAAAGGCAATACCAAAGAATGTTCAAACTATCATACAATTGCACTCTTTTCATAGATTAGCAAGGTAATGCGCAAAATCTTTCAAGTAGGCTTAAGCAGTATGTGAATCAAGAAATTCCAAATGTATAAGCTGGATTTAGAAAAGGCAGAGGAACCAGAAATCAAATTGCCAACATTCACTGGATCATAGAAAAAGTAAGGGAATTCCAGAAAAGCATCTACCTCTGCTTCACTGACTACACTAAAATCTTTGAATGTGTGGATCACAACAAACCGGAAAATTCTTAAACAGATAGGATACTAGTACACCTTACCTGCCTCATGTGGAACCTGCACGCAGGTCAGGAAGCAACAGTTAGAACTGGACGTGGAACAACAAACTGGTTCAAAATTGGGAAAGGAGTACGTCAAGGCTGTATACTGTTACTCTGCTTATTTACATTGTGTGTAGAGTACATCAACATCATGGGAAATGCTGG